>NC_135316.1:5405355-6605355 GCF_048772815.1 Callospermophilus lateralis | reverse complement strand
GTGGGTGTGGGTTTATGGTTTTGTCTCATGTTTTGAGAATAGGTAGGAATGGCGGTTTGTTTGGTTTGGAGGGATCAGTTTCTAGTAAATCGTTTGACAAGCCGAGTATTTATATGTCTGTGTATCCCACTGTGTCCCTGGTTGTAGACATTAGAAAATAAAATGCATCAATTGATGAGTCCTGTCTAGTAGAAAGCTTTCCAGCATTCATCCTGCACAATTTATGAATGGACTGCTGCTTGACTTATCGATGGGCAACCCCTGCTAACTTCTTAAGTTCCTGTTTTCTTCCTGAATTGTGGGCACTCTCCAGAATAAGCTCATGGTTTTGTGTCCAAGATATGTACCACCTCCAAGGTCTGTGACATGGCCATGTACTGGATAGCTAAAGAGAATGGCCAGCATCTCAGAAAACTCAGATATCAGTGTGGCCAAGAAAGTATCAGTGGAAAAACCCTGCTTTGGCCTTTTGCTTACCTATTGTTCTGTTGCCCTAAATGTTAGGAAGGTCTTTGCCTCAGGCCACCCCTTTGTGAAGCCTGAAGGAAACAGTTTTTAATGGGAAATGAATGGGCATCACCTTTGTCTTTTTGCTTAATTACTTTGGGAAGGGATGTGTCTAAATCAGCCTCTTGGCCCTGTGTGAGGGTGTGGCTTAGATTCCCAACCCCTGATGGATGTAAAGAAATATCCCATGTGTGCATCTAAAATCAAAATGGCCAAAGGAGCAGTCATTGTGGATGAAGTCTCTCCCCTTCCTCTGTGAGGCTCCTGAACTCCATCAAGTTAGAATAGAGATTCTTTCGGTCGAATGATTTTTTCAAAGCCCTGCAGAGGCTAGCACATAGGTGCTTGGGTTTTCTCATTACTCCAATTTACCTAAAGAATCTGTACCCTACAGCCAGTAGGCCTAAAATTGGAGAAGCAGAACAGTTTAACAGCAGGAATATTTGATAACTCATGGTTCAAAGGAAGACTGTCCTATGCCATTGTATATCGATTTATCTGAGACACCTCTGCAGAATGTAATTCAATGCTGCGTACCCCAATCAAGGGCCCAATGCCCTTCTGGGCTTCAAATCTTACTTAGATTTCTGTTTTCATACATATATTTAACCTATGTATTCTTATACACATAGCAAGTTCCCAATAGCATTATTCATCAAGCAGAATGATTTCTAACGAAACAGAACATGTTATTAACATAACCATACACTGTTCCCTCAATCTAACTTTACAGAAGAGCAGGGAAAGAGTTGATCTTACATTACAGAAATGTAGTTAATCTTCCACCAGCTGAGAACCTCAAAGGTTCATGCAAAAATGATCCCTGAAGAACATGTAGGCAGCTATGAAGGACCTGAGTGACCAAAAGTCATCTTCCATGGCAAACAACATGGTCAGGATAAAAGGTTGTGTCTGAATCAGCTTCTCTTCTTAATGTAGAGATGATGGACCAAACCAGGCCTGTATGGAGATATATTCCTGTGTGTCAATGGTTGATATACAATTCTAACTTGTGAAAGTGTCACAGGAAGTAGGGGCAGCCTCAATCTCATGGGACCCTTGTAAGCAACAGTTAGGACAAAGTGGTTGCCAAGACAGTGACCTCTTTCAGTTCCTTAAGGAAGTGACCTTACCTCACTTCCTTGGTGATGGAACTCTCTGAACTTGGGATCCAGGAAGCCAGGCACCCAGAGCCAGTCCCAGTCCCAGTCCCAGTGGTCTCACTTGTTTGGATTTACCAAGGACAGAGTCAGTTTTTCTTTCTTTCTTGGTACCCACAGATGTGAGGAAGGCCAAATATCAGGAAAGCTCAGAAGCGGGGCTTTTCCTGATGAAGCAGGTAGTGGCTCACCACTGGCTCCTGAGAACTTCAGAGAGTTGGCCAAAGAGACCAGATCTGAGACAGGTCAGGCCATTTCGGGGGAACATAGTATGGCCCACCACTCAGAGGATACTCCGGATAGTCACAGACATACTTGGGGGAACGAGGTGTCTTTGTGGGTGTGAGTGTGTGTTTGTGGTTTTGTCTCATGTTTTGAGAATAGGTAGAAATGGTGGTTTGTTTGGTTTGAAGGGAAGAGTTTCTAGTAAATCCTTTGACAAGGCAAGTGTTTATTTGTCTGTGTATCTCACTGTGTCCCTGGTTGTAGACATTAGAAAATAAAATGCATCAATTGATGAGTCCTGTCTAGTAGAAAGCTTCCCAGCATTCATCCTGCACATTTTATGAATGGACTGCGGCTTGACTTATCAATGGGCAACCCCTGCTATCTTATTAAGTTCCTGTTTTCTTCCTGAATTGTGGGCACTCTCCAGAATAAGCTCATGGTTTTGTGTCCAAGATATGTACCACCTCCAAAGTCTGTGACATGGCCATGTACTGGATAGCTGAAGGGAATGGCCAGCATCTCAGAAAACTCAGATATCAGTGTGACTAAGAAAGTCTCAGTGGAGAATCCCTGCTTTTGGCCTTTTGCTTACCTATTGTTCTGTTGCCCTGAATGTCAGGAAGGTCTTTGCCTCAGGCCACCCCTTTGTGAAGCCTGAAGAAAACAGTTTCCAAATGAAAATGAATGGGCATCACCTTTGTCTCTTTGCTTAATTTCTTTGGAAAGGGATGTGTCTGAATCAGCCTCTTGGCCCTGTGTGAGGCTGTGGCTTCGATTCCCAACACCTGATGGATGTAAAGAAAGATCCCATGTGTGCATCTAAAATCAAAATGGCCAAAGGAGCAGTCATTATGGATGAAGTCTCTCCCCTTCCTCTGTGAGGTTTCTGAACTCCATCAAGTTAGAGTAGAGATTCTTTCAGTCAAATGATTTTTTCAAACCCCTGCAGAGGCTAGCCCATAGGTTCTTGGGTTTTCTCATTACTCCAATTCACCTAATGAATCTGTACCCTACAGTCAGTAGGCCTCAAATTGGAGAATTGGAACAGTATTAACGGCAGGCCTATTTGATCACTCCTCGTTCACAGGAAGGGTGTCCAGGCCACCCTGAATTTAGGCAAATTAGGGGCAAGGGAGGTTATTTTGAACACTCTCTTGGTCTGCACCCCTCATGGAAACCTGAAGCCAAGGTTATGATGAGTGTCTATATGGAAGAAGATGAGGGCCATATGGGAGTGTTTTGGTTTTAATTGCAGTCATTTGTGTGGTAGTTGGAAGAGAAGACTGGGTCCACCTGGGCTTGAACTCTGGTGTGATTCCCCTTAGAGACTGAGTTCTGGAACTGACCTCAGAGAAGTATTGCCCTTAATTGTGTTGGGATTTGAGAGGCCACGTGTGAGAGTCGCCCTTGGAATGTGAGATCAAGGCCCAGGATGGCTTTTCACAGAGCTCTGGGATTCTGAGCCAGGATATCACATGATTTAATTCTTAAAGACTTGGCAGCCATACTTGAGAGTCCAAACACACATGGACCTCACATTTTAGACCTCAATTGTCCTGGATTCATGTGACCTTTAGGCCACTCTTTGGGAAGGCTTGCCTGTGAGTGTTCTCCAGAGCTTTCATTGAAATTAGCTTCCTCACCATTTAATGGTTCCTGAATTTATTGAATCCCGCAGTGCTTCCAACTTCATCCTTGAAAAATGGCTAGATAAATACCATCAAATTTTTGACATTCCCATGACGAGGTGGCTCTGGAAAACCTTTGGATGTACTGTTGCTAATCATGAGTGTACCTAACAGTGCCTTGATTGACTGGGTTTCGTGAAAATGATGTAGAACAGAGATGCCAGTAAGTTGGAGCCTGCTGAGTAGTGGGCGTAGAGCAGTGGACTGTAGGTGTATAAATTAATATCTTTGGTAGGACCACCTGGATCTTCCATTGGCTTCCAAAAGAATTGCGACTAACATGGTGCAGGCAGCAGATCCTTTTATGTAAAGGCACCTTGTTATATGGAGAGGTTTCAGGGCAATGTTCAAAATCAGGATGTTATAGTCAAGGGAGAAAGCTATGTGTTATAGAAGCCTGATTTGTACATTCTCTTGGAGAACAACCACACGTGACAGAACTCCCTCCAGCATTGTGTCCCAGTTGAACTCCTTGTATTTTGTGAAGGCAATACCAAACTCCCAGTGCAGCAGTAAGAAACACCATGAAAAGGGGAGGATGACCAAATGGCTTCACAGACCAAACGGGAAGACACTTAGCTCCCAGTGGCCACAGTTTACCTACAAAGAGAGAATTCAGAACTGCTGCCTCATGTTCATTAGAAAATACGGAACCATGTCCACCAGGTCACATAGATGCAGTGCCAGATTTCATGGTGTCACTACAAACGAAGCTAAATCTCCTGACAATTACATACATTTCATGTGCCCAACCTCATAGGAAGTTTCTCAAGAAGTCTTTAGGCCAGAAGAGCTCCATGTTTGTGGAGTGTTTACCCTCTCCCTTACTTTTGGAAACTGTTCTACCACCTCCAGTGTTGTGAACTCCTGAGCGTTTTCCTTTCCACATATGTATTCACAGATTTTCTAACTCCTCTCCTCTAATTGTGTCTTACTTGGAGCGATGGTTATGTCAAGGCATTGTTCTGGATGAGAGTGGGAAGATTTTTGTGTAACACATGTTTGCATACACATTAGATTCATTTTCCTATTTTCCATTTGAAACACTGAATCCCTGACACTAACCCATACCCTACTAGACTCTGACTACTAATCCTAATATCATGGAGAAAAAGAAACCTAACTGAATAGAAATACAGGCCTTTCATAGGAAGCATGGTGTATACTTGGATTTGCCTTCTGCTATAAATCTATAAATCTAGTCAACTTTTCATTGTAATATTTCTCCATGAGTTTTTAAAGTTATCACATACGTAAATTCCTGTCTCCATTTCTCTGTAGCCTATTGAGCACATGCATTTTTTTATGCATATATAGTATCCTACCTGGTATCACACGTACATTCTTCTGAGCTCACTGACTTTGGAATATAAAAATTGTGAGAAGAGATGACTCCGCCTAAATACGAATGGAACTGACAATTCAACCTATGCATGAGCTTCCTTGTGAAAAACATAAATAAATCCATGTTCAGTAAAATGAATATTTTTGGATATGTGGATGAAATATATTTCATGATGAATTTCGATTGGCATATACATTGCTACATATTAATGCATGAGTGTGTGTGGGTGTGTGTGTGAAATATGAAATATATGTGTCTTTTTATACACTACCTAAATTTATTCGTATTCATGTATGTGGATTTATAATCAACTTTTCACAAGATTATTCTCAAAAATACTCGACCACCTGAAATACATATTGGTTTCCTACTAATGAAAACTAAGTTCAGTGAATGGTGCTTACGAATCCTAATATTTCTACAGTATCTGATCCAGTTTAACATCAATGCAAGTAGAATCCTATGGGACATGATGTGTATTTTGAAGTTTATTTTTATTCAACACTGGTACATTACAATTTCTTCAGTTAATGGACATGAGAGGATATATTTTTTCATCCACAAGTTCACAAATTTATAGGCATTTGGTTAACTTTCAATTACTTACTACTTCAGAACACATGTATTCCTCCATGATACTTTACTTGTCGTTTCACTAGACTTCATTCTAAACACATTATTTTCGATTCCATAATCATTTTTGAAGCAAAACTCACATTTCATGATAAACCGTAAACCTAACATTACCATTAGATATATAACTGGTTGGAATGAATGCATACATATCAATATAAGTTTTCCTATATATTGTCTGATGCAAATTCAATCCATTCTTTACAGTTGGAACCAGTAATATACTTTATTCACAATATGGTCTATTCATGCATCATCTCAATAATCATCAACACGGGTATACCTATTTGTATCCCCAGTACTAATTTATAGGTTTTCAGAAAATTGCTCCCCATAATGGTGGAAGAAATACTCATGTCACCTGATCTACATATACATTTTACCACAGTAGTATTCTGGACACAAAATGCAATGATCACACTCATGATTGTACCAAAGCCTAAATGGAAAGTGAGCATGGATTACTAAAAACATCCATGTCCAGTTGCCTAATGTTCTCAAATGTCAATCCTATTGGTTACTACATATATGTTTCTTCCTAAGATTATATATTCAACCTCAAACCTTTTGAAAATATCTAATCCTATCAATCACTTTATACTTTGCCTGATTTCCTAATGTCCCTATTGATGTCTGCTTTCCTACATATTTTCCCCAGTTCATCATTGTGACTCTCTTCACATGTGCTGATATTTATACTCACTCTCTAACTGAAACATTATTGCTAAAGAACTTTTTGTGCAATTCCTAGACTCACTATTCTTCCTAAACCTACTGACAATCTTTCTAATCCTACAGACTATCCCTTTTTTACTGTATCTTCTCTTCTACATTCAATTATCCGAGGTACACTGTCCTATGCCATTGTATATCGATCTATCTGAGACCTCGGTGCAGAACATAATTCAAGCTAAGTATACCAATCAAGGGCCCAATTCCTTTCTGGGATTCAAATCTTTCCTTGAAATGTGATCTCATACATATATTTTACGTCTATATTCTTATAAATATCACAGGTTCCCAATACCGTTATTCATCCAGCAGAATGATTCCTAACCGAAATCGAACATGCTATTAACCCTAACCATACACTCTTCCCTCAATCTCACTTTACAGAAGAGCAGGGACAGAGTTGGTCTTACAATACAGGAAGGTAGGAGATCTTCCACCAGCTGAGAACCCCAAAAGTCCATGCAGAAATAATCCCTGGAGAAGATGTAGGCAGCTATGAAGGACCTGAGAGAGCAAAAGTCATCTTCCATGGCAAACATCCTGGTCAGGATGAAAGGATGTGTCTGAATCAGCCTCTCTCTTCTTAATGTAGAGAAGATGGACTAAATCAGGCCTGTGTGGAGAGCTGATCCCGGGTGCCGATGGTTGATATACCATTGTAACTTGTGAAAATGTCAGAGCAAGTAGGTGCAGCCTCCATCTCATGGAACACTTGGAAGGAACTGTTAAAACAAAGTGGTTGCCAAGGTAGTGACCTCACTCAATTCTTGAAGGAAGTGACCTATCCTCACTTCCTTGGTGATGGAACTCTCTGAAATTGGGATTCTGGAAGCCAGGCACCCAGAGCCAGTCCCAGTCCAAGTCCCAGTGGTCTCACTTGTTTGGATTTACCAAGGACAGAGTCAGTCCTTCTTGGTACCTACTGATGTGAGGATGGCCAAATGCCAGGAAGGTCTGAAGAGGGGCCTTTCCAGAGAAAGCAGGTAGTGGCTAACCGCTGGCTCCTGACAGCATCACAGAGTTGGCCACGAAGACCAGATCTGAGACAGGACAACCCATTATGGGGGAATATATTATGGCCCACCAGTCAGAGGACACTCCGGATAGTCACAGACCTACTGGGAAAACAAGTTGCCTTTGTGGCTGTGGTTGTGGGTTTGTTGTTTTGTCTCATGTTATGAGAATAGGTAGAAAAGTTGGTTTGTTTTGGAGTGGACTGTTTCTAATAAGTCATTTGTCAAGGCAAGTGTTTCTGTGTCTATATATCCACTATGTCCGTGGTTGTAGACATTCGAAAAGAGAATGCATCAATGGATGTGTCCTGTCTACTCCAAAGCTTCCCAGCATTCATCCTGAGCAATTTATGAATGGACTGCAGCTTGCAATATGGATTAGGCAACACCTGCCATCTTCCTAAGATCCCGTTTACTTCCTGAATTCTGTCCAATCTCCAGAATACGCTCATGGTTTTGTGTCCAAGATATGTATCACATCCAAGCTTTATGACATGGAGATGTACTCTATAGCTGAAGGGAATTGCGAGTATCTCAGAAAACTCAGATATCAGTGTGACCAAGAAAGTCTCACAAGAGAAACCCTGTTTTGGGCATTTTTCTTACCTATTCTTCTGTTGCCCTGAATGTCAGGAAGGTCTTTGCATCAGGCCACAACTTTGTGAAGCCTGAAGAAAACAGTTTTCAAATGGAAATAAATGGGCATCACCTGTGGCTTTTTGCATAATTGCTTTGGAAAGGGATGTGTCTGAATCTTCCTCTTAGCCTTGTCTGAGGCTGTGGCTTAGATTCTCAGTACCTGATGGATCTAAAGAAAAATCCCATGTGTGCATCGAAAACCAAAATGGCAAAAAGAGCAGTCATTGGGAATGAAGACTCTTGCCTTACTCTGTTAGGTTTCTGACCTTCATCAAATGAGAATAGGGATCCTTTGGGTCAAATGAATTCTTCAATGCTCTGCAGATGCGCTTGGGTTTTCTCGTGACTCCAAATCGCATAAAAAATCTATACCTGACATTCAGTAGGCTTCAAATTAGAGAAACAGAGCGGTGTTAATGGCAGGCCTTTTTGATCACTCCTGGTTAACAAAACGGGTGTCCAGGCCACCCTGACTTTAGGGTAATGAGAGGCAAGGGAGCTTATATTGGACAATGTCTTTGGTTGCAACCCTCATGGAAACCTCCATCCAGAAGTTATGATGAGTGTCTATATGGAAGAAGATGAGGGCCATGTGGGAGTGTTTTGATTTTAATTGTGGTTATTTGGGTGGGGTTTGGAAGACATGCCTGGGTCCACCTGGGCTTGTACTCTGGTGTGATTCCCCTTAGAGACTGAGTTCTGGATCTAACCTCATGGAAGTATTGCCATGAATTGTGTTGGTATTTTAGGAGGCCACTCTTGATAGTCACCCTTTGAAACTGAGATCTAGGCCCAAGGTGGCTTTCCACAGAGCAATGGGAATCTCAGCCAGGATATCACATTATTTTATTCTGAAAGACTTGGCAGCCATAATTGGCTCTCAAAAGCAAGCAGGAGTGGCCATACTCATATCGAATAAAATCAACTTCACACCTAAGTTAATCAAAAGTGATAAAGAAGGACACAATATACTGTTAAAAGAAACCATTCACCAACAAGACATAAGAATTGTCATGTTGGATGCACCAAAGAATGGTGCTGCAAAGTTCATAAAACAAACTCTCCTCAAGTTCAAGTGTCAAATAGGCTATAACACAATATTTACGGGTGACTTCAACACACAGCTCTCGCCTTTAGACATATCCTCTAGACAAAAGCTGAATAAAGAAACTATAGAACTCAATAGCACAATCAATAACCTAGACTTAACCAACATATATAGAATATATCAACCATCGTCAAGTGGATACATGTTCTTCTCAGCAGCACATTGATCCTACTCAAATATAGACCATATATTATGCCTTAGGGAAACTCTTAGTAAATATAAAGGTATGGAGATAATACCATGCAACATATCTGATCATAATGGAATGAAACTTGAAATCAATGATATAAGAAGGAAGGAAAAATTCTACATCACATGGAAAATGAACAATATGTTACTGAATGATCAATGGGTTACAGAAGACATAAAGGAGGAGATAAAAAAATTCTTAGAGACAAATGACAATACAGACACAACATACCGGAATCAATGGGAAACAATGAAAGAAGTTTTAAGAGGGAAATTCATCTCGTGGAATTCTTGCCTCAAAAAAAGAAAAAAACAACAACAAAAAAATGAACTCACACTACACCTCAAAAACCTAGAAAAGGAAGAGCAAAACAACAGCAAATGTATTGGAAGACAAGAAATAATTAAAATTAGAGGAGAAATCAACCAAATTGAAACAAACAAAAAAAACATTGAAAAAATTGAAAAAAAAATAAAAGTTGGTTCTTGGAAAAAATAAATAAGATCGACAGGCCCTAAGCCATGCTAAAGAAGAGAAGTAGAGAGAGAACTCAAATTACTAACATATGGGATAAAAAAGGCAATATCATAACAGACACTACAGAAATACAGAAGATAATTAGAAAGTATTTTGAAACCCTATATTCCAATAAAATAGAAGATCATGAAGATATCGATAAATTTCTTAAGTCATATAATCTTCCCAGATTTTGTCAGGAAGACACACACAATTTAAATAGACCAATAACAAAGGAAGAAATAGAAGAAACCGTCAAAAGACCACCAACCAAAAAAATCCCTGGACCGGATGGGTATACAGCGGAGTTCTACAAAACCTTCAAGGAAGAGTTAATACCAATACTTTTCAAGCTATTTCAAGAAATAGAAAAAGAAGGAATTCTTCCAAATTTATTCTATGAGGCCAACATCACCCTGATCCCAAAACCAGACAAAGACACTTCAAAGAAAGAAAACTGCAGACCAATATCTCTAATAAACTAGGATGCAAAAATTCTCAATGAAATCCTGGCGAATCGAATACATAAACAAATCAAAAAAATTGTGCTTCATGATCAAGTAGGATTCATCCCTGGGATGCAAGGCTGGTTCAATATATGGAAATCAATAAATGTAATCCACCACATCAATAGACTTAAAGACAAGAACCATATGATCATCTCAATAGATGCAGAAAAAGCATTCGACAAAGTACAGCATATCTTTATGTTTAAAACACTATAAAATCTAGGGATAACAGGAACTTACCTCAACCTGGGAAAAGCTATATATGTTAAACCTCCAGCTAGCATCATCCTAAATGGAGAAAAACTGAAGGCATTCCTTCTAAAATCTTTGACAAGACAGGGATGCCCTCTATCACCACTTCTATTCAATTTAGTTTTTGAAATACTAGCCAGAGCAATTAGACAGACAAAAGAAATTAAAAGCATAAAAATTGGAAAAGAAGAACTTAAATTATCGATATTTGTGGATGACATGATAATATATTTAACAGACCCAAAAGGGTCTACAAAGAAACTGCAAGAGTTAATAAATGAATTCAGCAAAGTGGAAGGATATAAAATCAACACGCAAACATCAAAGTCATTCCTGTATATCAGCAAGAAAACTTCTGATATGGAATTGAGGAAAACCACTCTATTCACAATATTCACAAAGAAAATAAGATACTTGGAAATCAACCTAACAAAAGAGGTAAAAGATTTAAACAGAACCCTAAAAAGAGAGATAGAAGAAGATGTTAGAGGATTTAAAAATCTACCCTGTACATGGATAGGCAGAACTAACATTATCAAAATGGCGATATTACCCAAAGTTCTCTACAGGTTTAATGCAATGCCAATCAAAATCCCAATGGCATTTCTTCTAGAAATAGATAAAGCAATCATGAATTTCATATGGAAAAACAAAAGACCCAGAATAGCAAAAACAATTCTAAGCAGGAAGTGTGAATCTGGAGGTATAGCAATACCAGAGTTCAAACAGTACTACAAAGAAATAATAACAAAAACAGCGTGGAACTGGTATCAAAACAGGCAGGTGGACCAATGGTAGAGAATAGAGGACACAGAAACCAATCCACAAAAGTACAACTTTCTTATATTTGAAAAAGGGGCTAAAAGCATGCAATGGAGGAAAGATAGCATCTTCAACAAATGGTGCAGGGAAAATTGGAAATCCATATGCAACAAAATGAAACTGAATCCCTTTCTCTCGCCATGCCAAAAGTTAACTCAAAATGGATCAAGGAGCTAGATATAAAATCAGAGACACTGCGTCTGATAGAAGAAAAAGTTGGTTACGAGTTAAATACTGTGTGGTCGGGTTACAAATTTCTCAATAGGACACCCATAGCCCAAGAGTTAATGACAAGAATGAACAAGTGGGACATACGTAAACTAAAAAGTTTTTTCTCAGCAAGAGAAACAATAAGAGAGGTAAATATAGAGCCTACATCCTGGAAACAAATTTTTACCCCTCACACTTCAGATAGAGCCCTAATATCCAGAATATATAAAGAACTCAAAAAATTAAACAATAAGATAACAAATAACAAAATCAACAAATGGGCCAAGGACGTGAACAGACACTTCACAGAGGAGGACATACAATCAATCAACAAGTACATGAAAAAATGCTCACCATCTCTAGCAGTCAGAGAAATGCAAGTCAAAACCACCCTAAGATACCATCTCACTCCAGTAAGATTGGCAGCCATTATGAAGTCAAACAACAATAAGTGTTGGCGAGGATGTGGGGAAAAGGGTACACTTGTACACTGCTGGTGGGACTACAATTTGTGATTTGACCCAGCTATCACCCTTCTCGGACTATTCCCTGAGGATCTTAAAAGAGCGCACTATAGGGATATTGCCACATCAATGACCATAACGGCACAATTCACAATAGCTAGACTGTGGAACCAACCTAGATGCCCTTCAATAGACGAATGGATTAAAAAAAATGTGGCATCTATACACAATGGAGTATTATGCAGCACTAAAAAATGACAAAATCATAGAATTTGCAGGGAAATGAATGGCATTAGAACAGGTTATGCTAAGCGAAGCTAGCCAATCCTTAAAAAACAAATGCCAAATGTTTTCTTTGATATAAAGAGAGCAAATAATAACAGAACAGGTTGGAAGAGCATGAGAAAAATATTAACACTAAATGGACATTAATGGGGGAGAGAAAGGGAGAGAGAAGGGAAAGCATATGGTAATGGTAGGAGACACTCAATGTTACACAAAATTAAATATAAGAGGTTTTAAGGGGAAAGGGGGGGGCAAGGGAGAGAATTAAATAACAGCAGATGAGGTAGAGAGAGAAGATGGGAGGGGAGGGGAGGGGGGATTGTAGGGCATAGGAAAGGTAGCAGAATACAACAATCACTAATATGCTATTATGTAAAAACATGAGTGTATAACTGATGTGATTCTGTGATTTGTATTTGGGGTAAAAATGGGAGTTCATAA
This sequence comes from Callospermophilus lateralis, assembly GCF_048772815.1. Classification (NCBI taxonomy): domain Eukaryota; kingdom Metazoa; phylum Chordata; class Mammalia; order Rodentia; family Sciuridae; genus Callospermophilus; species Callospermophilus lateralis. Next base: position 6,592,613 of record NC_135316.1, on the reverse strand, counting down.
CCCAATTAAGTCAAATGTATGAAAGATGATATATCATGAGCTTTATAAAGTTTTGACCAACCAAAAAAAAAGGAAAAAAAAAGGAATTGAATTTTCAATAATTGAGTCATTTTACAACTTTATTTAATAATAAACTTGTCTTTTATTTGTTATCTTACTTGCTGTTATAAGCCTTTCGGTTTTAAAAAACTATGTGCTTTAGCCATTCATCCATCTAGTATGTAACAGAAAATTTTGAGTGTCTCCATATAACTAGATTGGCAAGGCATCAAGGTTTCCTTCACAAACAAGATGAAGACTTCCATAAGAAATTTAATATTCTGCAACACAATTTTTTTTTTTACTTTCCAATTAAATTTCCAAAAAAACTTAAGAAAAGAAGAATCAAAACCCCAAAGTAAGAAGGCCTCAAAGTGGAAAAGTGGAGCAGAATTAGTGGCAGGCCTATTTGATCACTCCTGGTTCACAGGAAGCGTGTCCAGGCCACCCTGACTTTAGGCAAATGAGGTGCAAGGGAGCTTATTTTGGGCACTGTGCTGGGCTGTGCCCCACATGGAAAACTCCGGGCAGAGGTTATGAGGAGTTTCTATATGGAAGAAGATGAGGGCCATGTGGGAGTGTTTTGGTTTGAATTGTGGTCATTTGTGTGGCAGATGGAAGAGATGACTGGGTTCAACTGGGCTTGAACTCTGGTTTGATTCCCCTTAGAGAATGAGTTGTGGAACTGACCTCAGAGAAGTATTGCCATGAGTTGTGTTGGGATTGTAGGAGGCCACACATGAGAGTCGCCCTTGAAACCTGAGATCTAGGTCCAGGATGGCTTTCCACAGAGCACTAAGAATCTCAGCAAGGATATCACATGATTTTTTTCTGAAAAACGTGGCAGCCATAGTTAAGAGTCAAAACACACATGGACTTCACATTGTAGACCTCAATGGGCCTGCCTTCATGTGACCTTTTGGCCACTCTTTGGGAAGCCTCGCCTGTGAGAATTCTCCAGATCTTTCATTAAAATGAGCTTCCTCAACTTTTAATGGTTCCTGATTGAATTGAAACCCACAGGGCCAACAACCTCATCCGTGAAAAATGGCTAGATAAATACCATGAATTTTTAAAAATTCCCATGACAAGGTGGCACTGGAGAACTTTTGGATGTCCAGTTGCTGATCCTGAGTATACCAGACAGTGCCTTGATTGACTGGGTTTCATGAAAATGGTGTAGAGCAGAGATGCCGGTAAGTTGGATACTGCTGAGTAGTGGGCCTAGAGCAGTGGTTGGCAGATGTGTGATAAAACATCTGTGGTGGGGCCATGTGGATCTGCCACTGACTTCCAAATGGCTTGAGACAGACATGGTGCAGCCAGCAGACCCTTCCATATAAAGGCATCTTGTTATATGGAGAGTTTCAGGGCAATGTTCAGAATCAGGTTGCTATGGTCAAGGGGCCAAGCTATGTGGGATAGAAACCTGGTTGGTGCATTCTTCTGCAGACCCTGACCGACCACACGTGAAAGAACTCCTTCCAGCACTGTGTCACAGTTGAACTCATTGTATTTCGTGAAGCATATACCAAACTCCCAGTGCAGCAGCAAGAAACACCACGAAAAATTGAGGATGACCAAATGGCTTCAAAGTACACACGGGGAGACCCTTAGCCGCCAGTGGCCAGAGTTAACCTACAAAGAGAAAATTCAGCACTGCTGCCTCATGTGCTTTGGAATATAAGAAACCATGTCCTGCAGGTCACATAAATGCAGACCCAGCTTTGGTGGTCTCACTACAAAGGAAGCTAAAGCTCCTGACAACAACATATATTTCAAGTGCCCAACCTCAGAGGCAGTTTCTCAAGAAGTCTTCAGGCCAGAGGAGTTGCATGTTTGTGGAGTGTTTACTATGTCACTTACTTTTGGAAACTCCTCTATCTCCTCCAAGGTTTAAATTCCTGAGAATTTTCCATTCCAGATATCTATTCACTGATTTTCTAACTCTTCTCCTCTAATTGTGACTTACTGAGGGTGAAGGTAATGTCAAGTCATTTTTCTGGATGATAGGGGCAATATTTGTGTGTAGCACATATTTGCATACACATTGGATTTATTTTCCAATTTTCCATTCGAAATACTGAATCCCTGACACTAACCCATACCCTACTAGACTCTGACTACTAATACTAATAAGATGAGAAAATAACCCAAACAGAATAGAAATACAAGCAGTTCAGAAGAGGCATGGTGTATTGTTGGGCTTGCCATTTGCATGATAAATTATAGGTGTTATAAATCTAGTCAATTATTAATTGAAATAGTTCTCCATGTGTTTTTTTTCCTTTAATTTTTATTGTTGGTTCTTCAAAACATTACATAGTTCTTGACATATCATATTTCACACTTTGATTCAAGTGGGTTATGAACTTCCATTTTTCCCGTATACAGATTGCAGCATCCCTTCAGTTACACATCCACTGTTTCACATATTGCTATACTAGTGTCTTTTGTATTCTGATGCCTTTCCTGTCCTCTACTATCTCCCATCCCCTCCCCTCAAATCTTCTCTCTGTACCCCATCTACTGTAATTCATTACTTCCCCTTGATTTTTCCCCTTCCCCCTCACTTCCTCTTGTATTTAATTTTGTATAACCATGAGGGTCTCCTTCCATTTCCCTGCAATTTCCCTTCGCTTTCCTTTTCCCTCCCATCTCTCACCCCTGTTTAATGTTAATCTTCTTCTCATGCTCTTCCTCCCAACTCTGTTCTTAGTTACTGTCCTTATATCAAAGAAAACTTTTGGCATTTGTTTTTTAGGGTTTGGCTATCTTCACTTAGCATAATCTGTTCTAATGCCATCCATTTCTCTGCAAATTGTATGATTTTGACATTTTTTAATGCAGAGTAATACTCCATTGTGTATAAATGCCACATTTTTTTTATCCATTCATCTATTGAAGGGCATCTAGGTTGGTTCCACAGTCTTGCTATTGTGAATTGTGCTGCTATGAACATGGATTTATCAGTGTCCCTCTAGCTTGCTCTTTTTAGGTATTTATGGAATAGACCGAGAAGGGGAATAGCTAAGACAAATGGTGGTTCCATTCCCAGCTTTCCAAGAAATCTCCATACTGCTTTCCAAATTGCCTCACCAATTTGCAGTCCCACCAGCAATGTACAGGTGTACCCTTGTCCCCACATCCTTGCCAGCACTTCTTGTTTGACTTCATAATTTCTGCCAATCTTACTGCAATGAGATGTTATCTTAGGGTCGGTTTGTTTTGCATTTCTCTGACTGCTAGAGATGGTGAGCATTTTTTCATGTAATTATTGAATGATTGTGTGTCCTCCTCTGAGAAGTGTCTGTTCAGGTCCTTTGCCCATTTGTTGATTGGGTTATTTGTTTTCTTATTCCTCGATTTTATTGAGTTCTTTGTATACTCAGGATATTAGGGCTCTACCTGAAGTATGAGGAGTAAAGATTTGTTCCCAGGATGTAGGCTCCCTATTTACCTCTCTTATGGTTTCTTTTTTTTTTTCACAGACAGAGAGAGAGAAAGAGAGAGAGAGAATTTTTAATATTTATTTTTTAGTTTTCTGTGGACACAACATCATTGTTTGTATGTGGTGCTGAGGATCGAACCCGGGCCATACGCATGCCAGGCGAGCGCGCTACCACTTGAGCCACATCCCCAGCCCTCTTATGGTTTCTTTTGCTTAGAAAAATCTATTTAGTTTGAGTAAGTCCCATTTGTTGATTCTAGTTATTAACTCTTGTGCAATCGGTGTCCTCTAGAGGAATTCGGAGCCCGATCCCACAGTATGTAGATCATAGACAAAGTTTTCTTCTATCACATGCCGTGTCTCTGATTTGATATTAAGCTCCTTGATCCATTTTGAGTTACCCTTTGTGCATAGTGAGAGAAAGGGTTTAAGTTTCATTTTGTTACATATGGAATTCCAGTTTTCCCAGCACCATTTGTTGAAGATGCTATTCTTCCTCCATTGCATGCTTTTAGCACCTTTATCAAATATAAGATAGTTGTAGTTTTGTGGATTTGTTTCTGTGTCCTCTATTCTGTACCATTGGTCTACCTGCCTGTTTTGGTACCAGTACCTTGCTCTTTTTGTTAGTATTGCTCTGTAGTATAGTTTGGGGTCTGGTATCGCTATACCGCCTGATTCACACTTCCTGCTTAGAGTGATTTTTGCTAGTCTGGGTCTTTTATTTTTCCATATTAATTTCATGATTACTTTATTTATTTCAACAAGAAATTCCCTTGGAATTTTGATTGGCTTTGCATTAAACCTAGAGAACTTTTGATAATATCGCCATTTTGATGATGTTAGTTCTGCCTCTCCATGAACAAGGCATATTTCTCCATCTTCTAAGATCTTCTTCTATTTCTCTCTTAAGGGTTCTGTAGTTTTCATTTTATAAGACTTTTACCTCTTTTGTTAGGTTGATTCCCAAGTATTTAATTTTTTTTGAGGATATTCTGAATGGAGTGGTTGTCCTCATTTCCAATTCAGAGGATTTGTCACTGATATACAGGAATGCCTTTGATTTATGCATGTTGATTTTATATCCTGCCACTTTGCTGAATTCATTTATTAGCTCTCATAGTTTCTTTGTAGACCCTTTTGGGTCTGCTAGGTATAGAATCATCTCGTCTGCAAATAGTGATAATTTAAGTTCTTCTTTTCCTATTTTTATGCCTTCAATTTCTTTCATTTGTCTAATGCTCTGGCCAGTGTTTTGAGAACTATGTTGAACAGAACTGTTGAGAGAGGGCATCCCTATCTTGTTCCAGATTTTAGAGGGAATGCCTTCAGTTTTTCTCTATTCAGATTGATGCTAGCCTGAGGCTTAGCATAGATTGCTTTTACAATATTGAGGTATGTTCCTGTTATCCGTAGTTTTTCTAGAGTTTTGAACATAAAGGGATGCTGTACTTAGTCCAATGCTTTTTCTGCATCTATCAGGATGATCATTTGGTTCATATTTTTAAGTCTTGTTTTGGTGAATAACATTTATTGATTTCCGTGTATTGAACCAGCCTTGGATCACAGGGATGAATCCCACTGGATCTTGTTGCACAATTTTTTTAATGTGTTTTTGTATTTGATTCGCCAGAATTTTATTGAGGATTTTTGCATCTAGGTTCATTAGAGATATTGGTCTGTAGTTTTGTTTCTTTGATGTGTCTTTATCTGGTTTAGGAATCAGGGTGATATTGGCAATCATTTAATAAATTTTAAGTTCTCCCTCTTTTTCGGTTTTCTGAAATAACTTGAAAAGTATTGGTATTAGTTCCTCCTTAAAGGTTTTGTAATACTTTGCTGTATACCCATCTGGTCCTGGGCTTTTCTTAGTTGGTAGTCTTTGGATAGCTTCTTCTATTTCCTCAATTGATATTGGTCTGTTTAGGTTGGATCATATGACTTAAGAAATTTATCGATGTCTTCACTATCTTCTAATTTATTGGAATATAAGGATTCAAAATCATTTCTGATAATCTTCTGTATTTCTGAAGTGTCTGTTGTGATATTGCCATTTTCATCCCGTATGCTAGTAATTTGAGTTCTCTCTCTTCTTCTTTTCATTAACATGGCTAAGGGTCTGTCAATTTTATTTATTTTTTCAAAGAACCAACTTTTAGTTTTTTCAATTTTTTCAAGTGTTTCTTTTGTTTCGATTTCGTTAATTTCAGCTCTGATTTTAAATATTTCTTGCCTTCTACTTCTATTGCTGTTGTTTTCCTCTTGTTTTTCTAGGATTTTGAGATGAACTATGAGATCATTTATTTGTTTTTTTTTTTTGTTTTTTTAAGGAAAGAACTCCAAGGAATGAATTTTCTTCTTAGAACTGCTTTCAATGTGTCCCATAGATTCCGATATGTTGTGTCTGTGTTTTCGTTTATCTCTAAGAATTTTTTTATTTTTCTCCATGATGTCTTCAATAACCCATTGATCATTCAGTAACCTATTGTTCATTCTCCAAGTGATGCATGATATTTCCTTCCTTCTTATATCATTAATTTTCAGTTTCATTTTATTATGATCAGATAAGATGCCTGGTATTATCTGTACTCCTTTATATTATCTAAGAGTTGATCTGTGACATAATATAAGATCTATTTTTGAGAGGTATCCATGTGATGCTGAGAAACAAGTGTAACTGCTTGATGTTGGGTGGTATATTCTATATATGTCAATTAAGTCTAGGTTATTAATTGTGTTATTCAGTTCTATAGTTTCCTTATTCAACTTTTGCCTGGAAGATCTGTGCAGTAGTGAGAGAGTTGTGTTGAAGTCTCCAATGTTTATTGTATGATGGTCTATTAGACTCTTGAAATTGAGAAGAGTTTTTTTGATGAACATAGCTGCACCATTGTTTGGGGCATATATATTTATGATTGTTATGTCTTGTTGGTGTATGGTTCCCTTGAGCACTATGTAGTGTCCCTCTTTATCCCTTTTGATTAACTTTGGCTTGAAATCTATATTTTTGATATGAGTATGGACACTCCTGCTTGTTTCTGAAGTCCATATGTGTGATATAATTTTTCCCAACCTTTCACCTTCAGTCTATGTATGTCTTATCCTATCAAATGCATCTCCTGTAGGCAGCATATTGTTGGGTCTTGTTTTGTGATCCATTCCACTAGCCTGTGTCTCTTAATTGGTGAGTTTAAGCCATTAACATTTAGGGTTATTATTGAGAAATGGGTTTTTCTTCCAGCCATATTTGTTTATTTATGTTACTAACCATGGTTTGTTTTCCTCTTTGATTATTTTCCCCCCTTTAGTGTACACCTCCCACTGTTGTTTTTCATTGTTATTTTTCATTTCTTCTTCCTATAATGTTTTGCAAAGGATGTTTTTAAGAGATGGTTTTCTAGCTGCAAATTCTTTTAACTTTTGTTTATCATGGAAGGTTTTAATTTCATCTTCCATCCTGAAGATTAATTTCACTGGATACACAATTCTTGGTTGGAACGCATTTTCTTTCAGTGTTTGAAAAATCTTATTCCAGGATCTTCTAGCTTTCAGAGTCTGTGTTGAAAGACCAGCTGTTATGCTGATTGGTTTACCCCTAAATGTAATCTGCTCGCTTTCTCTTGTAGCTTTTAAAATTCTCTCCTTATTCTGTATATTTGGCATCTTCATTATTATATGTCTAGGTGTGGATCCCTTATGATTTTGCACATTCGGCGTCCTGTAGGCTTCTAGAATTTGGGATTCTGTCTCATTCTTCACGTCTGGGAAGTTTTCTCGTATTATTTCATTGAATAGATTGCTCATTTCTTTGGATTGCACTTCTATACCTTCCTGTATCCCAATGACTCTTAAGTTTGGTCTCTTTATGTTATCCCATATTTCTTGGATGTTCTTCTCATGGTTTCTAAATAGTCTTGCTGAGCTGTCTATGTACTTTTCAGGTTGAAATACTTTGTCTTCATTATCTGATGTTCTATATTCTAAGTGATCTACTCTGCTGGTTGTATTCTCAATTGAGTTTTTAAGTTGGTTCATTGCTTCCTGAATTTCTATGATTTCTGTTTGTTTGTTTTTTATAACCTCTATTTCCCTGTATAGTTGATTTTTTGCTTCTTGGATTTGTTTATGTAATTCATTGTTGAAGTGTTCTTTCATGGTCTGATTTTGCTGTCTAATGTCTTCCTTGAGACTCCAGATCATCTGAAGCATGTATGTCCTGAATTTTTTATCTGACATTCCATCTGCTGCAGATATTACCTCTTCTAATGTTGAGTTGTCCTGCATTGCTTCTGGTCCTTTCTTTCCTTGTCTTTTCATACTGTTCACTTTTCTTTCTGCTTGGTGAAACTGTTAATTTTACCCCTAAATATTTATGTTCCTCTTGTATAGTTGCAAAGTCTCCCTTACAGGCATGGGCAGCAGCTCTGCCCCTCTTCCAATTGGGGCAATGTGCCTACCAAACCAGCAGGCCGCTGGGCCTGTTTTGCCGGTCGGTAGCAGGTCCGCCTACCTTGCAGGAGCGGGCAGTGGCTCTACCCCTCTATGGGCACTGGGCTTGTTCTGCCAGTGGGTCACAGGTCTGCCTACCTTGCAGGCGCAGGCGTCGGCTCTGGCCCTCTGCACGCCGCCACTGGGCCTCTTCTTTTTGTGGGTTGCAGGTCTGTCTACCTTGCAGGCGTGGGTGGCGGCTCTGCCCCTCTCCAAACCGGGGCGATGTGTCTACCACGCTGGCAGGTTGCTGGGCCTGTTCTGCTATTGGCTCAGAGGTCCACCTGCCTTGCAATTACAGATGGCAGCTCGGCCCGTCCCCAAACCTAGTGATGTGTCGTCCACCCTGACGGGCCCCTGGGCCTGGTCTGTCAATGTTCGCAGATTGGCCGACTTCGCAGGCATGGGGAGCGGCTCTGCCTCTCTGAAGGCCGCTGGGCCTGTTCTGCAAGTGATTCGCAGGTTCACCTACCTTGAAGTCGCAAGGGGCGTCTCTGCCCTTCCGCGGGTTTCTGGGCCTTTTCTGCCTGTGGGTTGCAGGTCCGCGTACCTTGCAGGCGAACAGCGGCTCTGCCCCTCCCCCAACCAGGGCGATGTGTCTTTCACGCTGGCGGGCCGCTAAGCCTGTCCTACCGGTAGGTCGCAGGTCCGCCTACCTTGCAGGCGCGGTTGGCGGCTTTGCCCCTCCACATCCCCATGTGTTTTTAAAGTTAACAAATATGTGAATTCCTGTCTCCATTTCTCTGTACCCTATTCAGTACATGTATTTTTATATGCACATATAGAATAGTACCTGGTATCACACATACATACTTGTGGGGTTGCTGAATTGGCAGATACAAATTGTGAGAAGAGATTACTACTCCGAAATGCTGTTGGAACTGAAAATTCAAACTGTGGGTAAGCTTTCTAGTTGAACAACATTATACATAAATCGATGCTCAGTAAAATAAAGATTTTTGGATTTGTGGATGATATATATTTCATGATGTATTTCGATTGGCATATATATTGCAACTTTTTAATGTCTGTCTGTGTGTGTGTGTGTGTGTGTATAAGTGTATATATATATATATATATATATATATATATATATATATATACTCTCCAAATTTTTCAAAATATGAAATATAAGTGTCTCCCTAAATTCATTCATATTCACGTATGTGGATTTATAATCAACTTTTCACAGATTATTCTCAGAATTATTCATCCACCTGAAATACATACTTGTTTCCTAGTACTGAAAAATAACTTCAGTGAATGGTGAATACAAATCCTAATATTTCTACAATAAATAACCCAGTTTAACATCAATGCAAGTAGATTCCTATGGGACATGATGTGTATTTTGACGTTCATTTTTATTCAACACTGGTACAATAATATTTCTTCAGTTTATGCACATAATAGGATACATATTTCATCCACAAATTCACAAATTTATAGGCCTTTTTTTAAAAATTTCAATTACTTCCTGCTTCAGAACAAATGTATTCCCCCAGGTTTCTTGACTGCTCTTTTCATGAGACTTCTTTCCAAACACATTATTTTTTATTTCCTTTATCACTTTTGAAGCAAAACTGACACACACTTCATGATAAACCATAAGACTAATATTATCATTAGATGTATACCTGGTTGGAATGAATGTTGAATATCAATATAAGATTTCCTGTATATTTTCAGATATCAATTCAATCCATTATATAATTTGGAACTAGTTATATTATTTATTCACAGTATGGTCTATTCATGCATTATCTCTATTTTCATTTAACACAGAGTACACCTATTTGTACACCCAATACTAATTTATACGTCTTCAAAATATTGTTCCCAGAAATGATGGAAAAAATACTCATGTCACCTGATCTATATATACATTTTATCACAGTAATATTGTGGAAAAAAAAGCAAGGTCACAGTTATGATTTTACCAAATCCTAAATGGAAAGTTGCATGGATTACTAAAATCATCAATGTCCAGGTTGCCTAATGCTCTCAAATGTGAATCCTGTTGCTTACTACATATTTGTTTCTTCCTGAATTTTCATATTCAACCTCAACCCTGTTGAAAATTCTAACCCTATGACTCACTTTATACTTTGCCTGATTTCCTAATGCCTCTATTGATATCTGATTTCCTACATATTTTCCCCAGTTCATCATTGTGACTGACTCTTCACATTTGCTGACATTTACTTTAGCTCTCTAGCCAAAACCCTATTGCTAAAGATCTTTTGGTTCAAAACCTATACACACTCTTCATTCTAAACCTACCAACTATCTTCCTAATCCACCAACTATCCCTTTTTGACTGGATGTTCTCTTTGACATTCAATCCTCCAAGGAACAAGGTCCTATGCCATTGTATATCAATTTATCTGAGACACCTGTGGAGAATAATTCAAAGCTAAGAATCCCAATCATGGGCCCAATGCCCTTCTGGGCTTCAAAAATTACGTAGATTTCTGTTTTCATACTTATATTTCACCTATATATTCTTGTAAATATCACAAAATCCCAATACCATTATTCATCCCACAGAATGATTCCTAACGCAACTAGAACCTGTTATTAACCCCAACCATACAATGTTCCCTCAATCTAACTTTATAGAAGAGGAGGGTCAGAATTGGTCTTCCAATACAGGAATGTAGGGGATCTTCCACCTGCTTAGAATCTCAAAGTTGGATGCAGAAATGATCCCTGGTGAAGATGTAGGCAGCTATGAAGGACCTGAGAGAGCAAAAGTCATCTTCCATGGCAAACTACCTGGTCAGGATGAAGGGATGTGTCAGAATCAGCCTCACTCTTCTTAATGAAGAAAAGATGGACCAAACCAGTCCTGTGTGGAGAGCTGTTCCCGGCTTCCTATGGTTGACATACAATTCTCAGTTGTGAAAGTGTCACAGGAAGTAGGGGTAGCCTCCATCTCATGAGACCCTTGGAAGCAAACGTTAGGACAAAGTGGTTGCAAAAGCAGTGACCTCACTCAGTTCATAAAGGAAGTGACCTTCCTCACTTCCTTGGTGATAGAACTCTCTGAATTTGTGATCCAGGAAGCCAGGCACCCAGAGCCAGTCCCAGTTCCATTCCCAGTGGGCTCACATGTTTGGAGTTACCAAGAACAGAGTCAGTCTTTCTTGGTACCTACTGATGTGAGAACGGCCAAATTTCAGGAGAGCTCTGAAGAGGGGCCTTTACTGAGAAAGCAGTTAGTGGCTCACCGGTGGCTCCTGACAATTTCACAGAGTTGGCCAAGGAGACCAGATCTGAGACAGGACAGGACATTTCGGAAAACATAGTATGGCCCACAAGTCAGAGGACACTCCGGATATTCAAAGACCTAGTTGGGGGAAGGAGGTGCCTTTGTGGGTGTAGGTGTGAGTTTGTGGTTTTGTCTCATGTTCTGAGAATAGGTAGGAAAGGCAGTTTTTGGTTTGGAGTAAACTGTTTCTAGTAAGTCATTTGACAAGGTGAGTGTTTCTATGTCTGTGTATCCCACTTTGTCCGTGGTTGTAGACATTAGAAAAGAGAATGCATCAATGGATGTGTCCTGTTTAGTAAAAAGTCTCCTAGGATTCATCCTGCCATATTGATGAATGGACTGTGGCTTCCCTTATGGATGGGCAACACCTACTATTTTCCTAAGTTAGTGTTTTCTACCTGATTGTGGCCACTCTCCAGAATAGGCTCATGGTTTTGTGTCCAAGATATGAACCACCTCCAAGCTCTGTGACATGGCCATGTACTGGATAGCTAAAAGGAATGCCTAGCATCTCAGAAAACTCAGATATCAGTGTGACCAGGAAAGCCTCAGTGGGGAAACCCTGCTTTGGCCCTTTTGCTAACCAATTCTTTACTTCCCCTGAATGTGAAGACAGTCTGGCCTCAGCCCACCTCTTTGTGAAGCCTGAAGAAAACAGTTTTCAAATGAAAATGAATGGGCGTCACCTGTGGCTCTTTTGTAATTGCTTTTCAAATGGATATGTCTGAATCAGCCTCTTGACCCTGTGTGAGGCTGTGGCTTAGATTCACAGCACATGATACATCTAAAGAAAGATCCCATGTGTGCATCCGAAACCAAAATGGGAAAAAGATCAGTCATTGTTGATGAAGTCTCTTGCCTTCCTCTGTTAGTTTCCTGACCTCCATCAAGTGAGAATAGGATTCTTTGAATCAAATGAGTTCTTCAAAGCCCTGCAAAGGCTAGCCTATACATGCTTGTGTTTTCTCATGACACCAAATCACATGAAGAATCTATACCCGACAGTCAGTAGGCCTCAAACTGGAGATGCAGAGCAGTGTTATCGGCAGGCATATTTGATCACTCCTGGTTCACAGAAAGGGTGTCCAGGCCACCCTGACTTTAGGGAAATGACGGGCAAGGGAGCTTATTTTGGACACTTTCTTGGGCTTCGCTCCTCATGGAAACCTCCAGCTAGATGTTATGAGGAGTTTCTATATGGAAGAAGATTAGGGCCATGTGGGACTGTTTTGGTTTTAATTGTGGTCATTTTTGTGGTGGTTGGAAGAGATGACTGGGTCCACCTGGGCTTGAACTCTGGTGTGATTTCACGTAGAGACAGAGTTCTGGATTTGCCCTCAGAGAAATATTGCCATAAATTGTGTTGTGATTTTCAGAGGCCACGCATGACATTCGCCTTTGGAAACTGAGATCTATGCCCAGGGTGGCTTTCCACAGAGCGCTGGGAATCTCAGCCAGGATATCCCATGATTTTATTCTGAAAGACTTGGCGGCCATAGTTGAGAGTCAAAACACACATGGACCTCCCATTGTATACCTAAATGGGCCTGGCTTCATTTGACCTTTTGTCCACTTTTTGGGAAGCCTTTCCTGTGAGAGTTCTCCAGAGGTTTCATTGAAATGAGCTTCCTCACCATTTAATGTTTCCTGAATGAATTGAAAACCACAGTGCCTCCAACTTCATCCTTGAAATATGGCTAAATAAATACCATAAAATTTTTGAAATTCCCATGACCACGTGGCACTGGATAACCTTTGGATGTCCTGTTGCTGATCAAGAGTGTACTAGACAGTGCCTTGATGGTGTAGAACTGAGATGCCAGTAAGTTGGAGCATGCAGAGTAGTGAGGCTAGAGCAGTTTTAGGGAGGTGTGTTATTAACCATCTTTGGTGGGTTCATGTGGATCTGCCATTGGCTTCCAAATGGCTTGTGACTGACATGGTGCAGCCAGCAGACCCTTGTATATAAAGGCATCTTGTTATATGGAGAATTTTCAGGGCCATGTTCAGAATCAGGTTGCAATGGTCAATGGGTAAAGCTATGTGTGATAGAAACAAGGTTGGTCCATTCTCCTGCACACCCTTACCCACCACACGTGACAGAACTCCCTCCAGCTGTATGTCACAGTTGAACTCCTTGTATTTGGTGTAGAAATAGCAAATTCCCTGTGCAGCAGCAAGAAACACCATGAAAAGTGTAGGATGACCAAATGGCTTCGCAGTCCACACGGGGAGACACTTAGCGCCCAGTGGCAACAGTTTACCAACAAAGAGAGTATTCAGCACTGCTTTCTCATGTTCATTGAAAAATAAGAAACCATGTCCTCCAGGTCACATAGATGCAGACCCAGCTTTTATTTTATTAGTAGAAAGTAAGCTAAAGCTCCTGACAACAACATATACTTCAAGGGCCCAACCTCAGGGGTAGTTTCTCTAGAAATCTTTAGGCCATCAGAGCTTCATGTTTGTGGAGTGTTTACGCTGTCCCTTACTTTTGGAAACTACTCTACCACCTCCAAGGATGTGAACCCCTGAGCATTTTCCATTCCAGATATGTATTCACAGATTTTCTAACTCTTCTCCTCTCGTTGTGTCTTACTTGGGGGGAAAGTAATGTCAAGGCATTGTTCTGAATGAGAGTGGGAACATTTTTGTATAGCACATATTTGCATACACGTTGGATTCATTTTTCAATTTACCATTCGAAATACTGAATCCTTGACACTAACCCATACCCTACTAGACTCTTACTACACATTCTAATACGATGGAGAAAAATCAACCAAACAGAAATGAAATAAATGTAGTTCAGAGGAGGCCTGTTATAGTTGGACTTGCCTTTTGCATGATAAAGTGTAGGTGTTATAAATCTAGTCAATTTTTAAATGAAATAGTTCTCCATGTGGTTTTAAAGTTAACAAATATGTGAATTCCTGTCTCCCTTTCTCTGAAGCCTATTAAGCACATGTATTTTTATATTCACATATAGAATCCTATATGGTATCACCCGTATATTTGTGTGAGGTGGCTGATTTGGCAGATACAAATTGTGAGAAGAGATCACTCCTCCTAAAAGCTGTTGGAACTGAAAATTCAAATTATGGGTGAGCTTATTAGTTGAAGAATATTATAAATAAATCCATGTTCAGTAAAATAAATTTTTTTTCATCTGTGGATGATATGTATTTCATGATGAATTTCGATTGGCATATATACTTCTACTTTTTAATGTCTGTGTGTGTATTATTTTTGTATATATATATATATATATATATATATATATATATACATACATATATATGTATATATATATATACACTCTCCAGATTTTTTAAAATATGAAATATATGTCTTAATACACTCCCTATATTCATTCATGTTCATGTATGTTAAATTATAATCAAATTTTTACAGGATTATCCTCAAAATATTCATCCACCTGAAATACATATTTTGTTTCCAGTACTGAAAACTAAGTTCAGTGAATGGTGCATATATATCCTAATATTTCTACAGTAACTTAACCAGTTTAACATCAATGCATGTAGATTCCTATGGGACATGATATGTATTTTGACAATAATTTATATTCAACACTGGTACATTACTATTTTATCAGTTAATGCACATCATAGGATATATATTTCATCCACAAGTTCACAAATTTATAGGCATTTGTTTCACTTTCAATCACTTCCTGCTTCAGAACACATGCATCCATCCATGTTTCTTGACTGGACTTCTCATGAGACTTCTTTCCAAACACATTATTTTTGATTTCCATAATCACTTTTGAAGCAAAACTCACACACCCTTCATGATAAACTATAACTCTATTTTTAACATTAGATATATAACTGGTTGGAATGAATGATTGTATATCAATATAAGATATCTTATATATTTTCAGATATCAATTCAATCCATTGTATACGTGAAACCCGTTATATTATTTATTCACTTAAATGGCCTATTCATGCATTATCTCTACACACATAGACACAGGGTACACCTATTTGTACCCCCAATGCTAATTTTATGTCTTCAATATATTGCTTCCAGAAATGGTGGAAGATATACTCATGTCACCTGATCTACATATATATTTTATCACAGTAATGTGGATACACAAAGCAAAATTCACAGTTATGATTGTACCAAAACCTAAATGGAAAGTGAGCATTGATTACTAAAAACATTCATGTACATGATGCCTAATGCTCTCATATGTCAATCCTATTGGTGACTATATATTGGTTTCTTCCTGAGATTATATATTCAACCTCAAGCCTGTTGAAAATGTCTAATCCTATCACTCACTTTATATTTTGCCTGATTTCCTAATGTTTCTATTTATATCTGCTTTCCTACATATTTTCCCCAGTTCATAATTGTGACTGACCTTTCACATGTTCTGAAATTTACATTCACTCTCTACCCGAAACGCAATTGGTAAAGAACTTTGGGCAAATCCTATACTCACTCTTATTTCTAAACTTACCGACTATCTTCCGAATTTTACCAATTATCCCTTTTTGACTGGATGTTCTCTTCGACATTCAATCATCCAAGGTATAAGATCCAATGCATTGTATATTGATTTATCTGAGACATCTGTGCAGAACATAATTCAAAGCTAAGTATACCAATCAAGGGCCCAATGCCATTCTGGGCTTCAAATCTTACCTAGATTTATGTTTACATACTTATATTTCACATATATATTCTTATAAATATCGCAGGTTCCCAGTACCATTATTCACCCTTCAGAATGATTCCTAACCCAAATCGAACCTGTTATTAACCCTTACCATACACTGTTCCCTCAAACTAACTTTAATGAAGAACAGGGACAGAGTTGGTCTTACAATACTGGAATGTAGGGGATATTCCACCTGCTGAGAACCTCAGAGTTCCTTGCAGAAATGATCCCTGAAGAACATGTAGGCAGTTATGAAGTACCTGAGAGAGCAATAGTCATCTTCCATGGCAAACAACTTGGTCATGATGAAGGGATGTGTCTGAATGAGCCTCTATCTTCTTAATGTAGAGAAGATGGACCAAACATGGCCTGTCTGGAGAGATTTTCCTGGGTGCCTATGGTTGATATACCATTCTAACTTGTCAAATTGTTACAAGAATTAGGGGCATCTTCCATCTCATGGGACCCTTGGAAGCAACTGTTAGGACAAAGTGGTTGTCAAGGCAGTGACCTCATTCAGTTCCTGAAGGATGTGAACTCACCTCACTTCCTTGGTGATGAAACTCTGAACTTGGGATCCAGGAAGTCAGGCACCAAGAGCCAGTCCCAGTACCAGTGCTAGTGGGCTCACTTTTTTGATTTACAAAGGACATAGGCAGTCTTTCTTGGTACCTACTGAAGTGAGGATGGCCAAAAGCCAGGAGAGCTCTGAAGAGGGACCTTTCCTGAGAGGGCAGGTAGTGGCTCAAAGCTGGCTCCTGACAACTTCACAGGGTTGGCCAAGGACACCAGATCTGAGACAGGACAGGCCATTTCATGGGAACACTGTATGGCCCACCAGACAAAGGACACTGTGGAGAGTCACAGACCTACTTGAGGGAAGGAGGTGATTTTGTGGGTGTCGAAGTGAGTTTGTGGTTTTGTCTCTGAGAATAGGTAGGAAAGTCCGTTTGTTTGGTTTGGGGTGTACTGTTTCTCGTAAGTCTTTTGACAAGGCGAGTGATTCTATGTGTGTGTATCACACTCTGTTCGTTGTTGTAGACATTAGAAAAGAGAATGCATCAGTGGATTTTCCTGTCTAGTAGAATGCTTCCCAGCATTCATCCTGCCCAATTAATGAATGGACTGTGGCTTGCCTTATAGATGGGCAACACCTACTATCTTCCTATGTTCCTCTTTTCTTCCTGAATTCAGGCCACTCTCCAGAATACGCTCATGGTTTTGTGTCGAAGATATGTACCACCCCCAAGCTCTGTGACATGACAATGTACTGGATAGCTGAAGGGAATAGGAGCATCTCAGAAAAATTAGATATCAGTGTGACCAGGAAAATCTCAGTTGAGAAACCCTGCTTTGGGCCATTTGCTTACCTATGGTTCTGTTGCCCTGAATATCAGGAAGGTCGTTGCCTCAGGCCAAACTTTTTGAAGCATGAAGAAAACAGTTTTCAAATGGAAATGAATGGGCATTACCTGTGAATCTTTGCTAAATTGTTTTGGAAAGGGATGTGTCTGAATCAGCCTCATGGCCCTGTGTGAGGTTGTGGCTTACATTCTCAGCACCAGATAGATCTAAAGAAAGATCTCATGTATGCATCCACAACCAAAATGTGAAAAAAAATCAGTCATTTTGAAAGAAGCCTCTTGCCTTCCTCTGTTAGGTTCCTGACCTCCATCAAGTGAGAATCGGGATCCTTTGTGTCAATTGAGTTCTTCAAACCACTGCAGAGGAGCTTCGGTTTTCTTATGACTCCAAATCACATAAAGAATCTATTCCTGACAATCAGTATGCCTCAAATTGGAGAAGAAGAGCAGTATTAACGGCAGGCCTATTTTATCACTCATGATTCACAGGAAGGGTGTCCAGGCCACCATGAATTTAGGCAAATGAGGGGCAAGGGAGCTTACTTTGGATACTGTCTTGGGCTGCACCTCTCATGGAAACCTTTAGCCAGAGGTTATGATTAGTGTCTATATGGAAAAAGATGAGGGCCATGTGGGAGTGTTTTGGTTTTAATTGTGGTCATTTGTGTGGAAGTTGGAAGAGATGAATGGGTTCTCCTGGGTTTAAACACAGGTGTGATTCCCCTTAGATTCTGAGTTGTGTAACTGCTCTCAGAGAAGTATTGCAATGAAATTGATAGGGATTTAGGAGGCCACACATGAGAGTCGCCCTTGAAAACTGCGATATGATCCCAGGGTGGCTTTCCACAGACCACTGGGAATCTCAGCCAGGGTATCATATGATTGTATTCTGAAAGACTTGGCAGCCATAGTGGAGAGTCAAAAGATACATGGACCTCACATTGTAGACATCAATGGGCCTGGCTTCATGTGATATTTTGCCACTCTTTGAGAAACCTTGCCTGTGAGAGTTATCCAGAGGTTTTATTGAAATGAGCTTCCTCAACATTTAATGGTTCCTGAATGTATTGAAATCCACAGTGCCTCCAACTTCATCCTTGAAAAATAGCTAAATAAATACCATGAATTTTTTGAAATTCCCATGACCACGTGGCACTGGAGAATCTTTGGATGTCCTGTTGCTGATCCTGAGTGTAACAGACAGTGCCTTGATTGACTGGGTTTCATGAAAATGGTGTAGAACAGAGATGCCAGTAAGTTGGAGCCTGCTGAGTAGTGGGCCTAGAGCAGTGGTGTGCAGGTTTGTGATAAAACATCTTGTTTTGTTTTCAGGTGGATCTGCCATTGGCTTCCAATTGGCTTGTGACTGACATGGTGCAGCCAGCTGACCCTTGTATGTAAAGGCATCTTGTTATATGGAGAAGTTCCAGGGCAATGTTCAGAATCAGGTTGCTATGTTCAAGGGAGCAAGCAATGTGGGATAGAAGCCTGGTTGTTAAATTCTCCTGCAGACCCTGACCCACCACACGTGACAGAACTCCCTCCAGCACTGTTTCCCAGTTGAACTCCTTGTATTTCATGAAGAAAATACCAAACTCCCACTGCAGCAGCAAGAAACACCATGAAAAGTGGACGATGAACAAATGCTAAGTGTCTCGCAGTCCACATGGGGAGACACTTAGCCCCCAGTGGCAACAGTTTTCCTACAAAGAGAGAATTCAGCACTGCTGCCTCATGTTCATTTCTATATAAGAATCCATGTCCTCCAGGTCACATAGTTGCAGACCCAGCTTTTATGGTCTCAATAAACAGGAAGCTAAAGCTCCTGAAAACAACATATATTTCAAGCGCCCAAACTCAGAGGCAGTTACTACAGCAGTCTTTAGGCCTGCAGAGCTCTATGGTTGTGGAGTGTTTACCCTGTCCCTTACTTTTGGAAACTCCTTTACCACCTGCAAGTTTGTGAACTCCTGAGCATTTTTCATTCCAGATATGTATTCACAGATTTTCTAACTCTTCTCCTCTATTTGTGTCTTACTTGGGGAGAAGGTAATATGTCAAGGCATTGTTCTGAATGAGTGTTGGAAGACTTTTGTGTAGCACATATTTGCATACACATTGTATTCATTTTCCCATTTTCCATTTGAAATACTGAATCCCTGACACTAACCCATACCCCACTAGACTCTGACTACTAATCCTAATATGATGAAGAAAAATAACCCAAACAGAATTGAAATACAAGGAGTTTAGAGGAGGCATGTCGTATAGTTGGACTTGCCTTTTGCATGATAAAGGGTAGGTGTTATAAAACTAGTTAATTTTTAATTGTAATAGTTCTCCATGTAGTTTGAGGAGTGGGGCTAGAGCAGTGGTATGCAGGTGACCTGACTTCACTTCCTTGGTGAGGGAACTCTCTGACCTTGAGATCCAGGAAGCAAGGCATCCAGAGCCATTCCCACTCCCAGTCCCAGTGGTCTCACTTGTTTGGATTTACCAAGGACAGAGTCATTCTTTCTTGGTACCTACTGATGTGAGGATGGCCAAATGCCAGGAATGCTCTGAAGAGGGCCCTTTCCTGAGAGAGCTGGTAGTGTCTCACCACTGCCTCCTGACAACTTCACAGTGTTGGCCAAGGAGACCAGATCTGAGACAGGACAAGCACTTTCAGGGAAACATAGTATGGCCCACCAGTCAGAGGACACTCTGGATAGTCACAGACCTACATGGGGGAAGGAGGTGCCTTTTTTGGAATGAGTGTGGGTTTGTGGTTTTGTGGAGTTTTTACCCTGTCCCTTACTTTTGGAAACTGTTCTACCAATTCCATGTTGTGAACTCCTGAGCATTTTCAGTTCCACATATGTAATCACAGGTTTTTGAACTCCTCTCCACTAATTGTGTCTTACTTGGAGCGAAGTTAATGTCAAGGAATTGTTCTGGATAAGAGTGGCAAGATTTTTGTGTAGCACATATTTGCATACAGATTAGATTCATTTTCCTATATTTCATTTGAAATACTGATCTGTGACACTAACAAATACGCTACTAGACTCTGACTACTAATCCTAATATGATGGATAAAAAGAAACCTAACAGAATAGAAATACAGGCCTTCCATAGGAGGCATGGTGTATACTTGGATTTGCCTTCTGCTTTATCAAGGGTATGTGTTAAAATCTTGTCAAATTTCATTGTAATATTTCTCCATGAGTTTTATATATATATATATATATATATATATATATATATATATATATATATATATATATATACATATACTCTCTAGATTTTTTAAAAAATGAAATATATGTGTCTTATTAAACACTCCCTAAATTCATTCATGTTCATGTATGTAGCTTTATAATTAACTTTTCACAAGATTATTCTCAGAAATATTCAACCACCTGAAATTCATATTTGTTTCCTAGTACTGAAAACTAACTTCAGTAAATGGTGCTTACAAATCCTAATATTTCTACAGTAATTGACCCAGTTTAACATCAATGCAAGTAGATTCTTATGGGACATGATGTGTATTTTGAAGTTCATTTTTATTCAACACTGGTACATTACTATTTCTTCAGTTTGTGGACATCATAGGATATATCTTTTCATTCACAAGTACACAAATTTATAGGCATTTGATTCAGTTTCAATCACTTCCCCCGTGAGTACACATGTATTCCTCCTTGTTTCTTTATGGTCTTTTCACTAGACTTCTTTATAAACACATTATTTTCAATTCCATAATCATTTTTGAAGCAAAACTCACACAATCTTCATGATAAACCGTAACCCTAATATTACCATTAGATATATAACTGGTTGGAATGAATGTATGTATATCAATATAAGATTTCGTTTATATTTTCAGAGGTAAATTCAATCCATTATTTAAAGTTGGAAATAGTTATATAATTTATTAACAATATGCTCTATTAGTGCATCATCTCTATATTCATCAACACAGGTACCACTATTTTTATCCCCAGTACTAATTTATAAATTTTTAAAATATTGCTCCCCATAATGGTGGAAGAAATACTCATGTCACCTGATCTACATATACATTGTATCACAGTAATATTATGGACACAAAATGCAAAGTGAACACTTATGTTTGTACCAAAGGCTTTATGGAAAGTGTGCATGGATTACTAAAAACATCCATGTTCAGGTTGCCTAATGCTCTCAAATGTAAATCCTATTGGTGACTACATATTTGTTTCTTCCTAGGATTATATATTCAACCTCAACCCTGTTTAAAATGTCTAATCCTATCACTCATTTTATAATTTGCCTGATTTCCTAATGTCTCTATTGATATCTGCTTTCCTAAATATTTTCCCCAGTTCATAATTGCGACTGACTCTTCTTATGTGCTGACATTTACATTCAATCTCTAACCGAAACCGTATTGCTAAAGAACATTTTCTCGAACTCATAGACTCACTGTTCTTCCTAAACCTACTGACTATCTTCCTAATCTTATGGACTATCCCTTTTTGACTGGATATTCTCTTCTACATTCAATAATCCGAGATACAGGGTCCTATGCCATTGTATATTGATTTATCTGAGACCTTGGTGCAGAACATTATTCAAGCTAAGTATCCCATTCAAGGGCCCTATTCCATTCTGGGCTTCAAATCTTTCCTAGATTTCTGTTTTCATACTTATATTTCACGTCTATTTTCTTAAAATATCACAGGTTTCCAATACAATTATTCATCCAGCAGAATCATTCCTAATCCAAATCGAATATGCTATTAAACCTAACCATACACTGTTTCCTCAATCTAACTCTACAGAAGAGCAGGGAAAGATTTTTGTCTTACAATACAGGAAGGTAGGAGATCTTCCACCTGTTGAGAACCTCAAAATTCCATGCAGAAATGATCCCTGAAGAAGATGTAGGCAGATATGAAGGACCTGAGACAGCAAAAGTCATCTTCTATGGCAAACAACCTGGACAGGATGAAGAGTTGTGTCTGAATCAGCCTCTCTTTTCTTAATGTAGATAAGATGGACAAATCCAGGCCTGTGTGGAGAGCTATTCCCGGGTGCCAATGGTTGATATATCATTTGAACTTGTGAAAGTGTCACAGAAAGTAGGGTCAGCCTCCATCTCATTGGAATCTTGGAAGCAACTGCTAGGACAAAGTGGTTTTCAAGGCAGTGACCTCATTCAGTTCCTGAAGGAAGTGACCTATCTAACTTCCTTGGTGATAGAATTCTCTAAACTTGGGATCCAAGAAGCCAGGAACTGAGAGCCAGTCTCAGTCCCAGTCCCAGTGGGCTCATTTGTTTGGATTTACCAAGGACAGAGTCAATCTTTCTTTGTATTTACTGATGTGAGGATGGCCAAATGCAAGGAATGCTCTGAAGAGGAGCCTTTCCTGAGATCGCAGGTAGTGGCTCAATGCTGGCTCCAAACAACTTCAAAGAGTTTTCCAAGGAGAACATTTCTGAGACAGGACAGTCCATTTTTGGGGAAAATAGTATGGCCCACCAGTCAGAGGACACTCCGGATATTCACAGACCTATTTGGGGGAAGGAGGTGCCTTTGGTGGTGTGGGTGTGAGTTTGTGGTTTTGTCTCATGTTCTGAGAATAGGTAGGAAAGGCAGTTTGTTTGTTTTGCAGTGGACTGTTTCTAGTAAGTCGTTTGACAATGCGAGTGATTCTATGTCTGTGTATTCCACTATGTCCGTGGATGTCGACATTTGAAAAGAGAATTAATCAATTTATGTGTCCTGTCTAGTAGAAAGCTTCCCAGCATTCCACCTGCCCAATTTAGAAATGGACTGCAGCTTGCCATATGAATGGGCAACACCTAGGATCTTCTGAAGTTCCTGTTTTCTTCCTGAATTCTGGCCAATCTCTAGAATAGGCACATGTTTATGTGTCCAAGATATGTACCACCTGCAAGCTCTGTGACATGGCCATGTTCTTGGTAGCTGAAGGAAATGGGAACATCTCAGAAAACGCAGATATCAGTGTGACAGGTAAAGTCTCAGTGGAGAAACCCTGCTCTGGTCCATTTGCTTACCTATGATTCTGTTGCCTTGAATGTCAGGAAGGTCTTTGCCTCAGGCCACCCCTTTGTGAAGCCTGAAGAAAAAGTATTCAAATGAAAATGAATGGGCATCACCTGTGGCTCTTAATTGCTTTGGAAAGGGATGTGTCTTAATCAGACACTAGGCCATGTTTGAGGCTGTGGCTAAGATTCTCAGCTCCTGATAGATCTAAAGAAGATTCTGTGTGCATCCAAAACCAAAATGGCAAAAGGATCAGTCGTTGTGGATGAAGTCTCTTGCCTTCCTCTGTTAGGTTCCTGACCTGCATCAAGTGAGAATAGGGATCCTTTGGTTCAAATGAGTTCTTCAATTTCCAGCAGAAGTGCTTGGGTTTTCTTATGATGCCAAATCACATAACGAATCTATACCTGACAGTCAGTAGGCCTCAAATTGGGGAAGCAGAGCTCTATTAACGGCAGGCCTATTTGATCACTGCTGGTTCACAGGAAGGGTTTCCAGGCCACCCTGACTTTAGGCAAATGAGGGGCAAGGGTGCATATTTTAGACACTGTCGTGGGCTGCGCCCCTCATGGAAACCTCCAGTCAGAGTTTATGATGAGTGTCTATATGGATGAAGATGAGGGCAATGTGGGAATGTTTTGGTTTTAAATGTGGTGATTTGTGTGGCGGTTGGAAGAGATGATTGGGTCCTCATGGGCTTAAACTCTGGTGTGATTCCCCTTAGGAACTGAATTCTGGAACTGATCTCACAGAAGTATTGCCATGAATTGTGTTGGGATTGTGGGAGGCCATGCATGAGATTCGCCCATGAAACCTGAGATCTAGGCCCAGGATGGCTTTCCACAGAGAACTGAAAATCTCAGCAAGGATATCACATGATTTTTTTCTGAAAAACTTTGCAGCCATAGTTAAGAGTCAAAACACACATGGACCTCACATTGTAGACCTCACTGGGCCTGGCTTCATGTGACCTTTTGGGCACTCTTTGGGATGCCTTGCCTGTGAGAGTTCCTCAGAGCTTTCATTGAAATGAGCTTCCTTACCATTTAATGGTTCCTGGATGAATGAAACCCCAAGGTGCCTCCAACTTCATTCTTGAAGAATGGCTAGATAAATACCATGAAATTTTTGAAATTCTCATGACCACGTGGCACTGGAGAACCTTTGGATGTCCTCTTGCTGATCATGAGTGTAACAGTGCCTTGATTGACTGGGTTTCATGAAAATGGTGTAGAACAGTGATGTCAGTAAGTTGGAGCCTGCTGAGTAGTGAGCCTAGAGCAGTGGTGTTCAGGTGTGTGATAATACAACTGTGGTGTGGCCATGTGGATCTGCCATTGGCTTCCAAATGGATTGTGACTGACTTGGTGCACCCAGCAGACAATTATATGAAAAGGCATTTTGTTGTATGGAGAGGTTTCAGGGCAATGTTCAGAATCAGGTTGCTATGGTCAAGGGGGCAATCTATGTCGGATAGAAGCCTGGTTGGTGCATTCTCCTGTCGACCCTGACCCAACACACGTGACAGAAATCCCTCCAACACTATATCCCAGATGAACTCCTTGTATTTCGTGAAGCAAATACCAAATTCACAGTGCAGCAGCAAGAAAAACCACTAAAACTGGATGATGACCAAATGGCTTCACAGTCCACTCAGAGAGACACTTAGCCCCCAGTGGCCACAGTTTACCTACAAAGAGAGAAATCACCAGTGCTGCCTCATGTTCAATGGAAAATAAGAAACGATGTCCTCCAGGTCACATAGATGCAGACCGAGCTTTGATGGTCTCACTAGAAATAAAGCTAAAGCTCCGGACAACAACATATATTTCAAGTGTCCAACCTCAGAGGCAGTTTCTCATGAAGCCTTTTGGCCAGAAGAGTTCCATGCTTGTGGAGTGTTTACCAGTCACTTACTTTTGGAAACTCCTCTACCATTTTCAAGGTTGTGAACTCCTGAGCATTTTCCATTCCAGATATGTACTCACAGATTTTCTAACTCTTCTCTTCTAATTTAGTCTTACATGGGGCGAAGGTAATGTCAAAGAATTGTTCTGGATGAGAGTGGGAAGACTTTTGTGTAGCACATATTTGCATACACATTGGATTCGTTTACCAATTTTCCATTTAAAATACTGAATTCGTGACACTAAACCATACGCTACTAGACTCTGACTACTAATCCAAATATTATGCAGAAAAATAACCCAAACAGACTAGAAATACAAGCAGTTCAGAGGAGGCATGGTGTATAGTTGCACTTGCCTTTTGCATTATATAGGGTAGGAGTTATAAATCAAGACAATTTTTTGTTGAAATAGTTTCCCATGTGATTTTAAAGATAACAAAAATGTGAATTCCTGTCTCCCTTTCTCTGTAGCCTACTCAGCACATATTTTTTTATATGCACATACAGAATCCTACCTGGTACTACACGTACATTCTTGTGAGGTGGCTGACTTGGCAGATACAAATTGTGAGAAGAGATCACAACTTCTAAACGCTGTTTGAACTGAAAATTCAACCTATGGATGAGCTTCCTAGTTGAGCAACGTTATACATAAATCCATGTTCAATAAAATGAATATTTTTGGATTGTGGATGATATATATTTCATGGTGAATTTCAATTGGCATATATTGCTATTTTTAATGTCTATTTGTGTGTGTGTGTGTGTATGTGTGTGTGTGTGTGTGTGTGTATATATATATATATATATATATATATATATATATATATATATATATATATATATATATATAATATATACACTCTCCAGAATTTTTAAAATATGAAATATATGTGTCTTATATACACTCCCTAATTTCATTCATGTTCATGTATGTGGATTTATAATCAACTTTTCACAAGATTATTCTCAGAATCATTCATCCACCTGAAATACATATTTGTTTCCTAGTACTGAAAACTAACTTCAGTGAATGGTGCATACAAATCCTAATATTTCTACAGTACCCTACCCAGTTTAACATCAATGCAAGTAGATTCCTATGGGACATGATGTGTATATTGACGTTCATTTATGTTCAACACTGGTACATTACAATTTCTTCAGTTTTTGCACATCATAGGATATATATTTCCTCCATAAGTTACCAAATTTATAGGCATTTGTTTCACTTTCAATCACTTCCTGCTTCAGAATACATGTATTCCTCCATGTTTCTTGACTGGTCTTTTCATGAGACTTATTTCCAAACACATTATTTTCTATTTCCTTTATCACTTTTGAAGCAAAACTGACACGCACTTCATGATAAACCATAACTCTAATATCACCATTAGATGTATAACTTGTTGGAATGAATGATTTCATATCAATAAAAGATTTCTTATATATTTTCTGATATCAATTCAATCCATTATTTAAAGTGGACCATTTATATTATTTATTCACAGTATGGTCTATTCATGCATTATCTCTATATTCATTGACACAGGGTACACCTCTTTGCACCCCCAATACTAATTTATATGTATTCAAAATATTGCTCCCATAAATGGTGGAAGAATTACTCATGTCACCTGATCTACATATGCATGTTATCAAAGTAATATTCTGGACACAAAATGCAAAAGTCACACGTATGATCGTACCAAAGCCTAAATGGAAACTGAACATGGATAATTAAAAACATCCATGTCCAGGTTGCCTAATGCTCACAAGTGTGAATCCTATTGGTGACTCCATATTTGTTTCTTCCTAAGATTATGTATTCAACCTCAAAACTATTGAAAATGTATAATTTTTTCACTCACTTTACACTTTGCCTGATTTCCTAATGTCTCTATTGATATCTATTTTCCTACATATTTTCCCCAGTTCTACATTGTGACTGACCCTTCACATGTGCTGACATTGACATTCACTCTTTAACTGAAACCCTATTGCTAATGAACTTTGGTGCAAATCCTATTCTCACTCTTTTTCTGAAACAAATTGACTATCTTCCTGATCCTATCAACTATCCCTTTTTGAGTGGATGTTCTCTACTACATTCAATCATCCAAGGTACAAGGTCCTATGACATTGTATATCGATTTTTCGGAAACATGTATGCAGAACTTAATTCAAAGCTACGTATCCCAATCAAATTCCCAATGCACTTCTGAGCTTCAAATCTTACCTAGATTTCTGTTTTTATTCTTTTATTTCACCTCTATATTCCTATAAATATTGCAGTTTCCCAATACCATTATTAATCCCGCAGAATGATTCCTAACCCAAATCAAACCCTTTGTTAACCCTAACCATACACTGTTGCCTCAATCTAACATTACAAAAGAGCAGGGACAGAGTTCATCTTAAAATACAGGAATGTAGGGTATCTTCCAACTGCTGAGAACCTCAAAGTTTGATGCAAATATGATCCCTGGAGAAGATGTAGGCAACTGTGAAGATCCTGAGATAGCAAAAGCCATCTTCCATGGAAAACAACCTGGACAGGATGAAGGGATGTGTATGCATCAGCTTCTCTGTTCTTAATGTAGAGAAGATGGACCTAACCAGGCCTGCATGGAGAGCTGTTCCCAGGTGCCTATTTTGATATACCATTCTAACTAGTCAATTTGTCACAGGAAGTAGGGGCAGCCTCCATCTCATGGGACCCTTGGAAGCAACTGTTAGGACAAAGTTGTTGCCAAGGCAGTGACCTCATTCAGTTCCTGAAGGAAGTGACCTACCTAACTTCCTTGGTGATGGAACTCTCTGAAATTAAAATGCAAGAAGCCAGGCACTGACAGCCAGTCGCAGTCCCAGTCCCAGTGGGCTCACTTGTTTGGATGTACCAATTACAGAGTCAGACATTCTTGGTATCGACTGATGTGAGGATGGCCAAATGCCAGGAGGGCTCTGAAGAGGGGCCTTTCCTGAGATATCAGGTTGTGGCTAACCGCTGGCTCCTCACAGCATCACAGAGTTGGCCAAGGAGACAAAATCAGAGACAGGACAGGCCATTTCGAGGGGAACATAATATGGCCCAACAGTCAGAGGACAATCCAGATAGTCACAGACCTACTTGGGGGAAAGAGGTGCCTTTGTGGATGTGGGTGTGAGTTTGTGGTTTTGTCTCATTTTCTGAGAATAGGAAGGAAAGGTGGTTCATTTGGTTTGGAGTCGACTGTTTCTAGTAAGTCTTTTGACAAGGCGAGTGTTTCCATGTCTGTGTATCCACTGTGTCCGTGGTTTTAGACATTAGAAAAGAGAATGCATCAATGGAGGTGTTCTGTCTAGTATAAAACTTCCCAGCATTCATCCTCTACAATTTATGAATGGACTGTGGCTTGCCTTATGGATGGGAAACACCTACTAACTTCCTAAGTTCCAGTTTTCTTCCTGAATTCTGGCCACTCTCCAGAATAGGCTCATGGTTCATTGTCCAAGATATGTACCACCTCCAAGCTCTGTAACATGGCCATGTTCATGATAGCTGAGAGGAATGGGAACATCTCAGAAAACGCAGATATCAGTGTGACCAGTAAAGTCTCAGTGGAGAAACCCTGCTCTGGTCCATTTGCTTACCTATGGTTCTGTTGCCTTTAATGTCAGGAAGGTCTTTGCCTCAGGCCACCCCTTTGTGAAGCCTGAAGAAATAGTTTTCAAATGGAAATGAATGGACATCACCTGTGTCTTTATGCTTAATTGCTTTGTAAAGGGATGTGTCTTAATCAGACACTAGGCCCTGTTTGAGGCTGTGGCTAAGATTCTCAGCTCCTGATAGATCTAAAGAAGATTCCATGTGTGTATCCAAAACCAAAATGGCAAAAAGATCAGTCATTGTGGATGAAGTCTCTTGCCTTCCTCTGTTAGGTTCCTGACCTCCATCGAGTGAGAATAGGGATCCTTTGGGTCAAATGAGTTCTTCAAAGTCCTGCAGAAGTGCTTGGGTTCCATCATGATGCCAAATCAAATAGAGAATCTATACCTGACAGTCAGTATGTGTCAAATTGGAGAAGCAGAGCAGTATTAAAGGCAGGTTTATTTGATCCCTCCTGGTTCACAGGAAGGGTGTCCAGGCCACCCTGACTTTAGACAAATGAGGGGCAAGGGTGCATATTTTGGACACTGTATTGGGCTGTGCCCATCATGGGAACCTCCAGCCAGAGTTTATAATGAGTGTTTATATGGATGAAGATGAGGGCCATGTGGGAACGTTTTGGTTTTAATTGTGGTGATTTGTGTGGCGGTTGGAAGAGATGACTGGGTCCACATTGGTTTGAACTCTGGTGTGATTCCCCTTAGAGACTGAGTTCTGGAACTGCCCTCAGAGAAGCATTGCCATGAATTGTTTGGGGATTGTAAGAGGCCATGCATGAGAGTCGCCCATGAAACCTGAGATCTAGGCCCAGGATGGCATTCCACAGAGCACTGAGAATCTCAGCCAGGATATCACATGATTTTATTCTGAAAGACTTGGCAGCCATGGTTAAGAGTCAAAACACACATGGAACTCACATTGTATACCTCAGTGTGCCTGACTTCCTGTGACATTTTGGGCACTCTTTGGGAAGCCTTGCCTGTTAGAGTTCCCCAGAGCTTTCAGTGAAATGATCTTCCTCACCATTTAATGGTTCCTGGATGAATGGAAACCCCAAAGTGCCTCCAACTTCATTCTTGAAAAATGGCTAGATAAATACCATGGAATATTTTAAATTCCCAATGACCAGGTGGCACTGGAGGACCATTGGATGTCCTATAGCTGATCATGAGTGTAACAGACAGTGCCTTGATTGACTGGATTTCATGAAAATGGTGTAGAACAGAGATGCCAGTAAGTTGGAGCCTCTGAGTAGTGGGCCTAGAGCAGTGGTTTGCAGGTGTGTGATAATACATCTGTGGTGTTGCCATGTGGATCTGCCATTGGCTTCCAAATGGCTTGTGAGTGACTTGGTGTAACCAGCAGACCATTATATGAAAAGGCATCTTGTTATATGGAGAGGTTTCAGGGCAATGTTCAGAAACAAGTTGCTATGGACAAGGGGGCAGGCTATGTGGGATAGAAGACTGGTTGGTGCATTCTCCTGCATTTTTCATGGCAAACAACCTGGTAAGGATGAAGGGATATGTCTGAATCAGCATCTCTCTTCATAATTTAGAGAAGATGGAACAAACCAGGCCTGTGTGGAGAGCTGTTCTCAGGTGCTTATGGTTGGTATACCATTGTAACTTGTGAAAGTGTCACAGGAAGTAGGGGCAGCCTCCATCTCATGGGACACTTGGAAGCAACTGTTAGGAGAAACTGGTTGCCAAGGCAGTGCTCTTATTCAGTTCCTGAAGGAGATGACCTCACCTCACTTTTTGGTGATGGAACACTCTGAACTTGGGATCCAGGAAGCCAGGAACTCAAAGCCAGTCCCAGTCCCAGTCCCAGTGGTTGAACTAGTTTTGATTTACCAAGGACAGACTCAGACTTTCTTGGTACCTACTGATATGAGGATGGCCAAATGCCTGGAAAGCTATGATGAGGGGCCTTTCCTGAGAAAGCAGGTAGTGGCTCACCACTGGCTCCTTACAACTTCACAGAGTTGGCAAAGGAGACCAGATATGAAACTGAACATGCCATTTCCGACGAACATAGTATGACCCACCAGTCAGAGGATACTCCGGATAGTCACAGACCTACTTAGGGGAAGGAGGTGCCTTTGTGGTGTGGGTGTGGGTTTATGGTTTTGTTTCATGTTCTGAATATAGGTAGGAAAGGCGGTTTGTTTGGTAACCAAAACAGAATTGAAATACAAGCAGTTCAGAGGAGGCATGGTGTATAGAAGGACTTGCCTTTTCCATGATAAAGGGTAGGTGTTATAAATCTAGTCAATTTTTAATTCAAATAGTACTCCTTGTGTTTTTAAAGTTAAAAATAAGTGAATTCCTGTCTCCCTTTCTCTGTAGTCTATTCAGCACATGTATTTTTATAAGCACATAGAGATTCCTACTTGGTATCACACGTACATTTTTTTGAGGTGGCTGACTTGCCAGATACACATTGTGAGATGAGATCACTCCTCCTAAACCTGTTGGAATTGATAATTCAACATATGGGTGAGCTTCCTAGTAGAACAACATAATACATAAATCAATGTTCAGTAAATTCTATATTTTTGGATCTGTGGATGATATATATTTCATGATGAATTTCGATTGGCATACATATTGCTACTTTTTAATGTCTGTGTGTGTGAATTTATATATATATATATATATATATATATATATATATATATATATACACATACACTCTCCAGATTTTTCAAAATATGAAATATATGTGTAGAATATACACTCCCTAAATTTATTCGTGTTCATGTATATATATATATATTTATAATCAACTTTTCACAAGATTATTCTCCGAAATATTCATCCACCTGAAATACATAATTGTTTCCTAGTACTTGAAACTAAGTTCAGTACTAGGTGCTTACAAATCCTAATATTTCTACAGTAACTGACCAGTTTAAAATCAATGCAAGTAGATTCCTATGGAACATGATGTGTATTTTGACGTTCATTTTCATTCAACACTGGTTCATTGCTACTTCTTCAGCTTTTTCACATCATAGGATATATATTTCATCCACAAGTTCACAAATTTATAGACATTTTTGCATTTACAATCACTTCCTGCTTCAGAACACATGTATTGCTCCATCTTTATTGGTTTTTTTATGCGACTTCTTCCAAACACATTATTTTCGATTTCCATAAACACTTTTGAGGCAAAACTCACACACTCGTCATGATGAACCATAACTATAATATTACCATTAGATGTATAAATGTTTGGAATGAATGTATGTATATCGATATAAGATTTCTTATATATTTTCAGATATCAATTCAATCCATTATTTAAAGTGGAGCCAGTTACATTATTTATTCACAGTATGTTCTATTCATGCAATATCTGTAAATTAATAGACACTGGGTACACCTTTTTGTACCCCCAATACTAATTTATACATCTTCATAATATTACTCCCAGAAATGCTGAAAAAAATACTCATGTCACCTGATATACATATACATTTTATCACAGTAATATTCTGGACACAAATGCAAAGGTCATACTTCTTATTGTACCAAAGCCTAAATGGAAAGTGAACATGGATTACTAAAACATCCATGTCCAGTTTGCCTAATGTTCTCATATGTCAATCTTATTGGTGACTACATATTTCTTTCTTCCTAATATTATATATTCAATCTCAACCCTGTTGAAAATGTCTAATCCTATCACTCACTTTATATTTTGCCTGATTTTCTAATGTCTCTATTGATATTTGCTTTCCTACATATTTTCCCCAGTTAATCATTGAGAATGACCCTTCACATGTGATGACATTGACATTCACTCTCTAACAGAAAACTTATTGCTAAAGAACTTTTAATCCAAATCATATACTCCCCCTTCTTTCTAAACGTCCCAACGATTTTCCTAATCCTACCAACTATCGTTTTTTGTCTGGATGTTGTCGTCGACAATCAATCATCCAAGGTACAAGGTGCTATGCCATTGTATGTCGATTTATCGGAGACATCACTGCAGAATATAATTCAAACCTAAGTATTCCAAACAAGGGCCCAAAGTTTTTCTGGGCTTCAAATCTTACCTAGGTTTCTGTGTTCATAATTATATTTCACCTATATATTCTTGTAAATATATAGGTGAAATATAATTATTAAAATACCATTATTCATACATCAGAATAATTCCTAAACCAAATGGCAGATGTTATTAACCCTAACCATACACTGTTCCCTCAATCTAACTTTACAGAAGAGCAGGGACAGAGTTGGTCTTACAATACAGGAATGTAGGGGATCTTCCACGTGCTGAGAACCTCAAAGGACCATGCAGAAATAACCCCTGGAGAAGATGTAGGCAGGAATGGAGGACCTGAGAGAGCAAAAGTCCTCTTCCTTGGCACACAACCTAGTCAGGATGAAGGGATGTGTCTGAATCAGCCTCTCTCTTCTTAATCTAGAGAAGATTCACCAAACCACATGTGTGGAGAGCTTTTCCCGGGTGCATATGGTTCATATACCATTGTAACTTGTGAATGTGTCACAGGAAGTACGGGCAGCCTCCATCTCATGGTTCACTTGGAAGCAACCGTTAGGACAAAGTGGTTACCAAGGCAATGACCTCTTTCAGTTCATGAAAGAACTGACCTACCTCACTTACTTGGTGTTGGATCTCTCTGAACTTGGGATCCAGGAATCCAGCACCAAGAGCCAGTCCAAGTCCCAGTCCCAGTGGGCACCCTTGTTTGAATTTACCAAGGAGAGAGTCAGTCTTTCTTGGTACCTACAGATATGAGCATGGCCAAATGCCAGGGGAGCTCTGAAGAGGGGCTTTTCATGAGAAAGCAGGTAGTGGTTCACCTCTAACTCCTGACAACTTCACAGAGTTGGCCAAGGAGAGCAGATCTGAGACAGGACAGACCATTTCTTGGGAACATAGTATGGCTCACCAGTCAGGACACACCGGATAGTCAGACACCTACTTGGGGAAAGGAGGTGCCTTTGCGGGTGTGGGTGTGAGTTTGTGATTTTGTCTCATGTTCTGAGAAAATGTAGGAAAGGTGGTTTGTTTGGTTTGGAGTTGATTGTTTGTAGTAAGTTGTTTGACAAGGCGAGTGTTTCTAAGTCTGTGTATCCCACTCTGTCCGTGGGTTTAGACATTAGAAAAGAGAATGCATCAATGGATGTGTCCTGTCTAGTAGAAAGCTTACCAGCATTCTAACTGCCCAATTTAGGAATGCACTGCGGCTTACCTTATCAAGGGGCAAAACCAACTATCTTCTGAGGTTCCTGTATTCTTCCTGAATTCTGGCCACTCTCCAGAATAGGCTTATGGTTATGTGTCCAAGATATGTACTACCTTCAAGCTCTGTGACATGGCCATATACTAGATGGCTGAAAGGAATGGCGAGCATCTCAGAAAACTCAGCTATCAGTGTGACCAGGAAAGTCTCAGTGGAGAAACCCTGCTTTGGGACTTTTGCCTACCTATTGTTCTATTGCACTGAATGTCAGGAAGGTCTTTGTCTCAGGCCACCCCTTTAAAAAAGCCTGAAGAAAACAGTTTTCATATGGAAATGAATGGGCATCACCTGTGGCTCTTCGCTTAATTGCTTTGGAAAGGGATGTGTCTGAATCAGACACTTGGCCCTGTGTGAGGCTGTAGCTTAGATTCTCAACACCAGATGGATCTAAAGAAAGATCCAATGTGTACATCCAAAACCAAAATGGCAAAAAGATCAGTCATTCTGGATAAAGTCTTGTGGTCCTCTGTAAGGTTCCTGACCTCCATCAAGTGAGAATAGGGATCTTTTGGGTCAAATGAGTTCCACAAAGCTCTGCAGAGGCTAGCCAAGAAGTGCTTGTGTTTTCTCATGACTCCACTTAACAAAAAGAATCTAAACCCCACAGTCAGTAGTACATCAAATTGGAGAAGTGGACCAGTATTTACGGTAGGCCTATTTGATCCCTCCTTGTTCACAGGAAGGGTGTCCAGGCCACCCTGACTTTAGGCAAATGAAGGGCAAGGGAGCTCATTTTGGACACTGTGGGATGTATCTGAATCAGCCTCTTGGCCCTGTGTGAGGCTGTGGCTTCGATTCTCAGCACGTGATGGATCTAAAAAAGATCCCATGTGTGCATTCAAAACCAAAAGTGCAAAAAGAGCAGTCATTGAGGATGAATTTTCTTGCTCTCTTCCATTAGATTCCTGACCTCCATCAAGTGAGAATAGGCATCCTTTGGGTCAAATGATTTCTTCAAATCCCTGCTAGTCCATAGGTGCTTGGGTTTTTTCATGACTCCAATTCACATAAAGAATCTGTACCCGACAGTCATTAGGCCTAAAATTAGAGAAGTGGAGCAGAATTAAGGTCAGGCCTATTTGATCACTCATGGATAACAGAAAGGGTGTCCAGGCCAACGTGACTTCAGGCAAATGAGGGGCAAGGGAGCTTATTTTGAACACTGTCTTGGGCTGTGCTCCTCATGGAATCCTCCAGCCAGAGGTTATGATGAGTGTCCATATGGAAGAATATGAGAGCCATGTGTGAGTCTTTTGCTTTTTCTTGTGGTCATTTGTGTGGCGGTTGGAAGAGATGACTGGGTCCACCATGGCTTGTACTCTGGTGTGATTCCCCTTAGAGACTGAGTTCTGGAACTGACCTCAGAGAAGTATTGCCATGAATTCTCTTGGTATTTAGGAGGCCAAGCATGAGATTCTTCCTTGGAAACTGAGATCTAGGCCAAGGGTGGCTTTCACACAGCACTGGGAATCTCAGCCATGATATCACAGGATTTTATTATGAACGACTTGGCAGCCATTTTTAAGAGAGAAAACACACATGGGTCTCACAATGTAGACCTCAAAGGGCCTGGCTTCATGTGACATTTTGGCCCATTTGGGAAAGACTTGCTTTTGAGAGTTCTCCAGAGCTTTAATTGAAAT
The DNA here is from genome assembly GCF_048772815.1 of Callospermophilus lateralis. Classification (NCBI taxonomy): domain Eukaryota; kingdom Metazoa; phylum Chordata; class Mammalia; order Rodentia; family Sciuridae; genus Callospermophilus; species Callospermophilus lateralis. The sequence goes on along the minus strand of NC_135316.1, from coordinate 6,556,764 downwards.
GATCTTCCTCAAATTTTATGGTTCCTGGATGAATGGGAAACCCACAGTGCCTGCAACTTCATCCTTAAAAAATGGCTAGAAAAATCATAAAATTTTGGACATTCCCATGACCAGGCGGCACTGGAGAAACTTTGGATGTCCTATTGCTGATCATTAGTGTACCATACAGTGCCTTGATTGACTGGGTTTCATGAAAATGGTTGACAACAGAGATGCAAGTAAGTTGGTGCCATCTGAATAGTGAGCCTAGAGAAGTGGTGTGTAGGTGTTTAATAATACATCTGTTGTTGTGGCCATGTATATCTGCCATTGGCTTGCAAATGGATTGTGACTGTCATGGTGCAGCCAATAGACCCTTATATGAAAAGGCATCTTTTTATATAAAGAGGTTTCTGGGCAATGTTCAGAATCAGGTTGCTGTGTACAAGTGGGTAAGCTATGTGGGATAGAAGCCTGGTTGATGCATTCTCCTGCAGATGCTGACACAGCTCACGTGACAGAATTCTCTCCAGCACTGTGACCCATTTGAACTCCTTGTATTTTTTGAAGCAAATACCAAACTCCCAGTGTAGCAGCAAGAAACACCATAAAAATGGAGGATGACCAGATGGCTTCACAGTCCACACGGGGAGAAACTTAGCCCCCAGTGGCCATAGTTTACCTACAAAAAGAGAATTCAGTGCTGCTGCCTCATGTTCATTGGGAAATAAGAAACCATGTTCTCCAGGTCACATAGATGCAGACGCAGCTTTGGTGGTCTCACTTTAAAGAAAGCTAAAACTTCTGACAACAAGATATATTTCAAGGGCCCAATCTCAGAGGCAGTTACTCCAGAAGTCTTTAGGCCAGCAGAGCTCCATGTTTGTGGAGTGTTTACCCTGTCCCTTACTTTTGGAAACTCATCTACTACCTCCAAGCTTGTGAATTCCTGAACATTTTCCATTCCAGATATGTATTCACAGATTTCTAACTCTTCTCCTCTAATTGTGTCTTACTTGGGGTGAAGGTAATGTTAAGTCATTATTCTGGATGAGAATGAGAAGATTTTTGTGTAGCACGTATTTGCATACACATTGGATTCATATTCCTATTTTTCATTCGAAATACTGAATCCCTGACACGAACACATGACCTACTAGCCTCTGGCTACTAATACTAATATGATGGAGAATAATAACCCAATGAGAATAGAAATACAAGAAGTTCAGAGGAGGCATGATGTATAGTTGCACTTGCCTTTTGCCTGATAAACAGTAGGTGTTATAAATCTGGTCAATTTTTAATTGAAATAGTTCTCCATGTGTTTTTAAAGTAAACAAATGTGTGAATTCCTGTCTCCCTTTCTCTGAAGTCTATTCAGCACATGTATTTTTGTATGCACATGTAGAATCCTACCTGGTATCACATCTACATTTTGTGAGTTGGCTGATGGAAGATACAAATTATGAGAAGAGATCACCCTCCTAAACGCTGTTGGAACTGAAAATTCAACCTATGGGTGAGCTTCCTAGTAGGACAACATTATAAATAAATCCATGTTCAGTAAGGTATATATCTTTGTATCAGTAGATGTTATATATCTCATTATGAATTTTGATTGGCATATATATTCCTGCATTTATTGTCTGTGTGTGTGTTTTGTGTATATATATATACACTCTCCAGATTTTTCAAAATATGAAATATATGTGTCTTATATACACTCTCTACATTCGTTTATGTTCATGTATGAGGAAATATAATCAACTTTTCACAAGATTATTCTCAGAAATATTCATACACCTGAAATACATATTTGTTTCCTTGTACTGACAACTAACTTCAGTGAATTTTGCATACAAATCCTAATAATTCTACAGTAACTGACCGAGTTTAGCATCAATGCAAGTAGACTCCTATGGGACATGACATGAATTTTGACACTCATTTATATTCAACACTGGTACATTATTATTTCTTCAGTTTTTACACATCATAGGATATATATATATATATTTCTTTTACAAGTTCACAATTTTATAGGCATTTGTTTCACTTTTAATCACTTCATGCTTCAGAACACATTTATTCCTCCAGGGTTTTTGACTGGTCTTTTAATGAGACTTCTCTCCAAACACATTATTTTTGATTTCCATAATCACTTCTGAAGCAAAACTCACACACTCTTCATGATAAACCATAAACCGAATATCACCATTAGATGTATAAATGGTTGGAATGAATCATTGTATATCAATATTTGGTTTTCTGTATATTTTCAGATATCAATTCAATCCATTGTTTAAAGTTGGAACCAGTTATATTATTTATTCCCAGTATTGTCTATTCATCCATTATCTCTATATTCACAGACACAGGGTACACCTATTTGTAACCCCAATTAATTTATACATCTTCAAAATATTGCCTTCTTACATATTTTCCCCAGTTCATCATTGTGACTGACTCTTCACATGTGCTGACATTTACATTCACTCTACAAGAAACCCTATTGCTAAAGAACTTTTGGTCCAAATCCTATACTTACTCTTTTTTATAAACCTACCGACTATTTTCCTAATCCTACCGACTATCTCATTTTGACTGGATGTTCTCTTCCACATTCAATCATCCAAGGTGCAAGGTCCTATGCCATTGTATATCGATTTATCTGAGACAACTGTACAGGACATAATTCAAAGCTAACTATTCCAATCAAGTGCCCAATGACCTTCTGGGTTTCAAAAGTTACCCATATTTCTGTTTTCATACTTATATTTCACCTATATATTCTTATAAATGTCGCAGGTTCCCAAAACCATTATTCATTCCACAAAATGATTCCTAACCCAAATCGAACATGTTATTAACCATAACCAAACACTTTTCTCTCAATCTAATTTTACAGAAGAGCAGGGACAGAGCTGGTCTTAAAATACAGGAATATAGGGGATCTTCCACCTGGTTAGAACCTAAAGGCCCATGCAGAATTGATCACTGGAGAAGATGTAGGCAGCTATGAAGGACCTGAGGGAACAAAAGTCATCTTCCATGGCAAACAACCTACTCAGGATGAAGTGTTGTGTCTGAATCAGCCTCTCTCTTCTTAATGTAGAGAAGATGGACCAAACCAGGCCTGTGTGGAGAGCTGTTCCTGGGTGCCTATAGTTGTTATACCATTCTAACTTATGAATGAGTCACAGCAAGTAGGGGCAGCCTTCATCTCATGGGACACTTGGAAACAACTGATAAAACAAAATTGTTTCCAAGGCAGTGACTTCATTCAGTTCTTGAAGGAAGTGACCTGAACTTACATTTTTGGTGATGGAACTCTGTGATCTTGGGATCCAGGAAGCCAGGCGCCCAGAGTCAGTCCCAGTCCAAGTCCCAGTGGGCTCACTAGTTTGTATTTAACAAGACAGAGTCAGTGTTTCTTGGTAGCTACTGATGTGAGGAGGGCCAAATGCTGGGAAACAATGAAGACTGGCCTTTCCTGAGAAAGCAGGTAGTTGCTCACTACGGGCTCCTGACAACTTCACAGAGTTGGCCAAAGAGACCAGATCTGAGGCAGAACACACCATTTCTGGGGAACATAGTATGGCCCACCAGTCAGAGGACACTCAGGATAGTCACAGATCTTCTTGGGGGAAAGGGGTTCCTTTTTGGGTGTGAATGTGAGCTTGTGGTTTTGTCTCATGTTCTGAGAATAGGTAGGAAAGGTGGTTTGTTTGTTTTGGAGTGGATTGTTTCTAGTAAGTCCTTTGACAAGGCGAGTGTTTCTGTGTCTATATATCCCACTGTGTCCGTGCTTGTAGTCATTAGAAAAGAGAATGCATCAATGGTTGTGTCCTGTATACTAGAAAGCTTCCCAGCATTCATCCTGTGCAATTTATGAATGGACTGCAGCTTGCCTTATGGATGGGCAACACCTGCCATCTTCCTAAGTTCCTGTTTTCTTCCTGCATTTTGGGCACTCTCAAGAATGCGCTCATGGTTTTGTGTCCAAGATATCTACCACATCCAAGGTCTGTGACATGGCCATGTACTGAATAGCTGATGGGAATGGCGGGCATCACAGAAAACTCAGATATCAGTGTGACTAAGAAAGTCTCAGTGAAGAAAACCTGCTTTGGGCCTTTTACTTACCTATTCTTCTGTTGCCCTGAATGTCAGGAAGGTCTTTGCCTCTGGCCACCCCTTTGTGAAGCCTGAAGAAAACAGTTTCCAAATGGAAATAAATGGGTATCACCTGTGGCTCTTTGCTTAATTGCTTTGGAAAGGGAAGTGTCTGAATCAGCCTCTTGGCCCTGTGTGAGGCTGTGGCTTAGATTCTCAGCACCTGATGGATCTAAAGAAAGATCCCTTGTGTGGATCCAAAACCAAAATGGCAAAAAGAGCAGTCATTGTAGATGAAGACTCTTGCCTTCCTCTGTTAGGTTCCTGACCTTCATCAAGTGAGAATAGGGATCCTTTGTGTCAAATGAGTTCTTCAATGCTCTGCAGATTTGCTTGGGTTTTCTCATGACTCCAAATCACATAAAAAATTTATACCTGACATTCAGTAGGTCTCAAATTGGAGAAGCAGAGCCAAATGCCAAATGTTTTTTTTTTGATATATTGAGAGCAAATAAGAACAGAACACTGAGGAAGAGAATGAGGAAAATATTAACACTAAACAGAGATGAGTGGGGGGAGAGAAAGGGAGAGAGAAGGGAAAGCATATGGAAATGGTAGGAGACACTCAATGTAACACAAAATTAGATAAAAAAAGGTTGTGAGGGGAAAAGGGTGGAAACAAGGGAGAGAATTGAACAACAGCAGATGAAGTAGACAGGGAAGAAGGGAGGGGAGGGGAGAGGGGACAGTAGGGGATTGGAAAGGTAGCAGAATACAACAATCACTAATATGCTATTATGTAAAAACGTGAATGTGTAACTGATGTGATTCTGCAATTTGTATTTGGGGTAAAAATGGGAGTTCATAACCCAATTGAGTCAAATGTATGAAAGATGATATATCATGAGCTTTATAATGTTTTGAACAACCAAAAAAAAAAGGAATTTAATTTCCAATAATTGAGTCATTTTACAACTTTACTTTTTAAATAAAATTGTCTTTTATTTGTTATCTTACTTGCTGTTATCTGCCTTTCAGTTTCTAAAAAAAACTATGTACTGTAGCCATTCATCCATGTAGTATGTAACAGAAAATTTTGAGTGTATCCATATAACCAGATTGGCAAGGCATCAAGGTTTCCTTCACAAACAAGATGAAGACTTCCATAAGAAATTTAATATTCTGCAACAAAATTTTTTTTTTACTTTCCAATTAAATTTTCAAAAGAACTTAAGAAAAGAAGAATCAAAACCCCACAGTAAAAAGGCCTCAAAGTGGAAAAGTGGAGCAGAATTAATGGCAGGCCTATTTGATCACTCCTGGTTCACAGGAAGGGAGTCCAGGCCACTCTGAATTTAGGCAAATGAATGGCAAGGGAGCATATTCTGGGCACTGTCTTGGGCTGCGCCCCTCATGGAAAACTCCAGCCAGAGGTTATGAGGATTGTCTATATGGAACAAGATGAGGGCCATGTGGGAGTGTTTTGGTTTTAATTGTGGTCATTTGTGTGGCAGTTGGAAGAGATGACTGGGTCCAACTGGGCTTGAACTCTGGTGTGATTCCCCTTAAAGAATGAGTTCTGGAACTGACCTCAGAGAAGTATTGCCATGAATTTTGATGGGATTTTAGGAGACCATGCATGAGAGTCGCCATTGGAAACTGAGATCTAGGCCCAGGGAGTCTTTCCACAGAGCACTGAAAATCTCAGCCAGGATATCACATGATTTTATTCTGAAAGACTTTGTAGCCATAGTGGAGAGTCAAAACACACATGGACCTCACATTGTAGACCTCAATAGGCCTGGCTTTATGTCACCATTTGGCCACTCTTTGGGAAGCCTTGCCTGTGAGAATTTTCCAGATCTTTCATTGAAATGAGCTTCCTCGACACTTACTGGTTCCTGAATGAATTGAAACCCACAGTGCCAACAACTTCATCCATGAAAATGGCTAGATAAATACCATGATTTTTTTATAAATACCCATGACCAGGTGGCACTTGAGAACCTTTGGATGTCCACTTGCTGATTATGAGTATACCAGACAGTGCCTTGATTGCCTGGGTTTCATGAAAATGGTGTAGAAAAGAGATGCCAATAAGTTGGAGACTACTGAGTAGTGGGCCTAGAGCAGTGGTTGGCCTGTGTGTGATAAAACATCTGTGGTGGTGCCATGTGGATTTGCCATTGACTTCCACATGGCTTGTCACTGACACTGTGCAGTGAGCAGACCCTTATATTTAAAGGCATCTTGTTATATGGAGAGTTTTCAGGGCAATGTTCAGAATTAGGTTTCTATGAACAAGGGGGCAAGCTATGTGGGAATGAAGCCTTGTTGGTACATTCTCTTGCAGACCCTGACAAACCACAGGTGAGAGAACTCCCTCCAGCACTGTGTCCCCTTTGAATTCCTTGTATTTCGTGAAGCAAATATTAAACTCCCAGAGCAGCAGTAGGAAACAACAAGAAAAGTGGAGGATGACCAAAAGGCTTCACAGTCCACACGGGGAGACACTTAGACCCCAGTGGCCACAGTTTTCCTACAAAGAGAGAATTCAGCACTGCTGCCTCATGTGCATTGGAAAATAAGAAAGAATGTCCTCCAGGTCACATAGATGCAGACCCAGCTTTGATGGTTTCACTACAAAGGAAGCTAAAGCTCCTGACAACAACATATATCTCAAATGCCCATCCTCAGAGAGAGTTTCTGAAGAATTCTTTAGGTCAGCAAACCTCCATGTTTGTGAAGTGTTTACCCTGTCCCTTACATTGGGATACTCCTCTACCACCTCCAAGTTTGGGAACTCCTGAGCATTTTCCATTCCAGATATGTATTCACAGATTTTCTAACTCTTCTCCTCTAATTGTTTCTTATTTGGGGTGACGGTATCATCAAGGAATTGTTCTGAATGGGAGTGGGAAGATTTTTGTGTAGCACATATTTGCATACACATTTAATTCATTTTCCTATTTTCCATTCGAAATACTGAATCCCTGACACTAACGCATACCCTACTAGACTCTGACTACTAATCCTAATATGATGGAGAAAACTAACCCAGACAGAATGGAAATACAAGCAGTTCAGAGGAGGCATATTGTATAGTTGGACTTGCCTTTTACATGATAAATTGTAGGTATTATAAATCTAGTCAATTTTTATTTGAAATTGTTCTCCATGTGTTTTTTCCTTTAATTTTTATTGTTGGTTCTTCAAAACATTACCTATTTCTTGACATATCATATTGCAAACTTTGATTCAATTGGGTTATGAACTTCCATTTTTCCCCGTATACAGGTTGCAGCATCCCATCGGTTACACATCCACTGTGTTACATATTGCTATACTAGTTTCTGTTTTATTCTGCTACCTTTCCTATCCTCTACTATCTCCCATCCCCTCCCCTCCAATCTTCTCTCTCTACCCCATCTACTGTAATTCATTTCTTCCCCTTGTTTTTTCCCCTTTCCCCTCACATCCTCTTGTATTTAATTTTGTATAACCATGAGGGTCTCCTTCCAATTCCAGGCAATTTCCCTTCGCTTTCCTTTTCACTCCCACCTCTCACCCCTGTTTAATGTTAATTTTCTTCTCATGCTCTTCCTCCTAACTCTGCTCTTAGTTACTCTCCTTATATCAAAGAAAACATTTGGCATTTGTTTTTTAGGGATTGGCTATCTTCCCTTAGCATAATCTGTTCTAATGCCATCCATTTCTCTGCAAATTGTATGATTTTAACATTTTCTTATGCAGAGTAATACTCTATTGTGTTTAAATGCCACATTTTTTTAATCCATCCATCTATTGAAGGACATCTAGGTTGGTTCCACAGTCTTGCTTTTGTGAATTGTGCTGCTATGAACATCGATTTATCAGCGTCCCTGTAGCAAGCTCTTTTTAGGTCTTTAGGGAATAGACCGAGAAGGGGAATAGCTGGGTCAAATGGTGATTCCATTCCCAGCTTTGTAAAAAATCTTCATACTGCTTTCAAAATTGGCTGCACCAATTTGCAGTCCCACCAGCAATGTACAGGTGTACACTTTTCCCCACATCCTCACAAGCACTTGTTGTCATTTGACTTCATAATGGCTGCCAATCTTACTGCAGTGAGATGGTATCTTAGGGTGGGTTTGTTTTGCATTTCTCTGACTGCTAGAGATGGTGAGCATTTTTTCATGTACTTATTGATTGATTGTATGTCCTCCTCTGAGAAGTGTCTGTTCAGGTCCTTGACCCATTTGTTGATTGGGTTATTTGTTTCCTTATTGTTTAATATTTTGAGTTCTTTGTATTCTCTGAATATTATGGCTCTATCTGAAGTGTGAGGAGTAAAGATTTGTTCCCAGGATGTAGGCTCCCTATTTACCTCTCTTATTGTTTCTTTCACTGAGAAAAATCTATTTAGTTTGAGTAAGTCTCATTTGTTCATTCTAGTTATTAACTCTTCTGCTATGGGTGTCCTATTGAGAAATTTGAAGCCCGACTGGACAGTATGTAGATCATAGCCAAAGTTTTCTTCTATCAGACGCCGTGTCTCTGATATGATATCAAGCTCTTTGATCCATTTTGAGTTAACTTTTCTGCATGGGAAGAGAAATGATTCAGTTTCATTTTGTTACATATGGAATTCTAGTTTTCCATGCACCATTTGTTGAAGATGCTATCTTTCCTCCATTTCATGCTTTTAGCCCCTTTATCAAATATAAGATAGTTGTAGTTTTGTGGTTTGGATTCTGTGTCCTCTATTCTGTACCATTGGTCCACCCGCCTGTTTTGGTACCAGTACCATGCTCTTTTGCTTACTATTACTTTGTAGTATAATTTGAGGTCTGGTATCGGTATACCTCCTTATTCACACTTCCTGCTTAGATTTGTTTTTGCTATTCTGGGTCTTTTATTTTTACATATGAATTTCATAATTGTTTTATCTATTTCTACAAGAAATGCCCTTGGGATTTTGATTGGCATTGCGTTAAACCTATGGAGAACTTTTGGTAATATCGCCATTTTGATTATGTTAGAACTGCCTATCCATGAACAAGGTATATTTTTCCATCTTCTAAATCTTCTTCTATTTCTCTCTTTATGGTTCTGTAGATTTCATTGTATCAGTCTTTCACCTCTTTTGTTAGGTTGATTCCCAAGTATTTTATTTTATTTATTTATTTTTATTCAAAACATTACAAAGATTTCAGAATCACATCGGTTACACATCCACATTTATTTTTATTTTTGAAAATATTCTGAATCAAGTTATTGTCCTCATTTCCATTTTAGAGGATTTTTCGCTGATATACACGAATGCCTTTGATTTATGCATGTTGATTTTATATCCTGCCACTTTGCTGAATTCATTTATTAGGTCTAACAGTTTTTTTTGTAGACCCTTTTGGGTCTGCTAGGTATAGAATCATGTCACCTGCAAATAGTAATAATTTAAGTTCTTCTTTTCCTATTTTAATGCCTTTAATTTTTTTCATTTGTCTAATTGCTCTGCCCAGTGTTTTGAGAACTATGTTGAATAGAAGTGTTGAAAGAGGGCATCCCTATCTTGTTCCAGATTTTAGAGGGAATGCCTTCAGTTTTTCTCAATTCAGAATGATGCTAGCCTGAGGCTTAGCATAGATTGCTTTTACAATATTGAGGTGTGTTCCTCTTATCCCTAGTTTTTCTAGAGTTTTGAACATAAAGGGATGGTGTACTGTGTCGAATGGTATTTCTGCATCTATCGGGATGATCATATGGTTCTTATTTTTAAGTCTATTGATTTGGTCAATAACATTTATTGATTTTCGTATATTAACCAGCCTTGCATCCCAGGGATGAATCCTACTTGATCATGTTGCACAATTTTTTTTTAATATCTTTTGTATCTGATTTGCCAGAATTTTATTGAGGATTTTTGCATCTAGGTTCATTAGAGATATTGGTCTGTAGTTTTGTTTCTTTGAAGTGTCTTTGTCTGGTTTAGGAATCAGGGTGATATTGGACTCGTAGAATGGATTTGGAAGTTCTCCCTTTTTTTATATTTCCTTAAATATCTTGAAAAGTATTGGTATTAGTTCCTCTTTAAAGGTTTTGTAAAACTCTGCTGTATACCAATCCGGTCCTGGGGTTTTCTTAGTTTGTAATCTTTGGATGGTTTCTTCTATTTCCTCAATTGATATTGATCTGTTTAGGTTGTTTATATCCTTCTGCCTCAATCTGGGCAGATCATATGACTTAAGAAATTTAGCGATGCCTTCCCTATCTTCTAATTTATTGGAAAATAATGATTCAAAATAATTTCTGATTATCTTCGGTATTTCTGAAGTGTCTGTTGTGATCTTGCCATTTTCATCTCGTATGCTAGTAATTTGATTTCTCTCTCTTCTTCTCTTCATTAACATGGTTAAGGAACTGTCGATTTTATTTATTTTTTCAAAGAACCAAATTTTAGTTTTGTCAATTTTTTTCAATTGTTTTTTTTTTGTTTCGATTTTATTAATTTCAGCTCTGATTTTAATTATTTCTTGCCTTCTACTTCTATTGCTGTTGATTTCCTCTTGTTTTTCTAGGATTTTGAGATGAACTATGAGATCATTTATTTATTGTTTTTTTTTTCTTTTTTAAAGAAAGAACTCCAAGCAATGAATTTTCCTCTTAGAACTGCTTTCAATGTGTCCCATAGATACCGATATGTTGTGTATGTGTTTTCATTTACCTCTAAGAATTTTTTATTTTCCTCCTTGATGTCTTCTATAACCCATTGATCATTCAGTAACCTATTGTTCATCCTCCAAGTGATGCATGATTTTTCCTTCCTTCTTTTATCTTTGATTTTCAGTTTCATTCCATTATGATCAGATAAAATGACTGGTATATCTATACTCCTTTATATTGTCTAAGAGTTGCCCTTTGACATAATATCTGATCTATTTTTGAGATGTATCCATGTGCTATGTAAAAAAAAAGTGTAACTGCTTGATGTTGGGTGGTATATTCTATATATGTCAATTAAGTCTAGGTTATTATTTGTGTTATTGAGTTCTATAGTTTCCTTATTCAACTTTTGTTTGAAAGATCTGTCCAGTAGTGACAGAGATGTGTTGAAGTCTCCCACGATTATTGTATGGTGGTCTATTAGACTCTTGAACTTGAGATTAGTTTGTTTGATGAACATAGCTGCACCATTGTTTGGGGCATATATATTTATGATTGCTATATCTTGTTGGTGTATTGTTCCCTTGAACAGTATGTAGTGTTCCACTTTATCCCTTTTGATTAACTGTGGTTCCTGCTTGTTTCCAAAGTCCATATGAGTGATATGATGTTTCCCAACCTTTCACCTTTATTCTATGTATGTCTTTTCCTAACAAATGCGTCTCCTGTAGTCAGAATATTGTTGGTTCTTGTTTTGTGATCCATTCTACTAGCCTGTGTCTCTTAATTGGTGAGTTTAAGCCAATAAGATTTATGGTTATTATTGAGATATGGGTTGTTCTTCCAGCCATATTTGTTTATTTATGTTACTAAACATGGTTTGTTTTCCTCTTTGGTTATTTCCCCCCCTTTACTATACTACCTCCCACTGTTGGTTTTCATTGTTATTTTCCATTTCCTCTTCCTGTAATGTTTTGCCGAGGATGTTTTGAAGAGATGGTTTTCTAGCTGCAAATTCTTTTAACTTTTGTTTATCATGGAAGGTTTTAATTTTATCTTTCTTCCTGAAGCTTAATTTCGGTGGATTCACAATACTTGGTTGGAACACAGCTTTTTTCAGTGTTTGAAAAATCTTATTCCAGGATCTTCTAGCTTTCAGAGTCTGTGTTGAAAGATCAGCTGTTATCCTGATTGGTTTACCCCTAAAAATAGTCTGCTTCCTTTCTCTTGTAGCTTTTAAAATTCTCTCCTTTTTCTGTATGTTTGGCATCTTCATTATAATATGTCTAGGTGTGGATCTCTTATGATTTTGCACATTCAGCATCCTGTAGGCTTCTACGATTTGGGATTCTGTCTCATCCTTCAATTCTGGGAAGTTTTCCCATATTATTTTATTGAATACATTGCTCATTACTTTGGTTTGGACCTATATACCTTTCTTTTCAGGAGACTTCATTCCAAACACATTATTTTCGATTTCCATAATTATTTTAGAAGCAAAACTCACACACACTTCATGATAAACCATAACACTAATATTACCATTAGATGTATAACAGGTTGAAATGAATGTATGGATATCAATCTAAGATTCCCTGTATATTTTCAGATATCAATTCAATCCATTTTTTAAATTTGGAACCAGTTATATTATTTATTCACAGTAGGGTCTATTCATGCATTTTTTCTATATTCATATAACATATATTACACCTATTTGTAGCGCCAATACTAATTTATACGTCTTCAAAATATTGCTCCCAGAAATGGTGGAAGAAATACTCATGTCACCTGATCTACATATACATTTTATCACAGTAATATTCTGGACACAAAATACAAAGATCACACTGATGATTGCAACAAAGCCTAAATAGAAAGTGAGCATGGATTACTAAAAACATCCATGTCCAGGTTGCTTAATGCTCTCAAATGTCAATCCTATTGGTGACTACATATTTGTCTCTTCCTTAGATTATATATTCAACCTCAACCCTGTTGAAAATGTTTAATCCTATCACTCACTTTTTTATTTGTCTGATTTCCTAATGTCTCTATTGATATCTGCTTTCCTACATATTTTCCCCAGTTCATCAATGTGACTGAGTCTTAACATGTGCTGATATTTACATTCACTCTCTACCCAAAACCCTATTGCTAAAGAACATTTGGTCCAAATCCTATACTCACTCTTCTTTCTAAACCTAACGACTATCTTCCTAATCCTACCGACTCTCACTTTTTGACTGGATGTTGTCTTCCACATTCAATTATCCAAGGCACAAGGTCCTATGCCATTGTATATCGATTTATCAGAGACATCTGTGCAGAACATAATTCAAAGCTAAGTATCCCAATCAAGGGCCCAATAGCCGTCTGGGCTTCAAATCTTACGTACATTTTGATATTCATACTTATATTTCACCTGTATATTCTTTTAAATATCGCAGATTCCCAATACCATTATTTATCCCACAAATGATTTCTAACCCAAATCGAACCTCTTGTTAACTGTAACCATACACTGTTCCCTCAATTTAACTTTACAGAAGAGCATGGACAGAGTTGGTCTTACAATAGAGTAATGTAGGTGATCTTCCACCTGCTGAGGACCTCAGAGTTCCATGCAAAAATGATCCTTGGAGAAGTTGTACGCAGCTATGAAGGACATGATAGAGCAAAAGTCGTTTTACATGGCAAACAACCTGGAGAGGATAAAAGGATGTGTCTGAATCAGCCTCTCTCTTCTTAATGTAGAGAAGATGGACCAAAGCAGGCCTATGTGGAGAGATGTTCCCCGTTGCCAATGGTTGATATACCATTCTAACTTGTGAAAATGTCACAGGAAGTAGAAGCAGCCTCAATCTCATGGGACCCTTTGAAGCAACTGTTAGAACAATGTGGTTGCCAGGGCAGTGACCTCATTCATTTCTTGAAGAAAGTAACTTCACCTCACTTACTTGGTGATGGAAATCTCTGAACTTGGGATCAAGGAAGCCAGGCACCCAGAGCCAGTGCCAGTCTCAGTCCCAGTGGGATCACTTGTTTCGTTTTACCAAGGACAGAGACAGTCTTTTTTGGTATCTACTGATGTGAAGATGGCCAAATGCCAGGAGAGCTCTGTAGAGGGGTCTTTTCTAAGAAAGCAGGTAGTCGCTCACAGTTGGCTCCTGACCACTTCACAGAGTTGGCCAAGGAGACCAGATCAGAGACAAGACAGGCCAATTCAGGGTAACATTCTATGGTCCACCAGTCAGAGGACACTCTGGATAGTCACAGACCTGTTAGGGGTAGGAAGTGCCTTTGTGGGTGTTGGTGTAAGTTTGTGGTTTTTACTCATGTTCTGAGAATAGGTAGGAAAGGCAGTTTGTTTGCTATGGAGTGGAGTGCTTCTAGAAAGTCGTTTGACAAGGCGAGTGTTTCTATGTCTGTGTATCCCACTGTGTCCGTGTTTGTAGACATGAGAAAAGAGAATTCATGAATGGATAAGTCCTGTCTAGTAGAAAGCTTCCCAGCATTCATCCTACCCAATTTATGAGTGGATTGCAGCTTGACTTATGGATGAGCAACCCCTACTATCCTCCTAAGTTCCTGTTTTCTTCCAGAATTCTGGCCACTATCCAGAATAGGCTCATGTTTTGTGTCCAACATATGTGCCACCTCCAAGCTCTGTGACATGACCATGTACTGGATAGCGGAATGGAATGGTGAGCATCTCAGAAAACGCAGATATCAGTGTGACCAGGAAAGTCTCAGTGGAGAAACCCTGCTATGGGCCTTTTGCTTACCTATTGTTCTGTTGCCCTGAATGTAAGAAAATTCCTTGCCTCAGGCCACCCCTTTTTGAAGCCTGAAGAAAACAGTTTCCAAATGGCAATTAATGGGCATCACCTGTAGCTCTATGGTTAATTGCTTTGGAAAGGGATGTGTCTAAATCTGCCTCTTGGCCCTGTGTCAGGCTATGGATTAGATTCTCAGCACGTGATGGATCTAAAGTACGTTCCCATGTGTGTATCGAAAACCAAAATGGTAAAAATATCAGTCATTCTGAAAGAAGTCTCTTGCCTTCCTCTGTTAGGTTCCTGACCTCCATCAAATGAGAATAGGGATCCTTTGGTTCAAATGAATTCTTCAAAGCCCTGCAGAGGCTAGACAACAGGTGCTGGGGTTTTCTTTTTACTCCAAATCACATAAAAAATCTATACCTGACAGTCAGTAGGCCTCAAATTGGAGAAGCAGAGCAGTATTAACGGCAGGCTTATTTAATCACCCCAGGTTCACATGTAAGTGGTCCAGGCCACCCTAACTTTAGGCAAAAGAGGGGCAAGGGAGCATATTTTGGACACTGTCTTGGACTTCACCCATTATGTAAACCTTCAGCCAGAGGTTTTGATGAGTGTCTCAATGGAAGAAGATGTGGGGCATGTGGGAGTGTTTTGGTTTTAATTGTGGTCATTTGTGTGACGGTTGGAAGAGATGACATGGTCCACTTGGGCTTGAACTTCGGTGTGTTTCCCCTTAGAGACTGAGTTCTGGAACTGACCTCATACAAGTATTGCCATGAATTAAGTTGGGATTTTAGGAGGCCACACATGAGAGTCGCCATTGGAAACTGAGATCTAGGCTCAGGGTGGCTTTCCACACAGCACTGGGAATCTCAGATAGGATATCACATGATTTTTTTCTGAAAGTCTTGGCAGACATAGTTGAGAGTCAAAACAAACATGGACCTCATATTGTAGACGTCAATGGGCCTTAATTCACGTGACCATTTTGCCACTCTTTCGGATGACTTGCCTGGGAGAGTTCTCCAGAGCATTCATTGAAATGAGCTTCCTCATCATTTAATGGTTCCTGAAAGAATTGGAACCCACAGTGCCTCCAACATCATCCTTGAAAAATGGCTAGATAAATGCCATGAAATTTTTGAAATTCCCTTGACCAGGTGGCACGGGAGAACCTTTGGATGTACTGTTGCTGATCCTGAGTGTACCATACAGTGCCTTGATTGACTGGGTTTCATGAAAATGGTGTAGAACAGAGATGCCAGGAAGATGGAGCCTACTAAGTAGTGGACCTAGAGCAGTGGTGTGCAGGTTTGTGATAAAATTTCTGTCCTGGGTCCTAGTGGATCTGCCGTTGACTTCCAAATGGCTTGTGGCTGACATGGTGCATCCTGAAGACTCTTATATGTAAAGGCATCTTTTTATAAGGAGAGGTTTAATGGGAATGTTCACAGTCACGTTATTATGGTCAAGGGGGCAAACTATGTGGGATAGAAGCCTGGTTGGTGCATTCTCCTGCAGACCCTGAACCACCACACGTGACAGAACTCCCTCCAGCTCTGTGTCCCAGGTGAGCTTCTTGTATTCCGTGAAGCAAATACCAAATTTCCAGTGCAGCACCAAGAAACACCATGAAATGTGGAGGATGACCAAATGGATTCACAGTCAACATGTGGATACACTTAGCCCCCCGTGGCAACAGTTTACCTACAAAGAGAGAATTCAGCACTGCTGCCTCATGTTCATTGGAAAATAAGAAACCATATCCTCCAGGTCACAGAGAATCAGACCTAGCTTTGATAGTCTCACTAGAAAGAAAGCTAAAGCTCCTGACAACAACATATATTTCAAGTGCCCAACCTCAGAGGCAGTTTATCAAGAAGTCTTTAGGCAGGCAGAGGTCCATGTTTGTGGAGTGTTTATCCTGTCCTTTACTTTTGGAAATTCCTCTACCATATCCAAGGTTGTGAACTCCGGAGAATTTTCCATTGCAGATATGTATTCAAAGATTTTCTAACTCTTCTCCTCTAATTGTGTCTTACTTGGGTCGAAGGTGATGTCTAGGCATTGTTCTGCATGAGAGTGGGAAGATTTTTGTGTAGCACATATTTGCATACACATTAGATTCATTTCTTATTTTCCATTCGAAATACTGAATCCCTGACACTAACCCACACCCTTCTAGACTCTGACTACTAATCCTAATATGTTGGAGGCAAATAACCCAAACACTATAGAAATACAAGCAGTTCAGGTGAGTCATAGT
The DNA here is from genome assembly GCF_048772815.1 of Callospermophilus lateralis. NCBI lineage: Eukaryota > Metazoa > Chordata > Mammalia > Rodentia > Sciuridae > Callospermophilus > Callospermophilus lateralis. Next base: position 6,539,976 of record NC_135316.1, on the reverse strand, counting down.
GTATAGTTGGACTGGCTCTTTGCATGATTTTGTGGTACGTGTTACAAATCTAGTGAATTTTTAATTTAAATTGTTCTCCATTGATTTTAAAGTTAACTTATGTGTGAATTCCTGTCTCCATTTCTCTGGAGCCTATTTAGCACATGTATTTTTATATGCACATATAGATTCCAACTTGGTATCACTTGTACATTTTTGTGAGGTGGCTGACTTGGCAGAAACAAATTGTGAGAAGAGATCACACCTCCTAAACGCTTTTGGAACTGAAAATTCAACCTATCGGGGAGCTTCCTAGTTGAACAACATTATACATAAATCCATGTTCAGTAAAATGAATACATTTGAATCTGTGGATTATATATATTTCCTGATGAATTTTGATTGGCGTATATATTGCTACTTTTTAATGTGTCTGTGTGTGTTTTTGTGTGTATATATATATATATATATATATATATATATATATATATATATACTCTCCTGACTTTTCAAAATATGTAATATATGTGTCATATATACACTCCCTAAACTCATTCATGTTAATTAATGTGGATTTATAATCAAATTTTCACAAGATTATGCTCAGATATATTCATCCACCTGAAATATATATTTGTTTCCTAGTACGGAAAACTAACTTTATTAAATGTCCCTTACAATCCTATTGTTTCTACAGTAACTGACCCAGTTTAACATCAATGCAAGTAGATTTCTATGGGACATCATGTGTATTTTGACGTTCATTTTCATTAAATACTGTTACATTACTATTTCTTCAGTTTTTGCACATCATAGGATATATATTTCATCCACAAGTTAGGAAATTAATAGGCTTTTGTTATACTTACAATCACTTCCTGCTTCAGAACACATGTATTCCTCTACGCTTCTTGACTCATCTTTTCATGAGACTTCTTTCCAAACACATTATTTTCCATTTCCATAATCATTTTTGAAGCAAAACTCACACACCCTTCATGATAAAACATAACCCTAATATTACCATTAGATGTATAACTCGATGGAATGAATGATTGTATATCAATATAAGATTTCTTATATATTTTCAGATATCAATTCAATCCATTATTTAAAGTTGAAACAGTTCTACTATTTATTCACAATATTGTCAATTCATCCATTACTTCTATATTCATAGACATAGGGTACAACTTTTGTACCCCCAATACTAATTTATACGTCTTCAAAATTTTGCTCCCAGAAATGATAGAAGAAATACTCATTTCACCTGATCTACATATACATTTTATCACAGTAATATTCAGATCACAAAATGTAAAGGTCACACTTATGATTGTACCAAAGCCTAAATGGAAAGCGATCCTGGATTACTAAAAACATCCATGTCCAGGTTGCCTAATGCTCTCAAATGTCAATCCTATTGGTGACTACATATTTGTTTCTTCCTAAGATTATATATTGAAACTCAACCCTGTTGATAATGTCTAATCCTATCACTCACTTTATACTTTGCCTGATTTTGTAATGTCTCTATTGATATCTGCTTTCCTACATCTTTTATCCAGTTCATCATTGTGACTGACTCTTCAAATGTCCTGACATTTACATTCACTCTCCTACCGAAACCCTATTGCTAAAGAACTTTTGTTCCAAATCCTATACTCACTCTTCTTCCTAATCGTACCAGCTATATTTCTAATCCTACCGACTATCCCTTTTTGAATGGATGTTCTCTTCTACATTCAATCATCTAAGTGAAGGTCAGGCGAGCATCCGAGGAAGAGTCCACCAGGAGAATATATCATGAAACAGCAAAGGGTTTATTGGGGGTCCAGCATACTGGTGCTCAGAGCTCACTTGAATAGAGCAGAGAGCCCTGAGAACAGCTTAAGCAGAGCTTATATACTTTCCTTTGTGAGGGCAGGGAGGGAAGTTTATTGATGGGTCAGGACAAGTGGGCAGTTTGCGTGCAACCGGGTGAGGGAGTCCATTCTGCAGTTTGGCAGTTGGGGACAGCACATCCTGGGAACAAGATTAGCAAACATTTTTCAAGAATTCAACAGTGTTTTGTTAAGCGTACAGAAAAAAAGGAAGTGACAAGTGCCTATTTTATTAACCTTTCATTTCCCACGTATTCTTCTGGCTACATTTAATCAGAAAAGTGATCATTGGGGGGATTTCACATTCTTTGTCTGCTAGTGGGGTATTACCATAATTTTAACTTGTCCAATTTGAGCTTGGTTAAAAGAATTTACATGGTTTAGCAAACAGGGTTTTATAGTTAGCAATAATATGAGCATTATTATTGGACTGGCCATGGTTGATAAATTTGTAGTTAAGAAGGGGGACTGTGTGAACCAAGACTCAAACCACCGTTTTTGGGCCTCTCTCTCTCGTTGACACTGTTCAAGGCATTTTTTAATTTACTCATAGATTTTTTTACAACTCCACTGTGGTCGGCATAAACACAACATTCTTTCATCAATGCAGAACAAAGGACCCCTTCTCTCATGAAGAGGAGGATCAACCCTCGACTGTTCTGTAAAACAACTTCAGAGAGAGAGGTTAAAGATTCCTGCAAAGCTGTGATAGAGGTTTCTAATATCTTTAACTTTTGGTCTATTGCTGCTTCTAATTAGGTCATTTGTTGTGTTCCATGGACCAAGGCAGTGGTTCTTGTGTCCACCTGTGCAGCAACTCCTATTCATAATAGGATGGCTAAAGTGAGGGATATATGTTCCCAGTGGAACCGGGTTTTTGGGCCCCTATTTGATCTTCAAATGAACCTGCGTCATGACAAAGCACTCTGGGAAACATTTGCACCATTACACAATTAATCACATCTGTTGACAATTTTATGAAAACATAAACAATGTTTAAGTATATAGAATTATACTGTTGTAGGGAAGGACAAGGCAAGGCACCTAAGATAGTACCAAAGACAGGGAGACAGTCCTATTTGTTTGCAAACGAATTCAGAGAGCATTACTTCTGTTGTAATCAACTAATCCCCTGAAACCCAAGTTTAGGTAGTTTCAGAATTTTGTACCCAACATGTAAGGGAAGGGGCTCAGAAGTTCACAGTCTGCAGAAGTTCACAGAAGGCAGTTTTTTTCTGTTTTTGCCTCTGTTCTGGGCAAGTTAACTTTTCAAGGACACCTGGGTGAGAGAGAGCTTTTTCTCCCCTTTATATTTTCCCCCTGCCAGCTGTTACCATGGAGCCCATTTGGTAACATCTTTATCATTGAAATCTATCCATCTCTGTGAAGCCCCAGCTCAAGGCCAGAGGCCTTGTTCACATATTTTGTGAAAAACTAGTAAGGAGGTGTCTAGCTTAGCAGTGCTGATTGTTTTAGCCAGTGGCTAAGTAGAACAGGGCAACATGAAAATAGGAAGTTTATCTACTCTGAACTCTTTTATAGGGACTCTTTTGCTAAAAGTCCTAAAGTCAGCCATGGTAAAGACTTCTGTAGAAGGTCAGTAAAGACTTTTCTGTGGGCCTGGTACAGAGGAGGAAGACGGGGAAGGTGTGGCTGTGAGCAGCTCCGTTGATCTGAATGAGGGAGGAGAGATGTAAAAGAATAATGGGAAACGGGTTTGGGATTTTCCTAGCAACAAAAAGTTGAGCAGTAGAACAGGTAGAGCAGAGGGAAAGACGGGAGTTAGTATCTCTAAAAAACTGTGAGGGACTTTAAATTCTTAGTTACCTGTTTTCAATGATGACAAAGAAACTTTAAAGACCATTTACATTTCGTCTTGGATAGGGGTCTGAGGGTTCTCCTCAGCTGGTTGAGCTTTGGGTTAGCTGGTAATAGGACCTGGTGGGACCCGGTGCAGGCACTGACAGGAGAAGAGAGGAGTGAGTGGGTGGAGGTGTACCTATGTACCTGCTACCTCAGCAAGAGAACTGGTGGAGGTTTCGGTTTTTGATGTAGAAATTGGAGGGGAGAAATCATGTGGCTGAGGTGGGAGTGACATCAGAGGGTCTGGAGCAGAAGGCTGCGTGTGAGGATCTATTAAAGAAGCATAGTTCAGGATGTGAGCAAAGGAGTGAAAAGGCCTCCACATAGGGGAATCACCTTTCACCTTTTTGAGCACTTGCAGAAGTTAAAAAGGTCATGCAGATTTGAGGATCAAGAGACCCCTCTGTCGGCCATTGGTTTTGGTTATCTAATTGGTAATACGGCCAATGCTTTGTACAGAATTTGATTAGGAGTTTGGGTTCCATCAGGCACTCCCTGTATGCTCACATCCCCATGACTTACAGAAGAAGTCGGCTATCCCCTAACACAGCCGTGATTGTTTGAGTCTTTGATAGTCCCCCGGGCAAACAGTAATCTAGGCTAGCCAACCTGCATCTGGCTCGCATGTCCCTACATCCATAATGATTGTTTCCATTATATATGGTGTGGAAGGGATTTAATGGAATTTTAGTAGGATCCTCTTCATCAGGGATATCCCAATAGGACAGACCTATACCCAGCTGACAAATGTCTGGGTGGAGAGATGGCCACCAGGTCCCTAAGTGGGCTGTATGCAAGATAGACCATACTTCTTTTCCAGTAGGTTTGTGATCAGCCATCGCTTCTGAATGGGCTGATGAGGGTTAGGACTACTGGTGGTCAAGGGGAGAGTCTATAACCTTATCCACATGGCGAGTACACAATTTGAAAGTTTTACCAGTCTTTTCCAGTTTCCAGCCAGAGTCTGGACTGGGTGCAGGTTTGAGATGAGAGATATGGATCTAGGAATTGATTCTGTCTACCTTTACTGCTGTAGGTGTTTTAAGTAGCACTTGGTATGGTCCTTTCCAGCGGGGTTCCAGGGATGACACCTGATGTCGTCTTATGTAGATTAAGTCTCTTACTTGATATCAATGTGGAGTCTCCTCGTCCCCAGTTTGGTAGGCAGTGGTCATCTGTTTTCACAGGTATCCCTTAGTTCTTTCAAGAGCTTTAAGTCTGTCAAGCAAGGGGGTTTGGAAGGGATCGTTAGGTCTTAGAGAGTTGGGGTTAGGTCCCATACTGGAGGAGGGGCACCATAGAGAATTTCATAGGGGGTGAGGTTACACAAAGAAACAGAGGGAGTATTTCTTGCATGAAACAGTGCATAAGGCAGGAGCATAGACCAAACTTATATGCCAGTCTCTAAGCTTAATTTCGTTATGGTCTCTTTAATGGTTCTATTCATTCTTTCTACCTGTCCTGAACTCGGTGGTCTCTAAGCACAATGTAACTTCCAATTAATCCCCAGAGTCCTGGCAAACCCCTTACTTACCTGGGCCACAAACGCCGGTGCATTATCAGACCCTATTACTTTAGGGAGGCCGTTTCTTGGAAAAATATCTTCCAGGATCTTCCTGACCACCATTTGCGCTGTTTCTTTTTTTTCTTTATCTTTTTTATTTTATTTTTTTTTCTGGGGAAGGCTTCAATCCATCCTGAAAATGTATCTACAAAGACTAGGAGATATTTAAGTGCATAACTTGCTGGCTCAATTTTAGTAATGTCCACTTCCCAGAATTGTCCTGGTCTGGCTCCTCGTAGGTGCTTTCCTGCAGAAAGCTTGGAAGGGTAAGGATTAACCAATTGATGAACCCGACAGGCTTTTCTTACCCATTCAGTTATTTCCTTTCACTGTGAGTCGGTTAGTGGAAAACTCTGTTCTTGATCCTTCAGGAATGAAGGCAATTTCTTTGAACCATGGTGAGTAAGTTGATGTACATTTTCTACTGTCATATTAAGAGCCATTACTATAGGAGTTTTTACTGAGTTTTTAGAAATTCCACTTGGATGCCTTAAGGGATAAAAGTTATTTTGGCCTGGAGCTTGGTGAGCAGATCTCTGCCCATCAATGGGGCCGGGCATTCTTGGATTACTAGGAAGGAGTGATGGATTTATCTTTTCCCCTGGTCGATGGTCCTCTTAGTTGTCCAAGCCCGATATTTACTGCCATTAGCCCCTTGAATTAGAGACCTTTTATTTGAAAGAGAGCCCAATGGGGCCTCAAGGGCTGAGTATAATGCCCCTGTATCTACTTAAAAGTTTATTGGGGTTCTCTCTACTTCAAAAGTTACCCTGATCTCTGTGAGGGGATCTGAGCCCCGAAGTTCTTAGTCATCCTCCAGAGTCAGAATGGCTGGCTGGCATGGCTGTCTCTTTCTAGGGTACTCTTTGACCCAGTGTCCTTTTTCTTTACAGTAGGCACATTGATCTGAGGCCACGGGTGGCCTCTAGTGTGGGCCCAGGTATTCCTTCCTGTCTCCATGTTTCTTATTTCTGGCCTATTTGTTGTTGTGACCAGGGCCTTAGTCAATGCCTTAGTCTGTCTTGTTTCTTTTATCCTTCCTTTGCTCCCTTCTCTTTCTCAGTTTCTCTCTTATAGTATACCTTCTTGGCTTCTCTGACTAAATCTCTCAAAGTCATATCTTGTAATCCATCTAAGCATTGTAACTTTCTTTTAATATCCAGGGCAGCTTGCCAAATAAAGGCCATCATGTGTATGCATTTTGATCCTCTGCCTGAGAATCGAAAGGAATATATCTCCTATATGCCTCCATAATTTTCTCTAGAAACATAGAGGGAGATTCATCAGGCCCTTGAATAATCTCTCTTACCTTGGCCAAATTAGTTGGTCACCTAGCAGCCACTAAGATACCCGCAATTAGAGTCCAGAAATAAGTGGGACAAATGCTCCCTACCTTCAAAGGTGTTGGGGTCCCAGTTGGATTGGTTCAAGGGAAAGCTGGGTTGAATATGTTGGGAAGTTGTGTCGGTCACACATTTGGTCCAAGAATTTTTTTTTCTAGCATCCAGTAGGATTCTCTTTTGTTCCTCTGTAATGAGGAGAGTCCATAGGTGTTGTTGGCAGTCATCCCAGTTAGGCTGGTGTGAAAACATCAATGACTCAACCACACCTGAGAGCCAGGTGGGGTCCTCGGTAAAAGGGGGATTGTTATTTTTCCAGTTATACATGTCTGAAGAGGAGAAAGGCCAATACTGGTAGTCTTGCATTTTTCCCCCAAGGATGTCGTCAATCACTGGCCCATAGGGACGGAGGGGGAGCATCAGGGCAGTTCCCGCGTTTTCAAATATTCACCACCGGTGAGTTTCTTTAGCCGGACCAGTTTCCTCCAGGGGAGGAGCAGCTGTGTGTGCCACAGGGGAGTTATCTGGAGGGCGCTGGACTGGCTTAGCTTCCTCCAATGGTGGAGAGGCAGAGTCAGCAGCAGGGGAATCACTAAGAGGGTGTTGGGGGTTGGGGGACGAGGGCAGGAGATAAGGAGGGAGAGGAGAGTCCAGCACAGTTAAATCTTGTGACTCAGGGAGAACAGAGGGTAGAGGAGGAGGAGGAGCAGAAGGTTTGAGAGATCATGGGGGAAGGAGTAGGAGCGGGGGCAGAGGCAAAGTAAGGCTTCACCCATGGAGGAGGAGATTTGCAGAGGTCCATTCAAGTTAAGATATATGGCTGTTGATCTGGATGGCTTTGTTTCCCTGGCTGAAAGACAATATCTCTGACTTTTTAAATTAGTGGGAAGTAGAAAGATTCTTCTAGGGGCCATCTGAATCCAAAGGTGGACCATTCTGAGGCACAGAGAGTCTGCTAGGTCCAGGGTTTTACTGAAAAAGAAAAATTCTGAGCCCTTAAGTGTACTTTGGTAAAGTGATCAAGAGTCAGGGACAGAGGCATTGAAGTGCTCTGTCCCATAATGAAAGATACACAAACAGTAAAAGCAACGACACACGACACAGACAAGACAAGAAAATAAAGACAGGCAATGGACGTCCAACACTGAGACCAGGACTGAGTAGCCGGCAAAACCCGATGGGCTGGCAATACCGAATCTGAAACAAAATATCACTGAGTCAAGGAGACTATTGTTCCTCGATTTCTAGAATCCTCTGGGGCATCCCCCAGGGACGTGGCCTGTGGCTCTGTGACACGTCTGTCAGCCACCATCAGAGAGAGCTCACACTTTTCATCGACAGCCATTTTGCCAAGCCCTAACCTGATACCTGAAACCAGAAAGAGGCACCTTACATACCCCAAGAGGAGCCTGTTGTGGTCTCTCATCCACCACTGCCAGATCTCGGTGGACCTCCATATGTAAAGGTCGGGCGAGCGTCGGGGGAAGAGACCACAGAGAGACTGTCTCATGCAAGAGCAAAGGGTTTATTGGGGGTCCAGCATGCTGGGGCTCAGAGCTCACTTGAATAGAGCAGAGAGCCCTGAGAACAGGTAAAGCAGAGCTTATATACTTTCCTTGGAGAGGGCAGGGAGGGAAGTTTATTGATAGGTCCGGGCAAGTGAGCTGTTTGCGTGCAAAGGAGCGAGGGAGTACATTCTGCAGTTTGGCAGTTGGGGTCAGCACTTTCTGGGAACAAGATTAGCAAACAGTTCTCAAGATTTCAACAGTGTTTTATTAAGCATACAGGAAAACAGGAAGTGACAAGTACCTATTTTATTAAACTTTCACTACCGAACATAATTTGCCAGTTTTCCTATTGTCTCTATTGATATCTGCTTTCCTACATATTTTCCCCAGTTCATCATTGTGACTGATTCTTCACATGTTCGGACATTTACATTCACTCTATACAAGAAACCCTGTAGCTAAATAAATTTTGGTCCAAATACTATACTCACTCTCCTTTCTAAACCTACCGACTATCTTCCTAATCCTACCGACTATCCCTATTTGACTGGAAGTTCTCTTTGACAATCAATCATCCAAGGTAAAAGGTCCTATGCAATTGTATATTGATTTATCTGAAACATCAATGCAGAAAATAAAACAAAGCTATGTATCACAATCAAGGGCCCAATGGCCTTCTGGGCTTCAAATCTTACCTAGATTTCTGTTTTCATACTTATATTTCAGCTACATATTCTTGTAATTATCACAGGTTCCCAATACCATTACTCATCCAGCAGAATGATTCCTAATCCAAATCAAACCTGTTATTAACCGTAACCATACACTGTTCCCTCAATCTAACGTTACAGAAGAGCAGGGGCAGTGTTTGTCCTACAATACAGGAATGTAGGGGATGTTCTAACTTCCGAGAATCTCAAAGGTCCATGCAAAAATGATCCCTGGAGAAGCTGTAGGTAACTATGAAGGAACTGAGAGAGAAAAAGTCATCTTCCATTGGAAACAACCTGGTCAGGATGAAGGGATGTGTCTGAATCAGCCACTCTCTTCTTAATGTAGAGAAGAAGGACCAAACCAGGCCTGTGTGGAGAGCTGTTCCTGGTTGCCTATGGTTCATATACCATTCTAACTTGTGAAAGTGTCACAGGAAGTAGGGGTAGCCTCCATTTCATGGTGCTCTTCGAAGCAACTGTTAGGACAACATGGTTGCCAAGGCAGTGACCTCATTCAGTTCCTGATGGAAGTGACCTCACCTCATCTCCTTGGTGATGGAAACCTCTGAACTTGGGATCCAGGAAGCTAGGCACCCAAATCCAGTCCCATTCCAAGTCCCAGTGGTCTCACTTCTTTGGATTTACCAAGGACAGAGTCAGTCTTTCTTATTACCTACGGATGTGTTCATGGCCAAATGCCAGGAAAGCTCTGAAGAGTGCCCTTTCCTGAGAAAGCTGGTATTGGCTCACCGCTGGCTCCTGACAACTTCAAAGAGTTGGCAAAGGAAACCAGATCTGAGACAGGACAGGCCATTTCGGGGGAATGTTGTATGGCCCACCAGTCAGAGGACACACCAGATAGTCAGACACCTACTTGGGAAAAGGAGGTGCTTTTGTGGGTGTGGGTGTGTGTTTGTGGTTTTGTCTCATGTTCTGAAAATAGGTAGGAAAGGTGGTTTGTGTGGTTTGGAGTGAACTGTTTCTAATAAGTGATTTGACAAGGCGACTGTTTCTATGTCTGTGTATCCCAATGTGTCCGTGGTTGTAGACATTCGAAAAGAGAATGCATAAATGGATGTGTTCTGTCTAGTAGAAAGCATCCCAGCATTCATTCTGCCCAATTTATAAACGCAATGCAGCTTGCCTTATCGATGGGCAACACCTGCTACTTTCCTAAGTTGCTGTTTTCTTCCTGAATTCTGGCCACTCTCCAGAATAGGCTCAAGGTTTTTTGTCCATGATATGTACCACCTCCAAGCTCTGTGACATGGCATGTACTGTAAAGCTGAAAAAATAGAGAGCATCTCAGAAAACTCAGATATCACTGTGACCAGTAAGTCTCAGTGGAGAAACCCTGCTTTGGGCCTTTTGCTTACCTTTTGTTCTGTTTCCATGTATGTCAGGAAAGTCTTTGCCTCAGACCACACCTTTGTGAAGCCTGAAAAAAACATTTTTCAAATTGAAATAAATGGGCCTCACCTGTGGCTCTTTGCTTAATTGCTTTGGAAAGGGATGTGTCTGAATCAGCCTCTTGGCGCTGTGTGAGGCTGTGGCTTAGATTCTCAGCACCTGATGGATCTAAGGAAAGATCTCATGTGTGCATTCAAAACCAAAATGGCCCAAAGAGCAGTCATTGTGGATGAAGTCTCTCGCCTTCCTCTGTAAGGTCCCTGCCCTCCATCAAGTGAGAATAGGGATCCTTTGTTTTAAATTAGTTCTTCAAATCCCTGCAGAAGCTAGCCCATAGGTGCTTGGGTTTTCTCATGACTCCAATTCACATAAAGAACCTAAACCCCATAGTCAGTAGTCCTCAATTTGGAAAAGTGGAGCAGTATTAACTGCAGGTCTTTTTGATCACTCCTGGTTTACAGAAAGGATGTCCAGGGCACTCTGACTTTAGGCAAATGAGGGGCAAGGGAGCTTATTTTGGACACTGCTTGGGCTGCGTCCTTCATGGGAAACTCCAGCCAGAGATTAAGATGAGTGTCTATATGGAATAAGATGAGGGTCATGTTGGAGTGTTTTGGTTTTAATTGTGGTCATTTGTGTGGGGGTAGGAAGAGATGAGTGGTTCAACATGGGCTTGAACTCTGGTGTGATTCCCCTTAGAGACTGATTTCTGGATCTGACCTCAGAGAAGTATTGCCATAAATTTTTTTGGGATTTTAGGAGACCACACATGAGAGTCACCCTTGGAAACAGAGATATAGGCCCAGGGTGGCTTTCCACAGAGCACTGAGAATCTCAGCCAGCATATCACATGATTTTATTCTGAAAGACTCGGCAGCCATAGTTTCGAGTCAAAACACACATAGACCTCACATTGTAAAACTCAATGGGCCGGGCTTCTTGTGACCTTTTGGCCACTCTTTGGGAAGCCTTGCCTATGAGAGATCTCCAGGTCTTTCATTGAAATGAGCTTACTCAGCATTTAATGGTTCCTGAATTAATTGAAACCGACAGTGCCTCCAACTTCAACCTTGAAAAGTGGATAGATATATCTCATAATTTTTTTTTAAATTCCTATGACCAGTTGGCACTGGAGAAACTTGGATATCCTGTTGCTGATCATAAGTATACCAGACAGTGCCTTGATTGACTGGGTTTGATGAAAATTATGTGGAACAGAGATGTCAGTAAGTTGGAGCGTGCTGAGTAGTGGGCCTAGACCAGAAGTGTGCAGGTGTGTCATAAAACATCTGTGTTGTGGCCATGTGAATCTCCCATTGCCTTCCAAATTGCTTGTGACTGACTTGGTGCAGGCAGCAGACCCTTGTATAAAAAGGCATCTTGTTATATGGAGAGGATTAAGGGCAATGTTCAGAATCAGTTTGCTATGGTCAAGGGGGCAAGCTATGTGGGATATAAGCATGGTTGGTGCATTCTCCTGCAGACCCTGACCCACAACACGTGACAGAACTCCCTCCAGCACTTTTTCCCAGTTCAACTCCTTTTATTTCATGAAGCAAATATGAAACTTCCAGTGCAGCATCAAGAAACACCACGAAAAGTACAGGATGATCAAATGGCTTCACAGTCCAAATGGGGAGACACTTAGGCCCCAGCAGCCACAGTTTACCAACAAAGAGAGAATTCAACACTGCTGCCTCATGTTCATCGGTAAATAAGAAACCATGTCCTCCAGGTCACGTAGATGCAGACCTAGCTCTGAAGGTCTCACTACAAAGGAAGCTAAAGCTCCTGACAATAACATATATTTCAAGTGCCCAACCTCAGAGGCAGTTTCCCCAGAAGTCTTTAGGCCAGCAGAGCTCCATGTTTGTGGAGTGTTTACCCTGTCCCTTACTTTTGGAAAGTCCTCTACCAACTCCAAGGTTGTGAAATTCTGAGCATATTCCATTCCTGATATGTATTCACAGATTTTCTATCTCTTCTCCTCTAATTGTGTCTTTTTTGGGGTGAAGGTAATGTCAATGCATGGCTCTGGATGAGAGTGGGAAGATTTTTGTGTAGCACATATTTCCATACACATTGATACATTTTTTTTATTTTACATTAGAAATACTGAATTCCTGACACTAACACAAAACCTACTAGACTCTGACTACTAATCCTAATATGATGGAGAAAAATAAACCAAACTGAATAGAAATACAAGCAGTTCAGAGGAGGCATGGTGTATAGTTGAACTTGCCTTTTGCATGATAAATTGTATGTGTTATAAATGTTGCTAATTTTGAATTGAAAAAGATCTCCATGTGTTTTCAAAGTTAACAAATATGTGAATTCCTCTCTCCCTTTCTCTATATCCTATTCAGTACATGTATTTTTATATGCACATATAGAATCCTACCTGGTATCACACGTATACTATTGTGAGATGGCTGACTTGGCAGATACAAATTGTGAGAAGAGAAAACTCCTCCTAAACGCTGTTGGAACTGAAAATTCAACCTATTTTTGAACTTCCTAGAAAAACAGTATCATTCAAATCCATGTTGAGTAAAATAAATATTTTTGCATCTGTGGATGATATATATTTCATGATGAATTTCGTTTGGCACATATATTGCTACTTTTCAATGCCTGTGTTTGTGTTGTGTGTATATATATATATATATATATATATATATATATATATATATATATATATACTCTCCAGATTTCTCAAAATATTATATATATGTGTCTTATATACACTCCCTAAATTCATTCATATTCATGTATGTGGATTTATAATCAACTTTTCACAAGATTATTCTCAGAAATTTTCATCCACCTGAAATTCATTTTATCTTCCTAGTACTGAAAACTAACTTCAGTGAATGGTGCATACAAATCCTAATAATTCTACAGTACCTGACCCAGTTTAACATCAATGCAAGTAGATTCCTATGGGACATGATGTGTATTTTGATGTTCATTTTTATTCAACACTGGTACATTACTATTTCTTCAGGATTGCACATGAGAGGATATATATTTCACCACAAGTTCACAAATTTATAGATATTTGTTTCACTTTCAATCACTTCCTGCTTCAGAACACATGTATTCCTCCATGATTTTTGACTGGTCTTTTCATGAGATTTCATTTCAAACACCTTATTTTGATTTTCATAATCGGTATTGAAGCAAAATACACACACACTTCATGATAAACCATTACCCAAATATTACCATTAGATGTATAACTGGTTGGGATGAATGTATGTATATCAATATAAGATTCCCCGTATATTTTCAGATATCAATTCAAACCGTTATTTAAAGATGGAACCAGTTATATAATTGATTCACAGTATGTTCTATTCATGCATTATCTCTATATTCATAGACACAGGGTACACCTATTTGTACCCCCCATACTAATTTATACATCTTCAAAATATTGCTCTCAGAATTGTTGGAAGAAATACACATGTCACCTGATCTACATATATATTTTATCAGAGTAATATTCTGGACACAAAATGCAAATGTCACACTTATGATTGTACCAAAGCCTAAATGGAAAGTGAATATGGATTGATAAAAACATCCATTTCCAGGTTGCCTAATGCTCTCAAATGTCAATGCTATTGGTGACTACATATTTGTTTCTTCCTAAGATTATATATTGAAACTCAACCCGTTTGAAAATGAATAATCCTATCACTCACTTTATACTTTGCCTGATTTCATAATGTTGCTATTGATATCTGCTTTCCTATATATTTTTCCCAGTTCATAATTGTGACTGACTCTTCACATGTGTTGACATTTACCTTCATTCTCTACCCGAAACCCTATTGATAAAGAACTTTTTGTCCAAATCCTAAACTCACTCTTCTTCCTAATCCTACCGACTATCATCCTAATCCAATAGACTATCCTTTTTGACTGAATGTTATCTTCTACATTCAATCAACCAAGGTACAAGGTCCTATGCCATTGTATATTGATTAATCTGAAGTATCACAATCAAGGGCCCAATCCCCTTCTGGGCTTCAAATCTTAAATAGATTTCTGTTTTCATACATATTTTTCACCTCTATATTCTTATAAATATCGCAGGTTTCCAATACCATTATTCATTCAGCCGAATGATTCCTAACCCAAATCGAACATGTTATTAACTCTAACCCTACACTGTTCCCTCAATCAAACTTTACTGAAGCACAGGGACAGAGTTGGTCTTATAATACAGGAAAGTAGGGGGTCTTCCACCTGCTGAGAACCTCAAAGGTCCGTGCAGAAATGAAATCTGGAGAAGATGTAGGCACCTTTGAAGGACCTGAGAAAGCAAAAGACATCTTCAATAGCAAACAACCCTGTCAGGATCAAGGGTTGTGTCTGAATCAGCCTCTCTCTTTTTATTGTAGAGAAGATGGACCAAACCGGACCTGTGTGGAGAGCTGTTCCTGGGTTCCTAAGGTTGATGTACCATTCTAACTTGTGAAAGTGTCACAGGATGTAGGGGCAGCGTCCATCTAATGATACCCTTGGAAGCAACTGTTGGGACAAAGTGGTTGCCAAGGCAGTGACCTCATTCAGTTCCTGAAGGAAGTGACCTACCTCACTTCCTTGGTGATGGAACTCTCTGAACTTGGGATCCAGGAAGCCAGACACCCAAAAGCAGTCTCAGTCCCAACCCAGTGGTCTCACTTGTTTGGATTTACCAAGGACAGAGTCAGTCTTTCTTGCTACCTACTCATGTGAGGATGGCCAAATGCCAGGAAAGCTTAAGAGAGGCCATTCCTGAGAAAGCACGTAGTGGCTCACCGCTGGCTCCTGACAACTTCACAGAGTTGACCAAGGAGTCCAGATCTGAGACAGGACAGGCAATGTTGTGGGAACATAATATGGCCCACCTGTCAGAGGACAGTCCGGATAGTCACAGACCTACTTGGGAGAAGGAGGTGCCTTTGTGGGTTTGGGTGTGTTTTTGTGGTTTTGTCTCATGTTCTGAGAATAGGTAGGAAAGGCGGTTTGTTGGTTTGGAGTGAACTGTTTCTAGTAAGCCGTTTGACAAGGCGAGTGTTTCTATGTCTGTGTTTCCCACTGTGTCCGTTGTTTTAGACATTAGAAAAGAGAATGCATCATTGGATGTGTCCTGTCTAGTAGAAAGCTTCCCATCATTCATCCTGCCCAATTTATGAATGGACTGCGGCTTGCCTTATTGAAAGGCAACACCTGCTATCTTCCTAAGTTCCTGTTTTCTTCCTGAATTCTGGCCACTCTCCAGAATAGGCTCATGGTTTTGTGTCTATGATATGTACCACTTCCAAGCTCTGTGACATGGCCATGTACTGGATAGCTGAAGGGAATGGCAAACATCTCACAAAACTCAGATATCAGTGTGAGAAGTAAAATCTCAGTGGAGAAACCCTGCTTTGGGCCTTTTTCTTACCTATTTTTCTGTTGCCTAAATGTCAGGAATGTCTTGGCCTCAGGCCACCCCTTTGTGATGCCTGAAGAAAACAGTTTTCAAATGGAAATGAATGGGCATCACCTGTGGCTAATTGCTTAATTGCATTGAAAAGAGATGTGTCTCAATCAGCCTCTTGCCCTGTTTGAGGATGCAGCTTAAAATCTCAGCAACTGATGGATCTAGAAAAGTTCCCATGTATGCATCTAAAATCAAAATTGCCAAAAGAGCACTCATTTTGGATGAAGTCTCTCGCCTTCCTCTCTAAGGTTTCTGACCTCCACCAAGTGAGAATAGGGATCCTCTGGGTCAAATGAGATATTCAAAGCCCTGCAGAGGTGCTTGAGTTTTCTCATGACTCCAAATCACATTAAGAATATATACCTGACAGGCAGTATGCCCCAAATTTTAGAATCAGAGCAGTATTAATGGCAGGACTATTTGATCACTCCTTTTTCACAGGAAGGTTGTCCAGGCCACCCTGACTTTAGGCAAATGAGGGGCAAGGGAGCTTATTTTGGACACTGTCTTGAGCTTCGCCCCTCATGGAAACCTCCAGCCAGAAGTTATGATGAGTTTATATATGCAAGAAGATGAGGGTCATGTGGGAGTGCTTTAGTTTTAACTGTGGTCATTTTTGTGGCGGTTGGAAGAGATGACTGGGTCCACCTGGACTTGAACTCTGGTGTCAATCCTTTTAGAGACTGAGTTCTGGAACTTAACTCAGAGAAGCATGGCCATGAATTATGTTGGGATATTAGGAGGCCAGGCATGAGAGTCTCCCTTGGAATCTGAGATCAATGCCCAGGTTTACTATCCACAGAGCACTGGGAATATCTGCCAGCATATCACATGATTTTATTCTGAAAAACTTGGCAGAAATAGTTGAGAGTCTAAACACACATGGACCTCACATTGTAGACCTCAATGGGCCTGGCTTCATATGACCTCTTGGCCACTCTTTGGGAAGCCTTACCTGTGAGAGTTCTCCAGAGCGTTCATTGAAATTAGCCTCCTCACCATTTAATGGTTCCTGAATGAACTGAAGCCCACAGTGCCTCCAACTTTATACTTGAAAAATGGCTAGATAAATACCATGAAATGTTTGAAATTCTCATGACCAGGTGGCACTGGAGAACCTTTGGTTGTCCTGTTGCTGATCATGAGTAAACAAGACAGTGCCTTGATTGACTGGGTTTCATGAAAATGGTGTAGAAAAGAATTGCCAGTAAGTTGGAGCCTGAGTATTGGGCCTAGAGCAATGATGGGCAGGTGTGTGATAAAACATCTGTGGTGGGCCCATGTGGATCTGCCATTGGCTTCCAAAAGGCTTGTAACTGACATGCTGCAGTCAGCAGACCTTTATATGTAAAGGCATCTTGTTATTTGGAGATGTTTCAAGGCAATGTTCAGAATCAGGTTGCTATGGTCAAGGGGGAAAGCTATGTGGAATAGAAGCCTGCTTGGTGCTTTCTCCTGCAGACCCTTACCCACCACACGTGACAGAACTCCCTCCAGCACTGTGTTCCAGTTGAACCCGCTGTATTTCATGAAGCAAATGCAAAACTCCAGTGCAGCAGCAAAAAACACCATGAAAAGTGGAGGATGACCATATGGCTTCACAGTCCACACAGGGAGAAAATTAGCCCCCAGTGGCCACAGTTTACCTACAAAGGGAGAATTCAGCACTGTTGCCTCATGTTCATTGGAAAATAAGAAACCATGTCCCCCAGGTCACGTATATGCAGACCCAGCTTTGGTGGTGTCACTACAAATACTCTAAAGATCCTGACAACTACATATATTTCAAGTGCTCAACCTCAGAGGCAGTTTCTCAAGAAGTCTTTAGGCCGAGGAGCTCCATGTTTGTGGAGTATTTACCCTTTCCCTTACTTTAGGAAACTCCTCTACCTCTTCCAAAGTTGTGTACTCCTGAGCCTATTCCATTCCAGACATGTATTCACAGATTTTCTAACTCTTCTCCTGTAAGTGTGTCTTACTTGAGGCGAAAGTAATGTTCTCATTGAGCGTGGGAAGGTTTTTTGTGTAGCATATATTTACATACACATTTGATTCATTTACCAATTTTCCATTCGAAATACTGAATCCCTAAAACTAACCGTTAGCCTACTGGACTCTGACTACTAATCCTAATATGATTTAGAAAAATAACCCAAACAGAATTAAATACAAGCAGTTCAGAGGAGGCATGGTGTATAGTTGGATGGCTTTTTGCATTATATAGGGTAGGAGTTATAAATCTAGTCAATTTTTTTTTGTTGAAATAGTTCTCCGTGTGTTTTTAAAGTTTACATATATATGAATTCCTGCCTCCCTTTCTTTGTAGCCTATTCAACACATGTATTTTTATATGCACATATAGAATCATACCTGGTACCACACTTACATTCATGTGAGGTGGCTTACTTGGCAGATACAAATTGTGAGAAGAGATCACTCCTCCTAAACGCTTTTGGAACTTTAAATTCAACCTATGGGTCAGCTTCCTAGTTGAACAACATTATACATAAATCCATATTCAATAAAATGAATATTTTTAAATGAGTGGATGATATATATTTCGTGATGAATTTCGATTGGCATAATATTGCTACTTTTTAATGTCTGTGTGTGTATTTGTATATTTATATATGTATATATACAGTCTCCAGATTTTTCAAAATATGAAATATATGTGTCTTATTATACACTCCCAAAATTCATTATATTCCCCTATGTGGATTTATAATAAATTTTCACAAGATTATTCTCAGAAATATTCATCCACATGAACTGCATATTTGTTTCTTTGTACTGACAACTAACTTCAGTGAATGGTGCTTACAAATCCTAATATTTCTACAGTAACTTTCCCAGTTGAACATCAATGCAAGTAGATTTCTATGGGACATGAAGTGTATTTTGGCATTCATTTTTATTCAACACTGGTACATTACTATTTCTTCACTTTATGCACATCTAAGGGTATATATTTCATCCACAAGTTTGCAAATATATAGGCATTTGTTTCGCTTTGCATCACTTCCTGATTCAGAACAAATGTATTCCTCCATGTTTTTTGACTGGTCTTTTCATGAGACTTCTTTCTAAACACATTATTTTCGATTTCCATAATCACTTTTGAAGCAAGACTCACACACCCTTCATGATAAACCATAACCCTAATATTACCATTAGAAGTATAACTGGTTGGAATGAATGATTGTATATCATTATAAGATTTTTAATATTTTTTCAGATATCAATTCAATCCATTATTTAAAGTGGAACTAGTTATATTATTTATTCACACTATTGTCTATTCATGCATAATCTCAATATTTATAGACAGAGGGTACACCTCTTTGTACCACCAATAATAATTTATACTTCTTCAAAATATTGCCCTCCGAAATGGTTTAAGAAATACTTATGTCACCTGGTCTACATATACATTTTATTACAGTAATCTTCTGGACACAAAATGCAAAGTACACACTTATGAACTCTGGTGTGATTCCCCTTAGAAACTGACTTCTGGATTTGATCTCAGAGAAGTATTTCCATGAATTTTGTTGGGAATTTAGGAGGCCATGCATGAATGTCGCCCTTGGAAACTGAGAACTAGGCCCAGGGTGGCTTCCCCCAGAGTGCTGGGAATCTCAGCCAGGATATCACATGATTTTATTCTGAAAGACTTGGCAGACATAGTTGACAGTCAAAACACAAATGGACCTCATACTGTATACCACAATGGGCCCGGCTTCATGTGACCTGTTGACCACTCAAGACATTCCATCTGCTGCAGATATAACCTCTTCTAACATTGAGTTGAGCTGCATTGCTTGTGGTCCTGTCTTTCCTTGTCTTTTCATACTGTTTGCATTTCTTTCTGCTTGGTGAAACGGTTGTGTTATTGAATATTCCCCCTATATATTTAAATTGCTCTTGTATCCTTGCAAAGTCTCCCTCGCAGGTGCAGGCGACAGTCTGCCCCTCCTATAATAGGGGCAATGTGCCTACCAAGCCTGCAGGTCAATGGGCTTGTTCTGCCGGTCAGTAGCAGGTCCTCCTACCTTATAGGCGTAGGTGGCAGCTCTGCCACTCTGGGGGCGCTGGGCCTGTTCTACCATTGGGTCAGAGGTCCATCAGCTTTGGAGGCATGTGCGGCAGCTCTGCCCCTCACCCTCTCAATGTGTTTTTAAAGTTAACAAGTATGTGAATTCCTGTCTCCATTTCTCTGTAGCCTATTCAGAACGTGTATTTTTATATGTACATATAGAATCCTACCTGGTATCACACGTATATTCTTGTGAGTTTGGATGAATTTTCAGATACAAATTGTGAGAAGAGATCATTCCTCCTAAATGCTGTTGGAACTGAAAATTCAACCTATGGTTGAGCTTCCTAGTTGCACAACATTATACATAAATCCATATTCAGTAAAATGAATATTTTTGGATCTGTGGATAATGTATATTTCATGCTGAATTTCAATTGGCATATATATTGCTACATTTTAATGTCTGTGTGTGTTTTGGGTATATATATATATATATATATATATATATATATATATATATATACTCTACAGATTATTCAAAATATGAAATATATTTGTCTTATTATACACTCCCTAAATTCATTCATGTTCATGTATGTGGATTAATAATCAACTTTTCACAAGATTTTTCTAAGAAACATTCATCCACCTGAAATACATATTTGTTTCCTAGTATAGAAAACTAACTTCAGTGAATGGTGCATACCAATCCTGATAATTCCACAGTTACTGATACAGCTTAGCATCAATGCAAGTAGATTCCTAGAGGACATGATGCGTATTCTGACGTTCATTTTTATTCAACACTGGTACATTACTATTTTCTTCAGTTTTTGCACATCATAGGATATATATTTCATCCACAATTTCACAAATTTTTAGGAATTTGTTTTATTTTCAATCACTTCCTGCATGAAAACACATGTATACCTCCAGGTTTCGTGACTGGTCTTTTAATGAGACTTCTTTCCAAACACATTATTTTCGAGTTACATAATCACTTTTGAAGCAAAACTCACACACTCTTCGTGAAAAATCATAACACTAATATTAACATTAGAAGTATAACTGGTTGGAATGAATGACTGTATATCAATATAAGATTTCCTGTATATTTTTAGATATCAATTCAGTCCATTATTGAAAGTTGGAACCAGTTATATTATTTATACACAGTATGATCTATTCATACATTATCTCTATATTCATAGACACAGGGTACACATAATTGTACCAAAGTCTAAATGGAAAGTGAGCATGGATTTCTAAAAATATCCATGTCCAGGTTGCCTAATGCTCTCAAATGTCAATCCTATTGGTGACTACGTATTTGTTTCTTCCAAAGATTATATGTTCAACCTCAACCCTGTTGAAAATGTCTAATCATATTACTCACTTTATTCTTTGCCTGATTTCCTAATGTCTCTATTGATATCTGCTTTCCTACATATTTTCCCCAATTCATCATTGTGACTGAATCTTCACATGTGCTGACATTTACATTTACTCTCTACCTGAAACCCTATTGCTAAGAAATTTTGGTCCAAATCCTATACTTACTCTTAATTCTAAACATAAGGACTATCTTTTTAATCCTATCGACTATCCCTTTTTGACTGGATGTTCTCTTCAACATTCAATCATCCAAGGTACAAGGTCCTATGCCATTGTATACCAATTGATCTGAAACATCTATGCAGGACTTAATTCAAAGCTAAGTATTTCAATCAAGGGCCCAATGCCCTTCTGGGATTCAAATCTTACCTAGATTTCTGTATTCATATTTATATTTCAACTATATATTCTTATAAATAAAGCAGGTTCCAAATACCATCATTCATCCCACAGAATGATTCCTAACACAAATGGAACATGTTATTAACCCTAACAATACACTGTTCCCTAAATCTAATTTTACAGAAGAGCAGGGACAGAGTTTGTCTCACAATACAGGATTGTAGGGTATCTACCACCTGCTGAAAATCTCAAATATCCAAGCAGAAATGGTCTCTGGAGAAGATGTAGGCAGCTATGAAGGACCTGAGAGAGCAAAAGTTATCTTCCATGGCAAACAAAGTTGTCAGGATGAAAGAATGTGTCTGAATCAGTCTCTCTCTTCTTAATGTAGATAAGATGGTCCAAACCAGGCCTGTGTGGAGAGCTGTTCCCAGGAGCCTATTATTGATATACCATTCTAACTTGTGAAATTGTCAGAGAAAGTAGGGGCAGCCTCCATCTCATGGGACCCTTGGAAGCAACTGTTAAGACAAAGTGGTTGTCAAGGCAGTGACCTCATTCAGTTCCATAAGGAAGTGACCTACCCCACTTCCTTGGTGAGGGAACTCTCTGAACTTGGAATCCAGGAAGCCAGGCACCCAGAGCCAGTCCCAGTCCCAGTCCCAGTGGTCTCACTTGTTTGGATTTACCAATGACAGAGTCAATCTTTCTTGGTACCTACAGATGTGAGGAAGGCCAAATGCCAGGAGAGCTCTGAAGAGGGGGCCTATCCTGAAAAAGCAGGAAGTTGTTCACTGCTGGCTCCTGACAACTTCACAGAGTTGGCCATGGAGACCAGATCAGAGACAGGACAGGCCATTTCAGAGGAACACAGAATGCCCCACCAGTCAGAGGACACTCTGGATAGTCACAGACCTACTTGGGGAAGGAGGTGCCTTTGTGTGTGTGGGTGTGGGTTTGTGGTTTTGTCTCATGTTCTGAGAATAGTTAGGAAAGGCGGTTTGTTTGGTTTGGTGTGGACTGTTTCTATAAAGTCGTTTGACAAGGCGAGTGTTTCTATGTAAGTGTATCCCACTGTGTCCGTGGTTGTAGACATGTGAAGGAGAATGCAACAATGGATATGTCCTATCTAGTAGAAAGCTTCCCAGCTTTCATTCTACCCAATTTATGAATGGATTTCAATTTGCCCTATGGATGAGCAACCCCTTCTGTCTTCCTAAGTTCCTTTTTTCTTCCCGCATTCTGGCAACTATCCAGAATGGGCTTATGGTTTTGTGTCCAATATATGTATCACATCCATGCTCTGTGACATGGCCATGTAATGGATAGCAGAATGGAATGGCGAGCATCTCAGAAAACTCAGATATCAGTGTGACCAGGAAAGTCTCAGTAGAGAAACCCTGCATTGGACCTTTTGCTTACCTATTGTTCTGTTGCCCTGAATGTCAGGAAGGTCTTTGCCTCAGGCCACCCTTTGTGAAACCTAAAAAAATCATTTTCAAATGGAAATGAATGGGCATCACCTGTAGCTCTTTGCTTAATTGCTTTGGAAAGGGATGTGTCTGAATCAGCCTCTTGACCCTCAGTCAGGCTATGGCTTAGATTCTCAGCACGTGATGGATCTAAAGAAAGTTCCCATCTGTGTATCCAAAACCAAAATGGTAAAAATATCAGTCATTGTGGATGAAGTCTCTTGCTTTCCTCTGTTAGGTTCCTGACCTCCATCAAGTGAGAATAGGTATCCTTTGGGTCAAATGATTTGTTCAAAGCCCTGCATAGTTGCTTGGGTTTTCTCATGACTCCAATTCACATAAAGAATCTACACCCCACAGTCAGAAGGCCTCAAATTGGAGAAGCAGAACAGTATTATGAGCAGGCCTATTTGATCACTCCTGGTTCACAGAAAGTGTATCCAGGCCACCCTGAAGTTTGGCAAATGAGGTGCAAGGGAGCTCATTTTGGACACTGTCTTGTGCTGTGCTACTCATGGAATACTCCAGCCAGAGGTTATGATGAGTGTCTATATGGAAGAAGTTGAGGGCCATGTGGGAGTGTTTTGGTTTTAATTGTGGTCAGTTTTGTGGTGGTTGGAAGAGATGACTTTGTCAGCCTGGGCTTGAACTCTGGTGTGATTCCCCATAAGTCTGAATTCTGAAACTGACTTCAGACTAGTATTGTCATGAATTGTGTTGGGATTTTAGGAGGCCACGCATGAGAGTCACCCTTGTAAACTGAGTTCTAGGCCCATGATGGCTTTCCAAATCGCACTTGAAATCTCATCCAGGATACCACATGATTTTATTCCTAAAGAGTTGGCAGCCATTGTTAAGAGAGAAAACACACATGGCCTCACATTGTAGACCTCAATGGACCTGTCTTCACGTGACATTTTGGCCCCTATTTGGGAAGCCTTGCCTGTGAGAGTTCTCCAGAACTTTCATTCAAATGAGCTTCCTCAAAATTTTATGGTTCCTGGATGAATGGGAAACCCACAGTGGCTCCAACTTCATCCTTGAAAATGGCTAGATAAATACCATGAAATTTTGGACATTCCCATGACCAGATCACACTGGAAAACATTTCGATGTCTTATTGCTGATCGTGAGTGTACCAGACAGTGCCTTGATTGACTGGGTTTCATGAAAATGGTGTTGAACAGAGTTGCCAGTAAGTTGTAGCCTTCTGAGTAGTGGGCCTAGAGCAGTGTTGTGCAGGTGTGGGATAATAAATCTGTGTTTTGGCCATGTTTATCTGCCATGGGCTTCCAAATGTCTTGTGACTGACATGGTGCAGCCAGCAGACCCTTATATGAAAAGGCATCTTGTTATATGGAGACGATTCTGGGCAATGTTGAGAATCAGGTTGCTATGGACAAGAGGGCAAGCTATGTGGGATAGAAGCCTGATTGGTGCATTCTCCTGCAGACACTGACCCACCACACGTAACAGAATTCCCTCCAACACTGTGACCCATTTCAACTCCTTGTATTTTGTGAAACAAATATTAAACTCCCAGTGTAGCAGCAAGAAAGACCATGAAAAGTGGAGGATGACCAAAGGGCTTCACAGTCCACACGGGGAGACATTTAGCCCCAATGGCCATAGTTTACCTACAAAAAGAGAATTCATCACTTCTGCACCATGTTCATTGGAAAATCAGAAAACATGTCCTCCAGGTCACATAGATGCAGATCCAGCTTTGATGGTCTCACTACAAAGGAAACTAAAGCTCCTGACAACAACATATATTTCAAGTGTCCAACCTCAGAGGCAGTTACTCAAGAAGTCTTTAGGCCAGCAGAACTCCATGTTTGTGGAGAGTTTACCCTGTCCCTTACTTTTGGAAACTCCTCTACCACCTCCAAGGTTTTGAACTTTTGAGCATTTTCCATTTCAGATATGTATTCACAGATTTTCTAATTCTTCTCCTGCAATTGTGTCTTACTTTGGGCGAAGGTATTGTGAAGGCATTGTTCTGGATGAGAGTGGGAAGTTTTTTGTGTAGCACATATATGCATAAACATTGAATTCATTTTCCTATTTTCTATTTGAAATACTGAATCCCTGACACTAAACCATACCCTACTAGACTCTGACTACTAATCCTAATATGATGGAGTAAAATAACCCAAACAGAATAGAAATACAAGCAGTTCAGAGGAGGCATGGTGTATAGTTGGATTTGCCTTTTGCATGATGAAGGCTTGGTGTTATAAATCTAGTCAAATTTTAATTGAAATAGTTCTCTATGTATTTTTAAATTTAACAAATATGTGAATTCCTGTCTCTCTTTCTCTGTAGCCTATTCAGCACATGTATTTTTATATGCACATATAGAATTCTACCTGATATCACACGTACATTTTTGTGAGCTGGCTGACTTGGCAGATACAAACTGTTAGAAGAGATGACTCCTCCTAAACTCTGTTCAAACTGAAAATTCAACCTATGGGTGAGCTTCCTATTTGAACAACATAAATCTATGCTTAGTAAAATGAATATTTTTGGATCTGTGGATGATATATATTTCATTGTGAATTTCTATAGGCATACATAATGCTACTTTTAAATGTCTGTGTGTGTGTGTGTATACACATGTATATATATATATATATATATATATATATATATATATATATATATGTATTCACTCTCCAGATTTTTCAAATTATGAAATATATGTGTCTTATTATACACTCCCTAAATTCATTCATATTCATGTATGTGGATTTATCATCATATTTCACAAGATTATTCTCAGAAATATTCATCCACCTGAAATACATATTTGTTTCCTAGTACTTACAACTAACTTCAGGGGATCATATGATGGCGGTAATGGGAGTTCATCACCCCCGTGTACCGCATCACTGTGCGGGAGAGTGAGGAGTTAAAACAGCTAAAAGGTATCTTGTTAGGAATTTCCATCAAAATTGGGATGCTCCAAAACCTAAAGAAAGGATTCCCATCGCAGGCGGATCAGCTACAGGGGCTCCAATGCGAGTGATTTGTCCGCAGTGAGGGTCACACTGCTTAGTCAGCAAATCGCCCTGCGGCTAGAGACTGTGGTGTGCGCTGGGAAACAACCAGATAGCAATGCAAAGATACAGCGCTGCAGATTCTGCGGGCTCCTGTCTGCTGTGCAATCACTGTGCTCAGTGCTGAACTCTGGGTTTTAGACGGGGGAAGGAAGCGGTCCAATCCGGTTCTCCACACCGGTCATACCACAGAGGAAGCCAGTGGCCACCATCTTGGAGAGCTGACATCACCATCCCTGTTTTCGACTGATCACAGCTCATTCAGCTTTAGAGCAGGTAATTTCAAGAGCCTGCTCCTATCAAAACATACACCGAGCATGGAGCAGCCAAATTCCGGCTCCTGGAACTGCTCTGGCCCAGGGCTAAAGAACCCGCGGAAACTGCTTCTTGGTCCGGTTCTTGCTGAATACTGGGGAGGTAAATACCAACCGATCCTTCATAGGCAGTGGCAACAGGATTGAGACGGGGTTTGTGAGGGCCAATCAGGACTCACCCGTTGCTTTGGTCACCTGGCAAAGGGAACAAAATGCTGCCACTTGCATGGGATACCAACATGTCAGAGATCTGATGTCATCAAAAAGCGGTGCAGGAGATAACTTTATTGATACCAGTGGCGACAGAAACAGTTGGTGTGTTGGTAAATTAAGTGACTCACAAACACCCAAGTCTCACTTTGTCATCAAGCCAGAGGGGAAGAGCAGAGCCGCTGCCTGTGCCTGGAACAGGCCCAGTGACCCACAGGCGTGGTAGTCACGTCACTCCAATTGGAGTAGGGGCAGAGCAGAGCTGCTGCCCCAGCACGCAAGGTAGGCAGACCTGCAACCAAACTGCGGAACAGGCCCAGCAGCCTGCCAGCATGGTACACACATCACCCCAATTGGAGTATGGGCAGAGCAGAGCCGCTGCCCGTGCCCACAAGGTAGGCAGACCTGCGACCCACTGGCAGAACAGGCCAGGCGGCCTGCCGGCATGGTAGACACGTCACCCCAAATGGAGTAGGGGCAGAGCAGAGCCGTCGCCCATGCCTGGAACAGGCCTAGCGACCTGCCAGCGTGGTAGACACGTCACCCCAATTGGAGTAAGGGCAGAGCAGAGACGCCGACCGTGCCTGCAAGGTAGCCAGACCTGCAACCGACTGGCAAACAAGCCCAGGGGTCCGACTACTCATCATAATATGATGGAGAAAAATAAACCAAACAGAAAAGAAATACAAACAGTTCAGAGGAGGCATGTTGTATAGTTGGAGTTGCCTTTTGCATGATATAGCGTAGGAGTTAGAAATCTAGTCAATTATTTGTTGAAATAGTTCTCCATGCGTTTTTAAACTTAACAAATATATGAATTACTGTCTCCCTTTCTCTGTAGCCTATTCAGCACATGTATTTTAATATGCACATATAGAATCCTACCTGGTGCCACATGTACATTCTTGTGAGGTGGATGACTTGGCAGATACAAATTGTGATAAGAGACCACTCCTACAAAACGCTGTTGGAATTGGATATTCAACCTATGGGTTAGCTTCCTAGTTGAACAACATTATACATAAATCGATTTTCAATAAAATGAATACTTTTGGATCTGTGGATTATATATATTTCATGACGAATTTCGATTGGTGTATATATTGCTATTTTTTATTGTCTGTGTGTGTGTGTGTGTGTGTGTGTGTGTATATATATATATATATATATATATATATATATATATATACACTCTACAGATTTTTCAAAATATGAAATATATGTGTCTTATTATACACTCCCTAAATTCATTCATATTCATGTATATGGATTTATAATAAACTTTCACGAGGTTATTCTCAGAAATATTCATCCACCTGAAATACATATTTGTTTCCTAGTACTGAAAAATAACTTCAGTGAATGGTGCATACAAATCCTAAAATTTCTTTAGTAACTGACCCAGTTTAATATCAATTCAAGTAGATTCCTATGGGACATGATGTGTATTTTGACGTTAATTTTTATTCAACACTGGTACATTACTATTTCTTCAGTTTATGCACATCATAGGATATATATTTCATTCACAAGTTAGCAAATTTAGGCATTAATTTCACTTTCAATCACTTCCTGCTTTAGAATCAATGTATTCTTCAATGTTTCTTGACTGGTCTTTTCATAAGACCTCTTTCCAAACATATTATTTTCGATTTCCATAATCACTTTTGAAGCACAACTCACACACCATCCATGATAAACCATAACACTAATATAACCATTAGATGTATAACTGGTTGGAATGTATGATTGTATATCAATATAGTATTCCTATATTTTTTCAGATATCAATTCCATCCATTATTTAAAGTGGAACCAGTTATATTATTTATTCACATTATGGTCTATTCATGCATTATCTCTATATTCATAGACACAGGGTACACCTCTTTGTACCCCCAATACTAATTCATACGTCTTCAAAATACCGCTCTCAGAAATGGTGGATGAAATACTCATGTCACCTGATCTACATATACATTTTGTCACAGTAATATTCTGGACGCAATATGCAAAGGTCACTCTTCTGATTGTACCAAAGCCTAAACGGAAGTAAGCATGCATTACTACAAACATCTATATCCAGGTTGCCTAATGCTCTCAAATGTCAATCCTATCGGTAACTACATATTTGTTTCGTCCTCAGATTATTTATTCAACCTCAACCCTGTTGAAAATGTCTAATCTTATCACTCAATTTATACTTTGCCTGATTTCCTAATGTTTCTACTGATATCTGCTTTCCTACATATTTACCCCAGTTCAATATTGTGACTGACTCTTCACATGTGCTGACATTTACAAACACTCTCTAACCTAAATCCTATTGCTAAAGAATCTTTGGTACAAATTCTATACTCACTCTTCTTTCTGAAGCTACCATCTATCTTCAAAATCCTACCGACTATCCTATTTTGAATGGATGTTCTCTTCGACATTCATCTTTCAAAATGATTCCTTACCAAAATCAAACATGTTATTAACCCTAACCATTCACCGTTACCTCAATCTAACTTTACAGAAGAGCATGGACATAGTGTTCTTAAAATACAGGAATGTAGGGTATCTTCCACCTGTTGAGAACCTCAAAGGTCCATGAAGAAATGATCCCTGGAGAAGATGTAGGCAGCTATGAAGGACCCGAGAGAGCAAAAGTCTTCTTCCATTGCAAACATCGTGGTCAGGTTGAGGGGTTGTGTCTAAATCAGGCTCTCTCTTCTTAATGTAGAAAAAATGGACCAAACGAGGCCTGTGTGGAGAGCTGTTCCAGGGTGCCAATGGTTGATATACCATTCTAACTGCCCCAGGAAGTAGGGGCAGCTTCCATCTCATAGGACCCTTGGAAGCAGCTGTTAGGACACAGTGGTTGCCAAGGCAGTGACCTCATTCACTTACTGAAGGAAGTGACCTCACCTTTCTTCCTTGGTGATGGAATTCTCTGAAGTTGGGATCCAGGAAGGCAGGCGCCCAGAGCCAGACCCAGTACCAGTCCCAGTAGGCTCACTTGTTTGGATTTACCAAGGACAGAGTCAGTTTTTTTTGGTGCCTACTGATGTGAGGTTTGCCTAATGCTAGGAGAGCTCTGAAGAGAGGCCTTTGCTGAGAAAAAGTCAGTTGCTCACTGCAGGCTCCTGACAAATTCTCAGAGTGGGCCAAGGAGACCAGATCTGAGAAAGGAAAGGCCTTTACGGGGGAACATAGTAAGGCCCACCAGTCAGAGCACACTTCGAATAGTCACAGACCTACTTGGGGAAAGGAGGTGCCTTTGTGGGTGTGGGTGTGGGTTTGTGGTTTTATCTCATGTTCTGAGTATTTGTAGGAAAGGCGGTTTGTTTGGTTTGAAGTGAACAGTTTCTAGTAAGTCGTTTGACAAGGCAAGTGTTTCTATGTCTGTGTATCCCACTGTGTCCGTGGTTCCAGACATTAGAAAAGAGAATGCATCAATAGATGTGTCCTGTCTAGTACAAAGCTTCCCAGAATTTATCCTGCCCAATTTATGAATGGACTTCAGCTTGACTTATGGATGGGCAACACCTGCTGTCTTCCAAAGTTCCTGTTTTCTTCCTGAATTCTGGCCATTCACCAGAATAAGCTCATGGTTTTGTTTCCAAGGTATGTACCACCTCCAAACACTGTGACATGGCATTGTACTGGATAGCTAAAGGGAATAGCGAGCATCTCAGAAAACTCAGATATCAGTGTGACCAGTAAAGTCTCAGTGGAGAAACACTTCTTTGACTATTTGCTTACCTATGGTTCTGTTGCCCTGAGTGTCAGGAAGGTATTTAAGTCAGGCCACACCTTAGTGAAGCCTAAAGAAAACAGTTTTCAAATGGAAATGAATGGGCATCACCTGTGGCTCTTTGCTTAATTGCTTGGGAAAGGGATGTGTCTGAATAAGTCCCTTGGCCATGTGAGAGGATGCAGCTTAGATTCTCAGCATCTGATTGATCTAAAGAAAGATACCAATGTGCATGAAAAACCAAAATGGCCAAAACAGCAGTCATTGTGGATGAAGTCTTTCACCTTCCTTTGTAACTTTCCTGACTTCCATCAAGTGAGAATACGGATCCTTTGTGTCAAATTAGTTCTTCAAATCCCTGCAGAGGCTAGCTCATAGATGCTTGGGGTTTCTCAGGACTCCAATTCACATAAAGAATCTATACCTGACTGTCAGTAGGCCTCAAATTCGAGAAGCAGAGCAGTATTAATGGTATGTCTATTTGATCATTCCTGGTTCACAGGAAGGGTGTCCAGGCCACCCTGACTTTAGGCAAATGAGGGGCAAAGGAGCTTATTTGGACGCTCTCTTGGGCCGCGCCCCTCCTAGAAACCTCCAAACAGAAGTTATGATGAGTGTCTATATGAAAGAAGTTGAAGGCCATGTGGGAGTGTTTTGGGTTTAATTGTGGTCATTTGTTTGACGATTGGAAGAAATGACTGGGTCCACTTGGGCTTGAACTCTGGTGTGATTCCCCTTAGAAACTGATTTCTGCATCTGATCTCAGAGAAGTATTTCCCTGAATTGTGTTGAAATTTTAGGAGGCCCCGCATGAGAGTCACCCTTGGAAACTGAGATCTAAGCCCTGGTTGGCTTTCTAGAGAGCACTGGAAATCTCAGCCAGGATATCACTTGATTTTATTCTGAAAGACTTGACAACCATAATTGAGATTCAAAACACACATGGACCTAGCATTGTAGATCTCAATGGGCCTGGCTTCATGTGACATTTTGGCCACTCCATGGGAAGCCTTGCCAGTGAGAATTCTCCAGAGATTTCATTGAAATGAGCTTCCTCACCATTTAATGTTTCCTGAAAGAATTGAAACCCACAGTGCCTCCAACTTCATCCTTGCAAAATTAATAGTAAATACCATAAATTTTTTTAAATTCCCATGACAATGTGGCACTGGAGAACCTTTGGATGTCCTGTTGCTGATCAAAAGTGTATCAGACAGTGCCTTGATTGACTGGGTTTTATGAAAATGGTGTATAACAGAGATGCTAGTAAGTTTGAGCCTGCTGAGTAGTGGGCCCAGAGCTGTGGTGTGCAGGTTTGTGATGAAACATTTTTGGTGGGGCCATGTGGATCTGCCATTGGCTTCCAAATGGCTTGTGACTGACATGGTGCAGCCAACAGACCCTTGCATGTAAAGGCATCTTGTTACCTGGAGAGGATTCAGGGCAATGTTCAGAATCAGGTTGCTATGGTCAAGGGGGTAAGCTATGTGGGATAGAAGCCTTGTTGGTGCATTCTCTTGCAGAGCCTGACCCACAACACGTGACAGAACTCCCTCCAGAACTGTGTCCCAGTTGAATTTCTTGTATTTCGTGAAGCAAATACCAAACTCCCAGTGCAGCAGCAAGAAACACCACAAAAAATTGAGGATGACCAAATGGCTTCACAGTCCACACTCGGAGACTTTTAGCCCCCAGTGGCAACACTTTACCTACAAAGAGAGAATTCAGCACTGCTGCCTCATGTCCACAGAAAAATAAGAAACCATGTCCTCCAGGTCACATATATGCAGACCCAGGTTTGATGGTCTCACGACAAAGAAAGCTAAAGCTCCTGACAACAACATATATTTCAAGTACCCAAACTCAGAGGCAGTTTCTCAAGAAGTCTTTAGGAAAGCAGAGTAACATGTTTGTGGAATTTTTACCCTGTTTCTTACTTTTGGAATCTCCTCTAACACCTCCAAAGTTGTGAACTCCTGAACATTTTCCATTCCAGATATGTATTCACAGATTTTCTAACTTTTCTCCTCTGATTGTGTCTTACTTGGGGCGAAGGTAATGTCAAGGCATTGTTCTGAATGAGAGTGTGTAGATTTTTGTGTAGCACATATTTGCATACACATTGGATTCATTTTCCAAATTTCCATTTGAAATACTAAATCCCTGACTGTCAGGGGTAGAAGGAAGTTCTCCTTCATAGAATAGGCTGACACTTACAAGAAACAGCCCCCTGGGAGACATCCGGCCTAGGAGATATCCTGTAACCATCTGTCTCTCTGAGACATCCTGCGGCCATCTGTCTTACTGAAACATCCTGAGGTTATCTCACGTTGTGAAGACATCCAGGAACTGCTGATAAGAGAGCTTTCCCATATGCAGCATATAAATACCCCTGTGTGAACAATAAAATTTTGCAGCTTGATCAAAACTCCTGTCTTGCTGTCATCTCTCGTGTCTCTTGTCCCTTCATTACTCTCCATCTAGTTTCACCACCCCCGTTGATGTGTCCTGCCGGCCGGGATATCTGGCACCCACCTACTGGGGCTCGAGCCTTTGAGTGAGGGGGAACCCTGTCCTCCGGGAAGACTTGGAAAAGCGGAGCTCACGATCACCTCAGCAGACACCACCAAAAGACAGATGCAGGAGGAGAGTGGGAATGATGCATGGTGAGTGACCCACCATGGGACAAGCAGTTTCGTCACATGATATGTTTTTGTCAGGCCTCAAGGAGGCCCTCAAGACATAAGAGGCACATGTTAAGAAAAAGGACTTAAAATTATTTTTTTTATACATAGGAGAATTGTGTCCATGGTTTCCCCTTGGAGAGACCTTTGATGGTAAAAAATGTCTTAGAGTAGGAGACTGTTTAAAAGATTATTATGAATCCTTTGGCCCAGAGAGAGAGGTTAAGTATTCCTGCAAAGCTTTGATGGAGGTCTCTAACGTCTTCAAGTCTTGATCTATTGCTGTTTCTAATTGGGCCATTTGTTGTGACCCATGGATCATAGCAGCTGTTCCCGTACCCACTCCTGCAGCAGCTCCTATCCCCAATAGGATGGCTAGTGTAAGGGGAAGTGGTTCCCGTCGATATCGGGTTGTTTGTCCCCCTAGTAGACCTTCAAATAATTCTGCATCAATATAGAGCACCCTGGGGAGTATCTCCACAATTACACAATAATTTAAAGAGCTGTCCAATACCTGGGCTGAAATACAAGGAGTTCTGACTGTCTGTAGTTCAGTACCATAAAGGTTCCTTTAATTAGTTCCCAGGGGGAGGAGTCAGCTGTACTCTGGACTGGAGAAGTAGGCAAAGACAGAAACCAGGAAGTATGAGATGGTAGAGGGGTTCTGGTAGATCTAGGAATGGGAGGTTTAGGAGGCTTAATTCCTGGCTTGAGGGGATTGGGTCCTATTGCTGTGGGATTTTCTTACTTTTTAAGCCGGATGGTGAACCAGAGACCAAAGTCATAACCTGGGCCATAAATATAGTATCGCATTCCCCACGTATTTCCCATAGGCCATGTTGTTCTGAGGTAGCCCCTTCCTTTGGAAGTGAAAGTTATATTGAGGGGGTAACATAGACTATTCTTTCCACAGCGAGTTTTTGACACCACTTGGCTAGCGGCACATTTCATGGGATCAATCCAGGTGTCATTTCATCCTACCGAAATCATACTTTTTGGGGAGTTTGGGTTCCACCATGCAGCTCCCATTTGTTCACAACCCCAAGATCTACAATAAAAGTCACTGGGTCCTTCACAGTTTTGGTCCTGTTTGTGACTTTGGAAATCAGGTGGGCAAACATAATAGTCAAGACTGGCTAGTTTACACCTGAGCTGGGGGAGATGACATCCATAATTCATGGGTTAAGGTTGTCTATGTTGCCCTGGTTTGGATTTGAGTGGGATCTGTGTGGGGTCCTCTATGTCAGGGAGATCCCAGTCAGAGAGGCATATGGCAAGCTGACAAATGTCCGGGTGGAGAGATGGCCACCAAGTCCTTAAGGTGGCTGTATGTGAAATAGACCACACTACTTGCCCATTAGGATGTATAACTTGCCCTTGTTGCTGAACAGGCTGATGGGGATTGGGACTGCTGGTGGTCATTGGTAGAATCCATAGCCCTACCCACACAACGGACATGCAACTTGAGATGGTTACCAGTCTGTAGCAGTTTCCAGCCAGAGTCTGTACAGGGCGCAGGCATGAGATGGGAGGCATTGATCCAGGAAGTGATCCCATCCACTTTCACCACTGTGGGTGTTATAAGCAGCACCTGGTGTGGTCCTTTCCAGTGGAGTTCCAGGGATGACACCTGATGCCATCTCACGTAGACGAAGTCTCCCACTTGATATCGATGTGGTATTCCCTTGTCTCCAATCTGATAAGCAGAGGACAAATGTTTCCACAGATATCGCTGGGTGCTGGGTTTGTTCAAGGGCTTAAAGTCTCTCAAGCAAGGGGGTGTGAAAAGAATCATTAAGTCTCAGAATTGGGGTTAGGTCCCTTACTGGAGAAGGGGCACCATAGAAAATTTCATAAGGGGTGAGGTTACACAAAAAGGCAGAGGGGGTATTTTTTGTACAAAACAGTGCATAAGGTTGGAGCATAGTCCAATTTTTTATGCTGGTCTCCAAGCTTAATTTTGTTAAGGTTTCTTTGATGGTTCTATTCATCCTTTCTACCTGTCCTGAGCTCTATGGTCTATAAGCACAATGTAACTTTCAATTAATCCCCAGGGTCCTGGTGAATCCATGACTTATCTGGGCCATGAATGCCAGTCCGTTATTGGACCCTATTACCTTAGGCAGGCTGAACCTTGGAAAAATGTCTTCTCGGATCAATTTGAGTACCATCTGAGCCATTTCTTTCTTAATGGGGAAGGCTTCGACCCATCCTGAAAAAGTATCTACAAAGACTAGGAGATATTTAAGTCCATACCTTGCTGGCTTAATTTCAGTAAAGTTCAATTCCCAGAATTGTCTTGGTCTGGTTACTCATAAGCGCTTCCTTGCAGGCAGCTTGGATGTGTAAGTATTAACTAATTGGCAGACTTGACAAGCTCTAGTCACCTGCTCAGCTATTTCTTTCCTCTGTGAGTCAGTCAATAATAAGTCCTTTCTTTGGTCCTTTAAGAGTGCCTATATCTTCTCTGAGCCTAAGTGGGTGAGCTGGCGTACGTCTTTGACATAAAAGTGGGCTTTTTGAAATTGTAAACTTGGCTATGTAGGATCCCAGAGTTCTGTATCTGTTTCCTCAGATGATAAGTTCCCTGAATGTTCCAGTGCGGCCAAGTCTCCTTATTGTTGTTCCCCCTGATGTGGAAAAAGTTAACACAGTCACTCCATAAAGGGCTGCCAATTAAGCTTCCTCATCTGCCCTTCTGTTTCCAACCTCCACATGGTCGTTTCCCTTCTGGTGCCCTGGACAGTGCACTGTAGCTAGTTCCTTAGGGCAATGCACTGCTGAGAGAAGGTGGAGGATCTCATCGTTGTTCTTTATTTCTTTCCAGATGGAGGTTAATAACCCCCTTTGCTGGTAAATAGCCCCATGCACATTTCCAGTGGCAAATGCATAGCGGCTATCAGTGTATATGGTGGCCCTTTTGCCTGTTGCTTGTTCCAATGCTTTCGTAAGGGCAATCAGTTCTGCTTTTTGGGCTGATGTCCCTTCTGGGAGACCAGAGGAACAGATGACATTAATTTTGCTAACTACTGCTGCTCTAGCCCGCTGCTTACCATCTTGGAGGAAGCTGCTACCGTCCATAAACCATACGACTTCAGGGCAAGGCAGTGGCTGATCCTTCAAGTCTCGTCGTATACTGGTTTCCTCTGCCAGTAGGTGTTGACACTCATGAGCGACGGATCCTGATGATTCTTCTGGCAGCAGTGTAGCCGGGTTGAGTGGAGCAAGGGGTGCCAGCGTTATTCTGTCTTTGCCAAGCAAGAGGCTCTGGTAGTGGGTTATTCTGGAGTTTGATAGCCACCTCTCTGGAGGCTGAGAGATGATGCACTCCAGGGCATGGGGGACTATAATCATTAGCTTCTGTCCCAACGTTAATTTATCAGCATCTTTTATTAGAAGGGCTGCCGCTGCTATAGCTCTTAAGCAATGGGGTGACCCACTAGCCACTGGGTGCATTTTATTTGATAAGTATTCTACCGGCCTTTTCCAAGGTCCCAAAGTCTGAGTGAGCACAACCCGTGCTATTTCTTTCTTTTCCTTGATGTAGAGAGTGAAGGGTTTTTCTATATCTGAGAGTGCTAAGGCTGGAGCAGATAGCAGCACCTTTTTTTGACATTATCAGAAGCTTGTTGGTGCTCCGGGGTCCATTGGAAGTGGGCATCCCTCTTTATCAGCGGGTATAAAGGGGCAGCCAGAGATGCAAACCCAGGAATCCATAACCTGCAAAAGCCGGAAGTCCCAAGAAACTCTCTGAGATGTCTCTTATTAGATGGGGGTGGTATCTGCACAAAGGTTCGTTTTCTGGGCTCAATGAGCCATCGTTTGCCACCCCTAAGAGAATAACCCAGGAAGATTACTTCTTGCTGACAAATTTGGGCCTTTTTGGCAGAAGCCCTATATCCAAGCCGAGCAAGCTCGGATAATAGTGCTTGGGTCCCAGACTCATAGTTCTCCTTGGTGTCGGCTGCCAGTAGCAGATCATACACATTTTGGAGTAGGTGATGTCGGGGTGTGCACTTCTGAAGTCATTGAAGTCCCTGTGGAGGGCTTCATCAAAAAGAGTGGGAGAGTTTTTGAACCCCTGTGGCAGTATAGTCCAGGTTAGTTGGACAGATGTTCCTGTTTCGGGGTCTATCCACTCAAAAGCAAACAGCAACTGACTGTCCTTATGTAGGGGCAAGCAGAAGAAAGCATCTTTTAAGTCCAGCACAGTGTAAAATTTCCACTGCGGATTCAGAGTGCTAAGCAAATTATATGGATTGGGTACTTTGGGGTAAATTTCCTGCACTCTGTTGTTGATCTCTCTTAGGTATTGAACTGTCCAGTAGTCCCCAGTTCCTGGCTTTCTAACTCGCAGCAGGGGGGTATTCTAGGACGAATGATGGGCCTTAGGACCCCAAAAGCCAGGTATTTCTGAATATGGGGCCTTATCCCATCCTTAGCTTCTTTGATTAGAGGATATTGTTTAACACTGATTGGAGAGGCAGAGGCTTTTAATTCTACTACTATTGGAGGTTGTTATATGGCTAGACCTAACCCAGCAGTTTCTTCCCAGGCATTAGAATAATCTTTTATCCATTTCTGGGGTAGTTTGCCTGTTTGATCAGTCCTAGGGGGAGCGAAGTGTTGATGTTCATCTTCTATGGACGTTGCCAAAGCCATAACTATGGGAGTTTTTACTGAAGTCTTTAGAAACTCCACTTGGGGACCATCAGGGTTAAAGATTATTCTATCCCGGAGTTTGGTAAGAAGATCCCTGCCCATCAATGGGCCTGGGCATTCTGGGATTACTTGGAAAGAGTCTTGGATTTTTTCAATTCCTAGGTCCATGGTCCTCTTAGTTGTCCAAGCCCGATATCTACTGCCATTAGTACCTTAAACAAGCGACCATTTATTTGATAGGGGGCCCAGTGGGGTCTTAAAGGCTGAGTATTCTGCTCCTGTATCCACTTCAAAGTTCACTTGAGTCCCCTTCACTTAAAATGTTACCCTGAGCTAGGGGAGGGCATCCGAGCCCCGACTTTCCTAGTCCTCTTCTAGAGTCAGCATGGTGGGCTGGCAGCTCTGCTTCTTTTTGGGGCACTCTTTGGCCCAGTGTCCTTTTTTCTTTACAGTAGGCACACTGATCTAAGGGCAGGGGCAGCCATTGGCGGGGGCCCAGGTATCCCTTCCTGTCTCCCTGCCTTTTAACTTCTGGTGTATTTGCTGCTCTGACCAGAACCTTAGCCAATGCTTTAGTCTGCCTTTTGCTCCTTTCATCCTCCTTTTGTTCCCTTTTCTTCTCTCTCCTCTGTTCCCTTTCCTCCTCAATTTCTCTCTTGTAATATACTTTCTCAGCTTCTTTTACTAAATCTCTTAAGGTCTTATCTTGCAATACATCTAGACGTTGTAACTTTCTCTTAATATCTAGGGCAGCCTGCTCAATAAAGGCCATTGCAACAGATGCATTTTCGTCCTCTGCCTGAGGATCAAAAGGAGTATATTTCCTATATGCTTCCATAATTCTCTCCAAAAACATAGAGGGAGACTCATTAGGCCCTTGGATAATCTCTCTTACCTTGGCCAAATTAGTCAGCCCTCTGGCGGCCGCTCAGAGACCAGCTATTAGAGCCCGGCAATAAGTGGAGAGATGCTACCTACCTTCAAAGGTGTTGGGGTCCCAGTTGGATCGGTTCATTGGCCCGTGGGGATGGAGAAGGAGCATCACAGGGGCTTCTGAGTTTTCTATTAACTATCGCCGGCGTGTTCCTTTAGTTGGCCCAGCTTCCTCCTTGGGAGGAGGGGCTGCTGCTGCTGCGGACTAAGTCCGCTGGAGGGCTTGGGTCTGGCCCAATTTCTTCTATCTGCGGAGAGGCTGAGTCAGCAACGGGAGTATCATCTGGAACGTGTTGGGGGTTGGAGAGCGAGGGTAGAGGATAAGGAGGGGGAGGAGTGTCCAGTCTTGTGACTCAGGAAGAATGAAGGGAAGAGGGGGGCGAGTGGAAGATTTGAATGATAGGATGCTGGGGGAAGGGGTATATGGCTGTTGATCTGGGTGGCCACATGGCCCCGCCTGAAAGACAATATCTCTGACTTTTCGGATTAGAAGGAAGTAGAAGGATCCTTCTGGGGGCCACCTGACTTCGAGAATGGACCATTCTAAAGCACAGAGACTCTGCCAGGTACGGTGTTTTATTGAAAAAGAAAGATTCTGGGCCCTTCAGTGGACATAAGTCCAATGATCAAGGGTCAGGGACAGAGAAGTGGAAGTGCTTTTTCCCATAATGGGAGTTACTCAAACAGGGGCAGTGAAGACACAAATGCAACACAGACAAAGACAAACAGTAAATGTTTAACATGAGTGCAAGACAAAGATTAGAACTGAGTAACTGGAAAAACCTGATGGGTTAGACAATAAAGACAGACAGTAAACTCAAAATGAGTTCAGAACAATGACCAAAACTGAGTAGCCGGCAAAACCTGATGGGCTGGAAAACCAAATCCTGAAGCAAAATATAACCGAGTTGAGGAAACTACTGTTCCTTGATTTCCCTAGTCCTCTGGAGTGTCCCCCAGGAACGTGGCCTGTAGCTCTGTGACACGTCTTTCAGCCACCGTCAGAGAGAGCTAATGCTCTTCACCGACAGCCACTTTGCCAATCCAAAACCTGAAACCCGAAACCAGAAAGAAGTGCCTTACTTACCCCGAGAGGAGTCCGTTGGGGTCTTTCGTCCGCCGCTGCCGGATATCTCACATGGGGCCTCCAGATGAAAAGTGGGGTGAACGTCAGAGGAAAAGACCACCAAGAGACTTTCTCATGCAACAGCAAAGTGTTTATTGGGGGTCCAGCGTGCTGGGGCTCAGAGCTCACTTCAGAGTAGCAAAGAACAAAGAGCCCCGAGAACAACTTGAGCAGAGTTTATTTACATTCTTTAGAGAGGGCAGGGACTTTACATACATCATAGCCTCCTTTAGAAAATCGTCATATACCGTGGGAAAATCAAATAACAACTCTAAAACATGGTTAGCACATTTATTTGTGGGAACAATTTGGGCAGGGGGTGATTTGTCAGCCCTAAGAAGGGGTATACTTTTAAACAGATTGGTTGAATCCCTGAGATGTGTACGTGCTGAGCTGCAGGGATTCTGGGAAGGGGTTGTTAAGTAACTACGTGGCCAGGGAAGATTTCAACACACATATAATGTGCAGATCCGGAAATTGTCTTAACTGTCACAGGAATTTCAGGTGCTGAGTGCAGCTTGGAAAGTTTACAAAACCTGGTTCTTTACATTTCAATTTCAATTTTTGTTATTCTTTCAGAACCTCACAGAAGAAGGCGAGAGACTTTATGCACAATGACTGCTCTTTTGGCCATTTTGGTTTTGAATTCACACATGGGATCTTTCTTTAGATCCAACTGGTGCTGATAATCTAAGTCATAGCCTCACACAGGGCCAAGAGGATAATTAAGACACAACCATTTCCAAAGCAATTACTACTCTGAGGTCAGTTACAGAACTCAGTCTCTGAGGAGAATCACACCAGTGTTCAAGGCTAGGTGAACCCAGTCATCTTTTCCAACCACCACACAAATGACCACAATTAAAACCAAAACAATCCCACATGGCCCTCATCTTCTTCTATGTAGTCACTCATCATAACCTCTGGCTGGATGATTCCTTAAATGGCGCAGCCCAAGAGAGTGTCCGAAATAAG
Source organism: Callospermophilus lateralis (assembly GCF_048772815.1). Lineage (NCBI taxonomy): Eukaryota > Metazoa > Chordata > Mammalia > Rodentia > Sciuridae > Callospermophilus > Callospermophilus lateralis. The sequence continues at coordinate 6,499,272 of NC_135316.1, read as the reverse complement.
CTCCCTTGCCCCTCATTTGCCTAACCTCAGGGTGGCCTGGACACCCTTTCTGTGAACGAGGATTGATCACACAGGTCTGCCGTTAATACTGCTCTGCTTCTCCAGTTTGAGGCCTACTGACTGTCAGGTATAGATTCCTTATGTGATTTGGATTTATGATTAAACCCAAACACCTCTGCAGAGCTTGGAAGAACTCATTTGACGCGAAAAATCCCATTACTCCTTTGAAGGAGGTCAGGAACCTAACAGAGGAAGGCAAGAGACATCATCAACAATGACTGATCTTTTTGCTGTTTTGGTATTGGGTGCACACATTGGATGTTTCTTTAGATCCATCAGGTGCTGATAATCTAAGCCACAGCCTCACACAGGGCCAGAAGGCAGATTTAGACACACGGCTTTCCAAAGCAATTAAGCAAAGAGCCACAGGTGATGCCCATTCATTTCCATTAGCAAACTGTTTTTTTCAGGCTTTACAAAGGGGTGGCCTGAGGCAAAGACCTTCCTGACTTTCAGGGCAACAGAACAATAGGTTAGCAAAAGGCCCAAAGCACGGTTACTCCACTGAGGCTTTCCTGGTCACACTGATATCTGAGTTTTCTGAGATGCTCGCCATTCCCTTCAGCTATCTATTACATGGCCATGTCATAGAGTTTGGAGGTGGTACATATCTTGGACACAAAACCATGAGCATATTCTGGAGAGTAGCCAGAATTCAGGAAGATAATAGGAACTTAGTAAGATAGTAGATGTTGCCCATCGATAAGGCAACCTGCAGTCCATTCCTAAAATGGGCAGGATGAATGCTGGGAAGCTTTCTACTAGACAGGACATATCCATTGTTGCATTCTCTTTTCTAATGTCTACAACCACGGACACAGTGGGAGACACAGGCACAGAAACACTTGCCTTGTCAAAGTTCTTTCTAGAAACAGTCCACTCCAAACCAAACAAACCGCCTTTTCTACCTATTCTCAAAACATGAGACAAAACCACAAACTCACACCCACACTCAAAAAGGCAACTCCTTCTCCCAAGTAAGTCTGTGACTATCCAGAGTGTCCTTTGACTGGTGGGCCATTCGATGTTCCCCCGAAATGGCCTGTCTTGTCTCAGATCTGGTCTCCTTGTCCAACTCTGCGAAGTTGTCAGGAGCCTGTGCTGACCACTACATGCTTTCTCAGGGAAGGCCTGTCTTCAGAACTCTCCTCGTGTGTGGCCATCCTCACATCAGTAGGTTCCAAAAAAGACAGACTCTGTCCTTGGTAAATCCAAACAAGTCAGCCAACTGGAACTGGGAATGGGAGTGGCTCTGTGTTCCTGTCTTTCTGGATCCCAAGTTCAGAGAGTTCCATCACCAAAGAAGTGAGGTAGGTCAATTCCTTCAGGATATGAATGAGGTCACTTCCTTGGCAACCACTATTTTATTAAACTTTCAATATAAGTATGAAAACAGAAATCTAGGTAAGATTTGAAGCCCAGAAGGACTTTGGGCCCTTGATTGGGATACTTAGCATTGAATTACGTTCTGCACAGATGTCTGAGATAAATCGATATACAATGGCATAGGACCTTGTACCTTGCATGATTGAATGTAGAAGAGGACATCCCATTAAAAAAGGATAGTTGCTAGGATTAGGAAGATAGTTGGTAGGTTTATAAAAAAGAGTGAGTATTGGATTTGGACCAAAAGTTGTTTAGCAATCGTGTTTCGGGTAGAGAGTGAACATAAATATCAGCACATGTGAAGATTCAATCACAATGATGAACTGGGGAAAATATGTAGAAAAGCAGATATCAATAGAGACATTAGGAAATCAGGCAAAGTATAAAGTGAGTGATAGGATTAGACATTTTCAACATGGTTGAGGTTGAATATATAATCTTTGGAAGAAACAAAGATGTAGTCACCAATAGGATTGACATTTGAGAGAATTAGACAACCTGGACATGGTTGTTTTAGTCATCCATCCTCAATTCCCATTTCGCTTTGGTTAAAGGTTAATAAAATAGGTACTTGTGACTTCTAATTTTTCTGTATGCTTAACAAAACACTGTTGAAATCTGGAGAACTGTTTGATAATTTTGTTCCCAGAATGTGCTGTCCCCAACAACCAATCTGAGGATTGTACTCCCTCACATGGTTGCACGCAAACCGCCCACTTGCTCTGACCCATCAATAAATTTCCATCCCTGCCCTCTACAAGGAAAGTGTATAAGCTCTGATTAAGCTGTTCTCAAGGCTCTCTGCCCCAATAAAACCTTTGTTGTTGCTGAGTTAAAGTGGTATACTCTTCTGGACTTAAAAGATGCTTTCTTTTGCTTGCCTCTGCATAAAGATAGTAAGTTGCTGTTTGCTTTCGAGTGGGTAGACCCAGAAACCGGAATGTCTGGTCAACTAACTTGGACTAGACTCCCACAGGGGTAAAAACTCCCCCACTTTCTGTGATGAAGCCCTACACAGAGATCTCAACAACTTCACAACTACGCACCCCGAATTCACCCTGCTTGAATATGTGGATGTCCTGCTACTGGCACCCAACACCAAGGAAAACTGTGAGTCTGGGACCCAGGCACAATTATCCTAGCTTGCTCAACTCGGGTATAGAGCTTCTGCCAAAAAGGCCCAAATTTGCCAGCAAGAAGTAATCTTCCTGGGGTATTCCCTTAGGGGCGGTAAATGATGGCTCACTGAGGCCAGAAAACAAACCATTGTGCAGATACCACCCCCATCAAACAGGAGACAACTCAGAGAGTTTTTGGGACTGCTGGCTTTTGCAGGTAATGGATAGCTGGGTTTGTGTTCTTAGCTGCTCCTTTATACCCGCTCTTAAATGAGGATGCCCAATTCTAATGGACCCCTGAGCACCAGCAAGCTTTTGATAACATCTAAGGACACTGACACTGAATTACTCAACTTCACTCAGCTCAGCCTGCAATTACAGAAAGCCCTACACTACTTTAAAAGTGTACATCAACTCACTCACCTTGGTTCAAAGAAATTGCAGGCATTCCTGCAGGATCATGAACAGAGTTTTTGACTAACCGACACACAACGAAAGGAAATATCTGAATGGGTAACAAAAGCCTGTCGGGTCTGTCAATTGGTTAATGCTTACCCTTCCAAGTTTCCTGCAGGAAAGCACCTACGAGGAACCAGACAAGGACAAATCTGGGAAGTGGACTTAACTAAAATTAAGCCAGCAAGGTATGGACTTAAATATCTCCTAGTCTTTGTAGATACATTTTCAGGATGGATTGAAGCCTTTCCCATTAATAAAAAAAAAATGGTGCAAATGGAGGTCAAGAAGATCCTGGATGATATTTTACCAAGAAACAGCCTGCCTAACTTAATAGGGTCTTATAATGGACCGGCATTCATGGCCCAGGTAAGTCAGCGGTTAGTCAGAACCCTGGGGATTAATTGGAAGTTACATTGTGCTTATAAAACCCAGAGCTCAGGACAGGTAAAATAATAAATAGAACCATTAAAGAGACCTCAAAGAAACTAAGCTTAGAGACCAGCATAAAAGAATGGACTATGCTCCTGCCTTATGCACTGTATCATGCAAGAAATTCTCCCTCTGTTTCTTTGTGTAACCTCACCCACTTTAAAATTCTCTATGGTGCCCCTTCTCCAGTAAGGGACCTAACCCCAACACTAAGACCTAACGATCAATTCCACACCCCCTTGCTTGACAGACTAAAATCTCTCAAAAGAACTCAGCGATACCTGTTGAACCAGCTGGCCACTGCCTACCAACCTGGGCATGAGGAGACTCCACATCGCTATTAAGTAATAGACTTTGTCTACATAAGACAACATCAGGTGTCATCCCTGGAACCCCACTGGAAAGGACCATACCAGGTGCTACTTATAACACCTAAAGTGGTAAAAGTAGACGGAATCACTTCCTGGATCCATGCCTCAAGTCTCAAGCCTGCGTGCTGTCCAGACTCTGGCTGGAAATTGGAAAAGGCTGGTAACACTTTCAAATTGCATACTCGCCATGTGGATATGGCTATAGACTCTCCCCTTGGCCACCAGCTCTATCATGACGCAGGATCTTCACTCATCAGCCAGTTCAGCAGCGATGGCTGATCACAAATTCTGCTAGACAAGAAGTATGCTCTATCTTGCATACAGCCCCCTTAGGGGCCTGGTGGCCATCTCTCCACCCAGACATTTTTCAGCTGGCTATAGGTCTTTTCCAATTTGGATATCCCTGATGAGAGGATCCCACTAAAATTCCATTAAATACCTTCTGTACCATAGATAATGGAAACAAACACTATGAATGTAGGGACACACGAGCCAGATGCAGGCTGGCTAGCCTAGATTACTATGTCTGCCCGGCAGACTATCAAAGCCACAAACAGCCATGGCTGTGTGGGGGGAAATCTGACTTCTTCTGGGAGTCATGGGGATGTGAGCATACAGGGGGTGCCTGGTGGAACCCAAACTGCTCATCAAATTCAGTACACAGCATAGGCCATATTACCAACAAGACAACCAAAACCGATGGCCCCTAGAGGGGTCTCTAGATTCTCAAATTCTGTGTGACCTTTGAACTTCTGCAAGTGCTCAAAAGAGTAAAAGGAGATTCCCCTATGTGGAGGCCTTTTCCCTCCTTCACTCACATCCTGAACTATGCTTCTCCAATAGATCCTCACCCTCAGACTTCTGCTCCAGACTCTCTGCTGTCACTCCCACCTCAGCAAACTGATTTCTCCCCTCCAATTACTAGATCAAAAACCCAAACCTCCGTCAGTTCTCAGACCATTGCCCCCTTGCTGAGGTAGCAGGTACTGAGGCACCCCTCCACCCACTCACTCCTCTCTTCTCCTGTCAGTGCCCACACCGGGTCTCACCAGGTCCTCTTACCAGCTAACCCAAAGCTCAAACCAGCTGAGGACAACCCTCAGACCCCTATCCAAGACGTAATGAAAATGGCCTTTAAAGTTGCTTTTTCATCACTGAAAACAGGTTTCAAAGAATTTAAAGTCCCTCAACGGCTTTTTGGGATTCTCACTCCCATCTTCCCCTTGGCTGTATCTGTTCTACTGCTCAAGTTTTTGTTGCAAGGAAAATCCCAAACCATTTTCCTATTATTTTTTACATCTCTCCTTCCTCAAACATAGATCCACGGAGCTGCTCTCACCCCCGCCTTCCCAGTCTTCCCCCTCTGTACCAGGCCCACAGAAAAATCTTAACTGACCTTCTCCAGAAGTCTTCACCATGACTGACTTTAGGACTTTCAGCAAAAGAGTCCCTATAAAAGAGTTCAATGTAGATAAACTTCCTGTTTTCATGTTGCCTGTTCTACTTGGGCACTGGCTGGACAAATCAGCACTTCTAAGCTAGACACCCCCTTACTAGTTTTTCACAAAATATGTGAACAAGGTCCCTGGCCTTGTGATGGGGCTTCACAGAGATGGCTACATTTCTAAGATAAATAAGTTACCAACTGGGCTCCATGGTAACAGTTAGAAGGGAGAAAAAAAAGAGAAGAAAAAAGCTTTCTCCCTCCTAGGTGTTCTTAAAAATGAAACTTTCCCAGAACAATGAAAAAAAAAGAAACAGAAACAAAAACTGGTTTTTGTGAACTTCTGCAGACTGTGACCTTCTGAGCCCCTTCCCTTACATGTTGGGTACAAAATTCTGAAACTACCTAAACTTGTGGTTCAGGGGATTAATTGATTACAAAGAAGCAATGCCTTCTATATAAAGATGCAGCTACATGGGACTGTTTCCCTGTCTTCCGTTCTATCTTAGGTGCCTTTCCTTGTCCAAACCTACAACAGTATAATTCCATATACTTAAACATTGTTTATGTTTTCATAAAATGTTCAACAGATGTGATTAATTATGTAATGGTGCAGATGTTTCCCAGAGTGCTCTATCATGACGCAGGATCTTTTAAAGTTCAAATAGGGGGGCATACAAGCCAGTTCTACCGGGAACCTGTATCCCTCACTTTAGCCATCCTATTAGGAATAGGAGTTGCTGCAGGGGTGGGCACAGGAACCACTGGCGTAGTCCATGGGATACAACAAATGACCCAATTAGAAGCAGCAGTACACCAAAGCTTAAAGATATTAAAAACTTCCATCACAGCTTTACAGGAATCTTTAACCTCTTCCTCTGAAGTTGTTTTACAGAACAGGCGAGGGTTGGAACTCCTTTTCATGAGAAAAGGGGGCCTTTATGCTGCATTGAGGAAAGAATGTTGTTTTTATGCTGACCATACTGGTTGTAAAAGAATCTATGAGTAAATTAAGAAGACTCCTTGAAGAGTGTCAACGAGAGAGAGAGGCCCAAAAAGGGTGGTTTGAATCTTTGTTAACATAGTCCCCCTGGTTAACTATGCATTTATCAGCCCTGGATGGTCCATTAATAATCATTTATTGCTAACTGTAGGGCCTTGCTTGCTCCACCGTGTAGTTTTATTTCTCCAAGCTCAAATTGGACAAGTTAAATTTTTGGTAATCAGACAACAAAATACGCCACTAGCAGACATAAAATGTTACACTGTTCAATGATCACTTTTATGATTAAAAGTAACCAGAAGAAGTGGGGAATGAAAGGTTAATAAAATACGTTTTTGCCACTTCCTGTTTTTCTGTATGCTTAACAAAACACTGTTGAAATCTTGAGAACTGTTTGCTAATCTTATTCCCAGAAAGTGCAGTCCCCAACTGCCAAACTGCAGAATGTAGTCCCTCACCCAGTTGCAAGCAATTGCCCACTCGCCCTGACCCATCAATAAACTTCTCTCCCTGGCCTCTCCAAGGAAAGAATATAAACTCTGGTTAAGCTGTTCTTAGGCCTCTCTGCTCTATTCAAGTGAGCGCTGAGCCCCAGCAAGCTGGACCCTCCATAAACCCTTTGCTGTTGCATGAGACAGTCTCTAGGTGGTCTCTTCCTTCGACACTCAAATGACCTTTACATTGGTACAATCATAAGTGTGACATTTGCGTTTTGTGTCCAGAAAATTACTGTGATAAAATGTATATGTAGATCAGGTGACATGAGTATTTCTTCCACCATTTCTTGGAGAAATATTTTGAAGATGTATAAACTAAAATTGGGAGTACAAATAGGTGTCCCCTGTGTCTATGAATATAGAGATAATGCATGAATAGACCATATTGTGAATTAATAATATAACTAGTTCCAACTTTAAATAATGAATTGAATTGATATCTGAAAAAATACAGGAAATCTTATATTGATATACATACATTCATACATTCATTCCAACAAGTTATACATAATTTTGTTAAACCAGGAAGCTCACACATAGGTTGAGTTTTCAGTTCCAACAGCATTTAGGAGGAGTGATTTCTTCTCACAATTTGTATCTGAAAATACAGCCACCTCACAATATTCTATATGTGCATATCAAAATACATGTGCTGAATAGCCTACATAGAAAGGGAGACAGGGGCTGGGGATGTGGCTCAAGCGGTAGCACGCTCGCCTGGCATGCGTGCAGCCCGGGTTCGATCTTCAGCACCACATACAAAGATGTTGTGTCCGCCGAGAACTAAAAAATAAATATTAAAAATTCTCTCTCTCTCTCTCTCTCTCTCTCTCTCTCTCTCTCTCTCTCATTCTCTCTTTAAAAAAAAGAAAGGGAGACAAAAATTCACATATTTGTTAACTTTAAAAACACATGGAAAACTATTTCAACAAAAAAATTACTAGATTTATAACTCCTACCATATATAATGCAAAAGGCCCGTCCAACTATACAAAATGCCTCCTCTGAATTGCTAGTATTTCTATACTGTTTGGGTAATTATTCTCCATCTTATTAGGATTAGTAGTCAGAGTCTAATAGGGTAGGGTTTAGTGTCATGGATTCAATATTTCAATTGGAAAATTGGAAAATAAATTCAATGTGTTTGTAAATATGTGCTACACACAAATATTCCCACTCTCATCCAGAAAAATGCCTTGATATTACTGTCGCCCCTAGTAAGACCCATTAGAGAAGAAGAGTTAGAAAATCTGTGAATACATATCTGGAATGGAATATGCTGAGGAGTACACAATCCTGGAAGTGGTAGAGGAGTTTCCAAAAGAAAGGGACAGGGTACACACTCCACAAACCTGAAGCTCTGTGGGCCTAAAGACTTCTTGAGAAACTGCCTCTGGGGTTGGGCACTGGAAATATATCGAGTTGTCAGGAGGTTTATCTTCCTTTGTAGTGAGACCATGAAAGCTGGGTCTGCATCTATGTGGCCTGATGTACATGTTTTTTTTTTTTTTTATTTTCCAATGAACATGAGGCAGCAGTGCTGAATTCTCTCTTTGTAGGAAAACTGTGGCCACTGGGGCTAAGTGACTCCCTGTGTGGACTGTGAAGCCATTTGGTCATCCTCCACTTTTCCTGGTGTTTTTTGCTGCTGCACTAGAGTTTGATATTTGCTTCACAAATACAAGGAGTTCAACTGGGACACAGTGCTGGAGGGAGTTCTGTCACTTGTGGTGTGTCAGCGTATGCATGTGCATGCACCAAACCGGCCTATATACCACATAGCTTGCCCCCTTGACCATAGCAACCTGATTCTGTATATTAACCTGAAACCTCTCCATATAACAAGATGCCTTTACTTATAATGGTCTCCTGCCTGCACCATGTCCGAGTCAAGACATTTTGAATCCAATGGCAGATCAACATGGCCCCACCACAGATGTTTTATCACACACCTGCCCACCACTGCTCTAGGCCCTCTACTCAGCAGGCTCCATCTTACTGGCATCTCTGTTCTACACCATTTTCATGAAACCCAATCAATCAAGGCACTGTCTGATAAACTCATGATCAGCAATAGGACATCCAATGGTTCTGCATGCTACCTGGTCAAGGAAATTTTAAAAATTCAAAGTTATTTATCTAGTCATTTTTCAAGAATGAAGTTGGATGTACTGTGGGTTTCAATTCATTCAGGAGCCATTAAATGGTGAGAAAGCTCATTTCAATAAAAACTCTGGGGAACTCTCACAGGCAAGGCTTCCCAAACAGTGTCCAAAAGATCACATGAAGCCAGGCCCATTGAAGTCTACAATTGAGGTCTATGAGTGTTTTGATCTCAACTATGACTGCCAAGTTTTTCCGAAAAATATCTTGTGATATTCTGGCTGATTTTCCCAGTACTCTGTTGATAGCCACCCTGGGCCTATATCTCAGTTTTTAAGGGCAACACTCATGCGTGGCCTCCTAAAATCCCAACACAATTCATGGCAATACAACTCTAAGGTCAGTTCCAGAACTCATTGTCTAAGAGGAATCATACCAGTGTTCAAGCCCAGGTGGACCCAGTCATCTCTTCCAACCGCCACACAAATGACCACAATTAAAACCAAAACACTCCCACATGGCCCTCATCTTCTTCCTTATAGACACTTATTATAACCTCTGGCTGGAGGTATCCATAAGGGACGCAGCCAAAAACAGTATCCACAATATGCTTCCTGGCCCCTCATTTGCCTAAAATCAGGGTGACCTAAACACCCTTCCTGTGAACCAGGAGTGATTAAATAAGCCTGCATTTTATACTGCACTTTTTCTCCAATTTGAGGACTACTGACTGTCAGATATAGATTTTTTATGATATTTGGATTCATGAGGAAACCCAAGGACATCTGCAGGGCTTTTAAGAACTCATTTGACCCAAAGAATCCCCATTCTCACTTGATAGAGTTCAGGAACCTAACAGAGGAAGGCGAGAGTCTTTATCCACAATGATTGACCTTTTTGCTATTTTGGGTTTGTATGCACACATGGGATTTTTCTTTAGATCCATCAGGTGCAGAGAATCTAAGTCACAGCCACACACAAGGCCAAGAGGCTAATATAGATACATCCCTTTCCAAAGCAATAAAGCAAAGAGCCACAGGTGATGCCCATTCATTTCCATTTGAAAATTGTTTTCTTCAGGCCTCACAAAGGAGTGGCCTGAGTCAAAGACCTTTCTGACACTCAGTGCAACAGAATAATAGGTAAGCAAAAGGCCCAAAGCAGGGTTTCTCCAATGAGGCTTTCCTGGTCACACTGATATCTGAGTTTTCTGAGATGATCGCCATTCCTTTCAGTTATCCAGTACATGGTCACGTCACAGAGCTTAGAGGTGGTGCATATCTTGGACACAAAACCATGAGCCTATTCTGGAGAGTGGTCAGAATTCAGGAAGAAATCAGGAACTTACGAAGATTGTAGGTGTTGCCCATCTTTAAGTCAAGCCGCAGTCCATTCATAAATTGGAAAAGATTAATCCTGAGAAGCTTTCTACTAGACAGGACACATCCATTGATGCCTTAACTTTTCTAATGTCTACAACCACGGACACAGTGGTATACACAGACATAGAAACACTCGCCTTGTCAAACAACTTACTAGAAACTCTCCACTCTGTACCAAACAAACCGCCTTTTCTACCTATTCTCAGAATATGAGACAAAACCACAAGCTCACACCCACATCCACAAAGGCACCTCCTTCCCCCAAGTAGGTCTGTGACTATACGGAGTGTCCTCTGACTGATTGGCCATTTTATGTACCAGTGAAATGGCCTGTCCTGTCTCAGATCTGGTCTCCTTGGTCAAATCTGTGAAGTTGTCAGGAGCCAGCGGTGAGTCACTACCTGCTTTCTCAGGAAAGTTCCCTCTTCAGACCTCTCCTGGCATTTTGCCATCCTCACATCAGTAGGTACCAAGAAAGACTGACTCTGTCATTGGTATATCCAAACATGTGAGCCCACTGGGACTGAGACTGGGACTGGCTCTGTGTTCCTGGCTTCCTGGATCCCAAATTCAAAGAGTTCCATCACCAAGGAAGTGGGGTAGGTCACTTATTTCAAGAATTGAATGAGGTCACTGCCTTGGCAACCACTTTGTCCTAAGAGTTGCTTTCAAGGGTCCCATGAGACGGAGGCTGCCCTACTTCCTCTGACACTTTCACAATTTAGAATGGTATCTCAACCATAGAGAACCAGGAACAGCTCTCCACATAGGACTATGTGGTTTGGTCCATATTCTCTAAATTAAGAAGAGAGAGGCTGATTCAGACACATCCCTTTATCCTGACAAGGTTGTTTGCCATGGAAGATGACTTTTGCTCTCTCAGGTCCTACATAGCTGCCTAAACATTCTCCAGGGATCATTTCTGCGTGCACCATTGAGGTTCTCAGCAGGTGGAAGATCCCCTACATTCCTGTATTGTGAGACCAACTCTGTCCCTGCTCTTCTGTAAAGAAAGATTCAGGGAACAGTGTATGGTTAGGCTTAATAACAGGTTCGATTGTGGTGAGGAGTCATTTTGTTGGATGAATAATGGTATTGGGAACCTGCAATATTTACAAGAATATATAGGTAAAATATAAGTATGGAAACAGAAATCTAGGTAAGATTTGAAGCCCAGAAGGACATTGAGACCTTCATTGGGATACTTAGCTTTGAATAATGTTCTGCACAGATGTCTCAGATAAATCGATATACAATGTTATAGGACCTTGTACCTTGGATGATTGAATGTCGAAGAGAACATCCAGGCTAAAAGGAATTGTCGGTATTATTAGGAAGACAGTTGGTAAGTTTAAAAAGAAGAGTGAGTATAGGATTTGGACCAAAAATTCTTTAGCAATAGGGGTTCGGGTAGAGAGTGAATATCAATGTCAGCACGTGTTAAGAATCAGTCAAATTGATGAACTGGAGAAAATATGTAGGAAAGCAGATATCCATAGAGACATTAGGAAATCATGCAAGTGTAAAGTGAGTGATAGGATTAGAAATTTTCAATATGATTGAGTTTGAATATATAATCTTAGGAAAAAACAAATATGTAGTCCCCAACAAGATTGACAAGTGGGAGCATTAGGCAACCTGGACATGGATGTTTTTAGTAATCAATGTTCATTTTCCTTTTAGGCTTTGGTAAAATCATAAGTGTGATCTTTGCATTTTCTGACCAGAATATTACTGTGAAAAAATGTATATGTGGATCAGGTGACATGAGTATTTCTTCCCCCATTGCTTGGAGCAATATTTTGAAGATGTATAAATTAGTATTGTGCGTAAAAATAGATGTACCCTGTGTCTATGAATATAGAGATAATGCATGAATAGACCATACTGTGAATAAATAATATAACTTGTTCCAACTTTACATAATGGATTGAATTGATATCTGAAAATATACAGGAAATCTTATATTGATATACATACATTCATTCCAACCAGTTATACATCTAATGGTAATATTAGGGTTGTGGTTTATCCTGAAAGGTGTGTGAGTTTTGCTTCAAACTGATTATGGAAATAAAAAATAATATTTTTGGAAAGAAGTCTCATAAAAAGACCAGTCAAGAAACATGGAGAAATACATGTGTTCTGAAGCAGGAAGTTATTGACGTTGAAAGAAATGCCTAAAAATTTGTGAACTTGTGGATGAAATATATATTCTATGATGTGCATAAACTGAAGAAATAGTAATGTACCAGTGTTGAATAAAAATGAACGTCAAAATACATATCATGTCCCATAGGAATCTACTTGCATTGATTTTAAACTGAGTCAGTTACTCTAGAAATATTAGGATTTGTATGCACCTTTCACTGAAGTTAGTTTTCTGTACTAGGGAACAAATATATATTTCAGGTTGATGAATATTTCTGAGAGTAATCTTGTGAAAAATTGATTATAAATCTAAATATATAAACATGAATGAATTTAGGGAGTGTATATAAGACACATATATTTCGTATTTTTAAAAATCTGGAGAATATATATATATATATATATATATATATATATATATATATATATATATACACACACAAAACATACACACAGACCATAAAAAGTAGCAATACATATGCTAATCAAAATTCATCATTAAATATATATCATTCACATATGCAAAAATAATTATTTTCCTGAGCATGGATTTTTGTATAATGTTTTTCTATTAGGAAGCTCACACATATGTTGAATTTTCAGTTTCAACAGCGATTAGGAGAAGTGATCTCTTCTCACAATTTGTATCTGCCAAGTCAGACAACACACAAAAATTAACCTGTGATACCAGGTAGGATTATATATGTGCATATAAATATACATGTGCTGAGTAGTCTATAGAGAAAGGGAGACAGGAATTCACATATTTGTTAATTTTAAAAACACATGGAGAATTATTTTAACCAAAAATTGACTAGATTTATAACACCTACCCTTTATCATGCAAAAGGCAAATCCAATTATACACCATGCCTCCACTGAATTGCATGTATTTCTATTTTGTTTGGGTTATTTTTCTCCATCATATTAGGATTAGTAGTCAGAGTCTAGTAGGGTACGGTTTAGTGTCATGGTTTCAGTATTTTGATTGGAAAATAAGAAAATGAATCCATTGTGTATGCAAATATGTGCCACACAAAAAACTTCCCACTCTCATCCATAACAATGAATTGACATTACCTTCACCCCAAACAAAGCACAATTAGAGGAGAAGAGTTAGAAAATCTGTGAATTCATATATGGAATGGATCATGCTCAGGAGTTCACAACCTTGGAGGTGGTAGAGGAGTTTCCAAAAGTTGGGGTCAGGGTAAACACTCCACAAACATGGAGCTCTGTTTGCCTAAAAACTTCTTGAGAAACTGCCACTGAGTTCGGGCACTTGAAATATATGTTGTTGTCAGGAGCTTTAGCTTCATTTGTAGTGAGACCATCAAAGCTGGGTCTGCATCCATGTGACGTGGAGGACATGGTTTCTTATTTTTTAATGAACATAAGGGAGCAGAGCTGAATTCTCTCTTTGTGTGTAAACTGTGGCCACTCGGGGCTAAGTTTCTCCCCGTGTGGACTGTGAAGCCATTTGGTCATCTTCCATTTTTTGTGGTGTTTCTTGCTGCCTCACTGGGAGAATGGTATTTACTTTATGAGATACAATGAGTTCCACTGGGACAAAGTGCTAGAGTGAGTTCTGTCACGTGTGGTGGGTCAGGGTCTGCAGGAGAATGCACCAACAAGTCTTCTATCCCACATAGCTTGTCCCCTTGACCATAGCAACCTGATTCTTAAAATTGCCATTAAATCTCTCCATATAACGAGATACCTTTAGATATAAGGATCTGCTGGCTACACTATTTCAGTCACAAGCCATTTGGAAGCCAATGGAAGATCCACATGACCCCACCACAGATGTTTTATCACACATCTGCACACCACTGCTCTAGGCCGACTACTCAGCAGGCTCTAACTTACTGGTATCTCTGTTCTACACCATTTTCCTGAAACCTAGTCAATCAAGCCACTGTCTGGTACACTCATGATCAGAAACAGGACATCCAAAGATTCTCTAGTGCCTCCTGTTCATAGGAATTTCAAATATATCATGGTATTTATCTAGGATTAGGAAGATAGATGGTAGGATTAAAAAGAAGAGTGAGTAAAGGTCTTGGACATAAAGTTCTGCTTCTCCAATTTGAGGCCTATTGTCATGCGTGGGCGACTCTCATGCCTGGCCTCCTAAAATTCCAACACAATTCATGGCAATACATCTTTAAGGTCATTTCCAAAACTCCATTTCTAAGGGAAATCACACCAGAGTTCTAGCCCAGGTGGACCCATTCATCTCTTCCAACCACCCCACAAGTGACCACAATTAAAACCAAAACACTCCCACATGGCCCTCATCTTCTTCCATATAGACACTCATCATAACCTCTGGCTGGACGTTTCCATGAGGGGCGCAGTGCAAGACAATGTCCACAATAAGCTCCCTTGCCCCTCATTTGCCTAAAGTCAGGGTGGCCTGGACACCCTTCCTGTGAACCTGGAGTGATCAAATAAGCCTGCCATTAATGCTGCTCTGCTTCTCCAATTTGAGGCCTTCTCATATCTGGGCTGCCCTCTGCAGGGCTTTGAAGAACCCATTTGAGTGAGTCTAGGATTTGGACCAAAAGTTCTTTAGCAATACGGTTTTGGTGAGAGAGTGAATGTAAATGTCAGCACATTTGAAGGGTCATTCCCAATGATGAACTTGAGAAAAGATGTTTGAAAGCAGATATCAATGAAGACATTAGGAAATCAGGCAAAGTACAAAGTGAGTGGTAGGATAAGACATTTTTAAAAGGGTTGAGGTTGAATATATAATCTTAGGAAGAAACAGATATGTAGTCACCAATAGGAATGATATTTGAGAGCATTAGGGAACCAGGACATGAATGTTGTTAGTAATACATGCTCACATTCAAGTTAGGCTTTGGTAAAGTCATAAATGTGACCCTTGCATTTTGTGTCAGGAATATTACTGTGTTGAAATGTATATGTATATCAGGTGACTATAGTATTTTTTTCCACCATTTCTGAAAGCAATATTTCAAAGACTTATAAATTAGTATTGGGGATACAAATACATAGACCCTGGGTCTATGAATATAGAGATGATGCCTTAATAGACCATACTGTGAATAAATATTATAACTGGTTCCACTTTTAATAATGGATTGAATTGATATCTGAAAATATATAAGAAATTTTATGTTGATATACAATCATTCATTCCAAACAGTTATACATCTAATGGTAATAATAGGGTTACGGTTTATCATGATGGGTGTGTGAGTTTGCCCCAAAAGTGATTATGGAAATCGAAAACAATGTGTTCTAAAAGAAGTCTCATGAAAAAAACAGTCAAGAAAGCTGGAGCAATTCATGTGTTCTGAAGCAGGAAGTGATTTAAGGTGAAACAAATGCCTATAAATTTGCTCAATTGTGGAAGAAATATATATCGTATGATGTGCATAAAATGAAGAAAAACTAATATACCAGTGTTGAATAAAAATGAACGTCAAAATAGACATCATGGAACATTGGAATCTACTTGCATTGATGTTAAACTGGGTAAGTTACTGTAGAAATATTAATATTTGTATATTCCATTCACTGAATTTAGTTTTCAGTACTAGGAAACAAATATGTAGTTCAGGTGAATGAATATTTCTCAGAATAATGTTGTAAAAAGTTGATTAGAAATCCAAATAAATTAAAATTAATGAATTTAGGGAGTGTATAATAAGACACATATATTTCACATTTTGAAAAATCTGGAGAAATACAAAACCCACAAAGAGAAATTAAAAAGTAGCAATATATATGCCAATCAAAATTCATTGTGAAATATATATCGTCCACAGATCCAAAAGTATTTATTTTACTAAAGATGGATTTATGTATAATGTTGTTCAACTAGGAAGCTCCCCCATAGGTTGAATTTTCTGTTCCAACAGCGATTAGGAGGAGTGATCTCTTCTCACAATTTGTATCTGTCAAGGTAGCCACCTCACAAGTATGTACGTGTGATATCAGGTAGGATTCTATATGTGCATATACAAATACACGTGCTCAATAGGCTACAGAGAAAGGGAGAAAGGAATTCACATATTTGTTAACTTTAAAAACACACGGAGAACTACTTCAGTTAAAAATTGACTAGATTTATAACTCCTAACCTATATATTGCAAAAGACAAGCAACTATACACCACCCCTCCTCTGAACTGCTTGTATTTCTATTCTGTTTGAGTTATTTTTCTCCATCATATTAGGAATAGTAGTCAGAGTCTAGTAGGCTATGGGTTAGTGTCAGGGAATCAGTATTTTGAATGAAAAATTGGAAAATAAAATCCAATATGTATGCAAATATGTGCTACACAAAAATCTCCCACTCTCTTCAAGAACAATTCATTGTAATTAATTCCAACCCAAGTAATACACAATTAGAGGAGAAGAGTTAGAAAATCTGTGAATACATATCTGGAATGGAATATGCTCAGGAGTTCACAACCTTGGAGGTGTTAGAGGAGTTTCCCAAAGTAAGGGGCACGGTAAACATTCCACAAACATGGAGCTCTGGTGCCCTAAAAACTTCTTGGGAAACTGAGTATGAGGTTGGGCACTTGAAATATATATTGTTGTCAGGAGCTTTTGCTTTCTTTCTAGTGAGACCATCAACGCTAGGTCTGCATCTATGTGACCTGAAGGACATGGTTTCTTATTTTCCAATGAACATGAGGCAACAGTGGTGAATTCTCTCTTTGTAGGTAAATTGTGGCCATTGTGGGCTAAGTGTCTCAACATTTGGACTGTGAAGCCATTTGGTCTTCCTCCAATTTTCATGGTGTTTCTTGCTGCTGCACTGGGAGTTTGGTATTTGCTTCACGATATACAAGGAGTTCAAATGGGACACAGAGCTGGAGGGAGTTCTTTCACGTGCGGTGGGTCAGGGTTCTCAGGAGAATGCATCAACCAGGCTTCTATCCCTCATAGCTTTCCCCCTAGTCCATAGCAATCTGGTTCTGAATATTGCCCTGGAACCTCTCCATATAACAATATGCCTTTACATAGAACATTCTGCTGGCTGCACCACGTCAGTCACAAGCCATTTAGAAGCTAATGGCAGATCCACATGGCCCCACACGGTTGTTTTATCATACACCTTCCAGCCTCAGCTCTAGGCCCACCACTCAGCAGGCTCCAACTTACTGGTATCTCTGTTCTACACCATTTTTATGAATCCCAGTCAATCAAGGCACTGCCTGATACACTCATGATCAGACTTAGAACACCAAAGGTTCCCAGTGCGACCAGGTCATGGGAAATTCAAAAATCTCATGGTATTTCTCTAGGCATTTTTCAAGGATGAAGTTGGAGACACTGTGGGTTTCAATTCATTCAGGAACCATTAAATGGTGAGGAAGCTGATTTCAATGAACACTCTGGAGTACTCTCACAGGCAAGGCTTTCAAAAGAGTGGCCAAAAGGTCACATGAAGCCAGGCCCATTGAGGTCTACAATGTGAGTTCTATGTTTGTTTTGATTCCCATCTACAGCTGACATGTCTTTAAAAATAAAATCATGTGATTTCCTGACTGAGATTCCCAGTGCTCTGTGAAAAGGCACCCTGGCCTATATCTTAGTTTCCAAGGGTGACTCTCATGCGTGTCCTCCTAATATCCCAACACAATTCATGGCAATACTTCTCTGAGGTCAGTTTCAGAACACAGTCTCTAAGGGGAATCACACCAGAGTTCAAACCCAGGTTGACCCAGTCATCTCTTCCAACCACCACACAAATGACCACAATTGAAACCAAAACACTCCCACATGGTTTTCATTTTCTTCCATATAGACACTCAACATAACCTCTTGCTAGAGGTTTCCATGAGGGGCACATTCCAAGACAGTGTCCAAAATAAGCTCCCTTGCTCCTCGTTTGCCTAAAGTTCGAGTGGCCTGGACACCCTCTCTGTGAAACAGGAGTGATCCAATAGGCCTGCATTTCATACTGCTCTGCTTCTCCAATTTGAGGCCTACTGACTGTGGGGTTTAGATTCTTTATGTGTATTGGAGTCATGAGAAAACCCATGCACCAATGGGCTTCCATCTGCAGGGCTTTAAAGAACTCATTTGACCCAAATGATACCTATTCTCACTTGATGGAGGTCAGGAACCTTAAAGAGGAAGGCAAGAGACTTTATCCACAATGACTGCTATTTTGGCCATTTTGGTTTTGGATGCATACATGGGATCTTTCTTTACATCCATCAGGTGTCAACAATCTAAGCCACAGCCTCACACAGGGCCAAGAGCCTGATTCAGACACATCCCTTTCCAAAGCAATTAAGCAAAGAGCCACAGGTGATGCCCATTCATTTCCATTTGAAAACTGTTTTCTTCAGGCTTCACAAAGGGTTGGCCTGAGGCAAAGACCTTCCTGACTTTCAGGGGAAAAGACCAATTGTTAAGCAAAAGGTCCAACCAGGGTTTCTCCACTGAGACATTAGTAGTCACACTGATATCTGAGTATTCTGAGATTCTCGCTTTTCCTTTCAGCTATCCAGTATATGACCATGTGACAGAGCTTGGAGATGGTACATATCTTCGACACAAAACCATGAGCATATTCTGGAGAGTGGCCAGAATTCAGGAAGAAAACTGGAAATTAGGAAGATATCAGGTGTTGCCCATTGATTATGCAAGCCGTGGTCCATTCATTAATTGGGCAGGATGAATGCTGGGAAGCTTTCTAATAGACAGGATACATCCATTGATGCATTCTTTTTTCTAATGTCTACAACCACGGACACAGTTAGATACACAGACATAGAAACACACGCCTTGTGAAACGACTTAATAGAAACATATAACTCCAAACCACCAAACCGTTTTTTCTACCTATTCTCAGAACATGAGACAAAACCACAAACCCACACCGACACCCACAAAGGCACCTTCTTCTCCCAAGTAGATCTGTGACAATCCGGAGTGTCCTCTGACTTCTATACCATACTGTGTTCCCCCAAAATGGCCTGTCCTTTCTCAGATCTGGTCTCCTTGGCCAACTCTGTGAAGTTGTCAGGAGGTAGCGGTGAGCCACTACCTGCTTTCTCAGGAATGGCCCCTCTTCAGAGCTTTCCTGGCATTTGGCCACCCTCACATCAGTAGGTACCAAGAAAGACTGACTCTGTCATTGGTAAATCCAAACAAGTGAGCCCACTGGGACTGGGACTGGGACTGCCTCTGGATGCCTGGCTTCCTGGATCCCAAGTTCAGAGAGCTTCATCACCAAGGAAGTGAGGTGAGGTCACTTCCTTCAGGAACTGAATGAGTTCACTGCCTTGGCAACCACTTTTTCCTAACAGTTGCTTCCAAGGGTCACATGAGATGGTGGCTGCCCCTACTTCCTGTTATGCTTTCACAAGTTGGATTGGTATATCAAACATAGGTAGCCGGGAACAGCTTTCCACACAGGACTGGTTTGGTCCATCTTCTCTACATTAAGATGAGAGAGGCTGATTTGGACACAACCCTTCATCCTGACCAGGTTGTTTGTCATGTAAGATGACTTTTACTCTCCCATGTCCTTCATAGCTGACTACATCTTCTCCAGAGATCATTTCTGCATGGACCTTTGAGGTTCTCAGCTGGTGGAAGATCCACTACATTCCTGTATTGTAAGACTAACTCTGTCCCTGCTCTTCTGTAATGTTAGATTGAGGGAAAAGTGTATGGTTAGGGTTAATAACATGTTCAATTTGGGTTAGGAATCATTCTGGTGGCTGAATAATGGTACTGGAAACCTGTGATATATATGAGAATATATAGGTGAAATATATGTATGAAAACAGAAATCTAGGTAAGATTTGAAGCCCAGAAGAGCATTGGGCCCTTGATTGGGATACTTAGCTTTGAATTAGATTCTGCACAGGTGTGTCAGATTAATCGATATTCAATGGCCTAGGACCTTGTACCTTGGATGATTGAATGTAGAAGAGAACATTCAGACAAAAAGGGATAGTTGGTAGTGAAAGGTTAATAAAATAGGTACTTGTCACTTCCTGTTTTTCTGTATGTTTAACAAAACACTTTTGAAATCTTGAGAACTCTTTGCTAATCTTGTTC
The DNA here is from genome assembly GCF_048772815.1 of Callospermophilus lateralis. NCBI lineage: Eukaryota > Metazoa > Chordata > Mammalia > Rodentia > Sciuridae > Callospermophilus > Callospermophilus lateralis. Next base: position 6,478,800 of record NC_135316.1, on the reverse strand, counting down.
CCAGAATGTGCTCTCCCCAACTGCTAAACTGCAGAATGTACTCCGTACCCGATTGCACACAAACTGCCCACTCACCCAGACCCATCAATGAACTTCCCTCCCTGCCGTCTCCAAGGAAATTTTATAAGCTCTGATTAAGCTGTTCTCAGGGCTCTCTGCTCTATTCAATTGACCACTGAGCCCCAGCATGCTGGACCCCCAATAAACCCTTTGCTGTTGCATGGGACAGTCTCTTTGTGGTCTCCTCCTCAGACGCTCACCCGACCTTTACATATGGAAGTTCCACTGAGATCCAGCAGCGGCAGAAGAGAGACCCTGTGTATCATTGCTATCACTGTTTGGTTATCTTTCATTATGGGTCAGAGCACTTCAATGACTCTGTCCCTGACACTTGATAACTGGACCAAAGTCCACTTAAGGGCTCAGAATCTTTCTTATTTAGTAAAACGCTGGACCTGGAAGACGCTCTATGCCTCAGAATGGCCCACCTTTGGTGTCAGATGGCATCTAGAAGGATCTTTCTACTTCCCACTAATTTAAAAAATCAGACACATTGGCTTTCAGCCAGGGCCACATAGCCATCTGTATCAACAGCCATATATCTTAACTTGTCAGGACCTCTGCAAATCTCCTCCTCAATGGATGAAGCCTTTCCTTGCCCCTGCCCCTGCTCCTACTCCTTCCCCCATGATCTCTCAAACCCTAAACTCTTCTTTCTCCTCCACCCTCTGTTCTCCCTGAGTCACAAGATTTGACTCTAGTGGATTCTCCTCCCCCTCCTTATCCCCTTCCCTCTTCCCCCAACCCCCAACACCCTCTAAGTGATTCCCCTGCTGCTGACTCAGCCTCTCTGCAATTGGAGGAGCACAGCGCCCTCCAGATAGCTCCCCAGCAGCACACACAGCCCGTCCTTCCCTTGAGGAAGCTGGCCCAGCTAAAGAAACTCGCCAGCAGCGAATGATTGAAAACCCTGGATCTCCCATGATGCTCACCCTCCATCCCTATGGGCCAATGATTGACAAGAGCCATGGGAGAAAAATGCAAGCATACTAGTATTGGCCTTTCTCTTCTTCATATGTACATAATTGGAAATATAACAATCCCCCTTTTCCCGAGGACCCCACCTGGCACACAGGTCTGGTTGAGTCATTGATGTTTTCACACTGGCCTACTTGGGATGACTGCCAACAACTTCTAGGGACTGTCTTCATGACACGGGAACAAAGGAGAATACACCTGGAAGGTGGAATAAAATATCCTGTTACCAGATGCGTCACCTACACAACTTTCCAATATAATCAAAGCCAGCTTTCCTTTGAACCGACCCAACTGTGGCCCCAAAATCTTTGAAGGTAGGGAGCATCTGTCCACTTATCGCCGGGCTCTAATAGTGGGTTCCCGTGCGGCCACTAGGCGAACAACTAATTAGGCCAAGGTAAGAGAGATTATTCAAGGGCCTGATGAACCTCCCTCTATGTTTCTAGAGAGATTTATGGAGGCATATAGGAGATATACTCATTTTGATCCTCAGGCAGAGGATCAAAAGGCATCTGTCACAATGGCCTTTATTGGGCAAGCTTCCCCGGATATTAAAAGAAAGTTAAAATGCTTAGATGGATTACAAGATATGACTTTGAGAGATTTAGTCAGAGAAGACGAGAAGGTATACTTTAAGAGAGAAACTGAGGAAGAGAACGGAGCAATGCGAGGATAAAAGAAACAAAAGACAGACTAAGGCGTTGACTAAGGTCCTGGTCACAACAAAAAATAGGCCAGAAATTAAGAAACAGAGAGACAGGAAGGGTTACCTGGGCCCACGCCAGAGGCCACCCCTTGCCTCAGATCACTGTGCCTACTGTAAGAAAAAGGACACTGGGCCAAAGAGTGCCCTAGAAAGAGACAGCCACGCCAGCCAGCCATTCTGACTCTTGATTATGACTACGAAAGTTGGGGCTCAGATCCCCTCACCGAGCTCAGGGTAACTTTTGAAGTGTTGTGGACCCCAGTAAACTTTGAAGTGCATACCGGGGCAATATACTCAGCCCTTAAGGCCCCATTGGGCCATCTATCAAATAAAAGGTCTCTTGTTCAAGGGGCAAATGACAGTAAGTATAGGGCTTGGACAACTAAGAGGACCATGGACCTGGGAAAAGGAAAATCCATCAATCCTTCCTAGTAATCCCAGAATTCCTGGCCCAATTGATGGGCAGAGATCTGCTAACCAAGCTCTGGGCCAAAATAACTTTTAACCCTGAAGGCCCCCAAGTGGAATTTCTAAATCCGTCAGTAAAAACTCCTATAGTCACGGCTCTAACTATTTCAGTAGAAAATGTACAACAACTCACTCACCTTGGTTCAAAGAAACTGCAGGCATTCCTGAAGGATCAAGAACAGAGTTTTCCACTAACTAAATCACAGTGAAAGGAAATAACTGAATGGGTAACAAAAGCCTGTCGGGTCCATCAATTGGTTAATGCTTACCCTTCCAACCTTCCTCCAGGAAAGCACCTACGAGGAACAAGACCAGGACAATTCTGGGAAGTGAACTTTACAGAAATTAAGCATGCAACGTATGAACTTAAATATCTCATAGTCTTTGTAGATACATTTTCAGGATGGATTAAAGCCTTCCCCACAAAAAAAAAAAAAAAGAAGAAGAAGAAGAAAGAAAGAGCACAAATGGTGGTCGAGGAAATCCTGGAAGATATTTTTCCAAGATACGACCTGCCTAAGGTAACAGGGTCTGGTAATGTCCAGGGTTTAGCCAGGACCCTCTGGATTAACTGGAAGTTACATTGTGCTTATATACCACAGTGTTCAGGACAGGTAGAAAGAATGAACAGAACCATTGAAGAGAACTTAATGAAATTAAGCTTAGAGACCGGCAAAAAAGATTGGACTACGCTCCTGCCTTATACAATGTTTTATGCAAAAAATTCTCCCTTTGTTTCTTTGTGTAACCTCACCTGCTATGAAATTCTCTATGGGGCCCGTACTCCGGTAAGGGACTTAACCCCAACTCTAAGACCTAACGATCACTTTCACACCCCCTTGCTTGACAGACTTAACGCTCTTGAAAGAACTCAGGGATACCTGTGAAAACAGCTGACCACTGCTTACCAAACTGGGGATGAGGGGACTCCACATCGATTACAAGTAAGAAACTTCATCTACATAAGACGACATCAGGTGTCATCCCTTGAACCACGCTGGAAAGGACCATACCAGGTGCTACTTATAACACCTACAGTGGTAAAGGTAGACAGAATCACTTCCTGGATCCAGGACTCTCATCTCAAGCCTGCACCCTGTCCAGACTCTGCCTGGTAACTGGAAAAGACTGGTAACGCTTTCAAATTGTGTATTCGCCATGTGGATGAGGCTATAGACTCTCCCCTTGACCACCAGTAGTCCTAAACCCCATCAGCCCTTTCAGAAGCGATGGCTGATCACAAATCCTACTGGACAAGAAGTATAATCAATCTCACATATAGGCCACTTTGGGACCTGGTGGCCATTTCTCCACCCAGACATTTGTCAGCTGGCTATAGGACTTTCCTATTGGGATATCCCTGATGAAGAGTATCCCACTAAAATTCCTTTAAATACATTCTGTACCATAAATAATGGAAACAAACATTATGGATGTAGGGACAGGCAAGCCAGATGCAGGTTGGCTTGCCTAGATTACTATGTTTGCCCGGCACACTGCAAAAGCCAAAAACAGCCACGGCTGTGTGGGGGAAAAGCCAATTTCTTCTGTAAGTCATGGGGATGTGAGCATACAGGGGCTTCCTGATGGAACCCGAACTCCTCATCAAATTCTGTACACAACATTGGCCATATTACTAATTAGATAACCAAAACTGATGGCCCCCAGAGGGGTCTCTAGATCCTCAAATACTGTGTGACCTTTTTAACTTCTGCAAGTGCTCAAAAAGTGTAAAAGGAGATTCCCCTATGTGGAGGCCTTTTCTCTTTTTCACTCACATCCTGAAGTATGCTTCTCCAATAGATCCTCACCCTCAGCATTTTGCTCCAGACTCTCTGCTGTCACTCGAAACTCAGCAACCTGATTTCTCCCCTCCAATTACTAGATCAAAAACCCAAACCACCACGGGTTCTCAGACCATTGCCCCCTGGCTGAGAAGCAGGTACTGAGGTACCCCTCCACACACTCACTCCTCTCTTCTCCTGTCACTGCCCGCACTGGGTCACACCAGGTCCTCTTACCAGCTAACACAAAGCTCAAACCAGCTGAGGAGAGCCCTCAGAACCCTATCGAAATGTAATTAAAATGGCCTTTAAAGTTGTTTTTTATCACTGAAAACAGGTTACTAAGAATTTAAAGTCCCTCACAGGATTTGTGGGATACTCACTCCCTTCTTCCCCTCTGCTCTACCTGTAAAACTGCTCAAGTTTTGTTGCTAGGAATATCCCAAACCCCTTTCCCATTATTCTTTTAGATCTCTCGTTTCTCATTCTCAGATCCACAAAGCTGCTCTCAGCCCCGACTTCCCCGTCTTTCCCCTCTGTACCAGGCCTACAAAAAAGTCTTCACTGACCTTCTCCAGAAGTCTTCACCATGGCTGACTTTAGGACTTTCAGCAAAAGAGTCCCTATAAAAGATTTCAGTGTAGATAACCTTCCTCTTTTCATGTTACCCTGTTCCACTTGGCCACTGGCTAAAAAAATCAGCACTCCTAAGCTAGACACCCCCTTACTAGTTTTTCACAAAATATGTGAACAATTCCTCTGGCCTTGAGCTGGGGCTTCACAGAGATGGCAACATTTCTAAGATAAAATTTACCATCTGGGCTCCATGGTAACAGCTGACAGGGGGGAAAAAGAAAAGGAAGTAAATGCTCTCCCCCACCTAGTTGTCCTTGAAAAGTTAACTTGCCCAGAACAGAAGAAAAAACAGAAACAAAAACAGCTTTTTGTGAACTTCTGCAGAGTGTGATCTTCTGAGCCCCTTCCCTTACATGTTGGGTACAAAATTCTGAAACTACCTAAACTTGGAATTCAGAAGATTAATTGATTACAACTGAAGCAATGCCCTCTGAATCTGGTTGCAACAAAATAGGACTGTTTCACTGTCTTTGGTGCTATCTTAGGTGCCTTGCCTTGTCCGTCCCTAAAACAGTATAATTCTATATACTAAAACATTGTTTATGTTTTCATGAAATGGAAAACGGATGTGATTAATTGTGTAATGGTGCAGATGTTTCCCAGAATGCTCTTTCATGACGCAGGTTCATTTGAAGATCAAATAGGTGGGGCCATACAACCCGGTTTCACTGGAAACATATGTCCCTCACTTTAGCCATCTTATAAGGAATAGGAGTTGCCACAAGGGTGGGCACAGGAACCACTGCCCTGGTCCATGGGACACAACAAATGACCAAATTAGAAGCAGCAATAGACGAAAACATAAATATATTAGAGACCTCCATCACAGCTATGCAGGAGTATTTAACCTCTCTCTCTGAAGTTCTTTTACAGAACAGTTGAGGGTTGGACCTCCTCTTCATGAAAGAAAGGGACCTTTGTGCTGAATTGAGGGAAGAATGTTGTGTTTATTCCGACAATACTTGAGTTGTAAAAAAAATTAATAATTTAAAAAGACACCTTGAAGAGCATCAATGAGAGATAGAGGCCCAAAAATGGTGGTTTGAGTCTTGGTTCACATAGTCCTCTGTTTGACTACGTTTTTATCAACCCTGGCCTGTCCAATAATAATCTCCATATTATTGCTAACTATAAAACCCTGTTTGCTCAACCTTGTAATTTCTTTTCTTCAAGCTCAAATTAAACAAGTTAAAATTATGGTAATACCTCACTAGCAGACATAGAATGTGACACCCCACAAGATCACTTTTATGTTTAAAAGTAGCCATAAGAAGAAGTGGGGAATGAAAGGTTAATAAAATAGGTACTTGTCACTTCATGTTTTTCTGTATGCTTAACAAAACACTGTTGAAATCTTGAGAACTGTTTGCTAATCTTGTTCCCAGAAAGTCATGTCCCCAACTGCCAAACTGCAGAATGTACTCCCTCACCCGGTTAAATGCAAACCACCCACTCGCTCTGACCCATCAATAAACTTCGCTCCCTGCCCTCCCCAAGGAGGAGAAGAACTTAAGCTCTTCTCAGGGCTCTCTGCTCTATTCAAGTGAGCTCTGATCCCCCGCATGCTGGACCCCCAATTAACCCTTTGCTATTGCATGAGATAATCTTTTGGTGGTCTCTTCCTCCGAAGCTCGCCCAATGTTTACTTGGATGATTGAATGTAGAAGAGAACATTCAGTCAAAAAGGGATAGTCGGGAGGATTAGGAAGATCATCCTTAGGTTTATGAAGAAGAGTGAGAATAGGTTTTGGAAAAAAAATGTTCGTTAGCAATAGGGTTTCTTTAAGAGTGTGAATGTAAATGTCAGCCAATGTGAAGAGTCAGTCACAATGGTGAACCAGAGAAAATATATAGGAAAACAGATATCAATAGAGACGTTACAAAATCAGGCAAAGTATAAAGTGGGTGATAGGATTAGACATTTTCAACAGGGTTGAATTTGGATATATGATCTTAGGAAGAAACCAATATGTAGTCACCAATTGGATTGACATTTGGAAGCATTAGGCAACCTGGACATGGCTGTGTTTAGTAATCCATGTTCACATTCAATTTAGGCTTTGGTACAATAATAAGTGTGACCTTTTCATTTTGTGTCCAGAATATTACTGTGATAAAATGTATATGTAGATCAGGTGACATGAGTAATTCTTCCACCATTTCTGGAAGCAATATTTTTAAGATGAATTAGTTAGTATTGGGGGTACAAATAGGTGTACCCTGTGTCTATTAATATAGAGAAAATGCATCAATAGACCATACTGTGAATGCATAATATAACTGGTTCCACTTTAAATAATGCATTGGATTCATATCTTAAAATATATAAGTAATCTTATATTGATATACGTACATTCATTCCAACTAGTTATACATCTAATGATAAAATTAAGGTAATGGTTTATCATGAAAGGTGTTTGAGTTTTGCTTCAAAAGTAATGATGGAAATCAAAAATAATGTGTTTGGATAGAAGTCTCATGCAAAGACCAGTCAAGAAACATGGAAAAATACATGTGTTCTGAAGCAGGAAGTGATTGAAAGTGAAAAAAATGCATCTAAATTAGCGAAATTGTGGATGAAATATATATCCTACCATGTGCATAAATTGAAGAAATACTAATGTACCAGTTTTGAATAAAAATGAACGTCAAAATACACATCATGTCTCATAGGAATCAATTTGCATTGATGTTAACCTGGGTCAGTTACTGTGTTAATATTAGGGTTTCTACGCACTATTCGCTGAAGATAGTTTTCAGTACTAGGAAACAAATATATATTTCAGGTGGATGAATATTTCTGAGGATAATCTTGTGAAAAGTTGATTATAAATCTACTTATATGAATATGAATGATTTTAGGGAATGTATAATAAGACACATGTATTACATATTTTGAAAAATCTGAAGATTCTGTATATATATATATATATATATATATATATATATATATATATATATATATATATACACACACACATGCACACAGACATTAAAAAGTAGCAATATATATGCCAGTCTAAATTCACCATGAAATATATATCATCCACCGATGCAAAAATATTCATTTTACTGAACATGGATTTATGTATAATGTTGTTCCAACAAGGAAGCTCACCCAAAGGTAGAATTTTCACTTCCAACAGCGTTTAGGAGAAGTGATCTCTTTTCACAATTTGTATTTGCCAAGTCAGCCACCTCACAAGAATGTACTTTTCGTACCTTGTAGGATTCTATATGTGCATATAAAAATACATGTGCAAATAGGCTACAGAGAAAGGGAGACAGGAATTCACATATTTGTTAACTATAAAAACACATGGATTCTGCGACATTTAAAGAATACAACAGTTACTAAAAGGGCATTATGTAAAAATGTGGATGTGTAACCGATGTGATTCTGCAATCTGTATGGGGGGTAAAAATGGGAGTTCATAATCCACTTGAATCTAATATATGTAATATGAGATGTCAAGAGCTTTGTAATATTTTGAACAACCAATAAAAAAAAACATGGAGAACAATTTCAATAAAAATTGACTAGATTTATTACTCCTACACTATATAATGCAAAAGGTAAATTCAACTATACGCCATGCCTCCTCTGAACTGCTTGTATTTCTATTCTGTTTGGATTATTTTTCTCCATCATATTAGGATAAGTAGTCAGAGTCTAGTGGGCTATGGGTTAGTGTCAGGGATTCAGTATTTCTAATGGGAAATTGGAAAAGGTATCCAATGTGTTTTTAAATTTGTGCTACGAAAAATCATCCCACTCTCATCCAGAACAATGCCTTGACATTACCTTCGCCCCAAGTAAGACACAATTAGAGGAGAAGAGTTCGAAAATCTGTGAATACATATATGGAATGGAATATGCTCAGTTGTTCACAAACGTGGACGTGGAGTTTACAAAAGTAAGGGACATGATAAACTCTTCACAAAAATGGGGCTTTTCTGGCCTAAAAACTTCTTGAGAAACTCCCTCTGAGGTAGGGCAATTGAAATATATGTTGTTTTCAGGAGCTTTATCGTCCTTTCTAGTAAGACCATTGAAGCTGGTTCTGCATCTATGTGACCTGAAGGACATTGTTTCTTATTTTCCAATGAACATGAGGCAGCAGTGCTGAATTCTCTTTGTAGGTAAACTGTGGCCACTGGGGGCTAAGTGTCTCCCTGTGGGGACTGTGAAACCATTTGGTCATCCTCCACTTTTTGTGGTGTTTCTTGCGGCTGCACTGGTAGTTTGGTATTTCCTTCATGAAATACAAGGAGTTTAACTGGGACACACTGCTAAAGGGAGATCTTTAAGGTGTTGTGGGTCAGGGTCTGCAGGAGAATGAACCAACCAGGCCTCTATCCCACGTAGCTTGCCCCCTTGACCTTAGCAACCTGATTCTGAACATTGCCCTGAAAACTCTCCATATAACAAGATGCATTTACATATATTGGTCTGCTGGCTACACTATGTCAGTCACAAGCCATTTGGAAGCCAATGGCAGATTCACATGAGCCCACCACAGATGTTTTATCACACACCTGCACACCACTGCTCTACGCCAACTACTCAGCAGTGTCCAACTTACTGGCATCACAGTTATCCACCATTTTTATGAAACCCAGTCAATCTAGTAACTGTATGATATACTCATGATCAGCAACAGGGCATTCAAAGTTTCTCCAGTGCCAACTGGTCATGGGAATTTAAAACATTTCAGGGTATTTATCTAGCCATTTTTCAAGGGTTTCAATTCATTCGGGAAACATTAAATGGTGCTGAAGCTCATTTCAATGAAATCTCTGGATGACTCTCACAGGCAAGGCTCTACAAAGAGTTGCAAAAACGTCACATGAAGCCAGGCCCATTGAGGTCTACAATGTGAGGTCCATGTGTGTTTTGACTCTCAACTATGGCTGCCAAGTTTTTCAGAATAAAATCATGTGATATCCTGGCTGAGATTCCCAGTGCTCTGTGGAAAACCAACCTGGGACTAGATTTCAGATTCCAAGGGAGACTCTCATGTGTGGCCTCCTAAAATCCCAACACAATTCATCGCAATACTTCACTGAGGTCAGTTCCATAACTCAGTCCATAAGCGGATTCACACAAGAGTTCAAGCCCTGGTGGACCCAGTCATCTCTTCCGAGTGCCACACAAGTGAAAAGAATTATAATCAAAATGCTCCCACATGGCCCTCATTTTCTTCCATACAGACACTCATCATAACCTCTGGCTGGAGGTCTTCATGAGTGGTGCAGCTCAAGACAGTTTCCAAAATAAGCTCCCTTGCCCCTCATTTGCCTTAAGTAAGGGTGGCCTGGACACCCTTTCTGTGAACGAGGAGTGATCAAATAAGCCTGCCATTAATACTGATCTGCTTCTACGATTTGAGGCCTATTGACTATCAGGTATAAATTCTTTATGTGATTTGTAGTCCTGAGAACACACTAGCACATCTGCAGGGCTTTGAAGAACTCATTTGACCCAAGGGTCCCTATTCACACTTGATGGAGGTTAGAAACCTAACAGAGGAAGGTGAGAGACTTCATCCACAATGACTGATCTTTTTGAATTTTGGTTATGGTTGCACACATGGGATCTTTCTTTACATCCATTAGGTGCTGACAATCTAAGCCACAGCCTCACACAGGGCCAAGAGCCTTATTCAGACACATTCCTCTCCAAAGCAATGAAGCAAAGAGCCACAGGTGAAGCCCATTCATTTACATTTGAATACTGTTTTCTTCAGGCTTCACAAAGGGTGGCCTGAGCCAAAGACCTTCCTTACATTCAGGGCAACAGAACAATAGGTAAGCAAATGGCCCAAACAAGGTTTCTCCACTGAGACATTCATGGTCACACTGTTATCTGTATCATGAAGAGGAGGTCTAACCCTTGAGTGTTCTGTAAAACAACTTCAGACAGAGAGGATAAAGATTCCTGAAAAGCTGTGATGGAGGTTTCGAATATCTTAAAGTTTTGGTCTATTGCTGCTTCTAATTGGGTCATTTGTTTTGTCCCATGGACCAGGGCAGTGGTTCCTCTGCCCACCCCTGCAGCAACTCCTATTTCTAATAGGATGGCTAAAGTGAGGGATATATGTTCCTAGTGGAACCGGGTTGTATGCCCCCCTGTTTGAACTTCAAATGAACATGCGTCATTATAGATTACTCTGGGAAACATTTGCACCATTACACAATTAATCACATCTGTTGACCATTTCATGAAAACATAAACAATGTTTAAGTATATAGAATTATACTTTTGTAGGGACGGACAAGGCAAGGCACCAAAGATAGCACCGAAGACAGGGAAACAGTCCTATTTGGTTGCAACCTGATTCAGAGGGCATTGCTTCTGTTGTAATCAATTAACTCCCTGAACCCCAAGTTTAGGTAGTATCAGAATTTTGTACCCAACATGAAAGGGAAGGGGCTCAGAAGTTCACAGTCTGCAGAACTTCACAAAAAGAATTTTTTTTCTGTTATTTCCTCTGCTCTGGGCAAGTGAACTATTCAAGAACTCCTGGGAGGGGGAGAGCTTTTTCTTCCTTTTCTTTTATTCCCCTGCAGCTGTTACCATGGAGCCCAGTTGGTAATTTCTAATCTTAGAAATGTAGCCATCTCTTTGAAGCCCCAGCTCAAGTCCAGAGGCCATGTTCACATATTCTGTGAAAAACTATTAAAGGGGTGTCTAGCTTAGGAGTGCTGATTTTTCCAGCCAGTGGACAAGTAGAACAGGGAAAAAGAAAAAGAGGAAGTTTATCTACACTGAACTCTTTTATAGGGACTTTTTTGCTGAAAGTCCTAAAGTCAGCAGTGGTGAAGACTTCTGGAGAAGTTCGTTAAGATTTTTCTTTTGGTCTGGTACAGAGGGGGAAGATGGGGAAGGCGGGTCTGAGAGCAGCACCTTGGGTCTGAGCATGAGGAAGGAGAGATGTAAAAGAATAATGGAAAATTGGTTTGGGATTTTCCAGGCAACAAAATGTTGAGCAGTAGAACAGGTAGAGCAGAGGGGAAGACGGGAGTGAGTATCCCAAAAAGCCTGTGAGGGACTTTAAATTCTTAGTAACCTGTTTTCAGTGATGACAAAGCAACTTTAAAGTCCATTTTTATTACATCTTTGATATGGGTCTGAGGGCTCTCCTAAGCTGGTTTGATCTTTGGGTTAGCTGGTAAGAGGATCTGGTGGGACCCGGTGCGGGCACTGACAGGAGAAGAGAGGAGTGAGTTGGTGGATGGGTACCTCAGTACCTCCTACCTCAGCAAGGGGGCAATGGTCTGAGAACTGGTGGAAGTTTGGGGTTTTGACCTAGTAATTGGAGGAGAGAAATCAGGTTGCTGAGGTGGGACTGACAGCAGAGAGTCTGGAGCAGAAGACTGAGGGTGAGCATCTATTGGAGAAGCATAGTTAAGGATGTGAGCAAAAGAGGGAAAAGACCTCCACATAGGGGAATTTCCTTTCACTCTTTTGAGCACTTGCAGAAGTTAAAAAGGTCACACAGAATTTGAGGAAGTAGAGACTCCTCTGGGGGCCATCGGTTTTGGTTGTCTAATTGATAATATGGCCAATGCTGTGTACTAAATTTTATGAGCAGTTTGGGTTCCACCAGGAAGCCCCTGTATGCTCAAATCACCATGACTTACAGAAGAAGTCAACTTTTCCCCCACAGAGTCATGGCTTTTTGTGGCTTGATAGTCTGCCGGGCAAACATACTAATATAGTTTAGCCAACCTGCATCTGCCTCGCGTGTCCCTACAACCATAATGTTTGTTTCCATTATCTATGGTATGGAAAAGATTTAATGGAATTTTAGTGTGATCCTCTTCATCAGGGATATCCTAATAGGAAAGACCTATAGCCAGCTGACAAATGTCTCGGTGGAGAGATGGCCAACAGTTCCCTAAAGGGGCTGTATGCGAGATAGACCATACTTTTTGTCTAGTAGGATTTGTGATGAGCAATCGCTGTTGAACGGGATGATGAGCGTTAGGTCTACTGGTGGCCACGGGGAGAGTCTATAGACTTATCCACATGGCGAATACACAATTTGAAAGGGTTACCAGGCTTTTCCAGTTTCCAGCCAGAGTCTGGACAGGGCGCAGGCTTGAGATGAGAGGCATGGATCCAGGAAGTGATTCCGTCTACCTTTACTGCTGTAGGTGTTATTAGTAGCACCTGGTATGGTCCTTTTCAGCGGGGTTTCAGGGATGACACCTGATGTCGTCTTATGTAGATGAAGTCTCTTACTTGATATTGATGTGGAGTCCCCTCGTCCCCAGGTTGGAAGGCAGTGGCAGTTATTTCCACAGGTATCGCTGAGTTCTTTCAAGAGCTTTAAGTCTGTCAAGCAAGGGTGTGTGGAAGGGATCCTTAGGTCTTAAATTTGGGCTTAGGTCCCTTACTGGAGGAGGGGCCCCATAGAAAATTTCATAGGGGGTGAGGTTACACAAAGAAACAGAGGGAGTATTTTTTGCATGACACAGTGCATAAGGCAGGAGCATAGTCTAATCTTTTATGCCGGTCTCTAAGTTTAATTTTGTTATGGTCTCTTTAATGGTTCTATTTATTTTTTTTTTTTACCTGTCCTGAGCTCTGTGGTCTATAAGCACAATGTAACTTCCAATTAATCCACAGGGTCCTGGCTAATCCCTGGTTTACCTTGCCCATGAACGCCATTCAATTATCAGACCCTATTAACTTAGGCATTCCGTGTCTTCGAATGATATCTTTTAGGATATTCTTGACCAACATTTGCGCGTTTTTTATTTTTTATTTTTATTTATTTTATTTTTTTTTTTGTGGGAAAGGCTTCTATCCATTCTGAAATTGTATCTACAAGGACTAGGATATATTTAAGTCCATTCCATGCTGGCTTAATTTTAGTAAAGTCCACTTCCCAGAATTTTCCTGGTTCGTTTCCTCATGGGTGCTTTCCTGCAGGAAGCTTGTAAGGGTAAGCATTAACCAATTGACAGAACCGACAGGCTTTGGTTACCCATTGAGTTATTTCCTTTCACTGTGAGTGAGTTAGTCTAAAACTCTCTTCTTGATCCTTGTGGAATGCCTGCAGTTTCTTTGAACCAAGGTGAATGAATTGATGTACATGTTTAACGTAGTGTAGGGCTTTCTGAAATTGCAGGCTGGGCTCAGTGAAGTTGAGGAGTTCAGTGTCAGTGTTCTTAGATGTTATCAAAAGCTTGCTGGTGCTCAAGGGCCCATTGGAATTGGGCATCCTGATTTTACAGCAGGTATAAAGGAGCAGCTAGTGTCGCAAACCCAGGTATCCATAACCTGCAAAAAACAGCAGTCCCAAGAAACCCTCTGTGTTGTCTCCTATTAGATGGGGGTGGTATCTGCACAACAGTTTGTTTTCTGGGCTAGTGAACCATCATTTACCGCCCCTACGGGAATACCCCAGGAAGATTACTTCTTGCTCACAAATTTGGGCCTTTTTGGCAGAAGCTCTATACCCGAGTTGAGCAAGCTCAGATAATAGTGCTTGGGTCGCAGACTCACAGTTTTCCTTGGTGTTGGCTGCCAGTAGCAGGACATCCACATATTGAAGCATTGTGACTTCGGGGTGTGTAGTTCTGAAATTGTTGAGATCTCTGTGAAGGGCTTCATCAAAGAGAGTGGGGGAGTTTTTGAACCCCTGTGGGAGTCTAGTCCAAGTTAGTTGACCAGACGTTCCAGTTACTGGGTCTACCCACTCGAAAGCAAACAGCAACTGACTATCTTTATGCAGAGGCAAGCAAAAGGAAGCATCTTTTAAGTACAGAACTGTATACCATTTTCACTCAGCAACAGCAAAGAGTTTATTTGGGGTCCAGCATGCTGGGGCTCAGAGCTCACTTGAATAGAGCAAAGAGCCCTGAGAACCGGTATAACATAGCTTATATACTTTCAGTGGAGAGGGCAGGGAGGGAAATTTATTGATGGGTCTGGGCGAGTGGGCGGTTTGCGTGCAACCGGGTGAAGGAGTACATTCTGCAGTTTGGCAGTTGGGGACAGCACATTCTGGGAACAAAATTAGCAAACAGTTCTCAAGATTTCCACAGTGTTTTGTTAAGCATACAGAAAAACAGGAAGTGACAAATAACTATTTTATTAATCTTTCACCAAAGCAAAATGGAAAGTGGGCATGGATTACCAAAAACAACTATGTCCAGGATGCCTAATGCTCTCAAATGTCAATCCTATTGGTGACTATATATTTCTTTCTTCCTAAGATTATATATTCCACCTCAATCATGTTGAAAATGTCTAACCCTATCACTCAAATTATACTTTGCCTGATTTCCTAATGTCTCTGTTGATATCTGCTTTCCTACATATTTTCCCCAGTTCATCATTGTGATTGACTCTTCATATGTGCTCACATTTATGTTCACTCTCTAACTGAAACCCTATTGCTAATGAACCCTTTGTCCAAATCCTATACTCACTGTTTTTTCTAAACCTACGGACAATCTTCCTAATCCTACCGACTATTCCTTTTTGACTGGATGTTCTTTTGGACATTCAATCATCCGAGGTACAAGGTCCTATGCCATTGCATATTGATTTATCTGAGACATCTGTACAGAACACAATTCAAAGCTAAGTATCCCAATCAAGGGCCCAATGTCCTTCTGGGCTTCAAATCATACCTAGATTTCTGGTTTCATACTAATATTTCACTATATATTCTTGTGAATATCCCAGTTTCCCAATACCATTATTTATCCCGCAGAATGATTCCTAACCCAGATAGAATATGTTATTAACCCTAACCATTCATTGTTTCCTCAATCTAACTTTACAGAAGAGCAGGGACAGAGTTGGTCTTACAATACAGGAATGTAGGGGATCTTCCATCTGCCAAGAACCTCAAAGGTTGATGCAGAAATGATCCCTGGAGAAGATGTAGGCAGCTATGAAGGACCTGAGAGAGCAAAAGTCACCTTCCATGGCAAACAACCTGGTCAGGATGTAGGGATGTGTCTGAATAAGCCACTCTCCTCTTGATATAAAGAAGATGGACCAAACCAACCCTGTGTGGAAAGCTTCTCCTGGGTGCCTATGGTTGAATACCATTCTAACTTCTGAATGTTTCACAGGAAGTAGGGACAGCCTCCATCTCAAGGGACCCTTGGAAGCAACTGTTAAGACAAAGTGGTTGCCAAGGCAGTGAACTCATTCCCTTCCTGAAGGAATTGACCTACCTCACTTCTTTGGTCATGGAACTCTCTGAACTTGGGATCCAGGAAGCCAGTCACACAGAGTGAGTCTCAGTCCTATTCCTAGTGGGCTCACTTGTTTGAATTTACCAATGACAGAGTCTGTCTTTCTTGGTACCTAATGATTTGAGCATGGCCGAATGCAAGTACAGCTCTAAAGACGAGCCTTTCCTGAGAAAGCAGGTAGTGGTCAACAGAGGCTCCTGACAACTTCACAGAGTTGGACAAGGAGACCAGATCTGAGACACGACAGGCCATTTTGGGGGAACATAGTATGGCCCACCAGACAGAGGACACTCTGAATATTCACAGACTTACTTGGGAGAAGGAGGTGCCTTTTTGAGTGTGGGTGTGAGTTTGTGGTTTTGTCTAATGTTCTGAGAATAGGAAGGAAAGGCGGTTTGTTTGGTTTAGAGTGGACTGTTTCTAGAAAGTCCTTTGTCAAGGCGAGTGTTTCTGTCTCTGTGTATTCCACTGTGTCCGTGGTTGAACACATTAGAAATTAGAATCTATCAATGGATGTGTCCTGTCTAGTAGAAAGCTTCCCAGCATTCATCCTGCCCATTTTAGGAATGGACTGCAGGTTGCCTTATCGATGGGCAACACCTACTATCTTCCTAAGTTCCTGTTTTCTTCCTGAATTCAGGCCCTCTCCAGAATAGGCTCATAGTTTTGTGTCCAAGATATGTACCTCCTCCAAGCTCTGTGAGGTGGCCATGTATGGGATAGCTGAAGGGAATGGCGAGCATCTCAGAAAACTCAGATATCAGTGTGACCAGTAAAGTCTCAGTGGAGAAACCCTGCTTTGGGCCTTTTGCTACCTAATTGTTCAGTTGGCCTGAAAGTTAGGAAGGTCTTTGCCTCAGGCCTCCCCTTTGTGAAGCCTGAAGAAAACAGTTTTCAAATGGAAATGAATGGGCATCACCTGTGACTCTTTGGTTAATTGCTTTGGAAAGGGATGTGTCTGAATCAGCCTCCTGGCCCTGTGTGAGGCTGTGGCTTAGATTATCAATGCCTGATGAATCTAAAGAAAGATCCAATGTGTGGATCCAAAACCAAAATGGCAAAAATATCTGTCATAGAGGATGAAGTCTCTCGCCTTCCTCTGTTAGGTTCCTGACCTTTATCAAGTGACAATAGGGATCCTTCGGGTCAAATGAGTTCTTCCAAGCCCTGCAGAGGTGCTTGGGTTTCCTAATGACTCCAAATCACATAAGGAATATATACCTGACAGTCAGTAGGCCTCAAATTGAAGAAGCAGAGCAGTATTAACGGCAGAACTATGTGATCAATCCTCGTTCACAGGAAGGGTGTCCAGGCCATCCTGAGGTTAGGCAAATGAGGGACAAGTGAGCTTATTTTGGACACTCTCTTGGGCTGTAAAATTCATGGAAACCTCCAGTCAGAGGTTATGATGATTGTATATATGTAAGAAGATGAGTGCCATGTGGGAATGTTTTGGTTTTAATTGTGGTCATTTGTGTGGTGGTTGGAAGAGATAACTGGGTCCACCTGGGCTTGAACACTGGTGTGATTCCCCTCAGAGTCTGAGTTATGTAACTGACATCAGATTAGTTATTGCTTTGGAAAGGGATGTGTCCTAATCAGCCTCTTGGCCCTGTATGAGCTAGTGGCTTAGATTATCAGCAACAGATGGATCTAAAGAAAGATCCCATGTGTGCATCCAAAACCAAAATGGCCAAAAGAGCAGTCATTGTGGATGAAGTCTCTCGCCTTACTCTGTAAGGTTCTGAAAGAATAAAAAAAAATGAAATTGAAACGTAAAGAACCAGGTTTTGTAAATTTTCCAAGCTGCACTCAGAACCTGAAATTCCTGTGGTATTTAAGTGAATTCCTAGAACTGACAATTAGATGTGTGTTGAAATCTTCCCTGACCACCTAGTTACTTAACAACCCCTTCACAGAAAACGTGCAGCTCAGCACATATACATCTCAGGGCTTCAACCAATCAGTTTAAATGTATACCCCTTCTCAGGGAAACCAATCACTCCCTGCCCGACCTGTTTGCGCCAATGAATGTGCTAATCATATTTTAGAGTTGTTATTTGATTTTCCCACAGTACATTATGATTTGTTGAAGGAGGCTATGATGTATGTAAAGTTTCTGCCCTCTCTAAAGAATGTATATAAACTCTGCTCAAGTTGTTCTCGGGGCTCTTTGTTCTTTGCTCCTCTGAAGTGAGCTCTGAGCCCCAGCATGCTGGACCCCCAATAAACCCTTTGCTGTGGCATGAGAAAGTCTCTTCGTGGTGTTTTTCTCCGACGTTCATCCCACCTTTTCATCTGGAGGCCCCAGGTGAGATATCCGGCAGCAGTGGATGAAAGACCCCAATGGACTCCTCTCGGAGTATTTAAGGCGCCACTTTCTGGTTTCAAGTTTCAGGTTAGGGCTTGGCAAAGTGGCTGTTGGTGAAGAGCATTAGCTCTCTCCTAGGGTGTGACAGACGTGTCACAGAGCCAAAGGTCACGACCCTGGAGGACACTCCAGAGGACTAGGAAAATCAAGGAATAGTAGTTTTCTCAACTCGGTTATATTTTGCTTCAGGATTCGGTTTGCCAGCCCATCAGGTTTTGCCAGCTACTCAGTTTCGTTCATTGTCCTGAACTCATGCTGAGTTTACTGTCTGTCTTTATTGTCTAACCCATTAGGTTTTGCCAGTTACTCAGTTCTAATCTTTGTCTTGAACTCATGTTAAACATTTAATGTTTGTCTTTGTCTGTGTTGCGTTTGTGTCTTCACTGGGCCTGTTTGAGTAACTCTCATTATGGGACAAAGCTCTTCCACTTCTCTGTCTCTTACCCTTGATCATTGAACTGATGTCTGCTCAAGGGCCCAGAATCTTTCTATTTCAGAAAAATGCCGTACCTGGCAGACTCTCTGTGCTTCAAAATGGCCCATCCTTGGAGTCAGATGGCCCCCAGAAGGATCCATCCACTTCCCTCTAATCCGACAAGTCAGAGATATTGTCTTTCAGCCCGGGCCACGTGGCCAACCAGATCAACAGGCATATACCCCTTCCCCCATAATCCTATCATTCAAACCTTCCACGCCTCCCCCTCTTCCTTCCATTCTACCTGAGTCACAAGACTGGACACTCCTCCCCCTCTTTATCCTCTACCCTCATTCCCCAACCCCCAACACGTTCCTGATGATTCTCCCGCTGCTGACTCAGCATCTCCACCGCTAGAGGCAATTGGGCCAAACCCAAGCCTTCCAGGGGACTTCCCCACAGCAGCAGCAGCCCCTCCTCCCCTGCAGGAAGCTGGGCCACCTAAAGAAACCCACCGGCGACGGATAATAGAAAACTCGGAAGCCCCTATGATGCTCCCTCTCCGTCCCTACGGGCCAATGAACCGATCCAACTGGGACCCCAACACCTTTGAAGGTAGGTAGCATCTGTCCACTTATTGCTGGGCTCTAATAGCTGGTCTCTGAGTGGCCGCCAGAGGGCCACCTAATTTGGCCAAGGTAAGAGAGATTATCCAAGGGACTAATGAGTCTTCCTCTATGTTTCTGGAGAGAATTATGGAAGCATATAAAAAATATATACCTTTTGATCCTCAGGCAGAGAACCAAAAGGCATCTGTTGCAATGGTCTTTATTGAGCAGTCTGCCCTAGATATTAAGAGAAAGTTACAACGTCTAGATGGACTACAAGATACGACCTTAAGAGATTTAGTCAGAGAAGCTGATAAAGTATATAATAAGAGAGAAACTGAGGAAGAGAGGGGACAGAAGAGTGAGAAGGAAAGGGAAAAAAAGGAGGATGAATGGAGCAAAAGGCAGACAAAAGCATTGGCTAAGGTTTTGTTACAGCAGCAAATACGCCAGAAGTTTAGAAGCAGGGAGACAGGAAGGGATACCTGGGCTCATGCAAAAGGCTGTCCCTGGCCTCAGATTAATGTGCCAAAGAGTGCCCCAAAAAGAAGCAGCCACGCCAGCCCGTCATGCTGACTCTATAAGAGGACTAGGAATGTCGGGGCTCGAATTCCCTCCCTGAGCTCAGGGTAACATTTGAAGTGGAGGAGACTCCAGTGAACTTTGAAGTGGATAAAGCCCTTAGACCCCACTGGGCCCCCTATCAAATAAATGGTCCCTAGTTCAAGCGGCTAATGGCAGTAAAAATCCGGCTTAGACAACTAAGAGGATTATGGACGGAGGAAAGGGAAAAGTCCACCATCTTTCCTAGTAATCCCAGAATGCCCAGCCCCATTGATGCACAGGGATTTGCTTACCAAACTCGGGGCGAGAATACCCTTTAACCCTGATGGTCCCCAAGTGGATTTTCTAAAGCCTTCAGTAAAAATTCCCATAGTCACGGCTTTGACTATATCCGTAGAAAATGAACATCAACTCTTCGCGCCCCCTAGGACTGATCAAACAGGCAAACTACCACAGAAATGGATAAAAGATTATCCTAATGCCTGGGCAGAAACTGCTGGGTTAGGTCTAGCCATAAAACAACCTCAAATAGTAGTAGAATTAAAAGCCTCTTCCTCTCCAATCAGTGTTAAACAATATCCTTTAAGCAAAGAAGCTAAGGATGTGATAAGGCCCCATATTCAGAAATACCTGGCTCTTGGGGTCCTAAGGTCCTGTCAATCATCCTGGAATACCCCCCTGGCACCAGTAAGAAAGCCAAGAATTTGGGAGTACCGTCCTTTTCAAGACCTAAGAGAGATCAACAACAGAGTGCAGGACATTAACCCCACAGTACCAAATCCATATAATTTCCTTAGCACTCTGAATCTGGAGCGGGAATGGTACACTGTGCTGGACTTAAAAGATGCTTACTTCTGCTTGACCATACATAAGGACAGTCAGTTGCTGTTTGCTTTCAAGTGGATAGACTCAGAAAGTGGAACATCTGGCCAACTAACCTGGACTAGACTCCCACAGGGGTTCAAAAACTCTCCCACTCTCTTTGATGAAGTCCTCCACAGGGACCTCAACGACTTCAGAACTGCACACCCTGAAGTCACCCTACTCCAATATGTGGATGATCTGCTACTGGCTGCTGACACCAAAGAGAACTATGAGTCTGGGACCCAAGCACTATTATCTGAGCTGGCTCGGCTTGGATATATGGCTTCTGCCAAAAGGCCCAAATTCGTCAGCAAGAAGTAATCTTCCTGGGTTAATCTCGTAGGGGTGGCAAAGAATGGCTCACTGAGCCCAGAAAACAAATCCTTGTGCAGATACCACCACCATCTAATAAGAGACAACTCAGAGAGTTTCTTGGGACTGCCGGCTTTTGCAGATTATGGATTCCTTGGTTTGCATCTCTGGCTCTCTTTATATCTGCTGATAAAGGGGGATGCCCATTTACAATGAATCCCTGAGCACCAACAAGCTTTGGATAATGTCAAAAAAAGGTGCTGCTATCTGCTCCGGTCTTAGCACTCCCAGATCTAGAAAAACCCTTTACTCTCTACATCGAGGAAAAGAAAGGAATAGCACGGGGAGTGCTCACTCAGACTTTGGGACCATGGAAAAGGCTGGTAGCATTCTTATCAAATAAACTGGACCCAGTGGTTAGTGAGTCGCCCCATTGCTTAAGAGCTTTAGCAGCGGCAGCCCTCCTAATAAAAGATGCTCATAAATAAACCTTGCGACAGAAGCTAAACATTATAGCCCCCCATGCCCTGGAGAGCATCATCTGTCAGCCTCCAGAGAGGTGGCTATCAAACTCCAGAATAAACCACTACCAGAGCCTCTTGCTTGACAAAGAAAGAATAACGATGGGACCCCCTGCTCCACTCAACCCAGCTACACTGCTGACAGAAGAATCATCAGGATCCGTTGCTCATGAGTGTCAACACATACTGGCAGAAGAAACCAGTATACGACGAGACTTGAAGGATCAGCCACTGCCTTGCCCTGAAGTCGCATGGTTTACGGACGGCAGCAGCTTTCTCCAAGACGGTAAGCGGTGGGCTGGAGCAGCAGTAGTTAGCAAAACTAATGTCATCTGGTCCTCGATCTCCCACAAGTGACATCAGTCCAAAAGGCAGAACTGATTGCCCTTACGAAAGCATTGGAACTAGCAACAGGCAAAAGGGCCACCATATACAGTGAAATCGGCTATGCATTTGCCACTGCTCATGTGCACAGTGCTATTTACCAGCAATGGGGGCTATTAACCTCTGCCTGATAAGAAATAAAGAATAAAGATGAGATCCTCCACCTTTTCTCAGCAGTGCAGGGCCCTAAAGAACTAGGTATAGGGCACTGTCCAGGGCACCAGAAGGGAAACGACCCCGTGGTGGTTGGAAACAGAAGGGCAGATGAGGAAGCTTAATTGGCAGTCCTAAACGGAGTGACTCTGTTAACTTTTTCCACACTGGGGGTAACAACAATCAGGAGACTTGGTGTAGAACAGAGATGCCAGTATGTTGGAGCTTGCTAAGTAGTTGGCGCAGAGCCGTGGTGTGCAGGTGTGCGATAAAACATCTGTGGTCAGGCCATGTGGATCTGCATTGACTTCCAAATAGCTTGTGGCTGACATGGTTTAGACAGGAATCACTTATATGTCTGAAACCTCTCCATAAAAGGCATCTGGTTATATGGAGATGTTTCAGGGCAATGTTAAGAATCATCTTGCTATGGTCAAGGGGGCAAGGTATGTGGGATAGAGGTCTGGTTGGTGCATTCTCCTGCAGACCCTGACCCACCACACATAACAGGACTCCCTCCAGCACTGTGTCCCAGTAGAACTCCTTGTATTTCGTGAAGCAAATAGCAACCTCCCAGTGCAGCAGCAAGAAACACCATGAAAAGTGGAGGATTTCCAAATGGCTTCACAGTCCACATGCGGACACACTTAGCTTTCAGTGGCCACAGTTTACCTACAAAAAGAGAAGTCAGCACTGCTGCCTCATGTTCTTTGGAAAAATAGAAACAATGTCCTCCAGGTCACATAGATGCAGACCCAGCTTTGATGGTCTCATTAGAATGGATGCCAAAGCTCCAGACAACAGCATATATGTCAAGTGCCCATCCTCAGAGGCAGTTTCTAAAGAAGTCTTTACTCCAGCAGAGCTCCATGTTTGTGGAGTGCTTACCTTTTAGACAAGGATGCAAGAAAAGACCACTGACTCCAATTAAAATCAAATTAAAGCAAGCTTATTATTTCCACCACCCCAGCTGCCTCTCCCTCCCAAAACGGCGGGAACAAGAGAGCAACCCAACCTTTCCTACAACCCAGCTTTATAGCCCAGAAAGTTACACAAAAGGGGGGTTACAGATAACAGAACTCTGACAAGCATCACACTAATGGTAGTTTACATTTTTTTTTTGCTGGCTCCAACATCAGAATTTATGAGGACCATTAGAGCCTCAGAGAGTGCTGACTGGCCAGGGAAGGCCAATATTTATGAGGTGTCAATAAAGTTTCAGAGAGGGCTATTATCTGGTAAGAGAGCCAGGCATGGGTGAGTTCAAGGCACGGAAAGGCATTCCAAGCAGGTTCAGAATTTGCTGTAATTTATAGTTAAGCCAAAATTATCTTTTCATGACTTTGTGGCAAGGTCGCTCCCAATTTTGATAAAAGATCAGGTTGGGTCTATCATTCCCCCCTTTTCTAATGTGTCCCTTTCAAATATTTGATAGGGTAGGGGAAGAGTAGTGTGGGAATTTTAATCCCTCAGGTAACAGTCTCCCTATTTTTTGAACTTACACAAAAACAGGTCTCCCTTATTTTACCTGACTTAATTAATTACTTATATTTATAGTCAATTTATTTTTGGCTCCATTGTTGTAAGAAGAGAGGCGTCACTCATTTTGGCTTCTTCTGAGCTGATAGACGTTTACGTGAGGGGGCACGGCCTGAGGGACATGAGTTGCCATTAGAAGTCAGTTCTGTTTGAAGTATGGTTGGGGAAGAGCAGGTTGTAAAGTCATCTGGGGATGGGTTATTCTATGAAAGAAACAAAAAAACATGAGTACTGAATAAATGTTGCAGCAGCTGGAACATGTTACTGTATAGAAGTTCCCTCACCAGTATTTAATATCCCCAGTTATCAGGACTGTCAACTTAATATTTAACTTTTAGTGCTACAGTTGTCTCTCCCCATAAGATACAGTTTAATAATTTAATGTCATCTGATCTCGCAAAATCCTTTTACTAGTATAACCTCTGTGTCTAATACAGAAACCTTTAATTCTGTTACTCAGAGCTGGATAATCGTACTAACAAACACCAAGCCTACCTGTGTAGGTTAGGAATATCTGTAGGCCTTAAAGTAAAAACTTCTGCCTCTGGCAGCTCCTCTAGATAGTCTCTTTTTATAGTTATCAGGCATTCCTGTCTGAGAATCCTTCTTTGTAGCCCCTAGTCTTACTTATTTTGGGAGGCTAACATAAAGTGTATACCTTAAAATATTATTATTATTATTATTATTATTATTATTATTATTATTATTATTATCATCATCATCATTAAAATGCCCAGTAATGGCTGTATTTTGGTTTTCACTGTCTTTGCTAAGTGTTTAAGATGAAGCAGTCAAACTGACTTTTGTTTCTATCTATTGTTAACAGTCAACAGAGCTTTTATGGGAGTCATTTCTTTGGAAACTTGAGAGCAGCTTCTCAGTTCTGCTAGTGCCATTTGCGCTAGGTGGGTCGAGGTCTTGCTTGACCATGTGGCTTCCCTCAGATGCATCAGGGATGTGTACCTTCTCTGAAGACTGTCTTCTTCTTTGAAAATGCACTGATTGGCTTTCTGTTCTCCAGTGGTCTCATTAATCTCCCTGATCAGGAGGTTATTTGGCTCAGAGTTGCAAAGCTCTTTAGAGAAGTCCCCTGTTCCCTACATACAGACTGACTCATAGGGCAAGAGCCAAGTATTGGTTTTCTTGTCCCCTTTCATTTAACTTTTATTTTAAATCCTAATCTTAAACATCCAGCAAATAAATTTAACAGACTTATATTAAGAGTACTGGGCTTTAATGTCTGTAATTTAAAATTATTTAAATTTTTATTAATTGGGATCTGCGTTATTCTGTCTGTCTTGTAGGTGATGACTTATTATCTTAAATTAACCTATGTTGTGTTCTTAAAGCAACACTTCTGTAAAACACTAAAAGGGAATCTTTAGATCACTTATAAGAAAATTACAAAATAAAATTAATACGAGTAAATATACTTAGTTCGTGTAATAGCTACCCTGAATTTTTTGGCTGAGTTATACATTATATCCCCTGTTTGAGATCCTAGTAATCTTGACAGAAAAAAAAAAAAAAACAACTTTTGAACATAACTTTAAATGAAATAGCATCTGACCCACGACTTTCGTAGTCATTCTCACATGTAGTAAGATGGGACACAGAGCCTTATCTCAGGTAAGGCAGGGCTCTTTATAAATCTTAAGCATTTTACTTCTATAGATGATCTTTGTTTTATAATATTATTTTACAAAGTTTACATAAATTGTTTGTGGTCACATGAACATTAGATAACACCATATGATATCACATTTAAAACATGAATTAATGAAATGCTAAAGTTTTTAACCTTTACATAGATTAGGCTCTCATTAACTTAAAAATACATTTAAATTGTTCCCCAATGTAAAAGGTAACATAAAAGTTTACATATCTTTTTGATAACAGGTAAATAAATCCCCAATATATATTTTTTTACCATACAACTTCAGAACAAAAGCTTGATATAATGCTCTTTTAAAGTTTCTACCTTACAGACTTGTATACCTGGAAGATATGAGCACATTAATAGCATCACAATTGCATTGATGTTTCTACATTTACCAAGTTTAGCTTTTAAAGAAATGGTAGTACAGTGCTCTAAAATAACAGTTCTTATTTAATCAGTTGTTTAATTTTTATGGTTGCTTGCTCTAGAAAAATAAAACTTAATAAACACAATGTTATGGGTAAACTTAATTTTTTTAGAAATTTTTGTCTCTTTAACACATGACTGATCTCCACAATCTTATACAGACTTTAGAACAAACTTATACAGACCTTAGTAAATCAATCAGATATCTAACAAAAGTACTCATGAATGAGTAATCCCATATCAAATTTACTTTACTTATTTATCAAAATATTAGACAAATGTATTGAACAGTGTAAGCCATTTTTTTGTTGAAGGAAAAGCCCTAGAACCAAGGCATATTAGACCTTTTGTCGACATTAATATTTTATTAGATTTTTGAACACCTAGAAAAACTTGTAAGCTTAAATTTAAAGACATTTATTTTCATCTTTCTATCCAATTAAAATTGAACCATTTAAATCACGTGAATTAAAGATCTTTGGATCCACTTTTTAAAATTTGTTTTTATGAGTGCTCCTTTTTTTATGTGCGCTCCTTATATATGTTAATTTGTATATCATATATATGATATATGGATATATGGATATATAGACATACAACACAAAAAAAAGTGTGCACACATTATAATAGTAAAGGCCTTGTAGCTTTTCGCAGGTGAAATCTCCATTGCAATGTTTCAAAACCTTCATGTTGGTCAAAGATAGAACTGATAAGAAAAACATTAACCTAGGTCTGCAGGATCAAAATCATGAGCTCAAAAAAATACAGAATCTAAGGAAAAAAATGACTGGCCAGTAAATAGTAAATACCATACAATTTACCATTTTTTCCCTGCTTAGGCCTCAGATAAGTCTCCTAATGAGCTTGCAGGTTTATTTCATTTGCATTTCAACTTAAGACCTGGCTGAGGTCTGGAAGGAGCAGGGAAAAACTGTTATTCTGAGCAGACACCTCAGGCTTAAGGCATTTTAATCATTATTTTCAGGTTCAGATGTTGAAAATTCTGATACAATTTTAAGATAAAATTCACAAAATATTATATCTTTACATCTTGTTTTGTCAACAGACACCATACTATGATTTACTATCCTTGTCCAAATTAATGCACTGGTACACACTGTGACATTTTCCCAGTCTACGCAATTCAAAATTAGTGAAAAATAAGACTGAATGTTTGGGAAGTTACTTGCCAACTTGAAAGTAGAGTTCTTTAGTTTTCCATCCTAAGTATTTAAGTTATCTGGCATGAATTATCTGAAGTCATAAACTAAACAATTACCTAAACCGGATTTTTAAGTGCAAGATTGTGCAATGCTTCAAAAACCCATTCAGATACCAGATTGTTACAATTAAACATCATCATTTAGACACACATTGACCTAAGATCATTCCCAAGAAACAATTTATAATATCAACACATTATTGCACATGTCTTAAAGGGCCAGAAACAAAGACACAAGACAGACAAAAAGGAGCTGCAGACTATGTCTGACAGACAGAAGCCTTTAAAAGAGAGCAGATAAGAGAAAAATCTCCTACACCAGTGGCACGATAGTTGTCCCCACAAGGGGATCAGATGTTTTCACAGAGGGGCAACCTGAAATGTAATATCAAGGGTCTCCATGGTGACTTTACTGCATTTAGTGTCCCTTTTTTCCTTTTCTCTTTTTTAAGAAGACAGAGGTGGCATAATTTTTACAGTGTAGGGAAGGAAGGAGGGAATTCCCTGAAGCATCAGGGCTTTGGCAGCTGCTGGGAGTCCCTCAGTCCCTCCTTTTACTTACAGGATTAGCTCCTCTGGTTCGGTTCCACCCCAAGCATGCTCCATCTCCTAACATTTCAGTAGTCAGCTCTCAAAAAGTTCCAAGATCTGGGGGGATATCAAAATTTGTAACTTAAGTTTCAGTTCCTGACCTTGAAGCCAATTAATACCTATTTAGTAATGAGGACAGGGTTTGAGAAAAAGAAAAAGGGAGGTTTACTGCTTTGCTAACAAATGAGAAACACTGGGGACTCTGCCCAAAGGTTTTGACTCTCTTGGTCTGGAGGGACAAGGGGTTTTAAAGGAGTTTCACTTGTTAACCTGGGAGATACTCAGTTCTTAGGTCTCCAGCAGGCATTGCCCTCTGCAGTGGGTGTGCTCCAGACAGCCAGCTAGGGGCTTCTCTCATCCTGCTTAACAAGAGGGGTAAAGTTCATCACAGTTCCTTAAAACACAGTCCAAAGGGGTGTCAGGCTTACTTGCTTTATTACCCATTTTCTCGTCCAATATCTTAAGTTTTTACCACAGAAATCACACAACAATATGCACAAAAACAAAGAAACAAAAACATATAGAACACAGAACAAAACACAAAGAAATGGAAACACAGCAAAGAAACAGAAAAACAGAGGAGCAATGCAACATCTTGCTAAAGCTCCGTGGTAGGAGCTCCTGCGTGCCGGTCAGCACCTCTCTACACTTTCAGAGGAATTCTTTGCAGTACAGAACAGAGGACAGAATAATTCGTGTTACTGTCCCAGACAGGAGTATATGTGATCCTCCCCAGGCCACCTCTCTGTCATCAGAAGAGATCTCCCTTAACAGGATATCAGATGTTATAAAGGCGCCACTTACCTATGGAGGCCTCCTCCACCAGGTGCTTGCTAATAGTTTTAGTGCGATGGTTCACTGCAGTGCTCCCCGGACTGAAGGCTCACTCCAAGGCCTTGGAACTTGGCTCTCCAGCCTGGAACCCTGGAGGAAAGGCCAGCTTTAGAATTTTCAGCAGTCTGGTTTTGTGATCAGGTCGGGTCATCTCGCTGGGTAACTCCAAAATGCTAGACAAGGACGCAAGAAAAGACCATTGACTCCAATTAAAATCAAATTAAGGCAAGCTTATTATTTCAACTGGCCGGGCTGCCTCTCCCTCTCAAAACAGCGGGAACCTGACAGCATCCCCACCTTTCCTACAGCCCAGCTTTATAGCCCAGAAAGCTACACAAAAGGGGGGTTACAGAAAACAAAACATTGACAAGCATCAGACTAATTGTAGCTTACATTTATTTTTGCTGGCCCTAGCATCAGAAATTATGAGCCTCAGAGAGGGTCGTTGTCTGACCAGGGAAGGCCAATATTTATGAGGTGTCACTAAAGTTTCAGAGAGGGCTGCAATCTGGTCAGAAAGCTAGGCATGGGTGAATTCAAGGCATGGGCAGGCATTCCAAGCAGGTTTAGAATTTACAATAATTTATAGTAAAGCTAAAATTATCTTTTCATGGCTTTGTGGCAAGATGGCTCCCAATTTTAATGAAACATCAGGTTGGGTGATCAACCCTGTACTTTACTTTTGGAAACTCCTATACCAAATCCAAGGATGTGAACTCCTGAGCATTTTCCATTCCAGATATGTATTCACAGAATTTCTAACTCTTCTCCTCTAATTGTGTCTTACTTGGGGTGAAGGTAATGTCAAGTCATTGTTCTGGATGAGAGTGGGAAGATTATTGTATACCACATATTTGCATACACATTGGATTCATTTTCCAATTTTCCATTCAAAATACTAAATCCCTGAAAATAACCCTTACCCTGCTAGACTCAGACTAATAATCCTCTTATGATGGAGAAACATAACCCAAACAGAAATGAAATAAAGGAGTTCAGAGGAGGCATGGTGTATATTGGACTTGCCTTTTGCAAGATAAAGGGTAGGTGTTATAAATCTAGTCAATTAAAATTGAAATAGTTCTCCATGTGTTTTTAAAGTTAACAATTATGTGAATTCCTGTCTCCCTTTCTCTGTAGCCTATTCAGCACATGTATTTTTATATGCACATATAGAATCCTACCTGATATCACACGTACATTTTTGTAAGGTGCCTGACTTGGCAGATACAAATTGTGAGAAGAGATCACTCCTTCTAAACGCTGTTAGAACTGAAAATTCAAACTATGGGTGAGCTTCCTAGATGAACAACATTATACATAAATCCATTTTCAGTAAATTGTATATTTTTGGATCTGTGGATGATATATATTTCATGGTGAATTTCGATTGGCATATGTATTGCTACTTTTTAATGTCTGTGTTTGTATATATACACTCTCCAGATTTTTCAAAATATGAAATATATGTGTCTTATATACACTCCCTAAATTCATTCATGTTCGTGTATGTGGATTAATAATCAACTTCTCACAAGATAATTCTCAGAAATATTCATCCACCTGAAATACATATTTCTTTCCTAGTACTGAAAACTAACTTCAGTGAAAGGTGCATACAAATCCTAATATTTCTACAGTAACTGACCCAATTTAACATAAATGCATGTAGATTCCTTTAGGACATGATGTGTATTTTGATGTTCATTTTTATTCAACACTGGTACATTACTATTTCTTCAGTTTATGCACATCATAGGATATATATTTCATCCACTAGTTAGCAAATTTATACGCATTTGTTTCAATTTTAATCACTTCCTGATACAGAACTCATGTATTTCTCTATGTTTCTTGACTAGTCTTTTCTTGAGACTTCTTTCCAAATACATTATTTTCGATTTTCATTATCACTTTTGAAACAAAACTCACACACCCTTCATGATGAACCATAACCCTAAGATGACCATTAGATATATAACTGGTTGGAATGAATGATTGTATATCAATATAACATTTCTTATATATTTTCAGATATCTATTCAATCCATTATTTAAAGTGAATCCAGTGATATTTTTTATTCACAGTATGGTCTATTCATGCATTTTCTCTATATTCATAGACACAGGGTACAACTAATTGTATCCCCATACTAATTTATACGTCTTCACAATATTGCTCCCAGAAATGGTGGAAGAAATTCTCATGTCATCCGATCTACAAATACATTTTATCACAGAAATATTCTGGACACAAAAGCAAAGGTGACACTTATGATTGTAAAAAAGCCTAAATGGAAAGTGTACATGGGTTACTAAATACCTCCATGTCCATATTTCCTAATGCTCTCAAATGTCAATCCTATTGGTGACTACATATTTGTTTCTTCCTAAGATTATATATTCAACCTCAAGCCTGTTGAAAATGTCTAATCCTATCACTCTCTTTATATTTTGCTTGATTTCCTAATGTCTCTATTGATATCTGCTTTCCTACATGCTTTCCCCAGTTCATCATTGTGACTGACTCTTCACATGTGTTGACATTTACATTCACTCTCTACCCGAAACAATATTGCTAAAGAACTTTTGGTCCAAATCCTATACTCACTCTTCTTTCTAAGCCTACCGACTACCTTCCTAATCCTACCGACTATCGCATTTGACTGGATGTTCTCTTCAAAATTTAATCATTCAAGGTACAAAGTCTTATGCAATTCATTATCTATTTATCTGAGACATCTGTGCAGCACATAATTCAAAGCTAAGTATTTCACTGAAGGGCCCAATGCCCTTCTGGGCTTCAAATCTAACCTAAATTTCTGCTTTCAAACTTATATTTCACCTATATACTCTTGTAAATTCGTAGGTTGCCAATACCATTATTCATCCTGCAGAATGATTCCTAACCCAAATCAAACATGTTATTAACCCTAACCATACACTCTTCCCTTAATATAAGTTACAGAAGAGTTGGGACAGAGTTAGTCTTTCAATATAGGAATGTAGGTGATCCTCCACCTGCTGAGAACCTCAAAAATCAATGGAAAAATGATCCTTGGAGAAGATGTAGGCAGCTATGTAGGACCTGAGAGAGCAATAGTCATCTTCCATAGCAAACAACCTGGTCAGGATGAATTGATGTGTCTGAATCAGCCTCTCTCTTCTCATTGTAGAGAAGGTGGACCAAACCAGGCCTGTGTGGAGAGCAGTTCCCGGGTGCCTATGGTTGATATACAATTCTAACTTCTGAATGTGTCATAGAATGTAGGTGCAGCCTCCATCTCATGGGAACCTTGGAAGTAACTAATAGGACAAAGTGGTTACCAAGGCAGTTACCTCTTTCAGTTCCTTAAAGAATTGACCTACTTAACTTCTTTGGTGATGGGACTCTCTGAACTTGGGATCCAGGAAGCCAGGCACCCAGAACCAGTCCCAGTCCCAGTCCCAGTACCAGTGGGCTCACTTGTTTGGATTTACAAAGGACAGAGTCAGTCTTTCTTGGTACCTACTGATGTGAGGATGGCCAAATGCCAGCAGAGCTCTGAAGAGGGGCCTTTCCTGAGAAAGCATGTAGTAGCTCACTGCTGGCTCCTGACAACTTCACAGAGTTGGCCAAGGAGACCAGATCTGAGACAGGACAGGCCATTTTGGGGGAACATAATATGGTCCACCAGTCAGAAGACAATCTGGATAGTAACAGACCTACTTGGGGGAAGGAGGTGCCTTTGCAGTTGTGGGTGTGAGTTTGTGGTTTTTGCTCATGTTCTGAGAATAGGTAGGAAAAGCAGTATGCTTGGTTTATAGTGCACTGTTTCTAGTAAGTCGTTTGACATGGTGAGTGTTTCTATGTCTGTGTATCCCACTGTGTCCGTGGTTGTATACACTAGAAAAGAGAATGCATCAATGGATGTGTTGTCTCTAGTAGAAAGCTTCCCAGCATTCATCTTGCCCAATTGATGAATGGACTGCAGCTTGCCTTATGGATGGGCAACACCTACTATCTTCCTAAGTTCTTGTTTTTTTTCGTGAATTCTGGCCACTCTACAAATTAGGCTCATGGTTTTGTGTCCAAGATATGTACCACCACAAGGCTCTGTGACATGGCCATGTACTGGATAGCTGAAGGAATGGGAGCATCTCAGAAATCTCAGATATCAGTGTAACCAGAAATGTCTCAGTGGAGAAACACTGCTTTGGGCCATTTGCGTACTTATTTTTCTATTACCCTGCATGTCAAATGGTCTTTGCCTCATGCCACTCTTTGTGAAGCCTGAAGAAAACTGTTTTTATATGGAAAAGAATGGGCATCACTTGTGGCTGTATGCTTAATTGCTATGGAATGGGATGTGTCTGAATAAGCCTCTTGTCCTTGTGTGAGGTTGTGGCTTAGATTCTCAGCACTTGATTGATCTAAAGAAAGATCCCATGTGCTTCCAAAACCAAAATAGCCAAAAGAGTAGTCATTGTGGATGAATTTTTTTGCCTTCTTGTGTTAGGTTCCTGACCTCCATCAAGTGAGAATAGGGATCCTTTGGGTCAAATGAGTTCATCAAATCCCTGCAGAGGCTAGCCCATAGGTGCTTGGGTTTTCTCATGACTCCAAATCACATAAAGAATCTATAACTGACAGCCAGTAGGCCTCAAAATGTAGAAGCGGAACACTTTAACAGCAGGATTATTTGATCATTCCTGGTTCACAAGAAGAGTGCCCAGGCCACCATGATTTTAGGCAAATGAGGGGCAAGCGAGCTTATTTTGGACACTTTCTTAAGCTGCACACCTCATAGAAATCTTCAGCCAGAGGTGATGATGAGCGTCAATATGGAAGAAGATGAGTGCCATGTGGGAGTGTTTTGGATTTAATTGAGGTCATTTTTGTTGCGGTTGGAAGGGATTACTGGGTCCACCTGGGATGGATCTCTGGTGTGATTCCCCTTAGAGACTGAGTTCTGGAACTGAACTCAGAGAAGTATTTCCATGAATTGTGTTGGGATTTTAAGAGGCCATTCATGAGTGTCGCCCTTGGAAACTGAGGTATAGGCCCAGGGTGGATTTCCACTGAGCAGTGGGAATCTTAGCTAGGATATTATTTGATTTTATTCTGAAAGACTTGGCAGCCATAGTTGAGAGTGAAAGCACACATGGACATCACAGTGTAGACGTCAATTGGCCTGGGTTCATGTGACATTTTGGCGATTCTTTGGGTAGCTTTGCCTGTGAGAGTTCTCCAGAGCTTTCATTAAAATGAGCTTTCTCAAAACTTATTGGTTCCTGAATGAATTGAAACCCACATGCAGCCAAATTCATCCTTGAAAAATGGCTAGGTAAATACCATGAAATTTTTGAATTTCCCATGACCAGGTGGCACTGGAGAAACTTTGGATATCCTGTTGCTGATCATGAGTATACCATACAGTGCCTTGTTTGACTGGGTCATGAAAATTGTGTAGTACAGAGATGCCAGTAATTTGGTGCCTGCCAAGTAGTGTGCCTAGAGCAGTGGTGGGCAGTTGTGTGATAAAACATTATGGTGGGGCCATGTGGACCTGCCATTGGCTTCCAAATTGCTTGTTACTGATATGGTGCAGCCTGAAGGCCCTTATATGTAAAGGCATCTTGTTATATGGAGAGGTTTCAGGGCAATGTTTAGAATCAAGTTGCTATGGTTTTTGGGACAAACTATGTGAGATGGAAGACTGGTTTGTGTATTCTCCTGCAGACACTGATCCACCACACGTGACAGAACTCCCTCCAGTTGAGCTCCTTGTATTTCGTGAAGCAAATACCAAACTCCCAGTGCAGCAGCAAAAATACCACAAAAAGTGGAGGATGACCAAATGGCTTCACAGTCCACACGGGGAGACACTTAGCTCAAAGTGGCCACAGTTTACCTACAAAGAGAGGATTCAGCACAGCTGCCTAAGTTTCATTGGAAAATAAGAAACCATGTCCTTCAGGTCACATAGATGCAGACCCAGCTTTGATGGTCTCACTACAAAGGAAGCCAAATCTCCTGACAACAACATATATTTCACGTGCCCAAACTCAGAGGCAGTTTCTCAAAAAGTTTTAAGGCTATCAGAGCTCCATGTTTGTGGGGTTTTTACCCTTCCCCTTACTTTTGGAAACTCCTCTAACACCTCCAAGTTTGTGAACTCCCGAGCATATTCCATTCCAGATATGTATTCACATATTTTCACACTTTTCTACTCTAATTGTGTCTTACTTGGGGCGAAGGTAATGTTAAGGCATAGTTCTGGATGTGAGTGGGAAGATTTTTGTGTAGCACATATTTACATACACATTGGATTCATTTTCCAATTTTCCATTTGAAATACTGAATCCCTGACACTAACCCATACCGTACTAGACTCTGACTAACAATCCTAATATGATGGTGAAAATAACCCAAACAGAATTGAAATACAAGTAGTTCAGAGGAGGCATGGTGTCTAGTTGGAATTGCCTTTTGCATTATATAGTATAGGAGTAATAAATCTAGTCAATTTTTTTTGTTGAAATAATTCTACATGTGTTTTTAAAGTTAACAAATATGTGAATTCCTGTCTCCCATTCTCTGTAGCCTATTCAGCACATGTATTTTTATATGCACATAGAGAATCCTACCTGGTATCACACGTACATACTTGTGAGGTGGCTGAATTGGCAGATACAAATTGTGAGAAGAGATCCCTCCTTCTAAACGCTGTTGGAACTGAAAATTCAACCTACGGGTGAGCTTCCTAGTTGAATAACTTTATACATAAATCCATGTTAAGTATAATGAATATTTTTGCATCTGTGGATTATATATATTTCATGATGAATTTCGATTGGCATATATATTGCTATTTTTTTCTTTTATTGGTTGCTCAAAACATAACAAAGCTCTTGACATATCATATTTTATACATTAGTTTCAAGTGGGTTATGAACTCCCATTTTTACCCCAAATACAGTTTGCAGAATCACATGGGTTACACATCCACATTTTTACATAATGCCCTATTAGTTACTGTTGTATTCTCCTACCTTTTCTATACTCTACTATCCCCCCTCCTCCCCTCCCATCTTCTCTCTCTACCCCATCTACTGTAATTCATTTCTCTCCTTGTTTATTTTCCCATTCCCCACACAACCTCTTATATGTAATGTTTTATAACAATGAGGGTCTCCCTCCATTACCAAGCAATTTCCCTTTTCTCTCCCTTTCCCTTTCACCTCATGTCTCTGTTTATTGTTAATCTTTTATTCCTGCTCTTCCTCCCTGCTCTGTTCTTAGTTGCTCTCATTATATCCAAGAAGACATTTGGTATTTGTTTTTTAGGGATTGGCTAACTTCACTAAGCATAATCTGCTCTAGTACCATCCATATCCCTCCAAATTCCAAGATTTTGTCATTTTTTAGTGCTGCGTAATACTCCATAGTGTATAAATGCCACATTTTTTTTCATCCATTCATCTATTGAAGCGCATCTGGGTTGGTTCCACAGTGTGGCAATTGTGAATTGTGCTGCTATAAACATCGATGTGGCAGTATCCCTGTAGTACACTCTTCTAAGGTCTTCAGGGAATAGTCCAAGAAGGGCAATAGCTGGGTCAAATTGTGGTTCCATTACCAGCTTTCCCAGGAATCTCCATACTGTTTTCCAAATTGGCTGCACCAGTTTGTGGAAACAGCTCTCCACATAGGCCTGGTTTGGTCTATCTTCTCTGCATTAAGAAGAGAGAGGCTTATTCAGACACAACCCTTCATGCTGACCAGGTTGTTTGGAATGGAAGATGACTTTTGCTCTCTCAGGTCCTTCATAGCTGCCTACATCTTCTCCAGAAATCAAATCTGCATGGACCTTTGAGGTTCTCAGCCGGTGGAAGATCCCCTACATTGCTGTATTGCAAGAAGAACTCTGTCCCTGCTCTTCTGTAAAGTTAGATTGAGGAAACAGTGTATGTTTAGGGTTAATAACATGTTCGATTTGGGTTAGGAATCATTCTGCTGGATGAATAATGGTATTGGGAACCTGCGATATTTATAAGACTATAGAGGTGAAATATAAGTATGAAAACAGAAATCTAGGTAAGATTTGAAGCCCAGAAAATCATTAGGGCCTTGATTGGGATACTTTGCTTTTAATTACGTTCTTCAGAGTTGTCTCAGATAAATCAATAATCAATGGCA
Organism: Callospermophilus lateralis; assembly: GCF_048772815.1. Classification (NCBI taxonomy): domain Eukaryota; kingdom Metazoa; phylum Chordata; class Mammalia; order Rodentia; family Sciuridae; genus Callospermophilus; species Callospermophilus lateralis. The sequence continues at coordinate 6,442,293 of NC_135316.1, read as the reverse complement.
TAGGACCTTGTACCTTGGATGATTGATTGTAGAAGAGAACATCCACTCAAATTGGGATAGTCAGTAGGATTAGGAAGACAGTCGGTAAGTTTAGGAAGAAGAGTGAGTATAAAATTTGGACCAAATGTTCTTTAGCAATAGGGTTTTGGTTATAGAGTGAATGAAAATGTCAGCACATGTGAAGAGTCAGTCACAATGATTAACTGGGGAAAATATAGAAAAGAAGATATCAATAGAGACATTACAAAATCAGGCAATTATAAAGTGAGTGATAGGATTAGACATTTTCTACTGGATTGAGATTGAATACATAATCTTAGGAAGAAACAACTATGTAGTCACCAATAGGAATGACATTTGAAAGCATTAGGCAACCTGGACATGGATGTTTTTAGTAATCCATGCTCACTTTCCATTTAGGATTTGGTACAATCATAAGTGTGAACTTTGCATTTTGTGCCCATACAATTATTGTGATAAAATGTATTTGTAGATCATGTGACATGAGTATTTCTTCTACCATTTCTGGAAGCAACATTTGAAGACATATAAATTAGTATTGGAGATACAAAGTGGTGTACCCTGTGTTGATGAATATAGAGATAATGCATGAATAGAACATACTGTGAATAAATAATATAACTAGTTCCACTTTAAATAATGGATTGAATTGATATCTGAAAATATGTAAGAAATCATATATTGACATGCAATCATTCATTCCAATCAGTTATACATCTAATGGAAATCTTAGGGATATTGTTTATCATGAAGTGTGGGTGAGTTTTGCTTCAAAAGGGATTATGGAAATCGAAAATAATGTGTTTGGAAAGAAGTCTCATGAAAACACCAGTCAAGAAATATGGGGGAATACATGTGTTCTGAAGCAGGAAGTGATTGAAAGTGAAACAAATGCCTATAAATTTGCTGAATTGTGCATGAAATATATATCCTATAATGTGCATAAACTGATGAAATTGTAATGTACCAGTGTTGAATAAAAATGAACATCAAAATACACATCATGTCCCACAGGAGTCTACTTGCATTGATGTTAAACTGGGTCAGTTACTGTAGAAATATTAGGATTCGCGTGCCTCATTCACCGAAGTTAGTTTTTAAATTTCTTTTTTAAATTTTTTTTAAAATTTTTATTTATGGTTGTTCAAAACATTACATAGTTCTTGATATATCATATTTCACACTTTGATTCAAGTGGGTTATGAACTTTCATTTTTTCCCCGTATACAGATTGCAGAATCACATCAGTTACACATCCATTGGTTCACATATTGCCAAACTAGTGTCTGTTGTATTCTGCTACCTTTCCTTTCCTGTACTATTCCCCCTGGCCTCCCCTCTCCTCCCCTCTTCTCTCTCTACCCCCTCTACTCTAATAAATTTCTCCCCCTTGTATTATTTTTCCCTTTCCCCTCACTTCCTCTTGTATGTAATTTTGTATAATCCTGAGGGTCTCCTTCCATTTCCACGTAATTTCCATTCTCTCTCCCTTTCCCTCCCACCTCTCATCCCTGTTTAATGTTAATCTTCTTCTCACGCTCTTCGTCCCTACTCTATTCTTAGTAACTCTCCTTATATCAAAGAAGACATTTGGCATTTGATTTTTAGGGATTGGCTAGCTTCACTTAGCATAATCTGCTCTAATGCAAACCATTTTCCTGCAAATTCTATTATTTTGTTATTTTTTAATGCAGAGTAATACTCCATTGTGTATAAATGCCACCTATTTTTTATCCATTCATCTATTAAAGGGCATCTATCTTGGTTCCAAAGTCTTGCTATTGTGAATTTTGCTGCTATGAACATCGATGTAGCAGTGCCCTGCAGCATGCTCTTTTTAGGTCTTTAGGGAATAGACTGAGAAGGGGAATACCTGGGTCAAATGGTGGTTCCATTCTCCGCTTTCCAAAAAATCTCCATACTGCTTTCCAAGTTGGCTGCACCAATTTGAAATCCCACCAGCAATGTACAAGTGTACCTGTTTCCCCACATCCTCGCCAGCACTTGTTGTTGTTTGACTTCATAATTACTGCCAATCTTACTGGAGTGAGATGGTTTCTTAGGGTGGTTTTCATTTGCATTTCTCTAACTGCTGGAGATGGTGAGCATTTTATCATGTACTTGTTGACTGATTGTATGTCCTCCTCTGAGAAGTGTCTGTTCAGGTCCTTGGCCCATTTGTTGATTGGGTTATTTGTTTTGTTATTGTCTAATTTTTTGAGTTCTTTGTATACTCTGGATATTAGGGCTCTATCTGAAGTGTGAGGAGTAAAGATTTTTTCCCAGGATGTAGGCTCCCTATTTACCTCTCTTATTGTTTCTTTCTATGAGAAAAAAACGTTTTAGTTTGAGTAAGTCCCATTTGTTGATTCTAGTTATTAACTCTTGTGCTATGGGTGTCCTAATGAGGAATTTGGAGCCCGACCCCACAGTATGTAGATCGTAGCCAACTGTTTCTTCTATCAGACGCCATGTCTCTGATTTGATATCAAGCTCCCTGATCCATTTTGAGTTAACTTTTGTGCACGCCGAGAGAAAGGGATTCAGTTTCATTTTGTTACATATGGATTTCCAGTTTTCCCAGCACCATTTGTTGAAGATGTTATCCTTCCTCCAATGCATGCTTTTAGCTCCTTTATCAAATATAAGATAATTGTAGCTTTGTGGATTAGTCTCTGTGTCCTCCATTCTGTACCATTGGTCCACCTGCCTGTTTTGGTACCAATACCATGCTGTTTTTGTTACTATTGCTCTGAAATATTGTTTGAAATCTGGTATCACTATACCGCCTGATTCACACTTCCTGATTAGAATTGGTTTTGCTATTCTGGGTCTTTTATTTTTCCATATGAGTTTCATGATTGCTTTCTCTATTTCTACACGAAATGCCTTTGAGATTTTGATTGGCATTGCATTCATCCTTTAGAGAACTTTTGGTAATATAGCCATTTCGATGATGTTAGTTCTGCCTATGCATGAACAGGGTATATTTTTCCATCTTCTAATATCTTACTCTACTTTTCTTTTTAGGGTTGTGTAGTTTGCATTGTATAAATCTTTCACCTTTATTGTTAGGTTGATTCCCAAGTATTTTATTTTTATTTTTTGAAGATATTGTGAATGGAGTGTTTTTTCTTATTTCCATTTCAGAAGTTTTGTCGCTGATATACAGAAATGCCTTTGATTTATACGTGTTGATTTTATATCTTGCCACATTGCTAAATTCATTTATTAGTTTTAGTAGTTTTTTTGTATACCCTTTTGGTTCTGCTAAGTATAGAATCATGCCATCTGCAAATAGTGATAATTTAATTTCTTCTATTCCTATTTTTATGCCTTTAATTTCTTTCATCTGTCTAATTGCTCTGGCCAGTGTTTTGAGAACTATATTGAATAGATGTGGTGATAGAGGACATCCCTGTCTTGTTCCAGATTTTAGAGGGAATGCCTTCAATTTTTTTCCATGCAGAATGATGCTAGCCTGAGGCTTAACATAGATATCTTTTACAATGTCGAGGTAAGATCCTGATATCCCCAGTTTTTCAAATGTTTTGAAAATAATGGGGTGTCCTACTTTGTTGAATGATTTTTCTGCGTTATCGAGATGATCATATGGTTCTTATTTTTAAGTCTATTGATGTTGTGAATAACATTTATTGATTTCCGTATATTGAACCATCCTTGCATCACAGGGATGAATCCTACTTGATCATGGTGCACAATTTTTTGATGTGCCTTTGTATCCGATTCACCAGAATTTAATTGAGGATTTCTGCATCTAGGTTCATCAGAGATATTGGTCTGTAGTTTTCTTTCTTTGAGGTGTCTTTGTCTGGTTTTGTAATCAGGGTGATGTTGGCCTCATAGAATGAATTTGGAAGAGCTCCCTCTTTTTTTATTTCCTGAAATAACCTGAAAAGTATTGGTATTAATTCTTCTTTAAAGGTTTTGTAAAACTCCGCTGTATACCCATCTAGTCCTGAGCTTTTCTTTGTTGGTAGCCTTTTGATTGCTTCTTCTTTTCCATCCATTGATATTGGTCTGGTTAAATTGTGTGTATCCTCCTGACTCAGTCTGGGCAAATCATGTGACTTAAGAAATTTATCGATGTCTTCACCATTTTCTATTTTATTGGAATATAGGTTTTCAAAATAATTTCTAATTGTCTTCTGTATTTCTGTATCATCTGTTGTGATATTGCCTTTTTTATCACATATGTTAGTAATTTAAGTTCTCTCTCTTCTTCTCTTCGTTAGCATGGCTAAGGTTCTATCAATCTTATTTATTTTTTCGAAGAACCAACTTTTATTTTTGTTAATTTTTCAGTAATTTCTTTTGTTTCAATTTTGTTGATTTCCACTCTGATTTTAATTATTTCTCGCCTTCTGCAACATTTGCTGTTGTTTTGCTCTTCATTTTCTATGGTTTTGAGATAAAGTGTGAGCTCATTTATTTTTTGTTTTTTTCTTTTTTTGAGGAATGACGTCCAGGTGATGAATTTCCCTTTTAAAACTGCTTTCAGTGTGTCCCATAGATTCTGATATGTTTTCATTTATCTCTAAGAATTTTTTGATTTCCTCATTTATGTCTTCTGTAACCCATTGATCATTGAGTAATACATTGTTCATTTTCCATGCGATGTAGGATTTTTTCTTCCTTCTTTTATCATTGGTTTACAGTTTCATTCCATTATGATCAGATAAAATTCATGGTATTATCTCCACCCCTTTATATTTACTGAGGGTTGCCCTATGGCATAATATATGGTCTATTTTTGAGAAGGATCCATGTGCTGCTGAGAAAAAAGCATATCCACTTGATGATGGCTGATATATTCTATATATGTCAGTTAAGTCTAGGTTATTGATTGTGATATTGAGTTCTATAGTTTCTTGATTCAACTTTTGTTTGGAGGATCTGTCCAATGGTGAGAGAGGTGTGTTGAAGTCACCCATAATAATTGTGTTGTGGTCTAATTGATTCTTGAACTTGAGGAGAATTTGTTTTCTGAACATCGCAGAACCATTATTTGGGGTGTAAATATTGATAATTTTTATGTCTTGTTGGTGAATGGTTCCTTTTAACAGTATATAATGTCCTTCCTTATCCCTTTTGATTAAATTAGTCTTGAAGTCGATTTTATTCGATATGAGGATGGCTACCCCTGCTTACTTACGAGGACTGTGTGCATGGTCTATTTTTTCACAACCTTTCACCTTCAGCCTGTGTATGTCTTTTCCATTCAGATGTGTCTCCTGGAGGCAACATATTGTTGGATTTGTTTTTAAATCCAAGTTACAAGCCTATGTTGCTTTATTGGAGAGTTTAAGCCATTAATGTTTAGAGCTTCCACTGATGTATGGTTTGTACTGCCAGCCATGTTTGATTATTTATCTTTTTTTTTTAATTTTGTTTGTTTCTCCATGATTAGCTTTTCCCCCGCCCTGTGTCATTACTGAGGCAGTTCCCACTGATGGTTTTGGTTGTTGTTTTTCATTTGTTCTTCGTGTAGTGTTTTGCTCAAAACACGTTGCAATGCTGGTTTTCTGGCTGCAAACTTTTAGCTTTTGTTTATCATGAAAGATTTTTATTTTATTGTCGTACCTGAAGCTTAATTTTGCTGGATACAGAATTCTTGGTTGGCATCCACTGTCTTTCAGTGTTTGAAATACGTTGTTCCAGGATCTTCTTGCTTTCAGCATCTGTGATGAAATATCTGTTGTTAACCTTATTGGTTTACCCCTGAATGTAATCTGCCTACTTTCGCTTGTAGCTTTCAATATTTTCTCTTTGTTCTGAATATTGGATATCTTCATAAAAATGTGTCTTGGCATTGGTCTACTGTGATTTTGTGTGCTCGGTGTACTCTAGGCATCTACATTTTGTAAATCCGTTTTCTTTTTTAATTCTGGAAAGTTTTCTGTAATTATTTCATTCAGCAGGTTACTCATTCCCTTGGTTTGAATCTCTGTACCTTCCTCTATCCTGATGACTCATAAGTTTGTTTTTTTTTATGTTATCCCATATCTCTTGGATGTTTTTCTCGTGATTTTTTACCAGCCTTTGTGAGTTGGCTAGACTCTTTTCAAGATGATATATTTTGTCTTCATTATCTGACATTCTGGCTTCTACTTGCACCACTCTGTTAGTGATACTCTCAATTGAGTTTTTAATTTGGTTTAGCGTTTCCTTCATTTCTAGAATTATTGTTTGATACTTTTTAACAATCTCTATCTCCTGATAAAGATGCTTAACTTCTTCTTTTATCTGTTTATATAATTCATTTTCAATATGTTCTTTCACTGTTTGGATTTGCTGTCTCGTATCCTCTTTAAGGTTCCATTCCATCTGTCTAAGGTATTCCTTTTGTTCTTTATATGACCATTTTTCTGATGACTCTAGCTCCTCCTGAATATTTAGGCTGTCTTTCATTGTTTGTACTCCTTTTCTTCCTTGCTTTTTTATGCTGCTCATGTTACTTCTTGTTTTGTTTGACTGCTAAGTTACTGCTTATTCTTATAAATTTATTTGATGCTTGGGAGAAAAGATATTAGAAGGGATGAAAAGAAGTCACTAAAGAGAATGAGAGAAGGCAGGTAGAATTCAAGGAAGGGGGAATAAGAAAATTGAAAAGAAATTAAAAGACAAAATAAAAAAATTGAAAATAAAAAACGAAATATTTCTTTTTAAAATAATAATAATCATTAAAAAAATGAAAATTAAAATTTAAAAAATAATAATAATAAAATTAAAAAATAAAAACTTTAAAAAAGTTAAAGAACAACAACAAAAAATGAAAATGTAAGAAAAAGAAAAAAAATTTAAAAAAAAAATAATAATACATGCAATCATAGAGTTCAGTTAATTTCTCTTCCAGTAGGTGGAGCTGTGCACACTGGGCCAAGTTTCTCCACTCAATAGGTGGGAACCAATCACTGTGCAGCAGCTCTTCCTCCCAGATGGGCGAGTCTCCAAACCTGAGTGCCTAGGGCCTTCTCTTGTGTTTCCTCAAGCCAGGTCCCGCTCAACTGTGACACTCACCACAATACACGCCAGGTCTCTGCTCCTAGTAGCCCAGTTTTCATGAACGCCTAGGCACACACTCCCTCTTTGCCTCTCTCAGACCCTAAATCTGTAGAGCATGGGGCTGAGAACCCCCAGCGAATTTGCTTGCCCTCCAGTAGCCATGTCCCCGGTAGCTGGTGCAAGAGACCTCAGTTGTCAGTACTGGTGGGAGCGGTAGCCGGGAATTCTGCGCTGCGAGTCCCGCGCCACTCCTGATTCCATCGGTCTGGCTATCTTCCTCACGGGAGAGCTGGGAGGGGCCCTTATGGGAGAGCTGGGAGTGGCCCTTAAGGTTTACCCGCTGTGTGGAGAGAGATGGATAGGGGATTACACACCTGTCATGCTGGTTTCAATCAAGTTATCTCTTCTGCCCATGACGTCAGTTCTCTGCCATGGTGGTATCCCATGCAAATGGTGACCATTCATTCCCTTTCCCAAGTGACCAATGCAACGAGTGGGTCCTGACTGTATCTACCAAGCCCCATTTAAATCCTGTGCCCACTGCTTTTGAAGGCTCAGTTGGCTTTTACCTCAGTAAATTCAGAAGGGCCGGCCAGTTATTTCAGTGAGAAAGTTAGTGCTGAGTCACGAGAAGCAGGTGAATCTGAGCTTGAATGCATCCGATCCAGGCTCTGGTGGGTTCTGAGGGGCCCAGACTGTTTGCCCCACATCAACGTAAGGTCATCATTGCCTAGTGATTCTGAGCAAACAGCATTTAGACAGTTTACGACTCCCTATGCCCGCACAGCTGAAGAGGTCAGAGACTCGATTTCTCCATGCCCACCACCATGTTGGATCTCATATTTGCTACTTTTTAATGTCTGTGCGTGTGCGTGTGTATGTATGTATGTGTATATATATATATATATATATATATATATATATATATATATATATATACTCTCCTGATTGTTGAAAATATGAAATATCTGTGTCTTATTATACACTCCCTAAATTCATTCATATTCATATATGTGGATGTATAACAAACTTTCCACAAGATTATTATCAGAAATAATCATCCACCTGAAATACATATTTGTTTCCTAGTACTGAAAACTAACTTCAGTGAATGGTGCATACAAACTCTAATATTTCTACAGTTACTGACCCAGTTTAACATCAATGCAAGTAGATTCCTAGGGGACATGATGTGTATTTTGATGTTAATTTTTATTCAAAACTGGTACGTTACTATTTCCTCAGTTTATGCACATTTAGGATATAAACTTCATCCACAAGTTGGCAAATTAATAGGCATTTGTTTCAACTTTAATCACTACTTTCTTCAGAACATGTGTATTTTCAGGGTTTCTTGACTGGTATTTTCATGAGACTTCTTCCCAAAAAACATTTCTTTTCGATTTCAGTAATCACTGTTGAAGCAAAACTCACACACTCTTCATGATAAACAAAAACACTAATATTACCATTATATGTATAACTGGTTGGAATGAATGACTGTATATCAATATAAGATTTCTTATATATTTTCAGAAATCAATTCAATCCATTAATTAAAGTGGAACCAGTTGTATTATTTATTCACAGTATGGTTTATTCATGCATTATCTCTATATTCATAAATACAGGAGACACCTCTTTTTACCCCTAATACTATTGTATATGTCTTCAAAATATTGCTCACAGAAATGGTGGAAGAAATACTCATGTCACCTGATCAACATATACATTTTTTCACAGTAATATTCTGGACAAAAAATGTAAAGGTCACGCTTATGATTGTACCAAAGCCTAAATGCAAAGTGAACATGGATTAATAAAAACATCCATGTCCAGGTTTCCTAATGCTCTCAAATGTCAATCCTATTGGTGACTACATATTTGTTTCTTCCTAAGATTATATATTCAAACTCAACCCTGTTGAAAATGTCTAATCTTATCACTCACTTTATACTTTGCCTGATTTCGTAATGTCTCTATTGATATCTGCTTTTCTACACATTTTCCCCAGTTGATCATAGTGACTGACTCTTCATATGTGCTGACATTTACATTCACTCTCTCACCGAAACTATATTGCTAAAGAACTTTTGGTCCAAATCCTATACTCTCTCTGCTTCCTAAACCTACCGACTATCTTCCTAATCCTACCGACAATCCCTTTTTGACTGGATGTTTTCTTCTACATTCAATCATCCCATGTACAAGGTCCTATGCCATTGTATATTCAATTATCTAAGACAACTTTAGAGAACATAATTCAAAGCTAAGTATCCCAATCATAGGCCCATTGCCCTTCTGTGCTTCAAATCATACCTAGATTTTTGTTTTCATACTTATATTTCAAGTCTATATTCTTGTAAATATCGCAGGTTCCCAATACCATTATTCATCACATAGAATGATTCCTAACCCAAATCGAACCTGTTATTAACCCTAAGCATACACTGTTCCCTCACTCTCATTTTACAGAAGAGCAGGGACAGAGTTGTTCTTACATTACAAGAATGTAGAGGACCTTCCACCTGCTGAGAACCTCAAAGATCCATACAGAAATTATACCCGGAGAAGTTGTAGGCAGATATGAAGAATCTGAGAGAGCAAATGTCATCTTTCAAGGCAAACAACCTGGTCAAGATGAATTGATGTGTCTGAATCAGCCTCTCTCTTCTTATTGTAGAGAAGATGGACCAAACCAGGCCTGTGTGGAGAGCTGTTCCAGGGTGCCTATGGCTGATATTCCATTCTAACTTGTGAAAGTGTCACAGAAAGTAGGGACAGCCTCCATCTCATGCGACCCTTGGAAGCAACTGTTAGGACAAAGTGGTTGCCAAGACAGTGGCCTCATTCAGTTCCAAAGAAAGTGACATACCTCATTTTTTTGGTGAAGGAACTCTCTGAACATGGTATCCAAGAAGCCAGGCACCGAAATGCAGTCCCAAACTCAGTACCAGTGGGCTCACTTCTTTGGATTTGACAAGGACAGAGTCAGTCTTTCTTGGTACATACTGATGTGAGGATGGCCAAATGCCAGGAGAGCTCTGAACAGGGACTTTTCCTGAGATAGCAGGTAGTGGCTCACCACTTTTTCCTGACAACTTCACAGAGTTGGCCAAGAAAACCAAATCGGAGAGAGGACAAGTCATTTTGGGGGAACATAGTATGGCCCACCACTCAGAGGACACTCCGGATAGTCACAGACCTACTTGGGGAAAGGAGGTGCCTTTGTGTGTGTGGTTGTGGGTTTGTCTCATGTTCTTAGAATAGGTAGGAAAGGCAGTTTGTTTGGTTTGGAGTGAATTGTTTCTAGTAAGTCGTTTGACAAGGTGAGTGTTTCTATGTTTGTGTATCCCACTGTGTCAGTGGTTGTAGACATGAGAAAAGAGAATGCAACAATGGATGTGTCCTGTCAAGAAGACAGCTTCCCAGCATTCATCCTGCCCAATTTATAAATGGAGTGCGGCTTGCCTTATGGCTGGGCAATACCTACTATCTTCCTAAGTCCCTGTTTTTTTCCTGAATTCTGGCCACTCTCCAGAATAGGCTCATGGTTTTGTGTCTGAGATATTTACCAATTCCAAGGTCCGTGACAAGCCCATGTTCTGGATAGCCGAGGGAATGGCGAGCATCTCAGGAAACTCCGATATCAGTATGACCAGGAAAGTCTCAGTGGATAAACCCTGCTTTGGGCCTTTTGCTTACCTATGGTTCTGTTGCCCTGAATGTCAGGAAGGTCTTTGCCTAAGACAACCCCTTTGTGAAGCCTGAAGAAAACAGTTTTCATATGGAAATAAATGGGCATCACCTGTGGCTCTCTGCTTAATTGCTTTGGAAAGGGATGTGTCTGAATCAGGCTTTTGGCCATGTGTTAGGCTGTGGCTTAGATTCTCAGCACCTGATGATCTGAAGAAACATCCCATGTGTGCATCCAAAATCAAAATGGCAAAGGTTTAGTCATTGTGAATGAATTCTATTGCCTTCCTTTGTTCGGTTTCTGAAATCCATCAAGTGAAAATAGGGATCCTTTGGGTCAAATGAGTTCTTCAAATCTCGGCAGAGGTGCTTAAATAATTCAATCCATTATTTAAAGTTGGAACCATTTATATTATATATTCACTGTAGGGACTAGTCATGCATTATCTCTATATTCATAGACACATGGTACTCCTATTTGTACCCCAATACTAATTTATTCATCTTCAAAATATTGCTTCCAGAAATGGTGGAAAATACTCATGTCACCTGATTTACATATACATGTTATCACAATAGTATTCTGGGCACAAAATGCAAAGGTCACACTTATGATTGTACCAAATTCTAAATGGAAAGTGAGTACAGATTACTAAAAACATCCATGTCCAGGTTGCCTAATGCTCTCAAATGTCAATCCTGTTGGTGACTACATATTTTTTCTTCATAAGATTATATATTCAACCTCAACACTGTTGAAAATGTCTGATCCTATAACTCACTTTATACTTTGCCTGATTTCCTAATGTCTCTATTGACATATGGTTTCCTACATATTTTCCAGAGTTCATCATTGTAACTGACTCTTCACATATGACGGTTATTACATTCATTCTCTACCAGAAACCCTACTGATAAAGAACTTTTGGTCCAAATACTAAATTCAGTCTGCTTTCTAAATCTACTGTCTATCTTCCTAATCCTACCATCTATAATTTTGACTGGATGTTCTTTTCGTCATTCAATCATCCAAGGTACAAGGTCCTATTCCATTGTATATCGATTTAACTGAGACATCTGTACAGAATATAATTCAAAGCTAAGTATCCCAATCAAGTGCCCAATGCACTTCTGGGCTTCAAATCTTACCTAGATTTCTGTTTTCATACTTATATTTCACCTATATATTCTTGTAAATATCTCAGGTTCCCAATACCATTATTCATCTTGCAGAATGATTCCTAACCCAAATCAAACCTGTTATGAATCCTAACCATACACTGTTCCCTCATTCTAACTTTACAATACAGCAGGGACAGAGTTGGTCTTACAATACAGGAATGTAGGGGATCTTCCACCTGCTGAGAACCTCAAAGGTCCATGCAGAAATAATCCCTGGAGAAGACTTAGGCAGCTATAAAGGACCTGAGAGAGCAAAATCATCTTCCATGGCAATAACCCCGGTCAGGATGAAGTGTTGTTTCTGAATCAGCCTCTCTGTTCTTAATTTAGAGAAGATGGACCAAATCAGGCCTGTATGGAGAGCTGTTCCCTGGTGCCTATGGTTTATATATACCATTCTGACTCGTGAATGTGTCACAGGAAGTCGGGGCAGCCTCCATCTCATGGGACCCTTGTAAGCAACTGTTAGGACAAAGTGATTGCCAAGGTATTGACCTCATTCAATTCCTGAAGAATGTGACCTACCTCACTTCTTTGGTGATGGAACTCTCTGAAGTTGGGATCCAGGAAGCCAGGCACCCAGAGCCAGTTCCAATACCAGTCTCAGTGGACTCATTTCTTTGGATTTACCAAAGATACAGTCAGTCTTTCTTCTAACCTCCTGATGTGAGGATGGCCGAAATCCAGGAGAGCTCTAAAGAGGGGCCTTTCCTGAGAAAGCAGGTAGTGGTTCACCGCTGGCTCCTGAAAACTTAAAAGAGTTGGCAAAGGAGATCTGATCTGATACAGGACACGCCATTTTGGGGAAACATACTATGGTCCACCAGTCAGAAGACACTCCGGATGGTCACAGACCTACTTGTGGGAAGGAGGTGCCTTTGTGGGTGTGGGTGTGAGTTTGTGGTTTTGTCTTATGTTCTGAGAATAGGTAGGAAAGGTGGTTTGTTTCATTTGGAGTCGACTGTTCCTAATAAGTCGTTTGACAAGGCGAGTTTTTCTATGTCTGTGTATTCACTGTGTCCGTGGTTGTAGTCTTTAGAAAAGAGAATGCATCAATGGAGGTGTGCTTTCTAGTAGGAAGCTTCCAGGCATTCATTATGTCCATTTTATGAATGGACTGCGGCTTGCCTTATGGATAGGCAGCACCTACTATCTTCCTAAGTTCCTGTTCACTTACTGATTTCTGGCCTGTCTCCAGAATAGGCTCATGGTTTTGTGTTCAAGATATGTACCACCTCCAGATTCTGTGACATGGTCATTTCCTGGATAGATTAAAGGAATGGGAACATCTCAGAAAACTCAGATATCAGTGTAACCAGAAAAGTCTCAGTGGAGAAACCCTGCTTTGGGCCATTTGGTTACCTATGGTTCCCTTGCCCTTAATATCAGGAAGGTCTTTGCCTCAGGCCACCCCTTTGTGAAGCCTGAAAAAAACAGATTAAATTGGAAATGAATGGGAATCACCTGTGGCTCTTTGCTTAATTCCTTTGGAAAGGGTTGTGTCTGAATCAGCCTCTTGGCCCTGTGTGAGATTGTGGCTTTGATTCTCTGAACCTGATAGATCTAAAGAAATATCCCATGTGTGCATCCAAAACCAAAATGGCCAAAAGAGCAGTCATTGAGGATGAAGTCTTTTACCTTCCTCTGTAAGCTTCCTCACCTTTGTCAAGTGAGAATAGGGAAGATACACCAAGCCAATTGATGGCTCCTTTTGGAAAAATTGTACCACTGATGACAGCATCAGCATAAGTACCCCAACACTACCACAATTTTTTGCACCAGCAGATAGTTCACAAGGCATACAAGTGACTTTGCAATGCATACAAGTGATACATAGTCCAGGCAAGTTCTGCAAGAAGTTCAGTGATGGCTATTGCAGAAGCTGTAGATTGGTTTTATCTTTGTCTTCACCAGCACTGGGATGAAGATAGGAATTCTGGCAATAATGGCTAAAGAAAAAATTATGTAACATTCCAGAAAGCACTAAAAGAAAACAATTTTCTTAACAATTTACATTATCTTGATGAGAATTATTAAATATAATGAAAAGGAAAAATGAGAGTAAACAAACAGGTCTGTTAACCTCCTATTTTTTCACATATTAAAACAATCCTGAACAGTTGTTTACCCAATTTAAATTAAACCATTTAAATCACGTGAATAAAAAAAATGGATGAATTTTTCATGAACACTCATCATATATGATATATGGACATACGTGCATTCAAACATATAACACAAAACACAAGTGTGAACACATAATAAATACATACAACACATAACATAATAGTAAAGGCCTTATAACTTTTTACAGGTAAAATCACCATTGAAATGTTTAAAAACTCTATAGTCAAAAAATAGAACTGATCAGCAAAATATTTACCTAGGTCTGTATGAGCTCAAAAAAACAAAATAGAACTTCATGATGTGGGAAAGGGGAATAATAAAATAGACATTGAAAAAAGCATCCCTGTTCTGTCACAGATGTAAGGATAGACAAACTGGAGTTTTGGATATCAGCTGTTATGGATTTGAGCCAAATCATCTTATTTTAGTCTACAGAAATCACTTTAGTTAATCTCTCTGGAATCTAAATCAGCTGCTTTTCTCCCTCTGGAAACACATAAATAGACCCCCGACTCCAGGCAATCACTGGTTCAGGACCTTAGTTAATTTCTCTGGAATCAAGATCGGCTGCTGTCCTTCCTGGGAAAACCCACAAAGAGACCTCTGACTCCAGATAATTAATGGGTCAGGACCTTTCCATTGTCCTGTTAGAATATCCTTCCGAAGTACCTTGGATTTATACACATTTTTTGGGCACATATGCCTTTCCACAGCACTAAGTCCTGATGAATCCAAATTTTAATAGTTTAGAGTAAAAAGGGTTATTTTAAGTTTGTCTTTGGGGAATTTATACCACTTCCCAATTTCATCCTCTTACTTTAATAAGTACATTTTAATAGTTTGATGTGCTCTTTCAACTCTGCCGTGTCCCTGTAGATTGTATGACATTCCTGTTATATGAGTAATGCCAAATGATGAGTAAAATTGTTTAAAAAAGGTGGAAGTGTAACCGGGGGCGTTATCTGTTTTTAACTGTTTTGGAACGCCCACAGTGGCAAAATTTTGTAAGCAATGAGCTATAACATCTTTAGTTTTTTTCTCTGGCATGAAGGTAGCCCATCAAAAATCCAGAAGAAGTATCAACTGTAACATGCAAATATTTTAATTTTCCAAATTCAGGCAAGTGTGTGACGTCCATCTGCCAAATATGGTTAGGAATCAATCCTCTAGGATTGACTCCAAGATTAACTTGTGTTAAAAAGGTCACATAATTTTGACATTTTTTTATTATTTGTAAGCTTTTTCCTCAGTTATTTTAAAATGCTATTGTAAAGTATTAGCATTGATGTGGAACTTTTAATGAAAATTTATAGCTTCTTCTACTGTAGAGAAAATATATATGTATGTCATGTGTTGTTTTATCTGCTAAATCATGCCCAAACTAAGGGGTCCAGGCAATCCTGTATGTGCCCTGATATGTCCTATAAAGAATGAATCTTTTCTGTCCCAGATTAGACTTTATATAGTGGAAAGCAAAGAGAAAACAGTAGAGGAAGGGGAAATCCTACCAGCATCTTCAAGGGATACTATAGCATTAACGATATACTGACTATTGGAAAATAAATTAAATACAGAATCTTTAAACATCACAAAAGTTTGTAATACTTCATTAAGCTCTACCTTTTGAGCTGATTGTTTGGGTACTAAAAATGTAGGAGTTGGGTCAGGTGTAACTATTGGTGCTGTACCATTATTTGACCCATCTGTGAATATATTTGGCATATTCATGATAGGTGTTTTCTTGTCATTTTTGGAAAAATTACACGATGTGATGACCAAAAAGACAATAAAAGATTAGATGGTAAGTGGTAATCAAATGAAACTTTAGATTTACACATGATTATTGCCCAAGTATTTAACTCATTAGCTAATTCATGGATTTGATTTATAGTATATGGAGTAATAATTTTATTGGGAAAAATTCCAAACACTCCCTTTGCTGCTTTTATTCCTATGAGTATTAATTTTCCCTCAGCCTCAGGATTCCTAGTAATAATAGTGTTAGAAGAATTGCCGCAGTCTGGCTGGGCACAAATCACGAGCCACTCACAGCATTGTAGATTCAAACAGCAATTCTTTATTCCCGATCTCACACCGGCCATCTACAAACACGTTCTGGGGAAATCCACGTTCTTTGGCCAACTCCACACCTCCACTGGGCTTCTGTCTCCCAAAAATACTGTCTGACCCTAAGAACTCGAGAGGAACTTAGGCAGCAGGATACGCCCTATTCTAAACGGGGAATGCCCTAAACTCGGATTATCCTAAACCGGGAACACCCTAAACATGGATCCGCCCTGGTCCTTGAGCAAGGTCACTTTCCAGGAGTCCTTCCACTAAACAGCATAGGGGTACGCTGGCAAGGAAATTGTCATACCTATTTGGCTAATGGCTCCCAGCATCTCCCCCCTTCTGATTACTTAAACAACAGTAATGTGGCTTAAGGACCATCCCTGGTAGGTTGTCCAATTCAACACATGGTGCTTACTCGTCATGGGAAAACTGACCTTTAGGCGTCAGCCTCCTGTCTTAGGTTGATACCACTGCAACTGGATCATACCCATCACTGACTACCAGTCCAGCATACAGCCATACTTGTGGATGGGTCTATGCACCAGTGGGGGGGGTGAGGTTCCTTGCCTCACCTCTGTAGGCCCCCAAATTTGGCCTTGGTGCCAGTTGGGGAGTGAGGTTAATGTGGCTTAAAGACCGTGCCTGGTAGTTTGTCCAATTCAACATATGGTTCTCACCCGTCATTGGAAAACTGACCTTTTGGCGTCAGCCTCCTGTCTTAGGTTGATACCACTGCAATTGTACCATACCCGTCACTGACTACTGGTCCAGCATATAGCCATTGGCCCCCAAATTTTAGACCATCACTAGCAGAAGGGAGGAGGATACAGAAATGCCATGACATCCAGCCAATTGACAGCTCCTTTGGAAAAATTGCATCACTGGTGACACCATCAGCAAAGATATGCCAGCACTACCACAATTAACATGGGGTGCACTGACAAGGAAATAAAAATTGCATCACTGGTGACACCATCAGCAAAGATATGACAGCATTACCGTAATTCGCTGCACCAAACGATAGTTATATAGTCCAGGCAAGTTCTGCAAGCAGTTCAAAGCGGAGGAATCTATCAATATGTCCGTCTCCTCCCAAAGTCCGTTTCCTCCCAAAGTAAGTTGACTTCTCGTTTGAGCATTACTTGTTGAGTTATATTCATTGATGCATTAGTTTATACTCCTTACTGTGATAGCTATCATAGAAGCTGTAGTTTGGTTTTATCTTTGTCTTCTCTGGCACTGGGATAAAGATAGAAATTCTGGCAATGATGCTAAAGAGACATTATCCTGAAAGGAATTATAAAATATAATGAAAAGGAAAGGTGAAAGTAAACAAACAGATCTGTTAACCTCCTTTAAAAACAATCTTTAACAGCTGTTTACCTAATTTAAATTAGTAAACAAACAGATCTGTTAACCACCTTTAAAAACAATCCTTAACAGCTGTTTACCTAATTTAAATTAAGCCATTTAAATCACGTGAATAAAAAATAAATAATTTGGATTCATTTTTTCATGAGTGCTCCTCATATATGAAATATGGACATATGCACACACAGACATACAACACAAAACACAAACATACAACAAACACATAAGACAATAATAAAGGCCTTGTAGCTTTACTTAGGTGAAATCTACATTCAATGTTTAAAAACACCACAGTCAAAAAATAAAACTGATCAGAAAAACATTAACCTAGGTTTGTAGAGCTCAAAAAATAAAAATAGAACCTTATGATGTGGGAAAAATGCAATAATAAAATAGATATTGAAAAAAGCATCCTGGTTAATCACTGTCACAGATGTAAGAATGGCCAAACTGGATTTCTGGATATCAGCTGTTATTGATGAGTCAAATTATCTTCTTTTTGATCTGTAGAAATTGCTTTAGTAGTCTTTCTGCAATCCAAATCAGTTGCTGTTCTCCCTGTGGAAAAACACAAACACAACCCTGACTCCAGACAATTACTGGGTAAGGACCTTTCCATTGTCCGGTTAGAATATCCTTCCAAAGTACCTTGGGCTTATGCACATTTTTTGGACACATATGCCTTTCCACAGCACTAAGTCCTGATGAATCCAAATTTAAAAAGTTTAGAGTAAAAAGCTTTACGTTAAGTTTATTTTTGGGGAATATATACCCCTTCTCAATTCCGTCTTTTTGCTTTAATAAGTACATTTTTATTGTTTGATGTGCTCTTTCAACTATGCCTTGTCCGTGTGCATTGTATGGGATTCCTGTTACATGAGTAATGCCAAATGATGAGCAAATTGTTTAAAAGAGGTAGAAGTATAACCGGGGGCATTATCTGTTTTTAACTGTTTTGGAACACCCACAGTTGCTAAATTTTGTAAGCAATGAGCAATAACATCTTTAGTTTTTTCTCCGCATGAAGGGAGCCCATGAAAAATCCAGAAGAAGTATCAACTGTAACATGCAAATATTTTAATTTTCCAAATTCAGGCAAGTGTGTGACGTCCATCTGCCAAATATGGTTAGGTATCAATCCTCTAGGATTGACTCCAAGATTAACTTATGGTAAAATGTCACACAATTTTGACATTGTTTTATTATTTGTCTATCTTGTTCCTTAGTTATTTTGAAACGCTTTTGTAAAGTAATAGCATTGACATGGAACTTTTTATGAAAATTTATAGCTTCTTCTAGTGTAGAGAAAATGTGTATGTATGTCATGTGTAGTTTTATCTGCTAAATCATTGCCCAAACTAAGGGGTCCAGGCAATCCTGTATGTGCCCTGATATGTCCTATATAGAATGGATCTTTTCTGTCCCAGATTAGACTTTGTATAGTGGAAAGCAAAGAGAAAACAGTAGAGGAAGGGGAAATCCTACCAGCATCTTCAAGGGATACTATAGCATTAACTATATAATGAATAAGGAAAAATAAATTAAACACAGAATCTTTAAACATCACAAAAGCTTGTAATACTGCATTAAGCTCTACCTTTTTAGCTGATTATTTGGGTACTAAAAATGTAAACGTTGGATCAGGTGGAACTATTGCTGTTGTATCATTATTTGACCCATCAGTGAATATATTTGGAGCATTCATGATAGGTGTTATCTTGTCATTTTTGGAAAAATTACAGGATGTGATGACCAAAAAGATAATAAAAGATTAGATGGTAAGTGGATATCAAATGAAACATTAGATTTACACATGATTATTGCCCAAGTATTTAACTCATTAGCTAATTCATCAATTTGATTCATAGTATATGGAGTAATAATTTTATTGGGTGAAATTCCACACACTCCCTTTGCTGCTTTTATTCCTATGAGTATTATTTGTCCCTCAGCCTCAGGATACCTAGTAATAATAGTGTTAGAAAAAAATGATAAATGTGTCCATAATAATGGACCTTCTTGCCAAAATACTACTGTAGGAATATCTTTTGTTGGTAGTCCAATAAATAATAGAGGAGAAATTATATCAACTCTATCCAAATGCATATTTACCATATAAGTTTTAATGATTTTTAATGCTTTTCTTGCTTCAGGTGTTTACATTCTCGGTTAATTTAGATCTGATGGACTTTTTAGGATATCAAAAAAAAGTCCCAACTCTCCTGTTGGTATACTAGATAAGGTCTTATCCAATTTATATCTCCTAATAACTTTTGAAAGTCATTAATTGATTTGAGTTGATCTATTCGTATTTGAATTTTTGGTGGACTGACCATGGTTGAGGATAATAGAACTCCTAAATAATTAATTTGAAAATTTAATTGTACTTTATCAATTACTATCTCTAGATTATAATTTTTAATAAGTTTGTAAGTGTGGCATAACGTTCTAGTAAAGGGTTTTTACCTTTGTGTGCTAATAATACATCAACCATATAGTGAAATATTTGTAATTCAGGATTTTGATTTCAGAGTGGCTGGATTACTTTGTTAACATAAATTTGACACATAGTTGGGCTGTTAGCCATCCCTTGAGGGAGTGCTTGCCACTCTTACCTCTGATCAGGACCTTCATGATTCAGTTCAGGGATAGTAAATGCAAAACGTGGACTATCCTCAGGATGAATTGGAAATGAAAAGAAAACAATCTTTAATATGTATAACTAAAACATACCAAGTTTTTGGCAAAGCAGAAAATTGAGGAATCCCTGATTGAGCAGGTCCCATAATAACCATCTCATTATTAATGGTTCTTAAATCTTGCAATAATCTCCATTTACCAGATTTCTTTCTGATGACAAAAATGGGAATATTATGGGGAGATATAGAAGGTTGTATATGTCCTTCAACTAATTTTTGTTTACCAGGTCATGGACTGCTTGTATCTTTTCTTTAGTCAGGGTCCACTGAGGAACGAATACTGGTCTTTCTAATTTCCAAGTAATTTTTATTGTCTCAGTGGCACTTTCTGAAAATCCAACCCATGTCTGTATGTTCCTTGATCTATTTGTATTGGTGCTGCTATACCTTGTTCCTGTTTATCTAAACTTTTTCCTTTTCTAAAACCTTGTCTAGCCATAATAGGGGGTGCTTATTTGTTGATGTTATTTGTTAATGTCAAACCTAATTGATCTAGGACATCTCGTCCCCATAAATTTATGGGAAGATGAAACAATACATACGGCTGTATAGTTCTTTCACATCTTTCAGGATTCTTCCAATCTAATACCATTGCACCTTTATGGGGATTAGTCGCCACTCCTTGGTCTTGAATCATTTGAGTGGCTTTTGGTAATGGCCAATGTTTTGGCTATTCTTGATGAGAGATGATGCTAAGTTCTGCACCTGTATCCAGTAGCCCATTAAATTCATGAACTTGAATATTTAGTTTTAGTATGGGGCGAAAATCTAAATTTAAAGAAAGCATAGCCAAATCTACACCTGTGGAGCCTTATCCCTTGGAACCTCTTTCTACAGCATGACTGGAAACTTTATCATGTAGGCTGGGTATTATTTGTAAATGTGGTATTTTATCTCCTGGTGAAATTACTGACATATCCTTTGGAGAACTGGATATATATTTTAATTCACCTTCATAATCATGATCAATTACCCAAGGACTTATCATAAGTCCTTTTAGATTAGAAGAGCTGCGTCCCAATAATAAGCCTACTGTTCCTTTGAGAATAGGTCCTTTCACCCCTATGGGAATGATTTGAACCCCCATCTCTGGATTTAGTACTGCTCTGGGAGAGGTGCAGATTTTTCTGATGAGGGATCTGATGGAAAATGTGTCCTGGGCACTACTCTGATGGTGTTGCTGTGTTCCTTCAGTGCTCTGTATATTTGTGGTTTTGGGCCCCAGAGCATTGAGCCCCCCTGTCCATTTTTTGGCAATGGAGCCCGATGCCTTTCTCCATGATATCGTGGATAAACAGCTGGTCTTTCTTCATTTTTTGATATTGAATTACCCTCTATGGTGGTTTGAGAACGGCATTCATTAGCCCAATATCTCCCTCTATGGCATCGTGGGCAAATACCTGGTATTCTACTTCTTTGATACATAGTTTTTTAAACCCTCCTGCTATAGGGCAATTCCTTTTAAAATGTCCTGTTTGTTCACAATTGTAGCATCTTCGTGGCCTGGCATCTAAAGCCTGTTTTACTGCAACTGCCACAATTTGCCCTTGTTCATTGATGTCTCTGGCATCTAAAGCCTGTATTACTGTAGCTGGCACGACTTGCTCTTATTCATTAACGTCTCTACATAATTTAATATATGTTTTTAAATCTTCATGTTTGCATCGTCTAATGATATCTCTGCACCAACGATTCACTTGGTCATAAGCCTGTTGTTTTATTAATGGCATTGCTTGTTCTGAATTCCCCAAAACTCTGGTAGCTGTTTGAATAAGTTTATCTACAAATTCAGCATAAGATTCACTAGCTCCTTGTATTACCTTAGATAATTGACCTAATAACCCTCCATGCCCTTGTAAAGTCTTCCATGCCCTAACCGCCTTGCAGCAATTTGTGCATATATGCCAGGATCATATGCAATTTGTTGCTGCTGATCCTCATAAAGTCCCTTTTCTAAAAAATCTACATTTCTCTGAGGATAACCAGCTTCTGCATTTCGCCTAGCCATCTCCATGCAAAATTCCTCATTGGCAACCTTCCATAACAGGTATTGTCCTCCATTTAGCACAGCTTTACACATATTAGCCCAATCTGCTGGCGTCATATTCAAGTTGTTAATGGATTCGACCAAGCTTACAATGAAGGGTGGTTGAGGACCATAGGTTGTTACAGCCTCTATTAGTTGCTTCACTATTTTGAAATTTAAAGCATGGAGATTTCGCTGCCCTACTACTTCAAATACAGGGCATGTTAATACTTGAGATCCTGTCTCAGGATTCGAACTATCAACTGCGGGGGTTGGGGGCCTCCCAGCATATGGAGGTAGCCTTGTTAGTTGGACATTTACATCCTCTGTTGATTGAAAGGTGTTAGTAACAGTCTCCTGTAGAGGAGGCGCTGTTGGTTGGAAACTTACGCCCTATGGTGATAGAAAGTTGTTATTAGCAGTCTCCTTTTGTAACTTTCTCCCTGATGACTTTTTATGCTCTAAATTTTGATCCTCTATCTTTGTCTGAACTGAAGGATTTGGACTAAACAAACCAGATACGAATGTCCACAATGGCAATGTGCCAACTGGCAGAGTCCGTAGGCTGTTCTTTTCTCTTCTTTTTAAATCTTCACCATGATGGTTTCATTGTGATATATTTAACAACTCCTCCTTAAAAAGCCATGGACTACATTTTTGTATTGTATCAACGTATGCCCTGACTGTTCTTGATTTAACTGAGATGCCTCCTTCCTCTAACAATTTACTTAACACTCTTTTAGTTTGTTTTTTTACTAATTTCTGATCCCGTATTTCTACTATAATTCCATCCAACAAGATGACGCCAAACAAAACCGAGACAGAATGATACAAAAAGGGAACAACAAAAAGTCATTATAGCCTTTCTATCCTCCTGTCATGTGCATCCGTCCTTTCTCCGTATCTGTTCCTCACACGTAAATAATTTTTCCTCAGTTGAGAGGGGTTTTTCTTCCATCTCACTCATCTCCATGGACAGGCAACTTAAAACAAAAGTGAAAAAAAAACAAAAGAGGAATCTTAAAATGGCTACCCATCCTCTCGCCCTGCCCTCAGGGGTGAGCAGTTTACCTAATCACTTACCCTAAGTTGCTCCCCGAGAGAGCCACCAAATGCTTCAATCTGGCTGGGCATGAATCAGGAGCCACTTGTCAAAAGAAATGAACTTTATTTTTAGAAGCACACATGCCAAACGAAACAGTTCCTCAGGAAAAATCCTAAGAGACCAACTGCCACCACTGGCTTTCTTGTAAAGTCTCTGTCACACCCACAATCCTCTCCACCTCCCAAAATCCTCCTGTTCTTGAGGCCGATTCGCTGGGTCACGTGGGTAGAGCCAAAAAAGTTCGCCAATGAACAGCTTCGTGGTCTGAAAGGGCAGGAAAATAGCCCAATGAGCTCACTGCAGAGGAGCCAATCAGCAAATGTTGCTGGGGCCACTGTGAGCCAATCATCAGCTGGCAGTCTGAAAGGGCGGGGAAACAGCTGAATGAGCATCTCCAATGAGCATCACCACAGAGGAGGAATCAGCTAGAGGTTGCTGGGGCTGCTGTGAGCCAATAATCATTTGGCAGCTGGAAATTTTCTGGGAGCTGGAAGTTTGCAAGGGCCCCTTCAGATATGGCTCTCAACAAATTCCTGTCTCCTTTCTCTGTAGAGTATTAAGCACAAGTATTTTTATATGCACATATAGAATCCCACCTGTTATCACATGTACATTCTTGTGAGGTGGCTGACTAGGCAGATACAACTTATGAGAAGAGATCATTCCTCCTAAATGCTCTTGGAACTAAAACTTAAACCTATGGGTGAGCTTCCTAGTAGAACATCATTATACATAAATCCATTTTCAGTGAAATAAATATTTTTGCATCTGTGGATGATATATATTTCATGATGAATTTCGGTTGGCATATATATTGCTAGTTTTTAATGTCTGTGTGTGTGTGTGTGTGTGTGTGTGTGTGTGTGTGTGTGTATATATATATATATATATATATATATATATATATATATATATACTATCCAAATTTTTCAAAATATGAAATATATGAGTCTTATTATACACTCATTAAAATCATTCATATTCATGTATCTGGATTTATGATCAACTTTTCACAAGATTATTCTCAGAAATATCCATCCACCTGAAATTCATATTTGTTTCCTACTACTGAAAACTAACTTCAGTGAATGGTAAATATAAATCCTAATGTTTTTACAGCACAACCTAGTTTAACATCAATGCAAGCAGTTTCCTATGGGACATGATGTGTGTTTTGCGGTTCATTTTTATTAAACAGTGGTAAATTACTATTTCTTCAGTTTATGCACATCGTAGGATATATATTTCAATCCATAAGTTTACAAAATTTTAGGCATTTGTTTCAATTTCAATCACCTCCTGCTTCAGAACACATATATTCCTCAAGGGTTCTTGACTGGTCTTTTCATGAGACTTCTTTTCAAACACATTATTTTCGATTTCCATAATCATTTTTGAAGCAAAACTCACACACTCTTCATGATAAACCATAAGCCTAATATTACCGTTAGATGAATAACTGCTTGTAATGAATGTATGAATATCAATTTAAGATTTCCTGTATATTTTCAGATATCACATCAATCCACTATTTAAAGTTGGAATGAGTTATATTATTTATTCACAGTATGGTCTATTCATACATTATTTTTATATTATTTGACACAGGGTACACCTCTTTGTTCCCCCAATACGAATTTATAGGTCTTCAAAATATTACTCCCAGTAATGGTTGAAGAAATGCTCATGTCACCTGATCAACATATACATTTTATCCCAGTTATATTCTTGACACAGAAAGCAAAAAGTCACTCTTATGATTGTACCAAAGTCTAAAAGGAAATTGAGCATGGGTTACAAAAATATCCATGTCCAGGTTGCCTAATGCTCTCAAATGTAAATAATATTGGTGACTATATTTTTGTTTCTTCCTAAGATTATATATTCAACCTCAAGCCTGTTAAAAACGTCTAATCCTATCCCTCACTTTATACTTTGCGTGATTTCTTAATGTCTCTATTGATTTCTGCTTTCCTACATATTTTCCCCAGTTCATCATTATGACAGACTCTTCACATGTGCTTACATTTACATTCACTCTCTACCCGAAACCCTATTGCTAAAGAACTTTTGGTCCAAATCCTATACTCACTGTTGTTTCAAAACCTAGCAAATATCTTCCTAATCCTACCAACTTTCCCTTTTTGACTGGATATTCCCTTCGACATTCAATCATCAAAGGTACAAGGTCCTATGCCATTGTATATCGATTTATCTGAGACATCTGTGCAGAACATAATTCAAAGCTAAGTAATCCACTCAAGGGCCCAATGCCCATTTGGGCTTCAAATCTTACCTAGATTTTTTTTTTCATACTTATATTTCACTTATATATTCTTGTAAATATTGCAGGTTCCCAGTACCATTATTCGTCCTGCAGAATGATTCCTAACCCAAATCGAACGTGTTATTAACCCTAACCATACACTGTTCCCTCAATCTAACTTCACAGAAGAGCAGGGACAGTGTGACCAGGAAAGTCTCAGTGGAGAAACCCTGCTTTGTGCCATTTGCTTACCTATTTTTCTGAGCCCTGAATGTCAGGAAGTTCTTTGCCTTAGGCCATACCTTTGTGAAGCCTGAAGTAAACAGTTTTCAAATGGAAATGAATGGGCATCACCTGTGGCTCTTTGCTTAAATTCTTTGGAAAGAGATGTGTCTGAATCTGCCTCTTGACCCTGTGAGAGGTTGTGACTTAGATTGTCAGCACCTGATGGATCTAAAAAAGATCCCATGTGTGCATCCAAAACCAAAATGGCAAAAAGTTCAGTCATTGTGGAAGAAGTCTCTTGCCTTCCTCTGTTAGGTTCCTGACGTCCATCAAGTGAGAATAGCGATCCTTTGGGTCAAATGAGTTCTTCAAATCCTGAAGAGGTGCTTGGGTTTCTCATGACTCCAAATCACATAAAGAATCTATACCTATCAGTCAGTAGTAGCCAGTCAATATTGCTCCCAGAAATGGTGGAAGAAATACTCATGTCACCTGATCTACATATACATTTATTCACAGAAATATTCTGGATACAAAATTAAAAGTTCACATTTATAATTGTACCAAAGCCTAAATGAAAAATGAACATAGATTACTAAAATCATCCATGTCCAAGTTGCCTAATGCTCTCAAATGTCAATCCTATTGGTGACTACATATTTGTTTCTTCCTAAAATTACATTTTCAAACTCAACCCTGGTGAAAATATCTGAGCCTATCTCTCACTTTATACTTTGCCTGATTTCATAATGTCTCTATTGATATCTGCTTACCTACATATTTTCGCCAGTTCATCATTGTGACTGACTCTTCACATGTGCTGATATTTAAATTCATTTTCTAACCGAAACCCTATTGCTAAAAACTTTTGTTCCAAATCTTACACTCACTCTTCTTCCTAAACCTACCTACTATCTTCCTAATCCTACTGACTATCCCTTTTTGACTGGATGTTCTCTTCGACATTCAATCATCCAAGGTACAAGGTCTGATGCCATTGTATATCCATTTATCTGACACATCTGTGCAGAACGTAATACAATTCCCTTCTGGGCTTCCAATTTTACTTAGATTTCTGTTTTCATACATACATTTCACCTCTATATTCTTATAAATATTGCAGGTTGCCAATACCATTATTTATCCAGCAAAATGATTCCTAACCCAAATCGAACCTGTTATTAACCCTAACCGTACAGTGTTCCCTCAATCTTATTTTACAGACAAGCAGGGACAGAGTTGCTCTTATAATACTGGAATGTGGGGGATCTTCTACCTGCTGAGAACCTCAAAGATCCATGCAGAAATAATCCCTGGAGAAGACTTAGGCAGCTATAAAGGACCTGAGAGAACAAAAGTCATCTTCCATGGCAAACAACCTGGTCAGGATGAAGGGTTGTGTCTTCATCAGCCTCTCTCCTCTTAATGTAGAGAAGATGGACCAAATCATGCCTGTGTGTAGAGCTGTTCCAGGGTGCCTATGGTTGATATACCATTCTAATTTTTGAAAGTTTGACAGGAAATAGGGGAAGCCTCCATCTCATGGGACCCTTGGAAGCAACTGTTAGGACAAAGTGGTTGTCAAAGCAGTGACCTCATTCAGTTCCTGAAGGAAGTGACCTCACATCACTTCCTTGGTGATGGAACTTGGGACGCAGAAAGCCAGGTACACAGACCCAGTCCCAGTCCTACTCCCAGTGGTATCACTTGCTTGGATTTACCAAAGACAGAGTCAGTCTATCTTGGTACCTACAGATTTGAGGATGGCCAAATGCCAGGAAAGCTCGGAAGAGGGGCCTTTAATGAGAAAGCAGGTAGTGGCTCACCACTGGCTTTTGACAAGTCTCAGTGAAGAAACCCTGCTTTCGGACTTTTAATTACCTATTGTTCTGTTGCCCTGAATGTCAGGAAGTTCTTTGCTTCAGGCCAACCCTTTGTGAATCCTCAAGAAAAGAGTTTTCTAATGGAAATGAATGGGCATCATCTGTGGCTCTTTGCTTAATTGCTTTGGAAAGGGATGTGTCTGAACCAGCCTCTTGTGAGAGGCTATGGCTTGGATTCTCAGCACCTGATGGATCTAAAGAGAGATCCCATGTGTGCATCCAAACCAAAATGGCCAAAAGAGCAGTCATTGTGGATGAAGTCTCTCTCTTTCCTCTGTAAGGTTCCTGACCTCCATCAAATGAGAAGAGGGATCTTTGGATCAAATGAGTTCTTCAAAGCCCTGCAAAGGCTAGCCCATAGGTGCTAGGGTTTTCTCATGACACCGATACACATAAGAATCTAAACGCCACAGTCAGAAGGCCTCACTTTGGAGAAGTGGAGCAGTATTAACGGCAGGCCTATTTGATCATTCTTGGTTCACAGGAAGGGTGTCCAGTCCACCCTGACTTTAGGCAAATGAGGGGCAAGGAAGTTTATTTTGGACACTGACTTGGGCTGCTCCCCTCATGGAAACCTCCAGCCAGAATTTATGATGAGTGTCTATATGGAAAAACATGAGGGCTATGTGGGAGTGTTTTGATTTCATTTGTGGTCATTTGTTTGGCGGTTGAAAGAGATGACTGGGTCCACCTGAGATTAAACTCTGCTGTGATTCCCCTTAGAGACTGAGTTCTGAAACTGACCTCAGAGAAGTATTGCCATGAATTGTGTTGGTATTTAAGAGGCCACAAATGATAGTCGTCTTTGGAAACTGAGATCTAGGTCCAGGGTGGCTTTGCATAAAGCACTAAGAATCTCAGCCAAGATATGACATTTTGTTTTTCTTAATGACTTGGCAGCCATAGTTGAGAGTCAGAACACACATGGACCTCACATAGTAGACCTCATTGGGCCTGGATTTATGTGACCTTTTGGCCACTCTTTGGGAAGCCTTGCCTGTGAGAGTTCTCCAGAGCTTTCATTGAAATTAGCTTCCTCACCATTTAATGGTTCCTGAATGAATTGAAGCACACAGTGCCTCCAACTTCATCCTTGAAAAATGGCTAGATAAATACCATGAAATTTTTGAAATTCCCACGACCAGGTGGCACAGGAGACGTTTGGATGTCCTGTTGCTGATCATGAGTGTACCAAATACTGCCTTGATTGACTGGGTTTCATGAAAATAGTGTAGAACAGAGATGCCAGTAAGTTGGAGCCTGCTGAGTAGTGGAGGTAGAGCTGTGGACTGAAGGTGTGTAAGTAAATATTTTCGGTAGGACCACCTGGATCTGCCATTGGCTTCCAAAAGCCTTGTGACTAACATGGTGCAGGCAGCAGACCCTTATATGTAAAGGCATCTTTTTATATGGAGAGGTTTCAAGAAAATGTTCAGAATCAGGTTGCTATAGTTAAGGGGGAAAACTATGTAGGACAGAAGCCTGGTTCATTTATTCTCTTGGAGACCCTGACCAACCACACGTGACAGAACTCTCTCCAGCATTGTGTCCCAGTTGAACTCCTTGTTTTTCGTGAAGCCAATACCAAACTCACAGTGCAGTAGTAAGAAACAACACGAAAAGTGGAGGATGACCAAATGGCTTCAAAGACTACATAGGGAGACACTTAGCACCCAGTGGCCACAGTTTACCTACAAAGAGAGAATTCAGAACTTCTGTCTCTTGTTCATTAGAAAATAAGAAACCATGTCGTCCAGGTCACATAGATGCAGACCCAGATTTGATGGTGTCACTACAAATGAAGCTAAATCTCCTGAAAATTACATATATTTCATGTGCCCAGCCTCAGAGGAAGTTTCTCAAGAAGTCTTTAGGCCAGCAGAGCTCCATGTTTGTGGAGTGTTTACCCTCTACCTTACTTTTGGAAACTGTTCTACCTCCTCCAGTGTTGGGAACTCCTGATCATTTTCCATTCCACATATGTATTCAGAGATTTTACAACTCCTGTCCTCTAATTGTGTCTTACTTGAAGCGATGGTTATGTCAAGGCATTGTTCTGGATGAGATTTTTGTGTAGCATATGTTTGCATAGACATTAGATTCATTTTCCTATTTTCCATTTGAAATACTGAATCCCTGACACTAACCCATACCCTACTAGACTCTGAGTACTAATCCAAATATCATGAAGAAAAAGAAGCATAATTGAATAGAAATACAGGCCTTTAATAGGAAGCATGGTGTATACTTGGATTTGCCTTCTGCTTTATCAAGAGTATGTGCTATAAATCTAGTCAAATTTTCATTGTAATATATCTTCATTAGTTTTTAATGTTACCACATATGTAAATTCCTGTCTCCTTTTTTCTATAGCTTATTCAGCACATGTATTTTTTTATGCATATATAGTATCCTACATGGTATCACACATACATTCTTCTGAGCTCACTGACTTTGGAATATAAAAATTGTGAGAAGAAATGACACCCCGTAAATACTGATGGAACTGAAAATTCAACCTATGGGTGAGCTTCCTAGTGAAAAACCTTATACATAAATCCATGTTCAGTAAAATGAATATTTTTGGATATGTGGATGAATTATATTTCATGATGAATTTCGATTGGCATATATATTGCTACAAATTAATGTGTGTGTGTGTGTGTGTGTGTATACTGTCCAGAATTTCCAAAATATGAAATCTATGTTTCTTATATACACTCCCTAAATTCATTCATGTTCCTGCATGTGTATTCATAAACAACATTTCACAAGATTTTTCTCAGAAATACTCAACTACCTGAAATACCTATTGGTTTCCTAGTACTGAAAACTAACTTCAGTGAATGGTGCTTACAAATCCTAATATTTCTACAGTAACTGACCCAGTTTAACATCAATGCAAGTAGATTCCTATGGGACATGATGTGTATTTTGAAGTTCATTTTTATTCAACACTAGCACATTACAATTTCTTCAGTTTTTGGACATCATAGGATATTTTTTTCATCCACAAGTTCACAAATTTATAGGCATTTGGTTCACTTTCAATTACTTCCTACTTCAAAAAACATGTATTCCTCCATGTTTCTTGACGGTACCTTTCACTAGCCTTCTTTCTAAACACATTATTTTCGATTCCATAATCATTTTTGAAGGAAAACTCATACACTCTTCATGATAAACTGTAAACCTAATATTACGATCACATATATAACTGGTTGGAATGAATGTATATATATCAATAGAAGATTTTCTATATATTTTCAGATGTAAATTCAATGCATTATTTAAAGTTGGAACCAGTTATATACTTTATTCACAATATGGTCTATTCATGCATCATCTCTATAATCATCAACACAGGGTACACCTGTTTGTATTCCCATTACTAATGTATAAGTTTTCAGAATATTGCTCCCTGTAATGGTGGAAGAAATACTCATGTCACCTGATGTACATATACATTTTACCACAGTAGTATTCTGGACACAAAATGCAAAGGTCACACTTATGATTGTACTAAAGCCTAAATGGAAAGTGAGCATGGATTACTAAAAACATCCATGTCCAGGTTGCCTAATGCTTTCAAATGTCAATACTATTGGTGACTACATATTTGTTTCTTCCTAAGATTATATATTCAACCTAAAGCCTGTTGAAAATATCTAATCCTATCACTCACTTTATACTTTGCCTAATTTCCTAAGTTCCCTATTGACATCTGCTTTCCGACATATTTTCCCCAGTTCATCATTGTGACTGTCTCTTCACATGTGCTGACATTTATATTCACTCTCTAACCAAAACTCTATTGCTAAAGAACCTTTGGTCCAACTCCTAGACTCACTATTCTTCCTAAACATACTGAGTATCTTCGTCATCTTACGGACTATCTCTTTTTGACTGTATGTTCACTTCTTCATTCAATCATCCGAGGTACACGGTTCTATGCCATTGTATATTGATTTATCTGAGACCTCGGTGCAGAATAAAATTCAAGCTAAGTATACCAATCAAGGGTCCAATGCCTTTCTGGGCTTCAATCTTTCCTAGATCTCTGTTCTCATACATACATTTCACGTCTATATTCTTATAAACATCACAGGTTTCCAATACCATTATTAATAAACCAGAATGATTCCTAACCCAAATCAAACATGCTATTAACCCTAACCATACACTGATCCCTCAATCTCACTTTACAGAAGAGGAGGGACAGAGTTGGTATTACAATACAGGAAGGTAGGTGATTTTCCACTAGCTGAGAACTTCAAAAGTCCATGCAGAAATAATCCCTTGAGAAGATGTAGGCAGCTATGAAGGACCTGAGAGAGCAAAAGTCATCTTCCATGGAAACAACCCGGTCAGGATGAAAGGATGTTTCTGAATCAGCCTCTCTCTTCTTAATGTAGAGAAGATGGACCAACCAGGCCTGTGTGGAGAGCTGTTCCCACGTGCCTATGGTTGATATACCAATCTAACTTGTTAAAATGTCACAGGAAGTAGGTGCAGCCTCCATCTCATGAGACCCTTGGAAGCAACTGTTTGGACAAAGTGGTTGCCAAGTTAATGAAATCATTCAGTTCCTGAAGAAAGTGACCTCACCTCACTTTCTTGGTGATGGAACTCACTGAACTTGGGATCCAGGAAACCAGGCACCCAGAGCCAGTCCCAGTCCAAGTCCCAGTGGTCAAACTTGTTTGGTTTACTGAGGACAGAGTCAGTCTTTCTTGGTACCTACTGATGTGAGGATGGCCAAATTGCAGGAAGGTCTGAAGAGGGGCCTTTCCTAAGAAAGAAGGTAGTGGCTTACCGCTGACTCCTGACAGCATCACAGAATTGGCCACAGAGACCAGATCTAAGACAGGACAGCCCATTATGGGGTAATATATTATGGCCCATCATTCAGATGACACTCCGGATAGTCACAGACCTACTGTATTGGTGTGGGTGTGAGTGGGGGTTTGTGGTTTTGTGTCATGTTCTGAGAATAAGTAGGAAAGTTGGATTGTTTGGTTTGCTGTGAATTGTTTCTAGTAAGTCGTTTGAAAAGGTGAGTGTTTCTATGTCTGTGTATCCCACTGTGTCCGTGGTTGTAGACATTAGAAAAAAGAATGCATCAATAGATGTGTCCTGTCTAGTAGAAAGCTTCCCAGCATTCATCCTGCCAAATTTATGAATGGTCTGAGTCTTGTTTTATGGATGGGAAACACCTAGTACCTTCGTAAGTTCCAGTATTCTTCCTGAATTCTAACCAATCTCAAGAATAGGTTCATGGTTTTGTGTCCAAGATATGTACCACCTCCAAGCTCTGTGACATGGCCATCTACTGGATAGCTGAAGGGAATTGTGAGAATCTCAGAAAACTCAAATATCTGTGTGACTAGGAAAGTCTCAGTGGAGAAACCCTGCTTTGGGCCTTTTGTTTACCTATTCTTCTGTTGCCCCGAATTTCAGAAAGGTCTTTGCCTCAGGCCACCCCTTTTTTAAGCCTGAAGAAAACAGTTTTCAAATGGAAATGAATGGGCATCACCTGTGGCTCTTTGCTTAATTTCTTTGGAAAGGGATGTGTCTGAATCAGCCTCCTGGCCCTGTGTGAGGCTCTGGCTTGGATTCTCACCACCTGATGGATCTATAGAAAAATCCCATGTGTGCATCCAAAACCAAAAGAGCACTCATTGTGGATGAAGTCTCTCTCCCTCTTCTGTAAGGTTCCTGACCTCCGTCATTAAGATTAGGGTCCTTTGGGTCAAAGGAGTTCTTCAAAGCCCTGCAGACTCTAGACCATAGGTGCTTGGGTTTTCTCATGACTCCAGTTAACATAAAGAATCTAAACCCCAGAGTCAGTAGGCCTCAAAATGGAGAATCATTGCATTATTAAAGCAGGCCTCTTTGATCACTCCTGGTTCACAGGAAGGGTGCCCTGACCACACTGACTTTACGCAAATGGGGGCAAGGGAGCTTATTTTGGACACTGTCTTTGCCTCCACCCCTCATGGAAACCTACAGCCAGAGGTCATGATGAGTGTCTATATGGAAGAAGATGAGGGCCATGTGGAAGTGTTTTGGTTTTAATTGTGGTCATTTTTGTGGCCGTTGGAAGAGATGACTGGGTCCACCTGGGCTTGAACACTGGTGTGATTCCCCTTAAAGACTGAGTTGTGGAACTGAACTCAAAGAAGTATTGCCATGAATTGTGTTGGGATTTTAGGAGGGCACACAAGAGAGTCACCCTTGGAAACTGAGATCTAGGCCCAGGTTGGCTTTGCACACAGCACTGGGAATCTCAGGAAGGATATCTCATGATTTTATTCTTAAAGACTTGGTAGCCATAGTTGCAAGTCAAAACGCACATGAAGCTCACATTGTAGACCTCAATGGGCCTAGCTTCATGTGACCTTTTGGCCACACTTTGGGAAGCCTTGCCTGTTAGAGTTCTCCAGAGCATTTATTGAAATGAGCTTCCTCTCCATTTAATGGTTCCTGAGTGAATTGAAACCCACAGTGCCTTCAACGTCATCTTTGTAAAATGGCTAGATAAATACCATTAAATTTTTGAAATTTTCATGACCAAGTGGCACTGGAGAAACTTTGGATATCTTATTTATGAACATGAGTGTACCAGACAGTGCCTTGATTGACTGTGTTTCAGGAAAATTGTGTAGAACAGAGATGCCAGTAATTTGGAGCCTGATGAGTAGTCGGCCTAGAGCAGTGGTGTGAAGGTGTGTGTTAAAACATCTGTGGTGGGGTCATGTGGATAAGTCATTGGCTTCCAAATGGTTTTTGATTGACATGGTGCAGCCCCCAGAACCCTGTATGTAAAGGCATCTTGTTATATGGAGAGGTTTCAGTGCAATGTTTAGAATCAGATTGCTATGGTCAAGGGGGCATGCTATGTGTGATAGAAGCCTGGTTGGTGCATTCTCCTGCATACCCTTACCCACCACACGTGACAGAACTTGCTCCAGCACTGTGTCCCAGTTTAACTCCTCGTATTTCATGAAGCAAATACCAAACGCCCAGTGCAGCTGCAAGAAACACCATGAAAAGTGGAGGATGATTAAATGTTTCACCATCTACACTGGGAGACACTTAGCCCTCAGTGGCAACAGTTTGCCTACAAACACAGAATTCAGCACTGCTGCCTATGTCCATTGGAAAATAAGAAACCATGTCCTCCAGGTAACATAGATGCAGACCCACCTTTCATGGTCTCACAACAAAGGAAGCTAAAGCTCCTCAAAACAACATATATTTCAAGTGCCCAACCTCAGAGTCCGTTTCTCAAGAAGTCTTTAGGCCAGCAGAGCTCCATGTTTGTGGAGTTTTACCTTGTCCCTTACTCTTGGAAACTAATCTACCACCACCAAGGTTGTGAACTCCTGAGCATTTTCCATTCCAGATGTGTATTCACAGATTTTCTAACTCTTCTCCTCTAATTGTGTCTTACTTGGCGTGAAGGTAATGTCAAGGCATTGTTCTGAATGAGAGTGGGAAGATTTTTCTGTAGCACATATTTGCATACACATTGGATTCTTTTTCCAATTTTCCATTCAAAACACTGAATCCCTGACTGTCAGGGGTAGAAGGAATTCTTTTTCAAAGAATAGACTGAAACTTACAAGAAACAGCTCCCAGTAGACATCCTGTCTGGGAGACATCCTGTAGCCATCTGTGTCCTTGAGATATCCTGCGGCCATCTGTCTTCTTGAAACATCCTGAGGGTATCTCACCTTGTGAAGACATCCAGGAACTGCTGATAAGAGAGCTTTCCCACATCCAGCATATAAATACCCCTGTGTGAACAATAAAAGTTTTCAGCTTAATCAGAAATACTGTCTTGCTGTCATCTCTCGTGTCTCTTGTCCCTTCATTCCTCCCCATCTAGGTTCACTGCCCACGTTGATGTGTTCTGGCGCTCGGGACATCTGGCACCCACAGACTGGGGCTCGAGCCTTTGACTGAGGGTGAACCACATCCTCCTGGAAGACTTGGTCAAGCGGATGTCGTGATCGCCTCAGCAGGCACCAACGAGAGACAGATCCAGGAGGAGGGTGGGGATGACTCACGGTGAGTGACCCACCATGGGACAAGCAGTTTCGTCACATTATTTGTTTTTGTCAGGTCTCAAGGGGTCCTTCAAGACATGGGGGGGGGCACGTGTTAGGGAAAAGGACTTAATTTTTTTCTTTTCATACATAGGAGAATTGTGTCCATGGTTTCCCCTTGAAGGGACCATTGATGGCAAAAGATGGCTTAGAGTAGGAGACTGTTTAAAAGATTATTATGAATCCTTTGGCCCAGAAAATGTGCCTGTTCCCACCTTTTCTTACTGGAACTTAACTAACAAAATTCTTAAAAGTTCACCCTTTGACAATGGTACCTTAAAACTTGTCAGGATGGGGAAGAGACTATGTAAAAGACCTCTTGTCCCCCCTTGGCATGCCCATCATTAGTATAGACATAGACCCTTCTCAGTCTCCCCAGGAACCTGGGAACCTTCCTGGTCCCCCTCAAAATACCACCCTAATGAATAAGGCTCCAATGATTACCAACCGCCTTTATCCAGTTTTAAATCCCAGAAACACATTGACCCCTAGGGAGGAGGCTACCTTGAAGAAGGAAGCATCTCGCTGCCATTCAGAAGACCCGCCAACTCTCAGGACTCTGCCACAGCCTATAGAACTCACACATCCATCTCCCTCCTATATCCCTCCTGCCTTTTGTGCTCTGGCCCTTCAGGGGCCAAATGCCACCCCCAGATATTTTTCCCCACTTCCCTTGCCTAACCTGGCTCCCTTGCGAGCATCCTTCCAACATAGACGGGAACAAATCCAACTTTTAAAAGAATTTAGATCCCTTGACTCTGAGCTCCTCCTGTACCCCATGAAGTTAAAATTATGTGGGAGACTCAGACTCTTGTGTGGGTGGATCAGTGGCCCCTTACCCAAGAAAATTTGGAGGCTGCCTCCATGTTAGAGCAGGAACAGCTGGCAGCCAACCATGTAGAGCCCTCAACCTCACCATTGAATACGCCTATTTTTGTTATCAAGAAAAAATCAGGCAGGTGGTGCCTTTTACAATATATGTGTGCCATTAATAAAGTTATGCACCCGATGGGAGCAGTACAGCCAGGCATTCACACACCAGTGGCTATTCCCAAAAACTATTATAAAATGGTTATTGACTTAAAAGATTGCTTTTTTTACCATTCCTTTACATCCTGAGGATAGACCCTATTTTGCCTTTAGTCTCCCTTGAATTAATTTTCAGGGACCTATGCAGAGATTTCAAAGGAAGGTTCTTTCCCAAGTATGGTCAACAGCCCTAGTCTTTGCCAAAAATCTGTTGCTCAAGCAGTAGACCCTGTGAAAGAGAGATGGCCACAAATTTATATTTTACATTATATGGATGATTTGTTAATTGCTGCACCTAATACCCATGACCTTAATAATTGTTACTTGGACCTTTACATAATCCTCACTACCTTGGGACTACAGATAACTCCTGATAAGGTTCAAACACAGGACAGTAATACCTATTTGAGTCTTAAACTTCAAGAAATCAGATCCATATTCCTAAGATACATCTACGTGTAGACGATCTTCACACCCTTAATGATTTTCAAAAATTACTGGGGGATATTCAATGGCTAAGAACAAATTTAAAATTACCCACTTGTGTACTTTTGCCCCTGAATGATATTTAGAGATGATTCCCACCCCACCTCCCCTCAAAAACTTACTCGCGAGGCATGACAGGCATTAAACCAAGTCACAGAAGCCATTGTCCAACAGTTTGATACACAAATTTCTTATAACCATCTTCTGGTTCTGGTTATTTTACACAATCCTTATACACCCACAGGAATATTTTGGCAGCGAGATCCACATTTTAAAAATAAAGGCTGCCCCTTGCTTTGGGTTCATTTACCCACCACATGCTCCAAGCTTATTACTGTTTACCTTGCTCAGGTAGCTTCTATTATTATTAAAGGTCGTTTGCTTTCTCGACAACATTTTGGCAAAGACCCTGATAATATTTTAATTCCATATACTAAGGACTAAACCCAATTTTTACTACAGACAGAGAATGAATCGGGTATTGCCCTATCAGGCTTTTTGGGAACAATTGATAACCACCTCCCCAATTACCCCCTTTTATATTTTGTCCAGTTATATTTATTTATTTTTCCCAAAATTACTCAAAAAGCTCCCATTCCTCAAGCCCTTACTGTCTTTACAGACGGTTCCAGTAATGTTCTTTGTTGTCAATGACCAGTCTACCACCTTTGATACTGTCTATCAGTCAGCACAGTTTGTGGAATTGTTTGCCATAACACAAGTTTTTATAACATTTTTTGATAATCCTGTTAATATTTATGCAGACAGTGCCTACATTGCTCATTCTGTGCCCCTGCTGGAGATTTCACACGTCATTAAGGCTTCTTCCAATGTGGCCTTCCTGTTTCACCAGCTTCAGCAGCTAATTCAGGCCAGACAACACCCATTTTTCTTAGGACACATCAGGGCACACTCTGATCTTTCCCGCCCTCTAACACAAGGTAATGCCCAAGCTGATGCAGCAACTCGTTCCATCTTTCCAATTTTTGTTGTCTCCATTCAAAAGGCCACGGAGTTACACAATCTTCACCATCTAAATTCCCAGAGCCTTCAATTGCTTTGTAAAATTACCAGGCAATAGGCACTAGAAATAGTGAAAGCATGCCCTGTTTGTCATGTCTCCCTCCCCATTCAACACTTGGGAGTTAACTCCCGAGGATTACTGCCCAATCAGTTTTGGCAAATGGATGTTACTCATTTTCCTGAATTTGGAAAAACCAAATATATACACGTTTCTTTGATACCTTCACTAGCTTTTTTTTTGCATCACCACATTCTGGAGACGCTACCAAAGATGTCCTATCTCATCTTGTTTCAGCCTTTTCCGTAATGGGTAAACCAATACATATTAAAACAGATAATTGTCCTGCATTTACCAGTGCCAAGTTTAAACAGTTTTGTGCTACCTTGCAAATTTGTCATACTACTGGAATTCCATACAAGCCTCAGGGCCAAGGCATTGTGGAACGTGCCAACATTACATTAAAGACTTGGATAACCAGCCTTAAGGCTTCTGCCCTTGTATTTATCACTCCCAGGCATCGCCTTAACAATTCATTATTTGCCCTTGTTTTACTTACCCTAGGCAGTGAAGGCCATTCGGCTGTAGACAGACACTGGCATCCCTCGTCCAATTCTGTTTGCCCACCTGTTATGTGGTGCAATCTCCTTACAAATAAATGGAAAGGCCCACGTCCTGTCCTCATCTGGGGATGAGGCTCAGCTTGTGTTTTGGACCAGGAGCAAGCAGCCCCAAGATGGTTACCAGAACAACTGATTAAACAGATTAAAGACTTACCTCAACCCAGGGGTGGAGGCCCTCACCCTGTGGAAAATTTTCCTTTTTCAGATGCAACCAACAATCTGTGTGAAGATCCTGCTTAAGGCACTTCTGATGAACAGGTTTGTACATGGAGGCCTTGGCCCTCCACCTTCCAACATCATGGAGTACCTTTTTGGCCGCCCCTGTGAATGCAAGGGAGGATCTTGTACTCAGGCTCCCACTAGTTGGACACAGACTGCTGACTGCGTGACTAAGGTGGCTTACATCCGTGCCTAGGTTGACCATAAACTCTGAGGAGTTCATCAGCCTAAATGGGTATGTGTTAAGAAGCCAAAGAATATTCCACCTAGTACAAGTAAAGCTCTCCAAAATTGTTCTGCAACTTGTATTCATACCCAAGCGATGCATGTCTCTTGTTATGCATGGCCTCAATTTGTGTTATCAAGCAGGGAGAACCATTTTTTGAAACCTTCCTAACTAAAACTCATGCAGCAGGGGGGACCACTATTCATTATACCCCCGTTCTCTTTGACCGGGGAGGAGAAGGCAAATACACCAAGCTACAGTCAGCTGGGTGCCAAGGCACTGTCGGTAAACCCTCCTGCTGGCCCATTAAGGCTCCTACAGGGGTCTCTGATGGTGGAGGACCCACTGATGCTGTCAAGCATCCTCAGATAATCAAACTTTTGAAACCCAAAATCCCTGAGCTCACATATCATCCCTTAATATAGCCTAAATCCGAGCTCCCAGGTTTAGATACCAATACATTAGATATTTTGGAAACTACCTTCTCCTTTCTTAATAATTCCAACCCCACCCTTGCTGGTGATTGCTGGCTCTGCATGACAACAGGGTCAACCATGGCTATGGCAATTACTATTAATTCTATCATAGACAATGATAACACATGCCAACCCGGATTTCCTTTTCAAGTACAGTCTATAGGCACTTTTACATTATGTCTTTTAGGCGCGATGCAGAATAATACCTATGATATTGATGTTGGAGTTACTTCCTTTGGAAATTGCTCAACAGTACAAAATTATTCCTCACCCACCTCATCTCTTTGTCCCTGCAATAGCACAGTTTTTATTGTGGAGGAAACTGTGCCTTCCCCAGGCTTCCAGGGAATTGGACCGTTGGCTGTGTTCTTGCCTTATTACTCCCTGATATAACTATTGTCCAAGGAGACAAACCTCTACGCATTCCTAGCCTAGACACCTTAGTCAAAAGACACAGGCGGGCAATACAGGCCTTACCACTCCTTGCGAGCCTTGGAATAACAGCTGCTGTGGGAACAGGTACAGCTGGCTTAAAACGGCTATACACTCTTACCGTCGCCTGTCTCAACAACCTATAATTGATGTACAAACTCTATCAGGAACCATTAAAGATTTGCAGGACCTAATACACTCCCTGGCAGAAGTTTTCCTTCAAAATAGACTAGGCTTAGATTTGCTGAAAGCTAACCAGGGAGGTATTTGCTTGTCCTTAGGGGAACGATGCTGCTTTTATGCCAAAAAATCAGACATAGTACGCACTAAAATTAAGCAGCTTCAAGAAGATCTAGAAAAGAGAAGAAGGGAACATTATAAAAATCCCCTCTGGAAT
The DNA here is from genome assembly GCF_048772815.1 of Callospermophilus lateralis. Lineage (NCBI taxonomy): Eukaryota > Metazoa > Chordata > Mammalia > Rodentia > Sciuridae > Callospermophilus > Callospermophilus lateralis. Next base: position 6,401,570 of record NC_135316.1, on the reverse strand, counting down.
GGGTTTAATGGATTTCTACCCTACCTTCTTCCCCTCTTAGTCCCTTTGTTGGGTTTACTTTTAATTGTGTCCATTCGACCCTGCATTATAAACAGGCTGGTACAATTTATTAAAGAACAGATTAATATTTTGGCCTCTAAGTCCATACAGGTCCACTATCATCATCTGAAGATGGAAGACAGTGATGCCAACATTTAAAAGGATGTTCTACCCTTCTCACAGGCTTTTTTCTTAACTTTACATCCCCACAGATCTCTCTTTCTTACATAAATCTATAAGTAACAACTCTGACCAACCATCTTCTGCCCTTGCAATTAGGGTTCCTTCTCCATGGACCCTCCACTTGGGGGAGGACGCACCCATGGAGTGAAGACTGTAGGCCATAATAACGGAGGGTGCAGGAAGGACTGCAGGAGGATGAATCCACGGATCCAAAAACCCAAGACCTCTGAGAGACATGCTCTGGGGCATGGAGGTTGGCATGCTTCCCCTCAAAGCCATCTCCTCCAAAAACATGCCAAGGCCACCACAAAATATCCTAGTGAATACGCTCGCTTGGATCAGGAGATATTCTTAAGCCTCCTAGAGAAAAAGAGCCTCTATCACGCCCTAAAAATATAGTGGGTAATGTATGGTCAAATATTTTATATAAGAAAGGGGGTGATGTCAGAAGCTAGAAGAAAGTTCTCCTTCAAAGAATAGCATGACACTGACAAGAAACAGCCCCCTTGGAGGTATCCTGCCTGGGAGACATCCTGCAGCCATCTATCTCCCTGAGACATCCTGCGGCCATCTGTCTACCTGAAACATCCTGAGGTTATCTCACTTTTTGAAGACATCCTGCAACTGCCGACAAGAGAGCTTTCCCATCTGCAGCATATAAATTCCCATGTGAGAACAATAAAAGTTTGCAGCATGATCAGAAATCCTGTCTTGCTGTCATCTCTCATGTCTCTTGTCCCTTCTTTCCACCCCAACTAGGTTTGCCGCCCACATTGATGTGTCCGGCCGGCCGGGACAACTGACACTAACCCATACCCTACTAGACTCTTACTACTAATCCTAATATAATGGAGAAAAATAACCCAGACAGAATATAAATACAAGCAGTTCAGAGGAGGCATGGAGTATAGTTGGACTTGACTTTTGCATGATATAGGGTAGGTGTTATAAATCTAGTTAATTTTTAATTGAAATAGTTCTCCATGTGTTTTAAAAAATTTATTAAAGTTAACAAATATGTGAATTCCTGTCTCCATTTCTCTATAGCCTATTCAGCACATTTATTCTTATCTGCACATATAGAATCCTACTTGGTATCACACATACATTCTTGTGAGGTGGCTGACTTGGCAGATACAAATTGTGAGAAGAGATCACTCCCCATAAATGCTGTTGGAACTGAAAATTCAACCTATGGATGAGCTTCCTAGTAGAACAACATTATACATAAATCATGTTCAGTAAAATAAATGTTTTTGAATCTGTTGATGATATATACTTAATGATGTATTTCGATTGTCATATATATCGCTACATTTTATTGTCTGTGTTGTGTGTTTTGTATATATATATATATATATATATATATATATATATATATATATATACTCTCCAGATTTTTCAGAATATGAAATGTATGTGTCTTATGTACACTCCCTAAATTCATTCATGTTCATGTATATGGATTTATAATCAACTTTTTACAAGATTATTCTCAGAAATATTCATCCACCTGAAATACATATTTGTTTCCTAGTACTGAAAACTAACTTCAGTAAATGGTGGATGCAATCCTAATATTTCTACAATGACTGACCCAGTTTAACATCAATGCAAGTAGATTTCTATGGAAAATGATGTGTGTTTTGAAGTTCATTTTATTCAACACTGGTACATTACAGTTTCTTCAGTTTATGCACATAATAGGATATATATTTCATCCACAAGTTCACAAATTTATAGGCATTTGATTCACTTTCAATCATTTCCTGCTTCAGAACACACGTATTTTTCCTGGTTTCTTGACTGGTCTTTTCATGACACTTCTTTCAAAACACATTATTTTTGATTTCCATAATCATTTTGAAGCAAACTCAAACACTCTTCATGATATACCACAACCCTAATATTACCATTACATGTGTAACTGGTTGGAATGAATGATTGTATATCAATATGAGATTCCCTGTATATTTTTCGATATCAATTCAATCCATTATTTAAAGTTTTATCCACTTATATTATTTATTCTCAGTATGGTCTATTCATGCATTATCTCTATATTTATAGACACAGAGTACATGTATTTGTAACCCCAATACTAATTTATTCATCTTCAAAATGTAGCTCCCAGAAATGTTGGAAAAAAATACTCATGTCACCTGATCTACATATACATTTTATCACAGTAATATTCTTTACACAAAAAGAAAATGTGATACTTATGATTGTACCAATGCCTAAACGGAAGTGAGCATGCATTTCTAAAAACATCCATGTCCAGGTTGCCTAATGCTCTCAAATGTCAATCCTATTGGTGACTACATATTTGTTTTCTCCTAAGATTATATATTCAACCTCAACCCTGTTGAAAATGTCTAATCTTATCACTCACTTTATACTTTGCCTGATTTCCTAATGTCTCTATTGATATCTGCTTCCCTACATATTATCCCAGTTCATTATTGTGACTGACTTTTCACATGTGCTGACATTTACATTCACTCTCTACCCGAAAGCCTATTGCTAAAGAACTTTTGGTCCCACTCCTATACTCACTCTTCTTTCTAAATCTATCGACTATCGTCCTAATTATACTGACTATCCCGTTTTGACTGGATGTTCTCTTCGACATTCAATCATCCAAGGTACAAGGTCCTATGCCATTGTATATAGATTCATCTGAGACATCTGTGCAGAATATAATTCAAAGCTAAGTATCCCACTCAAGGGCCTAATGCCTTACTGGCCTTTAAATCTTACCTAGATTTCTGTTTTCAAACTTATATTTCACCTCTATATTCTTGTAAATATCTCAAGTTCCCAATACCATTATTCATCTCACAGAATGATTCCTAACCCAAATCGAATGTGTTATTAACCCTAACCATACACTGTTCCCTCAATCTCACTTTACAGAAGAGCAGGTACAGTGTTGGTCTTACAATACAGGAATGTAGGGTATCTTCCACCTGCTGAGAACCTTAAAGGTCCATGCAGAAATGATCCCTGAATAAGTAGTAGGCATCTAAGGAGGACCTAAGAGAACAAAAGTCATCTTCCAAGGCAAAAACCCTGGTCAGGACGAAGGTATGTGTCTAAATCAGCCTCCCTCTTCTTAATGTAGAGGAGATGGACAAAACCAGGCCTGTGTGGAGAGCTGTTCCCGGGTCCCTATGGTTGATATACCATTCTAACTTGTGAAAGTGTCACAGGAAGTAGGGGCAGCCCCCATCTCATGGGACCCTTTGAAGCAACTGTTAGGACAAAGTGGTTGTCAAGGCAGTGACCTCATTCAGTTCCTGAAGGAATTGACCTACTTAACTTCCTTGGTGATGGAACTCTCTGAACTTGGGATCCAGGAAGCCAGGCACCCAGAGGAAGTCCCAGTCGGCTCACTTGTTTGGGTTTACCAAGGACAAGCTCAGTCTTTCTTGGTACCTACATATGTGAGGATGGCCAAATGCCAGGAGAGTTCTGAAGAGGGGCCTTTCCTGAAAAAGCAGGTATTTGCTCACCACTGGCTCCTGGCAACTTCACAGAGTTGGAAAAGAAGACATGATCTGAGACCATACAGGCCATGTTGGGGGAACATAGTATAGCCACTCAGTCAGAGGACACTCCATATAGTCACAGACCTACTAGGGGAAAGGAGGTGCCTTTTTGAGTGTGGGTGTGAGTATATGGTTTTGTCTCATGTTATGAGAATAGGTTGGAAAGTCGATTTGTTTGGTTTGGGGTGGACTGTTTCTTGTATGTCATTTGACAAAGCGAGTGTTTCTATGTCTGTGTATCCTACTGTGTCAGTTGTTGTAGACATTAGTAAAGAGAATGCATCAATGGATGTGTCGTTTATAGTAGAAAGCTCCCAGCATTCATTCTGCCCAATTTATGAATGGACTGCATCTTGTTTTATAGATGGGCAACACCTATTAGCTTCCTCAGTTTCAGATTTCTTCCTGAATTCTGCAACTCTTCAGAATAGGCTCATCGTTTTTTTTCCAAGATAATGTACCACCTCCAAGCTCTGTGAAATGGCCATGTACTGAATAGCTGAAGGGAATGGGAGCATCTCAAAAAACTCATATATCAGTGTGACTAGAAAAGTCTCAGTGGAGAAACCCTGCTTTGGGCCTTTTGCTTACATATTGTTCTTTTGTCCTGAATGTCAGGAAGGTCTTTGCCTCAGGATACACTTTGTGAAGCCAGAAGAAAATAGTTATCAAATAGAAATGAATGGGCATCAACTGTGTCTCTTTGCTTAATTGCTTTGGAAAGGGAAGTGTCTGAATCAGCATCTTGGACCTGTGTGAGGTTGTGGCTTGGATTCTCAGCACCAGATGGATCTAAAGAAAGATCCCATGTGTGCATCCAAAACCAAAATGGCAAAAAGATCAGTTATTGTGGATGAAGATTCTAGCCTTTCTCTCTTAGTTTCCTGACCTCCATCAAGTGAGAATAGGGATCCTTTGGGTCAAATGAGTTTTTCAAAGCCCTGCAGAGGTGCTTGGGTTTACTCATGACTCCAAATCATATGAAGAATCTATACCTGACTGTCAGTAGGCCTCAAATTGGAGAAGCAGAGCAGAATTAAGAGCAGGCATATTTGATCACTCCTGGTTCACAGGAATGGTGTCCAGGCCACAATGACTCTAGGCAAATGAGGGGCAAGGGAGCTTATTTTGGACACTGTCAATGAATGTGCCCCTCATGGAAACTTCCAACCAGAGGTTATGATGAGTTTTTATATGGAAGAATATGAGGGATATGTGGGAGTGTTTTGGTTTTAATTTTGGTCATTTGTGTGGCGGTTGGAAGAGATGACTGGGTCCACTGAGGTTTAAACTCTGGTGTGATTCTGCTTAGAGACTGCGTTTTGGAACTGACCTCAGAGAAGTATTGCCATGAATTGTGTTGGGAATTTTGGAGATCACGCATGAGAGTCGCCCTTGGAAACTGAGATCTAGACAAAGGGTGGCTTTCCACAGAGCACAGGGAATCTCAGCCATGATATCATATGATTTTATTCTGAAAGAATTGGCTGCCATAGTTGAGAGTCAAAACACACGTGGACCTCACATTGTAGACCTCTATGGGCCTGGCTTCATGTAACCTTTTGGCCACTCTTTGGGAAGCCTTGCCTGTGAGAGTTCTCCAGAGCATTCATTGAAATAATATTCCTCAACATTTAATGGTTCTTGAATGAATTGAAACCTACAGTGCCTTCAACTTCATCCTTGAAAAATGGCTACATAAATACCATGACATTTTTGAAATTCCCACGACCAGGTGGCACTGGAGAACCTTGGATGTCCTGTTGCTGATTTGAGTGTATCAGACAGTGTCTTGATTGACTGGGTTTCATTATAATTGTGTAGAACAGAGATGTGAGTAAGTTGGAGCCATCTGATTAGTGGTTGTATAACAGTTTTGTGCAGGTGTGTGATAAAACATCTGTGGTGGGGAAATGTGGATCTGCCCTTGGCTTCCAAATGGGTTGTGACTGACCTGGTGCAGCCAGCAGAACCTTGTATGTAAAGGCATCTTGTTATATGGAGAAGTTTCAGGGCAATGTTCAGAATCAGTTTGCTATGGTCAAGGGGGCAAGCTATGTGGGATCAAAGCCTGGTTGGTGCACTCTCCTGCAGATCCTGACACACACACATGACAAGTGACATAACTCCCTCCAGCATTGTGTCCCAGTTGAACTTTTTTTATTTCGTGAAGCAAATGCCAAATTCCTAGTGCAGCAGGAAGAAACACCACAAAAATTTGAGGATGACCAGATAGCTTCACAGTCCACAAGGGGAGAAACTTAGCCCCCAATGGCTACAGTTATCTACAAAGAGGGAATTCAGCACTGCTGCCTAATGTTCATTAAAAAATAAGAAACCATGCCCTCCAGGTCACATAGATGCAGACCAAGCTTTGGTGGTATCACTACAAAGGAAGATAAAGCTCCTGACAACAACATATTTTTCAAGTGCCCAACCTCAGAGGCAGTTTCTCAAGAAGTCTTTAGGCCAACAGAGCTCCACGTTTGTGGAGTGTTTACCCTGTCCCTTACTTTTGGAAACACATCTACTACCTCCAAGGTTGTGAATTCCTTAGAATTTTCCATTCCAGATATATATTCACAGATTTTCTGTCTCTCCTCTTCTAATTGTGTCTTATTGTGGTGAAGGTAATGTTAAGGCATTGTTCTGAATGACAGTGAGAATATTCTTCTGTAGCACATATTTGCATACACATTGGATGCATTTTTCTATTTTCCATTTGAAATACTGAATCCCTGACATGAACACATACCCTACTAGCCTCTGACAACTAATCCTAATATGATGGACAAAAATAACCCAAACAGAATAGAAATATAAGAAGTTGAGAAGAGGCATGCTGTATGGTTTGACTTGCCTTTTGCATGATAAACAGTAGGATTTATAAATCTAGGCAATTTTTAATTGAAATAGTTCTCCATGTGTTTTTGAAGTAAACAAATATGCGAATTCCTTTCTCCCTTTCTCTGTAGCCTATTCACCAAATGTATTTTTATATGCACATATAGAATCCTACCTGTTATCACATGTAAATTTTTGAGGTGGCTGATGGAAGATACAAATTATGAGAAGAGATCACTCCTCCTAAACACTGTTGGAAGTGAAAATGCAACCTATGGGTGAGCTTCCTAGTAGTACAATATTATACATTAATCCATGTTCAGTAAAATGAATATTTTTGCATCTGTGGATGATATATATTTCATGATGTATTTCGATTTGCATATATATTGCTACCTTTTAATGTCTGTGTGTGTTTTTTAGTATATATATATATATATATATATATATATACATATGTATCCAAATTTTTTAAAATATGAAATATATGTGTCTTATATACACTCCCTAAATTCATTCATGTTTATGTATGTGAATTTTAAATCAACTTTTCACAAGAATGTTCTCAGAAATATTCATCCACCTGAAATACATATTTGTTTCCTAGTATTGAAAACTAAATCCAGTGAATGGTGCATACAAATCCTCATATTTCTACAGTAACTGACCCAGTTTAACATCATTGCACGTAGATTCCTATGGGACATGATGTGTATTTTGACATTCATATTCATTTAACACTGGTACAATACTATTTCTTCATTTTTGCACATCATAGGATATATTTTTCATCCACAAGTTCACACATTTGTAGGAATTTGTTTCACTTTCAATCACTTCCTGCTTCAGAACACATGTATTCCTTCAGGATTCTTGACTGGTCTTTTCATGAGACTTCTTTCCAAACACATTATTTTCGATTTACATAATCACTTTTGAAGCAAAACTCACACACTCTTCATGATAAACCATAATCCTAATATTATCATTAGATGTATAAATGGTTGGAATGAATGTATGTATATAAATATAAGATATCCTGTATATTTTGAGCTATCAATGCAATCCACTATTTAAAGTTGGAACAATTTATATCATTTATTCACAGTATGGTCTATTCATGCATTTTCTCTACATTCATAGACAGAGTGTACACCTATTTGTACCCAAAATACTAGTTTATACATCTTCTAAATACTGCTGCCAGAAATGGTGGAAGAAATACTTATGTCACCTGATCTAACTATACGTTTCATCTCAGTAATATTCTGGACACAAAATCCAAAAATCACACTTATGATTGTACCAAAGCCTGAATGGAAAGTGAACATGGATTACTAAAAACATCCATGTCCAGGTTGCCTAATGCTCTCAAATGTCAATCCTATTGGTGACTACATATTTTTTTCTTCCTAAGATTTTATTTTCAATCTTACCCTGTTGCAAATGTCTAATCCTATCACTCACTTTATACTTTACCTGATTTCCTAATGTCTCTATTGATATCTGCTTTCCTACATATTTTCCCCAGTTCATCATTGTTACTGACTCTTCACATGTGCTGATATTTACCTTCATTCTCTACCTGAACCCCTATTGTAAAGAACTTTTCACCCAAATCCTATACTCACTCTCCTTCCTAACCCTAACAGATATCTTCCTAATCCTACTGACTATCACATTTGACTAGATATTTTCTTCCACATTCAATCATTCAAGGTACATGGTCCTTGAATATTGATTTATCTGAGACAAACTGAGCAGAACGTAATTCATTGTTAAGTATCCCAATCAAGGGCCCAATGCCCTTCTGGGCTTCAAATCTTACCTAGATTTCTGTTTTCATACTTATATTTCTCCTCTATATTCTTATAAATATCACAGCTTCCCAATACCATTATTCATCCAGCAGAATAATTCCTAACCCAAATCGAACATATTATTAAGACTAACCTTACATGTTACCCTCCATCTAACTTTACAGAAGAGCAGGGACAGAGTTAGTCTTACAATACAGGAATGTAGGGGATCTTCCACCTCTTCAGAACCTCAAAGGTCCATGCAGAAATGATCCCTGAAGATAATTAGGCATCTATGAAGGACCTGAGAGAGCAAAAGTAACCTACCATGGGAAACAACCTGGTCAGGATGAAGGGTTGTGTCTGAATAAGCCTCCCTCTTCTAATTTAGAGAAGGTGAAACAAACTAGGCCTGTGTGGAGAGCTGTTCCCAAGTGCCTATGGTTGATATACCATTCTAACTTGTGAAAGGGTCACAGGATGTAGTGGCAGCCTCAATCTCATAGGACCCTTGGAAGCAACTGTTAGGACAAAGTGGTTGCCAAGGCAGTGACTTCATTCAGTTCCTGAAGGAAGTGACCTCACCTTATTTCCTTGGTGATGGAACTCTCTAAACTTGGGATCCAGGAAGCCAGTCACCCAGAGCCCATCCCAGTTTCAGTCCCAGTGGTCACACTTGTTTGGATTTACCAAGGACAGAGTCAGTATTTCTTGGTATCTGCCACATTCTGGCTGGGCACAAATCACGAGCCACTCACAGCTTTGTAGATTCAAACAGCAATTCTTTATTCCCGATCTCACACCGGTCATCTACAAACACGTTCTGTGGAAATCCACATTCTCTGCCTAAATCCACACCTCCACTGGGCTCTGTCTTTCAAAAATACTGTCTAACCCTACGAACTCAAGAGGAACTCAGGCAGCAGGATACGCCTTATTCCCGGCAGAAATAATCTTCCTAAACCATGAACGCCCTAAACTCAGATTATCCTAAACCGGGAACACCCTAAGCACGTATCCACCCTGGTCCTTGAGCAAGGTCACTTTCCAGGAGTCCTTCCACTAAACAGCATGGGGGTATGCTGGTAAGGAAATTGTCATACCTACTTGGCTAATGGCTCCCAGCAGGTACCTACTGATGTGAGGATGGCCAAATGCTGGGTGAGCTCTGAAGAGGGGCCTTTCCTGAGAATGCACGTAGTGGTTCACCCCTGGCTCCTGACAACTTCAGAGAGTTAGACAAGGAGACCGGTTCTGACACAGGACAGACCATTTCGGGGGAACATAGTATGGCCCAACAGTCAGAGGATACTCCAGATATCACAGACCTACTTGGAGGAAGGAGGTGCCTTTGTGGGTGTGGTTGTGGTTTTGTAGTTTTGTCTTATGTTCTGAGAATAGGTAGGAAAGGCGGTTTGTTTGGTTTGGATTGGACTGTTTCTAGTAAGTCGTTTGACAAGGTGAATGTTTCTATGTCTGTGTATCCCACTGGGTACATGGTTGTAGACATTAGAAAAGAGAATTCATTAATGGATATGTCCTGTCTAGTAGAAAGCATCCCAGCATTCATCCGACCTAATTAAGAAAGGACAGTGGCTTGAGTTATTGATGGGCAACACCTACTATTGTCCTAATTTCCTGGTTTCTTCCTGAATTCTGGCCACTCTCCAGAATAGGCTAGTCATTATGTGTCCAAGATATTTACTACCTCCAAGCTCTGTGACATGTCCTTGTCCTTGATAGCTGAAGGGAATGGAGAGCATCTCAGAAAACTTAGATATCACTGTGAACAGTAAAGTCTCAGTTGAGAAACACTGCTTTGGGCCATTTGCTTAAATATGGTTCTGTTACCCTGAATGTCAGGAAAGTCTTTGCCTCAGGCCACACCTTTTTGAAGCCTGAAGAAAACAGTTTTCAAATGGAAATGAATGGGCATCACCTGTGGCTCTTTGCTTAATTTCTTTGGAAAGGGATGTGTTTGAATCAGTCTCTTGGCCCTATGTGAGACAGTACCTTAGATTCTCAGCACCTGATGGATCTAAAAAAGATCCCATGTGTGCATCCAAAAACAAATATCACAAAGATCAATCATTGTGAATGAAGTCTCTTGCCTTCATCTGTTAGGTTGCTGACCTCCATCAAGTGAGAATAGGGATCCTTTGGGTCAAATGAGTTTTTTAAATCCCTGCAGAGGCTAGCCCATTGGTGCTTGGGTTTTTTCTTGACTCCAATACACATAAAGAATCTAAACCCCATGGTCAGTAGGCCTCAAATTGGAGAAGCGGAGCAGTATAAATCGCAGGCCAATTTGATCACTCCTGGATTACAGGAAGGGTGTCCATTCCACTCGAACTTTAGGCAAATGAGGGGCAAGGGATCTTATTTTGGACACTGTCTTGGACTATGCCCCTCATGGAAACCTCCAGCCAGATGTTATGATGAGTGTCTATATAAAAGAAGATGAGGGCCATGTGGAAGTGTTTTGGTTTTAATTGTTGTCATTTGTGTGGTGGTTGGAAGAGATGACTGGGTCCACCTGGGCGTGAACTCTGGTGTGATTCCCCTTAGAGACTGAGTTCAGGATCTGATCTCAGAGAAGTATTGCCATGAAATGTGTTGGGATTTTAGGAGGCCACGCATGAGAGTCGCCCTTGGAAACTGAGATCTAGGCCCAGGGTCGCTTTCCACAGAGCATTGGGAACCTCTGCCATGATATCACATGATTTTATTATTAAAGACTTGACAGCCATAGTTGAGAGTCAAAACACACGTGGACCTCACATTGTAGACCCCAATTTGCCAGGCTTCATGTTACCTTTTGGCCACTCTTTGGTAAGCTTTGCCTGTGAGATTTCTCAAGAGCTTTCATTGAAATGAGCTTCTGAACCATTTAATGGTTCCTGAATGAAGTGAAACCACAGTGCCTCCAGCTTCATCCTCGAAAAACGGCTAGAAAATACCATAAAATTTGTGAAATTCCCATGACCAGGTGGCACTGGAGAAACTTTGGATGACCTCTTGCTGATTATGAGGATACGAGACAGTGCCTTGATTGACTTGGTTTCATGAAAATGGTATAGATCAGAGATGCCAGTAAGTTGGAGCCTGCTGAGTAGTGGGGCTAGAGCAGTGGTGTGAAGGTGTGTGATAAAACTTCTGTGGTGGAGCCATGTGGAATCGCCATTGGATTCCAAATGGCTTGTGACTGACATGGTGCAGCCAGCAGACCCTTCTATGTAAAGGCATCATACTATATGGAGAGGTTTCAGGGCAATGTACAGAATCAGGTAGCTATGTTCAAGGTGGCAAGCTATGTGAGATAGAAGCCTGGTTGGTGCATTCTCCTGCAGACCCTGACCCACCATACTTGAAAGAACTCCATCCAGCATTGTGTCTCAGTTGAACTCCTTGTATTTTGTGAAGCAAATACCAAACACCCTGTGCATCAGCAAGAAACACCATGAAAAGTGGAGGATAACCAAATGGTTTCACAGTCCACACGGGGAGACACTCAGATCCCAGTGGCCACAGTTTACCTACAAAGAGAGAAATCAGCACTGTTGCCTCCTGTTAATTGGAAAATAAGAAACATGTCCTCCAGGTCACATAGATGCAGACCCAGCTTTGATGGTGTCACTAAAAAGGAAGCTAAATCTCCTGACAACAACATATATTTCAAATGCCCAACCTCAGAGGCAGTTTCTCAAAAAGCATTTAGGCCAGCAGAGCTCCATGTTTGTGGAATGTTTACCCTGTCCCTTACTTTTGGAAACTCCTCTACCACCTCCAAGTTTTTGAACTCATGAGCATATTCCATTCCAGATATGTATTCACAGATTTTCTAACTCTTCTTTTCTACTTGTGTCTTATTTGGGGTTAAGGTAATGTCAAGACATTGTTCTGGATGAGAGTTGGAAGATTTTTTGTAGCACATATTTGCATACACATTGGATTCATTTTCCAATTTTCCATTCGAAATACTGAATCCCTGAAACTAACCCATTCTCTACTAGACTATGACTACTATTCCTAATATGATGGAGAAAAATAACACAAACAGAGTAGAAATGCAAGCAGTTCACAGGAGGTATGGTGTATAGTTGGACTTTCCTTTTGCATGAAAAAGGGTAGGTGTTATAAATCTAGTCAATTTTTAGTTCAAATTTCTCCATGTGTTTTTAAAGTTAACAAATATGTGAATTCCTGTCTCCCTTTCTCTGTAGCCTATTCAGCACAAATATTTTTGTGTGCACATATAGAATCCTAACTGGTATCAAACTGTTGAGAGCCACAGGTGAAGGTGCCCCAGCTAACTTCCAGTTGCCAGCAAACTTCCAGCTGCCAGCTGATGATTGGCTTGCAGTGGCCCAGCAACATCTAGCTGATTGGATCCTCTGTGGTGATGCACATTGGAGATGCTTATTCAGCTCTTTCCCTGCCATTTCAGACTGCCAGCTGATGATTGGTTCACAGCGGCCCCAGCAACATCCAGTTGATTGGCTCCTCTGAGGTGATGCTTATTGGGCTGTTTTCTTGCCCTTTCAGACCACGGAGCTGCTCATTGGGGGACATTATTTGGCTCTGCCCAGGTGAACCAGTCAATCGTCCTCAAGAGAAGGAGGATTGTGGGAGGTGGAGAGGCTTGTGGGGGAGAGAGAGGCTTGTGGGAAGCCGGTGGTGGCAGTTGGGCTCTGAGAGTTTTTCCTGAGGATCTGTTTTGTTTGGTGTATGTGGTTCTAAAAATGAAGTTCATTTGTTTTGACAAGTGGCTACTGAATCATGCCCAGCCACACTGCAATATTTGGTGGCTCCCATGGGGAGTGACTAAGGGTAAGTGATAAGATAAAATGCTCAACCCTGAGGGAAGGGTGCAAGGAGGGTAACCATTTAAAGATTCCTCTTTTGTTTTGCTTCACTTTTGTTTTAAGTTGCCTGTCCCTGGACATGAGTGAGACGGAAGAAAATCTGCTCACATCTGAGGAAAAACTATTTAATTCTGAGAAACAGATAGGGAGAAAGGATGGATGCACATGTCAGGAGGATAGAAAGGCTATAATGACTTTTTGTTGTTCCCTTTTTATTTTATTCTGTCTCGGTTTTTCATGGCGTCATCTTGTTGGGTTGTATTACAGTAGAAATACGGGATCAGATATTAGTAAAAAACAAACTGAAAGAGTGTTAAGTAAATTGTTAGAGGAAGGAGGCATCTCAGTAAAATCAAGAACAGTCAGGGCATACATTGATACAATACAAAAATGTATCCCATGGCTTTTTAAGGAGGAGTTGTTAAATATATCACAATGGAACCATCATGGTGAAGATTTAAAAATAATAGAAAAGAACAGCCCAGGGACACTGCCAGTTGGCACATTGCTATTGTGGACATTCATATCTGGTTTGCTTAGTCCAAAGCCTTCAGTTCAGACAAAGATAGAGGAACAAAGCTTAGAGCAGAAAAAGCCAGCAGGGGGAAAGTTACAAAAGGATACTGCTACTAACAACTTTCTATATCCATAGGGTGTAAGTGTCCAACCAACAGTGCCACCTCTACAGGAGACTGTTACTAACACCTGTCTATCACTGGAGGACATGAATGTCTAAATAACAAGACCACCTCCATATGCTGGAAGGCCCCCAACCACCCGCAGTTGATAGTTCGGATCCTGAGACAAGATCTCAAGTATTAACATGTCCTGTATTTGAGGTTGGTGGGCAGCAAATTCACCATGCTTTAAATTTCAAAATAGTGAAGCAGCTAAAAGAGGCTGTAACAACCTATGGTCCTCAAGCACCCTTCACTGTAAGCTTGATCGAGTCCATTAACAACTTTAACATGATGCCAGCAGATTGGGCTAATATATGTAAAGCTGTGCTAAATGGAGGTCAATACCTGTTAAGGAAGGTTGCCAATGAGGAATTTTGCAAGGAGACGGCTAGGTCAAATGTAGCAGCTGGTTATCCTCAGCAAAATCTAGATATGTTGTTAGAAAGGGACCCGATGAGGATCAGCAGCAACAAATTTCATATGATCCTGGCGTATACGCACAATTTGCTGTAGAGGCGATTAAGGCATGGGAGGCTTTACAAGGACATGGAGGTTTACAAGGTCAATTATCTAAGGTAATACCAGGAGCTAATGAATCTTACCCTGAATTTGTAGATAGGCTTATTCACACAGCTACCAGAGTGTTTGGGAATACAGAACAAGCAATGCCATTAATAAAACAACTGGCTTATTACCAAGCGAATCGTTGGTGTAGAGATATCATTAGACTATGGAAACATGAAGATTTAAACACATATATTAAATTATGTAGAGACATTAATGAACAAGAGCAAGTCATGGCAGCTGCAGTAAAACAGGCTTTAGATGCCAGAGACATTATTGAACAAGGGCAAATTCTGGCAGCTGCAGTAAAACAGGCTTTAGATGCCAGGCCTAGAACAAGCTACAATTGTGAACAAACATGACATTTTAAAAGGAATTGCCCCATAGGTGGAGGGTTTAACAAAACTAAGTATCAAAGGAGTAGAATACCATGTATTTGCCAATGATGCCGTAGAGGGAGACATTGGGCTAATGAATGCCATTCTCAAACCACCATAGATGTTACTCCATTATCAAAAAACGAACAAGGACCAGGTGTTTATCCACGATATCATGGAGAAAGGCATTGGGCTCCATTGGCAAAAAATGGACAGGGAAGCCCAATGCTCCGGGGCCCAAAATCACAAATATACGGAGCACTGGAGTATCCCAGCTACCCCATCAGTGTAGTGTCCAGGACACGTTGTCCATCAGATCCCTCATCGGACAAATCAGAGGGAGTGCAGGGTTGGACATCTGCACCTCCGCCAGATCAGTTCTAACTCCAGAGATGGGAGTTCAAATCATTCCCCAGGGGTAAAAGCACCTCTTCCTAAAGGAACGGTGGGCTTATTATAGGGACTCAGCTCTTCTATTCTAAAAGGACTTATGATAAGTCCTGGGGTAATTGATTCCGATTATGAATGTGAACTAAAATTTATAGCTAGTTCTCCAAAGGGTATATCAGTAATTTCACCAAGCGATAGAATAGCACAGTTACTATTAATACCAAGCCTACATGATAAATTTTCCAGTCATGCTGTAGAAAGAGGTTCCAAAAGATTAGGCCCCATAGGTGTAGATTGGGCTATGCTTTCTTTAAATTTAGATTCTCACCCCATGCTAAAACTAAATATTCAATGACATGAATTTAATGGGCTACTGGATACAGGTGCAGAACTTAGCATCATCTCTCATCAAGAAGGGCCAAAACATTGGCCATTACAACAAGCCACTCAAACACTTTGAGGCCTACAAGTGGCAACTAATCCCCACAGAAGTGTAATAGTATTACATTGCAAGGATCCTGAAGAATGTGAAGGAACTATACAGCCATATGTATTGGATCATCTTCCTGTAAATTTAGGGGGATGAGATGTCCTCGATCAATTAGGTTTGACATTAACAAATAACATCAACAAAAATGCACCCACTACTATGACTAGACAAGATTTTAGGAAAGGAAAAAGATTAGAAAACAAAGAACAAGGTATAGCAGCACCAATACAAATAGATCAAGGAACAGACAGACATGGGTTGGATTTTCAGAAAGGGCCACTGAGACAATAAAAATTACTTGGAAATCAGAAAGACCAGTATGGGTTCCTCAGTGACCCCTGACTAAAGAAAAGATACAAGCAGCCCATGACCTGGTCAAACAACAATTAGCGGAAGCACATATACAACCTATGGTATCTCCCCATAAAACTCCAATTTTTATCATCAAAAGAAATCTGGTAAATGGAGATTATTGAAAGTTCTAAGAGCCACTAATAATGAGATGGTTATTATGGGACCTGCTCAATCAGGGATTCCTCAAGTGTCTGCTTTGCCAAAAACTTGGTATGTTTTACTTATTGATATTAACGATTTTTTTTTCATTTCGAATTCATCCTGAGGATAGTCCAAGTTTTGCATTTACTATTCCTGCACTGAATCATGAAGGTACTGTTCATAGATATGAGTGGAAAATACTCCCTCAAGGGATGGCTAACATCCCAATTATGTGTCAAATTTATGTTAACAAAGTATCCAGCTAATTAGAAATCAAAATACTGAACTACAAATATTTCACTAAATGGATTGTGTATTAGTAGCACGCAAAGCTAAAAACACATTGCTAGACTGTTATGCCACACTTACAAACTTATTAAAAATTATAATCTAGAGATAGCAATAGATAAACTACAATTAAATTTTCCAATTAATTTTTTAGGCATACTATTATCCTCAATCATGGTCTATCCACCAAAAATTCAAATACGAGTAGATCAACTCAAATCACTTAATAACATTCAAAAGTTTTTAGGAGACCTAAATTGTATAAGACCTTATCTAGGTACTCCAAGAGGAGAGTTGGGACCTTTATTTGATATCCTAAAAGGTCCATCAGATCAAAATTCACCCCGAATGTTAACGCCTGAAGCAAGAAAGGCATTAAAAATCATAGAAACATATATGGAAAATATGCATTTTGATAGAATTGATATAAGTTTGCCTTTATTATTTATTGTACTACCAAAAAATATTCTTATAGGAATATTTTGGCAAGAAGGTCTATTATTATGGATATATTTATCGTACTCTCCTAACACTATTCTTACTAGGTATCCTGAGGCTGTAGGACAATTAATACTCAAAGGAATAAAAGCAACAAAGGGAGTGTTTGGAATTTCTCCCAATAAAATTATTAATCCATATACTACGAATCAAATTGATGAATTAGCTAATGAGTTAAATACTTGGGCAATAATCGTGTATAAATCTAATGTTTCATTTGATAACCACTTACCATCTAATCCTTTATTTTTTTTTTGGTCATCGCATTCTGTAATTTTTCCAAAAATGACAAGAAAAACACCTATCATGAATGCTCCACATATATTCACTGATGGATCAAATAATGGTACAGCAGAAATAGTTACACCCGATCAAACTTTCACATTTTTAGTACCCAAACAATCAGTTCAAAAGGTAGAGCTTAATGCAGTATTACAAGCTTTTGTGATGTTTAAAGATTCTGTATTTAATTTATTTTCCGATAGTAAGTATATAGTTAATGCTATAGTATCCATTGAAGATGCTGGAAGGATTTCCCCTTCCTCTACTGTTTTCTCTTTGCGTTCCACTATACAAAGTCTAATCTGGGACAGAAAATGTCCATTAATTATAGGACATATCAGAGCACATACAGGATTCCCTGGAGTCCTTAGTTTGGGCAATGATTTAGCAGATAAAACTACACATGACATACATATTTTCTCTACACTAGAAGAAGCTATAAATTTTCATAAAAAGTTCCATATCAATGCTAATACTTTACAAAAGCATTTTAAAATAACTAAGGAACAAGCTAGACAAATAATAAAACAATCTCAAAATTGTGTGACCTTTTTACCACATGTTAATCTTGGAGTCAATTCTAGAGAATTGATACCTAACCATATTTGGGAGAGGGACGTCACACACTTGCCAGAATTTGGAAAATTAAAATATTTGCATGTTACAGTTGATACTTTTTCTGGATTATTGATGGGCCCCCTTCATGCCGGAGAAAAAAGTAAAGATGTTATAGCTCATTGCTTACAAAATTTTGCCATTGTGGGCGTTCCAAAACAGTTAAAAACAGATAATGCCCCTGGTTATACTTCTACCTCTTTTAAACAATTTTGATCATCATTTGGCATTACTCATATAATTGGAAACCCATACAATCCTCAGGGACAAGGCATAGATGAAAGAGCACATCTAACTTCTAAAATGTACTTATTAAAGCAAAAAGACGTATTGGGAAGGGGTATATATTCCCCGAAGATAAACTTAAAATAACCCTTTTTACTCTAAATTTTTAAATTTGGATTCATCAGGACTTATTTCTGCGGAAAGGCATATATGTCCAAAAAATGTGCAGAAGCCCAAGGTACTTTGGAAGGATATTCTAACAAGACAATGGAAAGGTCCTGACCCAGTAATTGTCTGGTGTCAGGGGTCTGTTTGTGTGTTTCCACAGGGAGAACAGCAGCTGATTTGGATTCCAGAGAGATTAACTAAAGCGATTTCTATAGGCCAAAAAGAAGACGATTTGGCTAAAATTCATAACAGCCGATATCCAAAACTCCAGTTTGGCTGTCCTTATTTCTCCGACAGAACCCGGATGCTTTTTTCAATATCTATTTTATTATTGCTCTTTCCCACATCATGAATTTCTATTTTGTTTTTTGAGCTCATACAGACCTAGGTTAAAGTTTTGCTGATCAGTTCTATTTTTTGACTATAATAGAGTTTGGAAATTCCCATGACCACGTGGCAATGGAGAAGTTTTGGATTTCCGGTTGCTGATCATGAGTGTACCAGACAGTGCCTTGATTGACTGGGTTTCATGAAAATGTTGTAGAACAGAGATGCCAGTATGTTGGAGCCTGCTGAGTAATGGGCCCAGAGCAGTGGTGTGCAGGTGTGTGATAATACATCTGTGGAGGGTCATGTGGATCTGCCATTGGCTTCCAAATGGATTGTGACTGACATGGTCCAGCCAGCAGACCCTTATATTAAAGGCATCTTGTTATATGGGGAAGTTTGAGGGCAATGTTAAGAATCAGGTTGCTATGAACAAGGGGGCAAGCTATGTGGGATAGAAGCCTGGTTGGTGCATTCTCTTGCAGACCCTGACCCACCAGAAGTGACAGAAGTCCCTCCAGCACTGTGTCCCAGTTGAACTCCTTGTATTTTATTAAGCAAATACCAAACTCACAGTGCAGGGGCAAGAAACACCAGGAAAAGTGGAGGATGACCAAATGGCTTCACAGTTGACACGGGGAGACAGTTAGCCCCCAGTGGCTACAGTTTACCTATAACGAGAGAATTCAGCACTGCTGCCTCATGTTTTTGGAAAATAAGAAACCATGTCCTCTGGTTCATATAGATGCACACCCAGGTTTGATGGTCTCACTACTAAGGAAGCTAAAGCTCCTGACAACAACATATATTTCAAGTGCCCAAACTCAGAGGCAGTTTCTCAAGAAGTCTTTAGGACAGCAGAGCTCCATGTTTGTGGAGTGTTTTCTCTTTCCATTACTTTTGGAAACTCCTCTACCATGTCCAACGTTGAGAATTCCTGAGCATTTTCCATTCCAGAAATGTATTCACAGATTCTCTAACTCTGCTCCTCTAATTGTGTGTTACTAGGGGCGAAAGTAATGTCAAGGCTTTGTTCGGGATGAGAGTGGGAAGATTTTTGTGTAACACATATTTGCATACACGTTGGATTCATTTTCCTATTTTCCATATGAAATACTCAATCCCTGACACTAACACATACCCTACTGGAAACTGACTACTACTCCTAATATGATGGAGAATAACAATCCAGAGAGAGTATAAATACAAGCAGTTCAGAGGAGGCATGGTGTATAGTTGGACTTGTCTTTTGCATGATAAAGTGAAGCTGTTTAAATCTAGTCAATTTTTAATTGAAATAGTTCTCCATGTTTTTTAAAGTTAACAAATATGTAAATTCCTGTCTCCCTTTCTCTGTAGCCTATTCAGCACATGTATTTTTATATGCACATATAGAATCCTACCTGGTATCACACGTATATTTTTGTGAGGTGGAAGACAAGGCAGATACAAATTGTGAGAAGTGATCACTCCTCTTAAATGCTGTTGTAACTGAAAATTCAACATTTGGGTGAGCTTCCTAGTAGAACAACATTATAGATAAATCCATGTTCAGTAAAATAAATATTTTTGCATCTGGGGATAATATATATTTCATGATTAATTTTGATTGGAATATATATTGCTACATTTTAATGTTGGTGTGTGTTTTGTGTGTGTGTGTGTGTGTGTGTGTGTGTGTGTATATATATATATATATATATATATATATATATATATATATATATGCACTGTACAGATTTTTCAAAACATGAAACATTTTTGTGTTATATACAATCCCTAAATTCATTCATGGTCATGTATTTGGATTTATTATCAACTTTTCACAAGATTATTTCATAAATATTCACCCACCTGAAATACATATTTTATCCTAGTACTGAAAACTAACTTCAGTGAATGGTGCAGCAAATCATAATATTTCTACAGTAACTGACCCAGTTTAGTATCAATGCAATCAGATTTCTATGGGACATGATGTGTTTTTTGAGGTTCATTTTTATGCAACACTGGTACATTATTATTTCGGCAGTTTATGCACATCATAGGATATATATTTCGTCCACAAGTTAACAAACATATAGGCATTTTTTTTTCACTTTCAATCACTTCCTGCTTCAGAACACATTTATTCCTCCAGGTTTTTTGACTGGTCTTTTCATGAGACTTCTTTTCAATCATATTACTTTCGATTTCCATAATCAATTTTTAAGCAAAACTCACACACTCTTCATGATAAAACATAACACTAATATACCTTTAGATGTGTAACTGGTTGGAATGAATGATTGTATATCAATATAAGATTTCATGTATATTTTCAGATATCAATCAATCCATTATTTAGAGTTACAAAAAGTTATATTATTTATTCACAATGTGGTCTATTCATGCATTATCTCTATATTCATAGACACAGGGTACACCTATTTGTACCCCCAATAGTAATTTATACGTCTTCAAAATATTGCTCCCAGAAATGGTGGAAGAAATACTCATGTCACCTGATTTACATATACATTTTATCACAGTAATATTATGGACAAAAAAACAAATGTCACACTTATGATTGTACTAAAGCCTAAATGGAAAGTGAGCATGGAATACTAAAAATATCCATGTCCAGGTTGCCTAATAATATCAAATGTCAATCTTATTGGTGACTACATATTGTTTTCTTCCTAAGATTATATATTCAACCTCAAGCTTTTTAAAAATGTCTAATCATATCCCTCACTTTATACCTTGCCTGATTTCCTAAGGTCTGTATTGATATCTGCTTTCCTAAATATTTTCCCCAGTTCATCATTGTGACTGACTATTCACATGTTCTGACATTTACATTCACTCTCTACCAAAAACCCTACTGCTAAAGTATGATTGGTCCAAATCCTATACTCACTCTTGTTTCTAATCCTACCAAATATCTTCCTAATCCTACCGACTATCCCTTTTTGCCTGGATGTTCTCTTCGACATTCAATCATCCAGTGTACAAGGTCCTATGCCATTGTATATAGATTTATCTGAGACATCTGTGAAGAACATAATTCAAAGCTAAGTATTCAAATCAAGTGCTCAATGCCCTTCTGGGCTACAAATCTTACCTAGTTTTCTGTTGTTATACTTATATTTCACCTCTATATTCTTGTAAATATTGCAGATTCCCAATACCATAATTCATCCCACAGAATGATTGCTTGCACAAATCAAACATCTTATTAACCCTAACTATACACTCTCCCTCAATCTAACTTTACAGAAGAGCATGGACAGAGTTGGTCTTACAATAGAGGAATGTAGGGGATCTTCCACTTGCTGAGAACTCAAAGGTCCATGCAGAAATGATCCCTGGAGAAAATGTAGTCAGCTATGAAGGACCTGAGGGAGCAAAAGTCATCTTCTATTCAAACAACCTGGACAGGATGAAGGGTTCAGTCTGAATCAGCCTCGCTCTTCTTAATGTAGAGAAGATGGACCAAACCAGGCCTGTGTGGAGAGCTGTTCCCGGGTGCCTATGGTTGATATAACATTCTAACTTCTGAAAGTGTCACAGGAAGTAGGGGCAGCCTCCATCTCATGGGACCCTTGGAAGCAACTGTTAGGACAAAGTGGTTGCCAATGCATTGACCTCATTCAGTTCCTGAGAAAGTGACCTACCTAACTACCTTGTTTATGAAACTCTCTGAATTTGGGATCCAAGAATCCAGACACCCAGACTGAGTCCCAGTCCTAATCCCAGTGGTCTCAGTTGCTTGGATTTACCAAGGACAGAGTCAAACTTTCTTGGTACCTACTTTGTGAGAATGGCCAAATTCCAGGAGATCTCTGAAGATGCGCCTTTCCTGAGAAAGCAGGTAGTGGCTCACTGCTGGCTCCTGACAACTTCACAGGGTTGGCCAAGAAGACCAGATCTAAGACAGGACAGGCCATTTTGGGGGAAAATCGTATGCCCACCAGTAAGAGGACTATCAGGATAGTCACAGACCTACTTGGGGGAAGTAGGTGCCTTTGTGGGTGTGGGTGTGAGGTTGTGGTTTTGTCTCATGTTCTGAGAATAGGTAGAAAAGGCGGCTTTTTGGTTTGGAGAGAACTGTTTCTATTAAGTCGTTTAACAAGGTGAGTGTGTCAACGTCTGTGTATCCCACTCCGTCACTGTTTGTAGACATTAGAAAAGAGAATGTATCAATGGATGTGTCCTGTCTAGAAGAAAGCTTCCCAGCATTCATACTGCCAAATTTATAAATGGACTGTGGCTTGCCTTATCGATGGGCAACACCTAATAGCTTCCTAAGTTGCTGTTTTCTTCCTGAATTCTGGCCACTGTTCAGAATAGGCTCATGGTTTTGTGTCCAAATATGTACCACCTCCAAGCTCTGTGGCATGGCCATGTACTGGATAGCTGAAGGAATGGGAGGTTCTCAAAAAACTCAGATACCAGTGTGACCAGGGAAGTCTCAGTGGAGAAACCCTGCTTTGGGCCATTTGCATACCCATGGTTCTGTTGCCCTGAATGTCAGGAAGGTCTTTGCCTCGGGCCACCGCTTTGTGAAGCCTGAAGAAAACAGTTTTCAAATGGATATGAATGGGCATCACTTGTGGCTCTTTGGTTAATTGCTTTGAAAAGGGATGTGTCTGAATCAGCCTCTTCGCCCTTTGTGAGGTTGTGGTTTAGGTACTCAGCATCTGATGTATCTAAAGAATGATCCCATGTGTGCATCCAAATAAAAAATGGCAAAAAGTTCTGTCATGTGGATGAAGTCTCTTGCCTTCTTCTTTTAGCTTCCTGACGTACATCAAGTGAGAATAGGGTTACTTTGGGTCAAATGAGTTCTTCAAATCCATTCAGAGGCTAGCCCATATGTGCTTGGGGTTTTTCATCACTCCAAATCACATAAAGAATCTATACCTGAATATCACTAGTCCTCAATTTGTAGAAGCAGAGCCGTATTAATAACAGGCCTATTTAATCACTCCTGGTTCACAGGAAGGGTGTCCATGCCACCCTGTCTTTAGTCAAATGAGGGGCAAGGGAGCTTCTTTTGGACACTATCTTGGGCTGCGCCCCTTATTGAAAACTCCAGCCAGAGGTTTTGATGACTATCTTTATGGAAGAAGATGAGAGCCATGTGTGGAGTGTTTGGGTTTTAATTGTGGTCATTTGTGTGGTAGTTGGAAGAGATGACTGGGTCCACCTGGGCTTGAACTCTGGTGTGATTCTCCTTAGAGACTGAGTTCTGAAACTGACCTCAGAGAAGTATTGTCATGAATTGTGTAGGGATTTTAGGAGGCCACGCTTGAGAGTCGCCCTTGGAATGTGAGATCTAGGCCCAGTGTGGCTTTCCCCAGACCACTGGGAATCTCAGCAAAGATATCACATGATTTTATTCTGAAAGACTTGGCAGCCATAGTTAAGAGTCAAAACACACATGGACCTCACATTGTAGACCTCAATGGGCCTGGCTTCATGTGACGTTTGGCAACTTTTTGGGAAGCCTTGTCTGTGATAGTTCTTTAGAGCTTTCATTGAAATGATCTTCCCAACGTTTAATGGTTCCTGGATGAATTGAAACCCATAGTGCCTGTAAATTCATCCTTGAAAAATGGCTAGATAAATACCATTAAATTTTTGAAATTCCCATGGCCAGGTGGCACTGGAGATAATTTGGTTGTCCTATTGCTGATCATGAGTGTACTAGACTGTGCCTTGATTGACTGGGTTTCATGAAAATGGTGTAGAACTGAGATGCCAGTAAGTTGGAGCCTGCTGAAGAGTGGACTTAGAGCAATGGTGTGCAGGTGTGTGATAATACATCTTTGGTTGGGCCATGTGAATCTGCCATTGGCTTCCAAATGGCTTGGGACTGTAATGGTGCAGCTAGCAGACCCTTATTTGTAAAGGCCTTTACTTTTATGGAGAGGTTTCTGGGCAATGTTAAGAATCAGGTTGCTATGGACAAAGGGGCAAGCTATGTGGAATAGAAGCCTGGTTGGTGCATTCTTCTGCAGACCCTGACCCACCACAAGTGACAGAACTCCCTCCAGCACTGTGTCCCAGTTGAACACCTTGTATTTCATGAAGCAAATAACAAACTCCCAGTGCATCAGCAAGAAACACCACGAAAATTGGAGATGACCAAATGGCTTCACAGTTCACACGGGGAGACACTTACCCTAAGTGGCCACAGTTTACATACAAAAAGAGAATTCAGCACTGCTGCCTCATGTTCTTTGGAAAATAAGAAACCATGTCGTCCAGGTCACATAGATGCAGACCCAGCATTGATCGTCTCATTAGAAAGGAAGTTAATGCTCCTGAAAACCACATATATTTCAAGTGCCCAACCTCAGAGGCAGTTTCTCAAGAAGTATTTTGGTCAGCAGAGCTCCATGTTTGTGGAGTTTTTACCATGTCCCTTACTTTTGGAAACTCCTCTACCACCTCCAAGGTTGTGAACTCCTGAGATTTTTCCATTCCAGATATTTATTCACAGATTTTCTAACTCTTCTCCTCTATTTGTGTCTTACTTGGGGTGAAGGTAATGTCAAGGCATTGTTCTGAATGAGAGTGGGAATTTTTTTGGGTAGCAAATATTTGCATAAACATTGGATTCATTTTCCAATTTCCCATTCAAAATACTGAATCCCTGACACTAACACATACCCTACTAGACTCTGACTACTAATCTTAATATGATTGAGAAAAATAACTCAAACAGAATAGAAATACAAGCAGTTCACAGGAAGCATGGTGCATAGTTGGATTTCCCTTTTTCATGATAAAGGTTAGGTGTTTTAAGTCTAGTCAATTTTTAATAGAAATAGTTCTCTATTTGTTTTTAAAGTTAAGAAATATGTGAACTCCTGTCTCCCTTTCTCTGTACCAATTCAGCACATGTATTTTTATATGCACATATAGAATCCTACCTGTTATCACACAAACATTTTTGTGAGGTGGCAGACTTGGCTGATCCAAATTGTGAGAGGAGATCACACCTCCTAAACACTGTTGGAACTGTAAATTCAACCTATGGTTGAGCTTTCTAGTAGAACAACATTATACATAAATCCATGTTCAGTAAAATAACTATTTTTGCATCTGTGGATGCTATATATTTAATTAAGTATTTCGATTGGCATACATATTGCTACTTTTAATTGTCTGTGTGGGTGTTTTGTGTGTCTGTGTGTGTGTGTGTGTGTGTGTGTGTGTGTATATATATATATATATATATATATATATATATATATATATATATATATATATACTCTCCTGAGTTTTTAAAATATGAAATATCTTATATACACTCCCTAAATTCATTCATGTTCATGTATGTGGATTTATAATCAACTTTCCCAAGACTATTTTCAGAAATATTCATCCACCTCAAATACATATTTGTTTCCTACTAATGAAAACTAACTTCAGTGAATGGTGCTGACAAATCCTAATATTTCTACAGTAACTCACCCAATTTAACATCAATGCAAGTAGATTCCTATGGGACATGATGTGTATTATGATGTTCAATTTTTATCCAACACTGGTACATTACTATTTCTTCAGTTTTTGCACATTGTAAATATATATTTCATCCACAAGTTCACAAATTTATAGGCATTTCTTTCTCTTTCAATCACTTCCTGCTTCAGAACACATGTATTCCTCCAGGTTTCTTGACTGGTCTCTTCATGAGGTTTCTTTCCAAACACATTATTTTCGATTTCCACAATCACTTTTGAAAAAAATCTCACACTCTTCATGATGAAACTTAACCCCAATATTACCATTAGATGTATCACTGTTTGGAATGAATGTATGTATATAAATATAAGATTTCCTGTATATTTTTAGATATAAATTCAATCCATTATGTAAAGTTGGCCCAGTTGTATTATTTATTCACAGTATGATCTATTCTTGCATTATTTTTAAATTCATAGACAAAAGGTACACCTATTTGTATCCCCAATACTAATTTATACGTCTTCAAATTATTGCTCCCAGAAATGGTGGAAAAAATACTCATGTCACCTGATCTACATATACATTTTATCACAGGCATATTGTGGACACAAAAATCAAAGGTCACACTTCTGATTGTACCAAAGCCTAATTGGAAATTGAGCATGGATTACTAAAAACATCCATGTTCAGGTTGCTTAATGCTCTAAAATGTCACTCCTATTGGTGACTACATATTTGTTTCTTCCTAAGATTACTGTTCAGGTTGTTTAATGCTCTAAAATGTCAATCATATTGGTGACTCATATTTGTTTCTTCCTAAGATTATATATTCAACCTCACCCCTGTTGATAATGTCAAATTCTCTCACTCCCTTTATACATTGCCTGATTTCTTAATGTCTCTATTGATATCTGCTTTCCTACATATTTTACCGAGTTCATCATTGTGACTGACTCTTCACATGTTTTGACATTTACATTCACGCTGTAGCCGAAACTCTATTGCTAAAGAACATTTTGTCCAAATCATATACTCACTCTTCTTTCTAAACCTACCGACTATCTTCGTAATCGTACCAACTATCCCTTTTTGACTGGATGTTCTCTTCGACATTCAATCATCCAAGGTACCATGTCCTATGCAATTTTATATCGATTTATCTGAGACACCTGTCCAGAACATAATTCAAAGCTAAGTTTCCCAATCAAGGGCCCAATGCCCTTCTGGGCTTCAAATCTTACCTAGATTTCTGTTTTCATACTTATATTTCACCTGTATATTCTTGTAAATGTCGCAGTTTCCCAATACCATTATTCATCTAGCAGAATGATTCCTAACCCAAATTGCACATGTTATTAACCCTTACCATACACTGTTCCCTCAATCGAACTTTACAGAAGAGCAGGGAAAGAGTTGGTCTTACAATACAAGAATGTAGAAGATCTTCCTCCTGCTAACAACCTCAAAGTTCCATGCAGAAATGATCCCTGGAGAAGATGTGGGCAGCTATGAAGGACCTGAGAGAGCAAAAGTCATCGTTCATGGCAAACAACCTGGTCAGGATGAAGGGATGTGTCTGAATCAGTCTCTCTCTTCTTAATGTAGAGAAGATGAACCAAACCAAGCCTG
Organism: Callospermophilus lateralis; assembly: GCF_048772815.1. NCBI lineage: Eukaryota > Metazoa > Chordata > Mammalia > Rodentia > Sciuridae > Callospermophilus > Callospermophilus lateralis. The sequence continues at coordinate 6,373,791 of NC_135316.1, read as the reverse complement.
TGTGGTGAGGTCGTCCCAGGTGCCTATGGTTGAGGTACCATTCTAACTTGTGAAAGTGTCACAGGAAGTATGGACAGCCTCCATCTCAGGTGTCCTTTGAAGCAACTGTTAGGACAAAGTGGTTGCCAAAACAGTGACCTCATTCAGTTCCTGAAGGAAGCGACCTACCTAACTTTCTTGGTGATGGAACTCTCTGAACTTGGGATTCGGGAAGACAGGCACCCAGAACCAGTTTCAGTCCCAATCCCAGTAGTATCAGTTGTTTGGATTTACCAAGGACAGAGTCAGACTTTCTTGGTGCCTACTGATGTGAGGATGGCCAAATGAAAGTAGAGCTCTGAACATGGTCCTTTCCTGAGAAAAGAGATTGTGGCTCACCGCTAGGTCCTGACAACTTCACAGAGTTGGCCAAAAGACCAGATCTCAGACAGGACAGGCCATTTTGGGGGAACATTATGTGGCCCACCACTCAGAGCAAACTTCGTATAGTCACAGACCTACTTGGGGGAATGAGGTGCCTTTGTGGGTGTAGATGTGAGTTTATGGTTTTGTCTCATGTTCTGAGAATAGGTACAAAAAGCAGTTTCTTTGGTTTGGAGAGGACTGTTTCTAGTGAGTCCTTTGACAAGGCGAGTGTTTCTATGTCTGTGTGTCCCACTCTGTCCCTGTTTGTATATTTTAGAAAAGAGAATGCATCAATGCATGTGTCCTGTCTACTAGAAAGATTCCCAGCATTCATCTTGTCGAATTTATGAATGGACTGTGGCTTGCCTTATGGATGGGCAACACCTACCATCTTCCCAAGTTCCTGCTTTCTTTCTGAATTTTTGCCAATCTCCAGAATAGGCTCTTGGATTTGTGTCCAAGATATGTACCACCTCCAAGCTCTGTGACATGGCCATGTACTGGATAGCTGAAGGGAATGGCGAGCATCTCAAAAAACTGAGATATCAGTGTGACCAGTGAAGTCTCAGTAAAGAAACCCTGCTTTTGGCCTTTTGCTTACATATTGTTCTGTTTCCCTGAATGTCAGGAAGGTCTTTGCCTCAGGCCACCCCTTTGCGAATCCTGAAGAAAACAGTTTTCAAGTGGAAATGAATGGGCATCACCTTTGGCTCTTTGCTTAATTTCTTTGGAAAGGGATGTGTCTGAATAAGCCTGTTGGCCCTGTGTGAGGATGTGGCTTAGATTCTCAGCACCTGATGGATCTAAAGAAAGATCCCATGTGTGCATCAAAAACCAAAATGGCCAAAAAGCAGTCATAGTGGATGAAGTCTCTCACCTTCCTCTGTAAGCTACCTGACCTCCGTCAAGTGAGAATAGGGATCCTTTGGGTCAAATGAGTCCTGCAAAGCCCTACAGAGGCAAGCCCATATGTGCTTGGGTTTTCTCATGACTCCAATTTACTAAACCACACAGTCAGTAGGCCTCAAACTGGAGAAGCAGAGCCGTATTAATGACAGGCCTATTTAATCACTCCTGGTTCACAGGAAGGGTGTCCATGCCACCCTGTCTTTAGGCAAATGAGGGACAAGGGAGCTTCTTTTTGACACTCACTTGGGCTGTGCCCCTCATGGAAAACTCCAGCCAGAGGTTATGATGAGTGTCTATATGGAAGAAGATGAGGGCCATGTGGTAGTGTTTTAATTTTAATTGTGGTCATTTGTGTGGCGGTTGGAAGAGATGACAGAGTCCACCTAGGCTTCAACTCTGGTGTGATTCCCCGTAGAGACTGAGCTCTGAAACTGACCTCAGAGAAGTAATGTCATGAATTGTGTAGGGATTTTAGGAGGCCACGCTTGAGAGTCGCCCTTGGAAAGTGAGATCTAGGCCCAGTGTGGCTTTCCCCAGACCACTGGGAGTCTCAGCAAAGATATCACATGATTTTATTCTGAAAGACTTGGCAGCCATATTTGGGAGTCAAAACACACATGGACCTCACATTATAGACCTTAAAGGGGCCTCGCTTCATGTGACCTTTTTTCCATTCTTTGGTAATCCTCGCCTGTGAGAACTCTCCAAAGCTTTCATTGAAATGATCTTCCTCACCATTTAATGGTTCCTGAATGTATTGAAACACACAGTGCCTCCAACTTCATCCTAGAAAAATGGCTACATAAGTACCATAAAATTTTTGAAATTTCCCTTACCAGGTGGCAATGGAGAAACTTTGCTGATGATGAGTATACCACACAGTGCCTTGATTGACTGGGTTTTATGAAAATGGTGTAGAATCGAGGTGCCAGTAAGTTGGAGCCTGCTGAGTAGTGGGCCTAGAGCAGTGGTGGGCAGGTGTGTGATAAAACATCTGTGGTGGGGCAATATGAATCTGCCATTGGCTTCCAAATGGCTTGTGACTGACATTGTGAAGCCAGCAGACGCTTATATGTAAATGAATCTTGTTATATGGATTGGTATCAGGGCAATGTTCAGAATCAGATTCCTATGATCAATGGGCCAAGCTATGTGAGATCGAAGCCTGATTGGTGCATGCTCATGCATTCTGTGACCCACCAAATGTGACAGAACTCCCTCCAGAACTGTGTCCTGGTTGAATTTCTTGAATTTCATGAAGCAAATGAAATGAGACACCCAGTCCCCAGTGGCCACAGATTACCTACAAAGAGAGAATTCAGCACTGCTTCTTCATGTTGACAGAAAAATAAGGAACCATGTCTGACAGGTCACATAAATGCAGATCCAGCTTTGATGGTCTCAATACAATGGAAGCTAAATTTCCTGACAATAACACATATTTCAAGTGCCCAACCTCAGATTCAGTTTCTCAAGAAGTCATATTGCAGCAGAGCTGCATGTTTGTGGAGTGTTTACCCTGTCCCTAACTTTTAGAAACTCCTCTACCACCTCCAAAGTTGTGAACTCCTGAGCATATTCCATTCCACATATTTATACACAGATTTTTTAACTCTTCTCATATAACTGTGTATTACTTAAGGTGAGGGTAATGTCAAGGCATTGTTCTGGATGAGAGTGGGAAAATTTTTCTGTAGCATATTTTTGCATACACATTGGATTCATTTTCCAATTTTCCATTCAAAACACTGAATCCCTGAAACTAACAAATAGCCTACTAGATTCTAACTACTAATTCTAATATGATGGAGAAAAATAACCCTACCGGAATGAAAATACAAACAGTTCAGAGGAGGCATGGTGCATAGTTGGAATTGCGTTTTGCATGATAAATTATAGGAGTCATTAAACTAGTCAATTTTTTGATGAAATAGTCTTCCATGTTTTTCTAAAGTTAACAAATATGTGAAATCTTGTCTCACTTTCTCTGTAGCCTATTCAGCACATGTAATTTTATATGATATAGATTCCTACCTCGTATCGCACATACATTCTTCTGAGGTGCATGACTTGGCAGATACAAATTGTGAGCAGAGATCACTCCTCCTAAACGCTGTTGGAAGTGAAAATTCAACCTATGGGTGAGCTTCCTAGTAGAACAACATTATACATAAATCCATGTTTAGTAAATTAAATATTTTTGCATCTGTGGACGATCAATATTTCATGATGAATTTCAATTGCCATATATGTTGCTGCTTTTAAATGTCTGTGCGTTTTGTGTGTGTGTGTGTGTGTGTGTGTGTATATATATATATATATATATATATATATATATATATATATATATATATATTCACAATACACACTCTTCAGATTTTTCAAGATATGAAATATATGTGTTTCATTATAAACTCCCTAAATTCATTCATGTTCAAATATGTGGATTTATAATCAACTTTTCACAAGATCATTCTCAGAAATATTCATCCACCTGAAATACATATTTGTTTCCTACTACTGAATACTAACTTCAGTGAATGGAGCATACAAATCCTAATATTTCCACAGTAACTGACCCAGTTTAACATCAATGCAAGTAGATTCTTATAGGACATAATGTGTATTTTGCAGTTCATTTTTGTTCAACACTGGTACATTAATATTTCTTCAGTTTATGCACATAATACGACATATATTTCATTAACAAGTTCACAAATTTATAGGCATTTGTTTCACATTCAATTGCTTCCTGCTTCAAAACACATGTATTCCTCCAGGTTTCTTGACTGGTATTTTCATGAGACTTCTTTCCAAACACATTATTTTTGACTTCCATAATCAATTTTGAAACAAAACTCACACACTCTTCATGGTAAACCATAAATATAATATTAAAATTAGATGTATAAATGGTTGGAATGAATGATTGTTTATCAGTATAAGATTTCCTGTATATTTTCAGATATCAATTAAATCCATTATTTAAATTTGGAAACAGTTATATTGTTTAATCATAGTATAGTCTATTCATGCATTATCTCTATATTCCTAGGCACAGTGTACACCTATTTGTAACCCCAATACTAATTTATACGTCTTCACAATAATGCTCCCAGAAATGGTGGAATAAATACTCATGTCATCTGATCTACATATACATTTTATAATAGTAATATTCTGGACACAAAAAGCAAAGTTCACACTTATGATTGTACCAAAGCCTTAATGAAAAGTGAGAATGCATTACTAAAAACATCCATGTCTAGGTTGCCTAATGCTTTCAAATGTCAATCCTATTGGTGACTACCTATTTGTTTCTTCCTAAGATTATATATTCAAACTCAACCCTGTTGGAAATGTCTAATCCTTTCACTTACTTTTTACTTTGCCTGATTTTCTGATGTCTCTCTTTATATCTGCTTTCCTACATATTTTTTTCAGTTCATGATTGTGACTAACTCTTCACATGTGCTGACATTTACATTCACTCTCTAATCGAAACCCTGTTACTAAAGAATTTGTGCCAAATCCTATACTCACTCTTCTTCCGAAATCTACCGACTATCCGTTTTTGACTGGATGTTCTCTTCGACATTCAATCATCCAAGGTACAAGCTTCTATGCCATTGTATATTGATTTATCTGACCCATCTGTGCAGAACTTAATTCATTGCTAAGTATCCCAATCAAGGGCCTAATGCCCTTCTGTGTTTCAAATATTACTTAGATGTCTTTTTTCATATATTTATTACAACTATATATTCTTATAAATATTGCAGGTTCCCAATACCATTATTCATCCAGCAGAATGATTCCTAACCCAAATTGATCATGTTGTTAACCTAACCATACACTGTTCCCTCAATCTAACTTTAAAAAAGAGCAGGGACAGAGCTGGTCTTACAATACAGCAAAGTAGGGGAACTTCCACCTCCTGAGAAACTCAATGGTCCATGCAGAAATGATCCCTAGAGAAGATGTACGCAGCTATGAAGGACCTGAGAGAGGAAAATTCATCTTCCCTGGGAAACAACCTGGTTAGGATGAAGGGTTGGGTGTGGGTTTGTGGTTTAGTCTCATGTTCTGAGAGTAGAAAGGAAAGGCGTTTTGTTTGGTTTGGAGTGGACTGTTTCTAGTAAATCGTTTGACAAGGCCAGTGTTTCTATATCTCTGTATCCCACGGTGTCCATGGTTGTACACATTAGAAAAGAGAATGCATCAATGGATGTGCTCTCTCTAGTAGAAAGCTTCCCATCATTCCTCCTGCCGAATATATAAATGGACTGTGGCTTGCCTTATGGTTGGGCAACACCTACTATGTTCCTAATTTCTGGTTTTCTTCCTGAATCCTTGCCACTCTCCAGAATAGGATCATGGTTTTGCATCCAAGTTATTTATCACCTCCAAGCTCTGTGACATGGCCATGTGCTGGATAGCTGAAGGGAATGGTGAGCATCTCAGAAAACTAAGATATCAGTGTGACCAGGAACTTCTCAGTGAAGAAACGCTGCTTTGGGCCTCTTGCTTACCTATTGTTCTGTTTTCCTGAATGTCAGGAAGGTCTTTGCCTCAGGCCACACCTTTGTGAAGCCTGAAAAAAAACATTTTCAAATGAAAATGAATGGGCATCACCTGTGGCTCTTTGGTTAAGTGCTTTGGAAAGGGATGTGTCTGAATCAGCCTCTTGGCCCTGTGTGAGGCTGTGGCTTAGATTCTCAGCAACTAATTCATCTAAAGAAAGATCTCATGTATGCGTCCAAAACCAAAATGGCACAAAGATCAGTCATTGTGTATGAAGTCTCTTGCCTTCCTCTGTTAGGTTTCTGATATCCATCAAGTGAGAATAGGGATCCTTTGGGTCAAATGAGTTCTTCAAAGCCCTGCAGAGGCTAGCCCATAAGTGCTTGGGTTTTCTCATGACTCCAAGTCACATAAAGAATCTATACCTGACAGTCAGTAGGCCTCAAATTGGAGAAACAGAGCAGTATTAATGTGGGCCTATTTCATGACTCCTGGTTCTCAGGAAGGGTGTGCAGTCCACCCTTACTTTAGGCAAATGAGGGACTAGGGAGCTTATTTGGACAGTATCTTGGTCTGCACCCCTCATCAAAACCTCTAGCCAGAGGCTATGATGAGTTTCTATATGGAAGAAGATGAGGGCAATGTGGGAGTGTTTTCGTTTAAATTGTGGTCCTTTGTGTGGCAGTTGGAAGAGATGACTGGGTCCACCTGGGCTTGAACTCTTGTGTGATTCCCCTTAGAGTCTGAGTTCCAGAACTGACCTCAAGTAGTATTACATGAATTGTGTTGGGATTTTAGGAGCCCACGCATGAGAGCCGCCCTTGGAAACTGAGATTTAGGTCTAGGTTGGCTTTCTAGAGAGCACTGGGAATCTCACCCAGGATATCACATGATTTAATTCTGAAAGACTTGGCAGCCGTAGTTGAGAGTCAAAACACACATGGACCTCACATTGTAGACTACGATGGGCCTGGCATCATGTGACCTTTTGGCCACTCTTTGGAAAGCCTTGCCTGTAAGAGTTCTCCAGAGGTTTCATTGAAATGAGCTTCCTCACCATTTAATGATTCCTGAATGAATTGAAACCCACAGTGTCTTCAACTTCATCCTTGAAAAATGGCTAGATAAATATCATGAAATTTTTGAAATTCCCATGACCAGTTGGCACTGGAGAACCTTTGGATCTCCTGTTGCTGATTATGAGTGTACCAGACAGTGCATTGATTGACTGAGTTTCATGAAAATGGTGTAGATCAGAGATGCCCATAAGTTGCAGACTGCTGAGTAGTGGGCCCAGAGCAGTTGTGTTCAGGTGTGTGATAAAATATCTGTGTTGGGGTCATGTGGATCTGCCATTGGCTTACAAATCACTTCTGACTGACATGGTGCAGCCAGCAGACCCTTATATGTAAAGGCATCTTGTTATATGGAGAGGTTTCTAGGCAATGTTCAGAATCTGGTTGCAATGGACAAGGGTTCAAGCTATGTGGGATAGAATCCTGGTTGGTGCATTCTCCTGCAAACCCTGACCCACCAAACTTGACAGAATGTCGTCCAGCTCTGTTTTCCAGTTGAACTCCTTGTATTTTGTTAAGCAAATACCAAACTCCCAGTACAGCAGCAAGAAACACCATGAAATTTGAGGATGACCAAAAGGCGTCACAGTCCACAGGAGGAGACAATTAGCCCCCACTTGCCACAGTTTACCTACAAAGAGACAATTCAGCACTGCTGCGTCATGTTCATTGAAAAATAGGAAACCATGTCCTCCAGGTCACATAGATGCAGACACAGCTTTGATGGTATCACTACAAAGGTAACTAAACTCCTGACAACAACATATATTTCAGGTGCCCAACCTCAGAGGCAGTTTCTCAAGAAGTCTTCAGGCCGGCAGAGCTCCATGTTTTTGGAATGATTACCTGTTCGACCAGGAAGCAAAAAAGGACCACTGACTCCAATTAAAATCAAATTAAACAAGCTTATTATTTCCACTGGCTGGGCTGCCTCTCCATCCCAAAACAGCTGAAAAAAGTCAGCAACCCCACCTTTCCTACAGCCCAGTTTTATAGCCCAGCAATTTACACAAAAGAGGGGTTACAGATAACAAACTCGGACAAGCATCAGACTAGTTCAAATTTTATTTTGGCTGGCCAAACATCGGAATTTATGAGGACCATTGGAGACTCAGAGAGGGTCGTTGTCTGGCCAGGGACGGCCAATATTTATGAAGGTTTAGAATTTGCTGTAATTTATAGGTAAGTCAAAATTATCTTTTCATGGCTTTATGGTAAGATGGCTCCAAACTTTAATAAAAGATCAGGTTGTGTCTATCATTCCCCCCTTTTCTAATGTGTGCGGTTCATATCTTTGATAGAGTAGTGGAAGAGCACTGAGGGAATTTTAATCCATCATGTAACAGTCTCCAAGTTTTTGAACTCACCCAAAACCTGACTCCCTGATTTTACCTGACTTAATTAATTACTTATATTGATAGTCTATTTATTTTTGGCTTCATTGTTGTTAGAAAAGAGGCATCACTCATTTTGGCTTCTTCTGAGCTGAGAGAGGGTGACATGAGTGGGCACAGCATATTAGACATTTTCTAGACATTAATATTTTATTAGATATTTGAACACCTAGAAAAACTTGTAAGCTTAAATTTAAAGACATTTATTGTTATCTGTTTTTCCAATTTAAATTGAACCATTTAAATCACGTGAATTAAAGAACTTTGGATCCACTTTTTAAAATTTGTTTTTATGAGCGCATTTTTTTTATGAGCGCTCTCTATATATGTTAATTTTCGTATCATATATATGATATACGGACATATGTATATATAGACATACAACAATAACAGGAGTGTGCACACATAAAAATAGTAAAGGCCTTATAGCTTTTCACAGGTGAAATCTGCATTGCAATGTTTCAAAAACTCCACAGTTGGTCAAAGATAGAACTGATCAGAAAAATATTAACTTAGGTCTGTAGGATCAAAATCATGACCTCAAAAAAAAAAAACCATAAAGAATCTAAGGAAAAAAATAAGAGTCCTAGAAAAAATGACTGGACAGTAAATAGTAAAAACCATACAATTTACCTTTTTTTCCCTTAGGCCTCAGATCAGTCTCCTACTGAGCTTGCAGGCTTCTTTCATTTGCATTTCAAAATAAGTCCCAGCTGAGGTCTGGAAGGAGCAGGAAAAAACTACTATTCTGAGCAGACACCTCAGGCCTAAGGCATTTTAACCATAATTTTCAGGTTAGGATGTTGAAAATTATGATACAAGTTTAAGATACAATTCACAAAATTTTATATCTTTACATCTGGTTTTGTCAACAAATACCATACAATGATTTACTATCCTTGTCCAAATTAATGCACTGGTACACACAGTGACATTTTCCCAGGCTACCCAATTCAAAATTGGTGAAATAAAAGACTGAATAATTGGGAAGTTACTTGCCAACTTGGAAGTAGTGTTCTTTAGTTTTCCATCGTAAGTATTTCAGTTCTCTGGCATGAATTATCTGAAATCATAAAGTAAACAATTACCTAAACCCGACTTTTAACTGCAAGATTGTGCAATGCTTCAAAAACCCATTCAGATACCAGATTGTTACAATGAAACATCATCAGTTAGACACACATTCAGCTAAGATCATTCCCAAAAAACAATTTATAATATCAAAACATTAATGCACATGTCTTAAAGGGCCAGAAAAAAAGACACAAGATAGACAGAAAGGAGCTCCAGACTATGGCTGACAGACAGAAGCCTTTAAAACAGAGCAGATAAGAGAAAAATCTCCTACACCAGTGGCACCATAGATGTCCCCACAAGGGGACCATATGTTTTAACAGAGGAGCAACCTGAAATGTAAAATCAAGGGTCTCCATGGTGACTTTACTGAATTTATTATCCCCTTTTTTCTTTTTCTCTTTTTTAAGAAGACAGAGGTGGCATAATCCTTACAGTGCATGGAAGGAAGGAGGGAATTCCCTGAAGCAACAGGGCTTGGGCAGCTGCTGGGAGTCCCTCTGTACCCCCTTTTAGTTACAGGATTAACTCCTCTGGTTCGGTTCCACCCCAAGCATGCTCCATCTCCTAACATTTCAGTAGTCAGATCTCAAAATGTACCCAGACGGGGGGGGGGGGGTGTATCAAAATTTGTAACTTAAAGTTTGGTTCCTGAATTTGAAGCCAATTAATGCCAATTTAATAATGAGGACAGGGTTTTGAGAAAAAGAAAAAGGGAGGTTTACTGCTTTGCTAACAAAGGAGAAACACAGGGGACTCTGCCCAAAGGTTGGGACTCTCTTGATTTGGAGGGACAAGGGATTCTAAAGTAGTTTCACTCCTTAACCTGGGAGATCCTCAGTTATTAGGTCCCCAGCAGGCATTGCCCTGTGCCCAGCAGGCATTGCCCTGTGCAGTGTGTGCTCCAAGAAGCCAGCTAGGTGCTTCTCTTATCCTGCTTAACAAAGGGGGGTAAAGTTCATCGCAGTTTCTTAATACACAGTCCAAAAATGTGTCACGTTTACTTGCTTTATTACCCATTTTCAAGTCCAATATCCGTAAGTTTTTACCACAGAAATCACACAACAAAACTCACAAAAACAAACAAACAAAAAATATATAGAACACAGAACAAAACAGAAAAATACAGAAACCCGGCGCCAAAACAGAAAAACAGAGGAGCAATGCAATGTCTTGCTAAAGCTCCCGGGTAGGACCACGTGCGTGCCCATCCGCACCTCTCTACCCATCCAGAGGAATTCTCTACAGAACAGAACAGAGGACAGAATGATTCTTGTTACTGTCCCAGACAGCAGTATATGTGAGCCTCCCCAGGCCACCTCTCTGTCATCAGAAGAGATCTCCATTAACCAGATAACAGATGTTATCAAGGCACCACTTACCTATGGAGGCCTCCTCCACCAGGTGCTTACTAATAGTTTTAGTCCAGTGGTTCACTGCAGTGCTCCCTGGACCAAAGGCTCACTCCAAGGCATTGGAACATCTCAAGTTGTGCATCCCCTAGAGTGGCTCTGTAGCTGGGAGCCGTGGAGAGAAGGCCAGCTTCAGAATTTTCAGCAGTCTGGTCTTGTGATCTGTTCGGGCAGGGTCATCTTGCTGGAAAACTCCAAAACGTTACACCAGGACGAAAGAAAAGACCACTGACTCCAATTAAAATCAAATTAAGGCAAGTTTATTATTTCATTCGGCCGGGCTGCCTCTCCCTCCCAAAACGGCAGGAACAAGACAGCAACCCCACCTTTCCTACATCCCAGCTATATAGCCCAGAAAGTTACACAAAAAGGGGATTACAAATAACAGAACTTTGACAAGCATCACAATAATGGTAGTTTACTTTTTTTTTTTTTTTTGCTTGCCTCAACATCAGAAATTATGATGACCATTATACCTCATAGAGGGTCGTTGTCTGGCCAGGGAAGGCCAAAAATTATGATGTGTCACTAAAGTTTCAGAGAGGGCTGCTATCTTGTCAGAGACATAGGCATCAAGGAGTTGAAGGCACAGGCAGGCATTTCAAGAAGGTTCCGAATTTGCAGTAATTTATAGTAAAGCCAAAATTAGCTTTTCATGACTTTGTGGCAGGATGGCCCCCAATTTTAATAAAAGATCAGGTTGGGCCTATCAACACTGTCCCTTACTTTTGGAAACTCTTCTACGACCTCCAAAGTTGTGAACTCCTGAGCATTTTCCATTCCGGATATGTATTCACAGATTTTCAAACTCTTCTCCTCTAATTGTATCTTAATTGGGGGGAAGGTAATGTCAAGCCATCGTTCTGGATGAGAGTGGGAAGATTTTTTATAGCACATATTTGCATACATATTGGATTCCTTACCTAATTTTCCATTCAAAATACTGAAACCCTGACCCTAACCCATACCCTAATAGACTCTGACTACTAATCCTAATATGATGGAAAAAAATAACCCAAACAGAATAGAAATACAAGCAGTTCAGAGGAGGCATGGAGGATAGTTGGACTTCCATTTTGCATGATAAAGGGTTGGTGTTATAAACTTTGTCAATTTTTAATTGAAATAGGTCTCCATGTGTTTTTAAAGTTAATATGTGAATTCCTGTCTCCTGTTCTCTGTAGCCTATTCAGCACATGAATTTTTATATGAACATACAGAATCCGACCTTTTGTCACATGTACATTCTTGTGAGGTGGCTGACTTGGCAGATAGAAATTGAGAGAAGAGATCACTACTCCTAAACACGGTTGGAACTGAAAATTCAATCTATGGGTGAGGTTGTTAGTTGAACAACATTATACATAAATCCATGTTTAGTAAAATAAATAGTTTTGGATCTGTGGATGATATGTATTTAATGATGAATTTCAATTGGCATATATGTTGCTACTTTTTAATGTCTCTGTGTGTGTTTTGTGTATATATATATATATATATATATATATATATATATATATATATATATACTTTCCCGATATTTCAAAATATAAAATATATGTGTCTTATAATACACTCCCTAAATTCACTCATGTTCATTTATGTGGATTTATAATCAACTTCTCACAAGATTATTATCAGAAATATTCATCCACCCGAAATACATATTTTTTTCCTAGTACTGAAAGCTAAATTCAGTGAATGGTGCATACAAATCCTAATATTTCTACAGTAACCAGTTTAACATCAATGTAAGTAGATTCCAATGATACATGATGTCTATTTTGACGTTCATTTTTATTCAACACTGGTACATTACTATTTCTTCAGTTTATGCACATCATAGGATATATATTTATCCACAAGTTCACAAATTTATAGGTATTTGACTCACTATCAATCAATTCCTGCTTCAGAACACATGTATTTCTTCAGGTTTCATGGCTGGATTTTTCATGAGACTTCTTTCCAAACACATTATTTTTGATTTCCATAATCATTTTGAAGCAAAACTCACACACTCTTCATGATAAACCATAACCCTAATATTACCATTAGATGTATAACTTGTTGGAATGAATGATTGTATATCAATATAAGATTTTCTGTATATTTTCAGATATCAATTCAATCCATTATTTAAAGTTGAAAGTAGTTATATTATTTATTCACAGTATGCTCTATTCATGCATTATCTCTATATTGATAGACAAAGGTACACCTATTTGTATGCCCAATACTAATTTATACGTCTTCAAAATATTGCTACCAGAAATTTGTGGAAGAAATACGCATGTCATCTGATCTACATATACATTTTATCACAGAAATATTCTGGACACAAATAAAAAGATCACACTTATGTTTGTACCAAAGCCTAAATGGAAAGTGAGCATGGATTATGAAAAACATCTAATGCTCTCAATTGTCAATCCTATTGGTGACTACATATTTGTTTCTTCCTAAGATTATATATTCAACCTCAACCCTGTTGAAAATGTCTAATCCTATCACTCACTTTATACTTGGCCTGATTTTTAAATGTCTCTATTGATATCTGCTTTCCTACATATTTTCCCCAGTTCATCATTGTGACAGACTCTTCACATGTGCTTACATTTACATTCACTCTCTACCCGAAACCCTATTGCTAAAGAACTTTTGGTCCAAATTCTATACTCACTCTTCTTTCTAAACCTATTGACTATCTTCCTAATCCTACCGACTACCCCTTTTTGACTGTATGTTCTCTTTGGCATTCAATCATCCAAGGTAAAAGGACCTATGCCATTGTATATCGATTTATCTGAGACATCTTTGCAGAACATAATTCAAAGCTAAGTATCCCAATATAGGGCCCAATGCCCTTCTGTGCTGCAAATCTTACCTGGATTTCTGTTTACCTACTTATATTTTACCTATATATTATTATAAATATCGCAGTTTCAGAATACCATAATTCATCCCGCAGAATGATTCCTAACCCAAATCGAACATGTTATTAACCCTAACCATACACTCTTTCCTCAATCTAACTTTACAGAAGAGCAGGTGCAGAGTTGGTCTTATAATACAGGAATATAGGGGATCTTCCACCTGCTGAGAACCTCAAAGGTCCATGCAGAAATAATTTCTGTAGAAGATGTATGCAGTTATGAAGGACTAGAGAGAGAAAAAGTCATCTTCCAATGCAAACAACCTGGCCAGTATGAAGGGATGTGTCTGAATCAACATCTCTCTTCTTAATGTAGAGAACATGGACTAAACCAGGCCTGTGTGTAGAGCTGTTCCTGGGTGCCTATGGTTGATATACCATTCTTACTTGTGAAAGTGTCACAGGAAGTAGGGGCAGCCTCCATCTCATGGGAATCTTGGAAGCAACTGTTAGGGCAAAGTGGTTGCCAAGGCAGTGACCTCATACAGTTCCTGACAGAAGTGACCTACCTAACTTCCTTGGTGATGGAACTCTCTGAACTTGCGGTCCTGGAACCCAGGCAAACAGAGCCAGTCCCAGTCCCAGTCCCAGTCCCAGCGGGGAAACTTGTTTGGATTTAGCAAGGACAGAGTCAGTCTTTCTTGGTACCTACTGATGTGAGAATGGCCAAATTCCAGGAGAGCTCTGAAGAGGGGCCTTTCTTTAGAAAGCACGTAGTGGCTCACCGCTGGCTCCTGACAACTTCACAGCATTGGCGGAGGAGACCAGATCTGAGACAGGACAGGCCATTTTGGGGGAATATAGTATGGCCAAGCAGTCAGAGGACACTCCGGATAGTCACAGACTTACTTGGGGGAAGGAGGTGCCTTTGTGGGTGTGGGTATGAGTTGCTGGTTTTGTCTCACGTTCTGAGAATAGGTAGGAAGAAGCAGTTTGTTTTGTTTAAAGTGGACTCTTTCTTGTAAGTCGTTTGACAAGGCGAGTGTTTCTATGTCTATTATCCCACTATGTCCATGGTTGTAGACATTTAAAAATAGAATGCATCAATGGATGTATCCTGTCTAGAAGAAAGCTTCCCAGCATTCATCCTGCGCAAGTAATGAATGGACTGTGGCTTCTGAAAGACTTGGCAGCAATAGTTGAGAGTCAAAACACACATGGAACACACATGCATTGCTTCATGTGAACTTCCGGCCACTCTTTGGGAAGTCTTGCCTGTGAGGGTTTTCCAGGGCATTCATTGCAATGAGCTTCCACACCATTTAATGCTTCCTGAATAAATTGAATCCAATAGTGCCTCCAAATTCATCCTTGAAATATGGCTAGAATAATACCATGAAATTTTTGAAATTCCAATGACCAGGTGGCACTGGAGAACTTTTGGATGTCCTGTTGCTGATCATGTGTGTACCAGACAGTGCCTTGATTGACTGGGATTCATGAAAATGGTGTAGAACAGAGGTGACAGTAAGCTGGACCCTACTGAGTAATGGGCCTAGAACAGTGGTGTGCAGGTGTGTGATAAAACATCTGTTGTGGGGTCATGTGTATCTGCCATTGTCTTTAAAATGGCTTGATACTGACATGGTGCAGCTAGCAGAACCTTGTATATAAAGGCATCTTGTTCTATGGAGAGTTTTCAGGGCAATGTTCAGATTCAGGTTGCTATGGTCAATGGGGCAAGCTATGTGGGATAGAAGCCTGGTTGGTGCATTCTCCTGCAGACCCTGACCCACCACACGTGACAGAACTCCCACCAGCACTGTGTCCCAGTTGAACTCCTTGTATTTCGTGAAGCAAATACCAAACTTCCAGTGCCACAGCGAGAAACACCATGAAAATTAGAGGATGACCAAATGTCTTCACAGTCCACACGGAGAGACACTTAGACCCCAGTGAAAAGAGTTAACCTACAAAGAGAGAATTCAGCACTGCTGCCTCATGTTCATTGGAAAATAAGAAACCATGTCCTCCAGGTCACATAGATGCAGACAGAGCTTTGATGATCTCACTAAAAAGGAAGCTAAAGCTCCTAACATCAACATATATTTCAAGTGCCAAACCTCAGAGGTAGTTTCTCCAGAAGTCTTTAGGCCGTCAGAGCTCCATGTTTGTGGAGTTTTTACTCTGTTCCTTACTTTTGGAAACTCCTCTACAACCTCCAAGATAGTGAACTCCTGAGCATTTTCCATTCCAGATATGTATTCACAGATTTTCTAACTCTTCTTCTCTAATTGTGTCTTAATTTGCGCCAAGGTAATGTCAAGGCATTGTTCTGAATGAGAATGAGAAGATTTTTCTGTAGCACATATTTGCATACACATTGAATTTATTTTTCCAATTTTCCATTCTAAATACTCAATCCCTAACTGTCAGGGGCTAGAAGGAAGTTCTCCTTCAAAGAATAGCCTGATACTTACAAGAAACAGCCCCCTAGAAGACATCCTGCCTGGGGGACATAATGTAGCCATCTATCTCCCAGAGACATCCTGCGGCCATCTGTGTTCCTGAAACATCATGATGTTATCTCACCTTGTGAAGACATCCAGCAACTGCCGATAAGAGAGCTTTTCCAATCCCAGCATATAAATACCCCTGTGTGAACAATAAAAGTTTGCAGCTTGATCAGAACTCGTGTCTTGCTGTCATCTCTCGTGTCTCTTGTCCCATCATTCTTCCCCACCTAGGTTCGCCGCCCACGTTGATGTGTCCAGCCCTCCGGGATATCTGGCGCCCACCGACAGGGGCTCGAGACTTTGATTAAGCGGAAACGCCGTTCTCTGTGAAGACTTGGCCAAGCGTAGCTCCCGGTCGTTTTTGTCAAGCCTCAAGGAGTCCCTGAACACATGGTGGGCGCGTGTTAAGAAAAAGGACTTAAAATTAATCTTTTCATACAAAGGAGAATTGTGTCCATGGTTTCCCCTTGAAGGGACCATTGATGGTAAATGACGGCTTAGAGTAGGAGAGTGTTTAAAAGATTATTATGAATCCTTTCGCCCAGAGAAGGGACCTGTTCCCACCTTTTCATCCTGGAACTTAATTAATGAAAGTCTTAATAGTTCATCCTTTGACAATGGTACCTTAAAACTTGTCAGGATTGGGGAAGAGGCTATGCAAAAGACCTCTCGTCCCCCCTCGGCATGCCCTTCAGTTAGTATAGACATAGACACTTCTCATTCTCCCCAGGACCCTGGGAACCATCCTGGTCCCCCTCAAAAATCCCACACTAATAAATAAGGCTCCCAGGGTTTCCAACTGCCTTTATCCAGTTTTAAATACCAGAGACACATTGACCCCTGGGGAGGAGGCTACCTTGGTGAAGGAAGCAGCTCGCTAACATTCAGAAGACCCAGCATCTCTCAGGACCCTGCCACAGGCTATAGGACTTACACATCTACCTCCCTCCTATATCCCTCCTGCCTTTTGTGCTTTGGCCCTTCAGAGGCCAACTGGCCCGCCAGATATTTTTTCCCACTTCCCTTGCCTAACCTGGCTCCCTTGTGAGAGTCTCTCCAACAGAGAAGGGAACAGATCCAACTTTTAAAAGAATTAAGATCCCATGACTCTGAGCTCTGCTCATTAGCCTTAGGCATGAAGTCAACACGAGCTGGCCCAGGGTGGTCTAATACAAAGGCTAAGCTGCTCCATCGGCCTGTTCTTGCCTTCCCCGTCACCCACAGTCAGATAGATAAGCCCGCCCAGGGTGAGGACAAAGACTTAGATGAGGTTCAAGAGAAGAAAGCAGGGGAAACAGATCAAGGGGAAAAGTCGGGGGAATGGCAAGAGGAAGATCAGGACTCAGAGGATGAGAAGTTCACCCATAGAGAGGAAGGAACCCAGAGTGTCTACAAAAAATTAAGCCTGCATTTTCTTGAAAAACTGAAAAAGGCTTGTGATCACTATGGCCCCACTGCACCCTACACGTTGGTTATATTAGAAAGTCACAGTGCACAATGGCTTACTCCCAATGATTGGAAATTTTTAGCCCGAGCTAATCTCAGTGCCTGAGACTTCCTGTTGTGGAATGCAGATTTCAAAGAGCACTGTGGGGAAACTGCTCAAAAAAATTAACTAAGGACTCCTCTAAATACAGGACTTATGTTAAGCTAGTGGGCAATGTGCCTTTTGACACTAACCCTAAACAGGCGCGTTTCCCTGCTGGACTTTTGGTGCATATTCAGATGGCTGGCTTACATGCTTGGAGACGCCTACCTCAAAAGGGCTCAGCTACCACTTCCCTGCAAAAATTTGACAAGGGCCCGACGAGCCTTATAGCAACTTTTTTGCCTGGCTTAACCTAGCCAGGGAATGCTTGCTTGGACCAAGCGAAAGCGAAAGCACCTTTGTAAAACATCTTGCGTTTGAAAACACCAATGCGGCATGTCAGGATGTTCTTTGACCACATAAGGATAAAGGGGAACTTTCTGACTTTATTAGACTCTGTGCCAGGGTGGGAGCAGCCCATGCCATTGGTCTCGCCATAGGTGCTGCCTTTACCAAGGCCTTTCACAATCCTGGCTCACATACTTGCTTTACTTGTAAACAACCTGGCCATGTTTCACGCGAGTGTCCGAGAGGCAAACAAAGCCTAGTGGTAGCATCTCCTCAAACTTGGGCTAAACCGCCCCCAGGCACCCTTTGCCCTACATGTGGTAAAGGTCGTCACTGGGCCAGTGAGTGTAGATCTAAGACAAATGCCCTCGGACAGCCTATTTCTTCCTGCTTCTCAGGAAACTCCCTGTGGGGCCAGCCACTGGCCCCGACCTCTCCCAGAACAAACCAAGGTGCAATAAGGTTTGTTCCCTCCCAAATTCCCAACCTACCACAAAATCCTTCTCCACAATTGCCTTCCTCCAACGAGCCACCCCAGGCAGCGCAGGATTGGACCTCTGTGCTGCCACCGATACAATATTAGACTCAATGAAAGGGCCCAAGATAATACCCATTGGAATTATGGGTCAACTTCCATCTCATATATGTGCCCTTATTCTTGGAAGAGCCTCTGCTACCTTTCAAGGTGTTCAGGTCTTCCCTGGAATTAATGATAATGATTTAACTGGAGAAATAAAAATACTGGCCACAGCTATTAATGGAGTTGTTGCCCTCCCTGCAGGCACAAGACTTTCACAATTAATATTCCTTCCCTTAGATTCAGGAGGCACTTCCACCACCCAAACCCTACCTCAGGGGACTGCCTCCTTGGGCTCCTCTGATGTGTATTGGGTTCAGCACATTTCTCACAATAGACCCATCCTTACCTTACTTATTGAAGGAAAGGAATTCCAAGAAATTCTAGATTCTGTTGCTGATGCCACAATTATTTCTCAAAAATACTGACCATCAGTTTGGCCCCTCACCCCATTCTTGACTGACCTTAAAGGGATAGGACAGTCAAAAAATCCTCTGGTAAGCTCTAGGGCTCTTAGCTGGACTGGACTGATAAAGAGGGTAATAAGGGAACTGTCACTCCTTTCGTTGTTCCTGACCTCCCTGTTAACATATGGGGCCGATATATTTTGAGTCAAATGGAAGTTATTCTTGCCAGTCCCAATTTTATGGTGACTCATCAAATGCTTCTTATAAATTTTGTTCCTGGTACAGGCCTTGGGAGACTGAGACAAGGACTGGTTGAGCCTATACAACCAATACAAAAAACATATACATATGGACTTGGGTACTCGAATTTTTAGTGTCGGTCCCTGACCCTCCTGTACCCCATGCAGATAAAATTATTTGGGAGTCTCTGACTCAAGTGTGGGTGGCCCCTTACCCAAGAAAAATTGGAGTCTGCCTCTATGTTAGTGCAGGAAGAGCTGGCAGCCAGCCATGTAGAGCCCTGAACCTCCCTATGGAATACTCCTATTTTTGTTATCAAGAAAATATCAGGCAAGTGGCCCTTTTTACAAGATTTGTGCGCCATTAATAAAGTTATGTGCCTGATGGGAGCACTACAGCCAGGAATTCCCACACCAGTTGCTATTCCCAAAAACTACTGCAAATTCGTTGTTGACTTAAAAGTTTGCTTTTTTACCATTCCTTTACATCCTGAGGATAGACCCTATTTTGCCTTTAGTCTCCCTCACATTAATTTTCAGGGCCCTATGCAGAGATTTCAATGGAAGGTTCTTCCACAAGGTATGGCCAACAGCCCTAGTCTTTGCCAAAAATACGTTTCTCAAGCAGTAGACCCTGTGAGAGAGCGATGACCACAAATTTATATTTTACATTATATGGATGATTTGTTAATTGCTGCACCTAATACCGATGACCTTAATAATTGTTACTTGGACCTTTACAAAACCCTCACTACCTTGGGACTACAGATAGCTCCTGATAAGTTTTAAACATAGGACTCTTATACCTATTTGGGCCTCAAACTTCAAGATAATCAGATCCTAATTCTTAAAATACAACTACGTGTGGACCATCTTCACACCCTTAATGATTTTCAAAAATTACCGGGGGATATTCAATGGCTAAGACCATATTTAAAATTACCCACTTGTGTACTTTTGCCTTTAAAGATATTTTGAGAGGTGTTTCCCACACCTCCTCCCCTCGAAAGCTTACTCCTGAGACATGACAGGCATTAAAACAAGTAATAGAAGCCATTGCCCAACAGTTTGTTACACAAATTTCTTATAACTTTCCTCTGGTTCTGGTTATTTTACACACTCCTCATATACCCACAGGAATATTTTGGCAGTGAGATCCACAGTTTAAAAATAAAGGCACCCCTTGCTTTTGGTCCATTTACCCACCACATCCTCCAAGGTTATTACTGTTTATCCTGCTTAGGTAGCTTCTATCATTATTAAACGTCACTTGCTTTCTCAACAACATTTGGCAAAGACTTTGATAATATTTTAATTCCATATACTAAGTACCAAAACCAATTTTTACTACAGACAGGGGATGAATGCAGAATTGTCCTATCTGGCTTTTTGGGAACAATTGATAACCACCTCCACAATGACCCCCTTTTACATTTTGTCCAATTACATCCATTTAGTTTTCCCAAAATTACTCAAAAGGCTCCCGTTCCTCAAGCCCTTACAGTCTTTACATACATTTACAGTACTGGCCATGCAGTCTTTGTTGTCAATAACCAGCCTACCACCTTTGATACTGTCTATCAGTTAGCACAGCTTGTGGAATTGTTTGTCATAACACAAGTTTTTATAACATTTTTTGATAAGCCTGTTAATATTTATACAGACAGTGCCTACATTGCTCATTCTGTGCCCCTGCTGGAGATTTCACCTGCCATTAAGGCTTCTTCCAATGCGGCCTTTCTGTTTCACCAGCTTTAGCAGCTAATTCAGGGGAGACAACATTCATGTTTTTTAGGACACATCAGGGCACACTCTGATCTTCCTGGCCCTCTAACACAAGGTAATGCCCAAGCTGATGCAGCAACTCATTCCATCTTTCCAATTTTTGTTGGCTCCATTCAAAAGGCCACGGAGTTACACAATCTTCACCAGGTAAAATCCCAGAGCCTTCAATTACTTTGTAAAATTACCAGGCAACAGGCACGAGAAATAGTAAAAGCATGTCCTGGTTGCGCTGTCTCCCTCCCCATTCAACACTTGGGAGTTAACCCCCGAGGATTGCTGCCCAATCAGTTTTGGCAAATGGATGTTACTCATTTTCCTGAATTTGGTAAAACCAAATATATACACGTTTCTATAGATACATTCAGTGGCTTTATTTTTGCATTACCACATTCTGGAGAGGCTACCAAAGATGTCCTTTCTCATCTTGTTTCAGCCTTTTCCGTAATGGGTAAACCAATACATATTAAAACATACAATGGTCCTGCGTATACCAGTGCCAAGTTTAAACAGTTTTATGCTACCTTGCAAATTTGTCATACTACTGGAATTCTATACAACCCTCAGGGCCAAGGCATTGTGGAAGGTGCGCACCTTACCTTAAAGACTTGGCTAACCTGCGTTAAGGCTTCCGTCCTTGCCAGTAAATCAGGCATAGTATGCAGTAAAATTAAGCAGATTCAAGAAGATCTAGAAAAGTGATGAAGGAACTATTTGAAAATCCTCCCTGGTCTGGGCTTAATGGATTTCTACCCTACCTTCTTCCCTTATTAGACCCTTTGTTGGGTTTACTTTTAATGGTGTCCATAGGACCTTGCATTATAAACAGGCTGGTACAATTTATTAAAGAACAAATTAATATTTTGGCCTCTAAGCCAATACAGGTCCACTGTCATCGTCTGGAGATGGAAGACCGCGCTGCCAACATTTAAAAGATGTTCTACACTTCTCATAGCCTTATTTCTTAAGTTTACATCCCCACAGTTCTCTCTTTCTTATATAAAAGTATGAGTAACAGCTCAGACCAACCATGTTATGCCTTGCCGTAAAGGTTTGTTCCTCCATGGGCCCCTCTGCTTGGGGGAGGATGCACCCATCGAGTGAGGACGTTAGGCCATAATGACGAAGGGTGCAGGAAGAACTGCAGGATCATGGATCCATGGATTACAAAACCCAAGACCTCTGCATGACACGCTCTGGTGCATGGCGCAGGGCATGCTTTGCCTCAAAGCCGTCTCCTCCAAAAACGTGCCAAAGCCACCACGAAATCTCCTAGTCATGATGCTCCCTTGGATCAGGAGATATTCTAAGGCCTCCTAGAGGAACAGAGCCTCCATCACCCCCTAAAAACATGGCCAGTAAGGTATTTTCAAATATTTTATATAAGAGAGGGGGAGATATCAGGGGCTAGAAGGAAGTTCTCCTTCAAAGAATAGCCTGACACTTACTTATATCTCCCCTTGGCAGATATCCAGCCTGGGAGACATCTTGCAGCCATCTATCTCCCTGAGACATCCTGTGGTCATCTGTCTTCCTGAAATATCCTGAGGTTATCTCACCTAGTGAAGACATCCAGCAACTGCCAGTAAGAGAGCTTTCCCAACCCAAGCATATAAATACCCCTGTGTGAACAATAAAAGTTTGAAGCTTAATCAGAACTTCTGTCTTGCTGTCATCTCTAGTGTCTCTTGTCCCTTCATTCCTCCCCAAATAGGTTCACCGCCCATGTTGTTGTGTCCTGCCGGCCAGGACACCTGACACTAACACATACCATACGATTCTCTGACTACTAATCCTAATATGATGGAGAAAAATAACCCAAACAGAATAGAAATACAAGCAGTTCAGAGGAGACATGGTGTATAGTTGTACTTGCCTTTTGCATAATAAATGGTAGGTGTTATAAATCTAGTCAATTTTTAATTGAAATATTTCTCCATGTGTTTTTAAAGTTTACAAATGTGTGAATTCCTGTCTCCCTTTCTCTGTAGCCTATTTGCACATGTATTTTTATACGAACATATAGAATCCTACATATTTGTTTATTCCTAAGATTATATATTCAACCTCAACCCTGTTGAAAATGTCTAATCCTATCCCTCACTTTATACTTTGCCTGATTTCCTAATGTCTCTATTGATATCTGCTTTTGTACATATTTTCCCAGTTCATCATAGTTATTGACTCTTCATATGTGCTGACATTTACATTCACTCTCTAACCGAAACCCTATTGCTAAAGAACTTTAGGTTCAAATCCTATACTCACTCTTCTTCCTAAACCTACTGACTATCTTCCTAATCCTACCGACTACCCCTTTTTGACTGGATGTTCTCTTCTACATTCAATCATCCAAGGTACAAGGTCCTATGCCATTGTATATTGAATTATCTGAGACACCATTAGAGAACATAATTCACAGCTAATTATCCCAGTCAAGGGCCCAATGCCCTTCTGGGCTTCAAATCTTACCTAGATTTCTGTTTTCATATTTATATTTCACCTCTATATTCTTGTAAATATTGCAGGTTCCCAATACCATAATTCATCACACAGAATGATTCCTAACCTAAATTGACGCTGTTATTAACCCTAAACATACAATGTTCCCTCAATCTCATTTTACACAAGAGCAGGGACAGAGTTGTTCGTACAATACAGGAAAGTAGGGGACCTTCTACCTGCTGAGAATCTCAAAGGTCCATACAGAAATGATACTCAGAGAAGTTGTAGGCAGATATGAAGGACCTGAGAGAGCAAAAGTCATCTTCCATGGCAAACAACCTGATCAGGATGAAGGGATGTGTCTGAATCAGCCTCTCTCTTCCTATTGTAGAGAAGATGGACCAAACCAGGCCTGTGTGGAGAGCTGTTCCAGGGTGCCTATGGATGATATACCATTGAAATTTGTGAAAGTGTCACAGGAAGTAGGGGCAGCCTTCATCTCATGGGACCCTTCGAAGCAACTGTTAGTACAAAGGGGTTGCCAAGGAAGTGACCTCATTCACTTCCAAACAATGTGACATACCTCATTTCCTTGGTGAATGAACTCTCTGAACATGGTATCCAAGAAGCCAGGCACTTAGAGAGTCCCAATCCCAGTCCCAGTGGGCTCACTTGTTAGGATTTACCAATTACAAAGTCAGTCTTTTTTGGTACCTACTGATGTGAGGATGGCCAAATGCCAGGAGAGCTCTGAAGAGGGACTTATCCTGAGAAAGCAGGTAGTGGCTCAACAATTTTTCATGACAACTTCACAGAGTTGGCCAAGCAAACCATATCAGAGATAGGACAGGCCATTTCGGGAGAACATAGTATAGCCCACCATTCAGAGTATACTCTGGAGAATCACAAACCTACTTGGGGGAAGGAGGTGTCTTTCTGAGTGTGGGTTTGTGGTTTTGTCTCATGTTCTGAGAATAGGTAGGAAAGGCGGTTTGTTGGTTTGGAGTGAACTGTTTCTAGTAAGTCGTTTGACAAGGTCAGTGTTTCTATGTCTGTGTATTCCACAGTGTCCGTGGTTGTAGACGTGAGAAAAGAGAATGCAACAATGCATGTGTCCTGTCTAGTAGAAAGCTTCCCAGCATTCATCCTGCCGAAATTATTTTATTTTATTTTTTTAATTAATTTTTATTGCTGGTTGTACAAAACATAACATAGCTCTTGATATATCATATTTCACACTTTGATTCAAGTGGGATATGAACTCCCATTTTTACCCCGTATACAGATTGCAGAATCACATCAGTTGCACATCCATTGATTTACATGTTGCCATACTAGTGTCTGTTGTTTTCTGCTGCCTTTCCTATCCTCAACTATCCCCCCTCCCCCCCACCCCTCCCCTCTTCTCTCTCTACCCCCTCTATTGTAATTCATTTCTCCCCCTTATATTTTTCCCCTTTCCCCTCACTTCCTCTTATATGTAATTTTCTATACCCCTGAGGGTCTCCTTCCATTTCCATGCAATTTCCCTTCTCTCTCTTTGTCTCCCACCTCTCATCCTTGTTTAATATTAATCTTCTTCTCATGCTCTTCGTCTCTACTCTGTTCTTCGTTACTCTCCTAATAACAAAGCAGACATTTGGCATTTTTTTAAGGGATTGGCGAGCTTCACTTAGCATAATCTGCTCTAATGCCATCTATTTCTCTACAAATTCTATGATTTTGTCATTTTTTAATGCAGAGTAATACTCCATTGTGTATAAATGCCACATTTTTTTATCCATTCGTCTATTGAAGGGCATCAAGGTTGGCTCCACAGTCTTGCTATTGTGATTTGTGCAGCTATGAACATGGATGTAGCAGTGTCCCTATAGTGTGCTCTTTTTTAGGTCTTTAGGGAATATACCAAGTAGGGGAATAGCTGGGTCAAATGGTGGTTCCTTTCCGAGCTTTCCAAGAAATCTTCATAATGTTTTCCAAATTGGCTCCACCAATTTGCAGTCCCACCAGCAATGTACAAGTGAACCCTTTTCCCCATATTCTCGCCAGCACTTGTTGTTGTTTGACTTCCTAATGCCTGCCAATCTTACTGGAGTGAGATGGTATCTTAGGGTTGTTTTGATTTGTATTTCTCTGACTGCTAGAGATGGTGAGGATTTTTTCATGTACTTGTTTATTGATTGTATGACCTCATCTGAGAAATATCTGTTCAGGTCCTTGGTCCATTTGTTGATTGGGTTATTTGTTATCTTATTGTCTAATTTTTTTAGTTCTTTTTATATTCTGGATATTAGGGCTCTGTCTGAAGTGTGAGGAGTGAAGATTTGTTCCCAGGACGTAGGCTCCCTATTTAACTCTCTTATTGTTTCTTTTGCTGAGAAACAACTTTTTAGTTTGAGTAAGTCCCATTTGTTGATTCTAGTTATTAACTCTTGTGCTATGGGTGTCCTATTGAGAAATTTGGAGACCGACCCCACAGTATGTAGATCATATCCAACTTTTTCTTCTATCAGACGCCGTGTCTCTGATTTGATATCAAGCTCCTTGATCCATTTTGAGTTACCCTTTGTGCATAGTGAGAGAAAGGGATTCAGTTTCATTTTGTTACATATGGAATTCCAGTTTTCCCAGCACCATTTGTTGGAGATGCTATCCTTCCTCTATTTCATGCTTTTAGCCCCTTTATCAAATATAAGATAGTTGTAGTTTTGTGGATTGGTTTCTGTGTCCTCTATTCTGTACCATTGGTCCACCCGAATGTTTTGGTACCAGTACCATGCTCTTTTTGTTACTAGTGCTCTATAGTATAGTTTCAGGTCTGGTATCGCTATACCGCCTGATTCACACTTCCTGCTTAGAGTTGTTTTTGCTAGTCTGGGACTTTTATTTTTCCATATGAATTTCATGATTGCTTTATCTATTTCTACAAGAAATGACCTTGGGATTTTGATTGGCATTGCATTAAACCTATTGAGAACTTTTGGTAATATTGCCATTTTGATGATGTTAGTTCTGCCTATTCATGAACAAGGCATATTTTTCCATCTGCTAAGATCTTCTTCTATTTATCTTTTTAGGGTTCTGTAGTTTTCATTGTATAAGACTTTCACCTCTTTTGTTAGGTTGATTCCCAAGTATTTCATTTTTTTTGAGGATATTCTGAATGGAGTGGTTGTCCTCATTTCCATTTCAGAGGATTTGTCACTGATATATAGGAATGCCTTTGATTTATGCGTGTTGATTTTATATCCTGCGACTTTACTGAATTCATTTATTAGCTCTCATAGTTTCTTTGTAGACCCTTTTGGGTCTGCTAGGTATAGAATCATCTCATCTGCAAATAGTGATAATTTAAGTTCTTCTTTTCCTATTTTTATGCCTTCAATTTCTTTCATTTGTCTAATGCTCTGGCCAGTGTTTCGAGAAAAATATTCGACAGAAGTGTTGAGAGAGGGCATCCCTATCTTGTTCCTGATTTTAGAGGGAATGGCTTCAGTTTTTCTCTATTCAGAATGATGCTAGCCTGACGCTTAGCATAGATTGCTTTAACAATTTTGAGGTATGTTCCTGTTATCCATAGTTTTTCTAGAGTTTTGAACATAAAGGGATGCTGTACTTAGTCAAATGCTTTTTCTGCATCTATCGGGATGATCATATGGTTCACATTTTTAAGTCTATTGATGTGGTGAATAACATTTATTGATTTCCATGTATTGAACCAGCGTTGTATCACAGGGATGAATCTTACTGGATCTTGTTGCACAATTTTTTAAATATGTTTTTGTATTTGATTCGCCAGAATTTTATTGAGGATTTTTGCATCTAGATTCATTAGAGATATTGGTCTGTAGTTTTGTTTCTTTGAAATGTCTTTGTCTGGTTTAGGAATCAGGGTGATATTGGCCTCATTGAATGAATTTTAAGTTCTCCCTCTTTTTCTATTTTCTGAAATAACTTGAAAAGTATTGGTATTAGTTCCTCTTTAAAGGTTTTGTAAAACTCTGCTGTATACACATCCGGTCCTGGGCTTTTCTTAGTTGGTAGTCTTTTGATGGTTTCTTCTATTTCCTCAATTGATATTGGTCTGTTTAGGTTGTCAATATCCTCCTGACTCAATCTGGGCAGATCATATGACTTAAGAAATTTATCGATGCCTTCACTAACTTCTATTTTATTGGAGTATAAGGATTCAAAATAATTTCTGATAATCTTCTGTATTTCTGAAGTGTCTGTTGTGATATTGCCTTTTTCATCCCGTATGTTAGTAATTTGAGTTCTCTCTTTTCTTCTCTTCGTTAGCATGGCTAAGGGTCTGTTGATTTTATTTATTTTTTCAAGGAACCAACTTATAGTTTTGTCAATTTCTTCAATTGTTTCTTTTGTTTCGATTTCATTAATTTCAGCTCTGATTTTAATTATTTCTTGCCTCCTACTTCTTTTGCTGTTGTTTTGCTCTTCTTTTTCTAGGATTTTGAGATGAACTATTAGATCATTTATTTGTTGGTTTTTTCTTTTTTTAAGGAATGAACTCCAAGCAATAAATTTTCCTCTTAGAACTACTTTCAATGTGTCCCATAGATTCCAATATGTTGTGTCTGTGTTTTCATTTACCTCTAAGAATTTTTTAATTTTCTCCTTGATGTCTTCTATAACCCATTGATCATTCAGTAACCTATTGTTCATTCTCTAAGTGATGCATGATTTTTCCTTACTTCTTTTATCGTTGATTTTCAATTTCATTCCATTATGATCAGATAAGATGCATGGCATTATCTCTACTCCTTTATATTGTGTAAGAGTTGCCCTGTGACATAATATATAATCTATTTTTGAGAAGCATCCATGTGCTTCTGAGAAAAATGTGTAACTGCTTGATGTTGGGTGGTATATTCTATATATGTCAATTAAGTCTAGGTTATTAATTATGTTATTGAGTTCTATAGTTTCCTTATTCAACTTTTGTTTGGAAGATCTGTCCAGTGGTGAGAGAGGTGTGTTGAAGTCTCACATGATTATTTTATGGTGGTCTATTAGACTCTTGAAGTTGAGTAGAGTTTGTTTGAGGAACATAGCTGCACCATTGTTTGTCGCATATATATTTATGATTGTTATGTCTTGTTGGTGTATGGTTCCCTTGAGCAGTATGTAGTGTCCCTCTTTATCCCTTTTGATTAACTTTATCCTGCCGAATTTATGAATGGAGTGGGGCTTGCCTTATGGATGGGCAATACCTACTACCTTCCAAAGTCCATGTTTTCTTCCTGAATTCTGGCCACTATCCAGAATAGGCTCATGGTTTTGTGTCCAATATATGTACCAACTCCAAGGTCTGTGACATGGCCATCTACTGGATAGCTGAAGGGAATGGCCAGCATCTCAGAAAACTCAGATATCAGTGTAACCAGGAAAGTCTAAGTGGATATACCCTGTATGGGCATTTTGCTTACCTATTGTTCTGTTGCCCTGAATGTCAGGAAGGTCTTTGCCTCAGGACACCTCTTTGTGAAGCCTGAAGAAAACAGTTTTCAAATGGAAATGAATGGGCATCACCTGTGGCTCTTTTGTTAATTGCTTTGGAAAGGGATGTGTCTGAATGAGCCTCTTGGACCTGTGTGAGACTGTGGCTTAGATTCTCAGCACCTGATGGATCTAAAGAAAGATCCCATGTTTGCATCCATAACCAAAATGGCAAAAAGTTCAGTCATTGTGAATGAATTCTATTGCCTTCCTCTGTTAGGTTCCTGAAATCCATTAAGTGAGAATAGGGATCTTTTGGGTCAAATGAGTTCTTCAAATCTCTGCAGAGGTGCTTGGCTTTTTCATGAATCCAATTCACATAAAGAATCTCAACCCCACAGTCAGAAGGCCTCAAATTGGAGAAGCAAAACATTATTAATGGCAGGCCTATTTGATCACTCCTGGTTCACAGGAAGTGTATCCAGGCCACCCTGAAGTTAGGCAAATGAGGTGCAAGGAAGCTCATTTTGGATACTGTCTTGGGCTGCACCCCTCATGGAATTCTCCAGCCAGAGGTTATGATGAGTGTCTATATGAAAGAAGATGAGGACCATGTGGGAGTGTTTTGGTTTTAATTGTTCTCCTTTAAGTCGAGTTTGAAAGAGTTGACTGGGTCCACCAGGGCTTGAACTCTGTTGTGATTCCCCTTAGAGACTGAGCTCTGAAACTGACCTCAGAGAAGTATTGCCATGAATTGTGTTCGGATTTTAGGTGGCCAGGCATGAGAGTTGCCCCTGGAACCTGAGATCTAGGCCCAGTGTGGCTTTGCATAAAGCACTGGGAATCTCAGCCAAAATATCACATGTTATTTTTCTTTAAGACTTGGCAGCCATAATTGAGATTCAAAACACACATGGACTTCACATTGTAGACCTCAATGGGCTTGGCTTCATGTGACCTTTTGGCCACTCTTTGGGAAGCCTTGCCTGTGAGAGTGTTCCATATCTTTCTTTCAAATTACCTTCCTCACCATTTAATGGTTCCTGAATGAATTGAAACTCACAGTTCCTCCAACTTCATCCGTGAAAAATTGCTAGATAATTACATTGAAATTTTTGAAACTCCCATGACCAGCTGGCACTGGAGTACCTTTGGATGTCCTGTTGTTGATTATGAGTATACCAGACAGTGCCTTGATTGACAGGGTTTTAAAAAAATGGTGTAGAATGGAGATGCTAGTAAGTTGGAGCCTGCTGAGTAGTGGGCCTAGAGCAGTGTTATGAAAGTGTGTGATAAAACATCTGTGGTTGGGGCATGTGGATCTTCCATTGGCTTCCAAATGGCTTGGGACTGACATGGTGCAGCCAGGAGACCCATATATGTAAAGGCATCTGTTTATATGTAGAGGTTTCAGGGCAATGTTCACAATCATGTTGCTATTTTCAAGGGGGCAAGCTACGTGGGATAGAACCCTGGTTGGTGCATTCACCTGCAGACTCTGCCCAACACACTTGACAAAAATCCCTCCAGCACTGTGTCCCATTTGAACTCGTTGTATTTGGTGAAGCAAATACCAAACTCCCAGTGCAGCAGCAAGAAACATCACGAAAACTGGAGGATGACAATATGGCTTCACAGTCCACAAGGGGAGACACTTAGGCCTCAGTAGCCACAGTTTACCTACAAAGAGAGAATTCAGCACTACTGCCTCATTTTCATTGGAAAATAAGTAACCATGTCCTCCAGGTGACATGGATGCAGACCCATCTTTAATGGTCTCACTACTAAGGAAGATAAAGCTCCTGACAACAACATATATTTCAAGTGCCAACCTCAGAGGAGGATTCTTATAAAGTCTTTAGGCCAGCAGAGGTCCAAGTTTGTGGAGTGTTTACCATGTCCCTTACTTTTAGAAACTCCTCTACCACCTCCAGAGATGTGAAATCTGGAGGATTTTCCATTCCAGATAGGTGTTCACAGATTTTCTAACTCTTCTCCTCTAATTGTGTCTTACTTGAGTCGAAGGTAATGTTAAAGCATTGTTCTGGATGAGAGTGGGAACATTTATGTGTAGCATATATTTGCATACACATTGGATTCCATTTCCTATTTTTCATTTGAAATACTGAATCCCTGACACTAACCCATAACCTACCAGACTCTGACTACTTATCCTAATATGATGGAGAAAAATAACCCAAACAGAATAGAAATACAAGCACTTCAGAGGATGCATGGTGTATAGTTGGACTTGTCTTTTGCATGATAAAGGGAAGCTGTTTAAATCTAGTGAATTTTTAATTGAAATAGTTCTCCATGTGTTTTTAAAGTTAACAAATATGTGAATTCCTGTCTCCCTTTCTCTGTAGCCTATTCAGCACATGCATTTCTATATGCATAAATAGAATTCTACCTGGTACCACACGTACATTCTTGTGAGGTGGCTGACTTGGCAGATGCAAATTGTGAGAAGATATCACCCCTACTAAACCATGTTGGAACTGAATATTCAACCTATGGGTGAGCTTCCTAGTTGAACAACATTACACATAAATCCATGTTCAGTAAAATGTATATTTTTGGATCTGTGCATGATATATATTTTATGATGAATTTTGATAGACATATTTATTGCTACTTTTTTTTGTCTCTCTGTGTGTGTGTGTGTGTGTGTGTGTGTGTGTGTGTGTTTTGTTTCTCTTGACTGTTCTGTAAAACAACTTAAGAGAGAGAGGTTAAAGATTCATGCAAAGCTCTGATGGACATTTCTAAAATCTTAGTTTTGGTCGATTGCTGCTTCTATTTGGGTCATTTGTTGTGTCCCATGGACAAGGGCAGTGGTTCCTGTGCCCACCCATGCAGCAACTCCTATTCCTAATGGGATGGCTAAAGTGAGGGATATATTTTCCCAGTGGAACCGGGTTGTATGCCCCCCTATTTGATCTTCAAATGAACCTGCATCATGATAGAGCACCCTGGGAAACATCTGCACAATTACACAATTAATCACATCTGTTGACAATTTCTTTAAAACATAAACAATGTTTAATTATATAGAATTATGCTGTTGTAGGGACGGACAAGTCAAGGCACCTAAGATAGCACCAAAGACTGGGAAACCGTCCTATTTGGTTGCAACCGATTTCAGAGGGCATTGCTTCTGTTGGAATCAATTAATCCCCTGAAACTCAAGTTTAGGTAGTTTCAGAATTTTGAACCCAACATGTAAAGGAAAGGGCTCAGAAGTTCACAGTCTGCAGAAGTTCAGAAAAGCAGTTTTTGTTTCTTTTTTTTCCTCTGTTCTGGGCAAGTTAACTTTTCAAGGACACCTTTGAGAAGGAGAGCTTTTTCTTCCATTTCTTATTTTCCCCCAACCAGCTGTTACCCCAGAGCCCAGTTGGTAACTTCTTTATCTTAGAAATGTAGCCAACTCTGTGAAGACCCAGCTGATGGCCAGAGGCCTTGTTCATATATTTTGTGAAAAACAAGTAAGGGGGTGTATAGCTTAGGAGTGCTGATTTTTTTTAGCCAGTGGCCAAGTAGAACAAGGCAACATGAAAAGAGGAATTTTATCTACATTTAACTCTTTTATAGGGACTTTTTTGCTGAAAGTCCTAAAGTCAGCCATGGTAAAGACTTCTCTACAAAGTCAGTTAAGGCTTTTCTGTGGGCCTGGTACAGAGGGGGAAGACAGGGAAGGTGGGGCTGAGAGCAGCTCCGAGGATCTGAGAATGAAGAAGCAGAGATGTAAAAGAATAATGAGAAAGGGGTTTGGGATTTTCCTAGAAACAAAAACTTGAGCAGTAGAACAGGTAGAGCAGAAGGGAAGACCGAAGTGAGTATCCCAAAATGCATGTGAAGGACTTTAAATTCTTAGTAAACTGTATTCAGTGATGACAAAGCAAATTTAAAGGCCATTTTCATTACATCTTTGATAGGGGTGTGAGGGCTCTCCTCAGCTGGTTTCAGCTTTGGGTTAGCTGGTAATAATAAACGTGCAGGCACGGACAGGAGAAGAGAGGAGTGAGCGGGTGGAGGGGTACCTCAGTACCTGCTACAAGCAAGGGGACAATAATCTGAGAACCGGCGGAGTTTTGGATTTTTGATCAAATAATTGGAGGGGAGAAATCAGGTTGCTGAATTGGGAGTGACAGCAGAGAGTCTGGAGCAAAAGCCTGAAGGTGAGGATCTATTGGATAAGCATAGTTCAGGATGTGAGAGAAGGAGGGAAAAGACCTCCACATAGCGGAATCTCCTTTCACCCTTTTGAGCACTTGCAGAAGTTAAAAAAGTCACGCAGTATTTGAGGATCTAGAGACCCCTCCGAGGGCCATCGGTTTTGGTTATCTAATTGGTAATATGGTCAATGCTGTGTCCTGAATTTGATGTGGAGTTTGAGTTTCATCAGGCAGCCCCTGTATGCTCACATCCCCATGACTTACAGAAGAAGTCAGCTTTTTCTCCACACAGCCGTGACTGTTTGTGGCGTTGATAGTCTGACAGACAAACATAGTAATCTAGGCTAGCCAACCTGCATCTGGCTCACGTGTCCCTACATCCATAATGTTTGTTTCCATTATCTATGATACAGAAGGGATTTAATGGAATTTTAGTGGAAACCCCTTCATCAGGGATATCCCAATACGAAAGACCTATAGCCAGCTGACAAATGTCTGGGTGGAGAGATAGCCACTAGGGCCCTAAGAGGGTTGTATTCGAGATAGATTATACTTCTTTTCCAGTAGGATTTATGATCAGCCATGGCTGCTGAACAGGATAATGAGGGTTAGGACTACTTGTGGCCAAGGGGCGAGTCTATAGCCTTATCCACACAGCGAATACGCAATTTGAAAGTGTTACCAGTCTTTTACAGTTTCCAGCCAGAGTCTGGACAGGGCGCAGGCTTGAGATGAGAGGCATGAATTCAGGAAGTGATTCTGTCTACCTTTACCACTGTAGGTATTATAAGTAGCACCTAGTATGGTCGTTTCCAGCTGGGTTCCAGGGATGACACATGATGTTGTCTTATGTAGATGAAGTCTCTTTTTTGATATTGATGTGGAGTCCCCTCGTCACCAGTTTGGAAGGCAGTGGCCAGCTGTTTTCACATTTATCGCTGAGTTCTTTCAAGAGCTTTAAGTCTTTCAAGCAAGGGGGTGTGGAAGGGATGGTTGGGTCTTAGAGTTGGGGTTAGGTCCTTTACTGGCGGAGGTGCACCATAGAGAATTCCACAGGGGGTGAGGTTACTCAAAAAAACAGAGGGAGTATTTCTTGCATGAAACATTGCATAGGCAGGAGCATAGTCCAATCTTTTATGCTGGTCTCTAAGCTTAATTTCATTAAGGTCTCTTTAATGGTTGTATTCATTGTTTCTACCTGTCCTGAACTCTGGGGTCTATAAGCAAAATATAACTTCCAATTAATCCCCAGGTTCCTGGCTAACCCCTGACTTACCTGGGCCATGAACGCCAGTGCATTATCAGACCCCATTACCTTAGGCAGGCTGTATCTTGGAAAAATATCTTCCAGGATCTTCTTAATCACGATTTGCACTGTTACTTTTCTTTTTTTTTTCTATTTGTGGGGAAGGCTTCAATCCATCCTGAAAATGTATCTACAAAGACAAGAAAATATTTATGTCCACACCTTTCTGGCTTAATTTTAGTAAAGTCCACTTCCCAGAATTGTCCATGTCTGGTTCCTTGCAGGTGCTTTCCTACAGGAAGTTTGGAAGGGTAACCATTAACCAATTGATGGACCAGGCAGGCTTTTTATACCCATTGAGTTATTTCTTTTTTCAGTGAGTCTGTTAGTGGAAAACTCTGTTCTTGATACTTCAGAAATACCTGCAGTTTCTTTGAACCAAGGTGAGTGAGTTGTTGTGCATTTTCTACTGACATAGTTAGAGCCATGACTATAGGAGTTTTTACTGAAAGATTTAGAAATTCCACATGGGGGCCTTTAGGGTTAAAACTTATTTTCGCCCGGAGCTTGGTGAGCAGATCTCTGCCCATCAATGGGGCCAGGCATTCTGGGATTACTAGGAAGGAGTGATGGATTTTTTGTTTCCTCAGGTCCACGGTCCTCTTAGTTGTCCAAGCCCGATATTTACTGCCATTAGCCCCTTGAACTAGAGACCTTTTATTTGATAGAGGGCCCAATGGGGCCTTAAGGGCTTA
The DNA here is from genome assembly GCF_048772815.1 of Callospermophilus lateralis. Taxonomy (NCBI): domain Eukaryota; kingdom Metazoa; phylum Chordata; class Mammalia; order Rodentia; family Sciuridae; genus Callospermophilus; species Callospermophilus lateralis. Next base: position 6,338,644 of record NC_135316.1, on the reverse strand, counting down.
GTATATTGCCCCTGTATCCAATTCAAAGTTTACTGGGGTCCAATCCACTTTAAAAGTTACCAAGAGCTCGGGGAGGGGATCTGAGCCCCGACTTTCTTAATCATCCTCCAGAGTCAGAATGGCTGGCTGGCGTGGCTGTCTCTTTCTAGAGCACTCTTTGACCCAATGTCCTTTTTCTTTACAGTAGGCACATTGATCTAAGGCCAGGGGGTCCTCTGGAGTGGGCCCAGGTATCCCTTCCTGTCTCCCTGTTTCTTAATTTCTGGACCTTTTGTTTTTGTGACCAGGACCTTAGTCAACTCCTTAGTCTGTCTTATGTTTCTTTTATCCTCCCTTTGCTCCCTTCTCTTTCTCAGTTTCTCTCTTATAGTATACTTTCTAGGCTTCTCTGACTAAATCTCTCAAAGTCATATCTTGTAATCCATCTAAGCATTTTAACTTTCTTTAAATATCCAGGGCATCTTGCCCAATAAAGGCCATTGTGACAGATGCCTTTTGATCCTCTGCCTGAGGATCGAAAGGAGTATATCTCCTATATGCCTCCATAATTCTCTCTAGAAGCATAGAGAAAGATTCATCAGGCCCTTGAATAGTCTCTCTTACCTTGGCCAAATTATTTGGTCACCTAGCGGTCGCTCGAATACCCACTATTAGAACCCAGTGATAAGTGGACAGATGCTTTCTACCTTCAAAGGTGTTGGGGTCCCAGTTGGGTTGGTTCAAGTGAAAGCCGGCTTTGATTATGTTGGGAAGATGTGTCGTTCTCACATCTAGTCCGAGGATATTTTTTTCTAGCTTCCAGGAGGATTCTTTTTTGTTCCTCTGTCATAAAGAGAGTCCCTAGGAGTTGTTGACAGTCATCCCAAGTAGATGGGTGTGAAAACATCAATGACTCAACCAGACCTGTGAGCCGGGTGAAGTGCTCGGAAAAAGGGGGATTGTTATTTTTCCAGTTATATTGGTCTGAATAGGAGAAAGGCCAAGATTGGTAGGCTTGCATTTTCCCCCCATGGCCTTCGTCAATCATTGGCCCATAGGGACATAGGGGGAGATTCACGGGAGTTCCAGGGTTTTCAAACATTCACCACCAGTGAGTTCCCTTAGCTGGGCCAGCTTCCTCCTGGGGAGGAAGGGCTGTGTGTGCCGCGGGGGTTATCTGGGACAGCTTAGCTTCCTCCAATGGTGGAGAGGCTGAGTCAGCTGCATGGGAATCACTTAGAGGGTGTTGGGGGTTTGGGGATGAGGGCAGGAAATAAGGAGGGGGAGGAGAGTCCAGTAGAGTCAAACCTTGTGACTCAGGGAGAACAGAGGGTGGAGGAGGAGGAGGAGCAGAGGGTTTAATAGATCATGGGGGAAGGAGTATGAGCGGGGGCAGGGGCAAGAAAAGGCTTCAACCATGGAGGAGGAGATTTGCAGAGGTCCTGCAAGTTAAGATATACATCTGTTCATCCAGATGGCTATGTGTGCCTGGCTGAAAGACAATATCTCTGATTTTTAAATTAGTGGGAAGTAGAAAGATCCTTTTAGGGGCCATCCGACTTCAAAGGTGGGCCATTCTGAGGCACAGAGAGTCTGGCAGGTGCGGCATTTTAGTGAAAAAGAAAGATTCTGAGCCCTTAAGTGAACTTTGGTCCAGTGATCAAGATTCAGGGACAGGGGCATTGAAGTGCTGTGTTCCATAATGAAAGATACAAAAACAGTGAATGCAATGGCACATGACACAGACAAGACAAGTCAATAAAGACAAGCAATGGACATTCAAAACTGAGATCAGGACTGAGTAGCCAGCAAAACCCGATGGGCTGGCAATACCGAATCCGAAACAAAATATCCTGAGTCGAGGAGACTGTTGTTCCTGGATTTCCTGAGTCTTTTGGGGCATCACCCAGGGACGTGCCCTGTGGCTCTGTGACACGTGTGTCAGCCACCGTCAGAGAGAGCTCACAATCTTCATCGACAGACATTTTGCCAAGCCCTAACCTTAAAACTAAAACTAGAAAGAGGCGCCTTACTTACCCAGAGAGGAGCCCGTTAGGGTCTCTTGTCCGCCGCTGCCGGAACTCGGTGGAACCTCCATATGTAAATGTCGGGCGAGCATCGAAGGAAGAGACCACCAAGAGACTGTCTCATGCAACAGCAAAGGGTTTATTGGGGGTCCAGAATGCTGGGGCTCGGAGCTGAATTGAATAGATCAGAGAGCCCTGAGGACAGTATAAGCAGAGCTTATATACTTTCCTTGGAGAGGGCAGGGAGGGAAGTTTACTGATGGGTAAGCACGAGTGGGCAGTTTGCATGCAACCGGGTGAGGGAGTACATTCTACACTTTGGCAGTTGGGGACAGCACATTCTGGGAACAAGATTAGCAAACAGTTCTCAAGATTTCAACAGTGTTTTGTTAAGCATACAGAAAAACAGGAAGTGACAAGTACCTATTTTATTAACCTTTCACTACCGACTTTCCTTTTTGATGGGATGTTCACTTCTACATTCAATTATCCAAGGTACAAGGTTCTATGCCATTGTAAATCGATTTATTCAAACCTAAGTATCCCAATCAAGGTCCAAATGCCCTTCTGGTCTTCAAATGTTACTTAGATTTCTGTTTTTATACATATATTTCACCAATATATTCTCATACATATCGCAGGTTCTCAATACCATAATTCATTCAGCAGAATGATTCCTAACCAAAATCAAACACGTTATTAACCCTAACCATACATTGTTACCTCAATCTAACTTTACAGAAGAGCAGGGACAGAGTTGGTCTTACAATACAGGAATGTAGGGGATCTTCCCCCTGCTGAGAACCTCAAAGGTCCATGCAGAAATAATCCGTGGAGAAGATGTAGGCACCTCTGAAGGACATGAGAGAGCAAAAGTCAGATTCCATGGAAAACCACTGGTCATGGTGAAGGGTTGTGTCTGCATCAGCCTCTCTATTCTTAATGTAGAGAAGATGGGCCAAATGAGACCTGTGTGGAGAGCTGTTCCCGGGTGCCTATGGTTGATATACCATTCTAACTTGTGAAACTGTCACATGAAGCAGGGGCAGCCTCCATCTCATTGGAACCTTGGAAGCAACTCTTAAGACAAAGTGGTTGCAAAGGCAATGAACTCATTCAGTTCCTGAAGGAAGTGACCTCACGTCACTTCCTTGGTGATGGAACTCTCTGAACTTGGGATCCAGGAAGCCAGTCAAACAGTGGCAGTGCCAGTCTCAGTCCCAGTCCCAGTGGTCTCACTTTTTGGATTTCCCTAGGACAGAGTCAGTCTTTCTTGGTACCTACTGATTTTAGGATGGTCAAAATTGCAGGAAAGCTCTGAATTTGGTCCTTTCCTGAGAAAGAAGGTAGTGGCTCACCGCTGGCTCCTGACAACTTCAGTGAGTTGGCCAAGGACGCAAGATCTGAGACAGGACAGGCATTTTGTGGTAACCTAGAATGTCCCACAGTCAGAGGACACTCCAGATAGTCACAGACCTACTTGGGGAAAAGAGGTGCCTTTGTGGGTGTGGGTGTGGGTTTGTGCTTTTGTCTCATGTTCTGAGAATAGGTAGAAAATGAGGTTTGTTTGGTTTGGAGTAAACTGTTTCTAGTAAGTCATTTGACAATGCAAGTGTTTCTCTGTCTGTGTATCCCATTGTGTCCATCATTGTAGATATTAGAAAAGAGAATGCATTGGAACTGAAAATTCAACCTATGGGTGAGCTTCCTAGCTGAACAACATTACACATAAATCCATGTTCAGTAAAATGAATATTTTTGATCTGTGAATGATAATACTTTATGGTGAATTTCAATTGGAATATAGTGCTACTTTTTAATATCTGTGGGTGTTTGTGTGTGTATATATATATATATATATATATATATATATATATATATATATATATATACTCTCCAGATTTTTCAAAATATGTAATATATGTGTCTTATTATACATTTCCTAAATTCATTCATATTCATGTATGTGGATTTATAATCTTCTTTTCACAAGATTATTCTCAGAAATATTCATCCACCTGGAATACATATTTGTTTCCTACTACTGAAAACTAACTTCAGTGAATGGTGTATACAAATCCTAATATTTCTACAGTAACTGACCCAGTTTAACATCAATGCAAGCAGACTCCTATGGAACATGATGTGTATTTTGAAGTTCATTTTTTTCAACACTGGTACATTACTATTTTTTAGTTTATGCACATAATTGGATATATATTTCATCCACAAGTTCACAAAGTTTTAGGCATTTGTTTCACTTTCAATCACTTTCTACTTCAGAACACATATATTCCTCCATGTTTCTTTACTGGTCTTTTCATGAGACTTCTTTCCAAACACATTTTTTTTTTATTTCCATAATTACTTTTAAAGAAAATCTCACACACCCTACATGATGAACCATAACCCTAATGTTACCATTAGATGTATAACTGGTTGGAATGAATGATTGTATATCAATATATGATTTCTTATATATTTTCAGATATCAATTCAATCCATTATTTAAAGTGGAACCAGTTATATTATTTATACACAGTATTGTCTATTCATGCATTATCTCTATATCAATAGACACAGGGTACACCTCTTTATACCCCAAATACTAATTTATATGTCTTCAAAATATTCCTCCCAGAAATACTCATGTCATCTGACCTGCATATACATTTTATCACAGTAATATTCTGGACACAGAAAGCAAAGTCACACTTTTGATTGTACCAATGTAAAGGTTGGGTGAGCGTTGGAGGAAGAGACCACCAAAAGACTGTCTCATGCAAGAGCAAAGTGTTTATTGGAGGTCCAGCATGCTGCAGCTCAGAGCTCACTTGAATTTAGCAGAGAGCCCTGAGAACAGCTTAAGCAGAGCTTATATACTTTCCTTGTGAGGGCAGGGAGGGAAGTTAATTGATGGGTCAGTGCAAGTGGGTGGTTTGCGTGCAAATGTGTGAGGTAGTACATTCTGCTGTTTTGCAGTCGAGGACATGACATTCTGGGAACAAGATTAGCAAACGGTTCTCAAGATTTCAACAGTGTTTGGTTAAGCATACAGAAAAACATGAAGTGACAAGTACCTATTTTATCAACCTTTCATTCCCCACTTCTTGTTCTGGTTACTTTTAATCATAAAAGTGATCATTGTTGGGTGTCACATTTTATGTCTGCTAGTGGGGTATATTGTTGTCTGATTACCATAAGTTTAACTTGTCCAATTTGAACTTGGAGAATGGAAACTACACGGTTGAGCAAACAGGGCCCGACAGTTAGCAATAAAATGAGGATTATTAATGGACCGGTCAAGGCTGATAAAAGTGTAGTTAACCACGGAGTCTGTGTGAACCAAGACTCAAACCACCCTTTTTGGGCCTCTGTCTCTCGTTGACGCACTTTAAGGCATTTTCTTAATTTACTCATAGATTCTTTTACAACTCCAGTATTGTCTGCATAAAAACAACATTCTTCTCTCAATGCAGCACAAGGGCCCCTTCTCTCATGAAGAGGAGGTCCAACTGTCGCCTGTTCTGCAAAACTTCTTCACAGAGTGAGGTTAAAGATTCCTGTAAAGCTGTGGTGGAGGTTTCGTATATCTTTAAGTTTTGGTCTATTGCTGCTTCTCATTGAGTCATTTGTTGTGTTCTATGGACCAGAGCAGTGGTTCCTGTACACACCCCTGCAGCAACTCCTATTTTAAATAGGATGGCTATAGTGAGGGATAGAAGTTCCTGGGGGAACCGGATTTTATGCCCCCCTATTTGATTTTTAAATGAGCCTGCATGATGCTAGAGCACTCTGGGAAACATCTGCACCATTACATAATTAACCACATCTGTTGACCATTTTATGAACACATAAACAATGTTTAAGAATATAGAATTATACTGTTGTAGGGACAGAAAAGGCAAGGCACCTAAGATAGCACGGAAGCTAGGGAAACATTCCGATTTGGCTGCAAACGGAATTAGAGGGCATTGCTTCTGTTGTAATCAATTAATCCCCTGCACCCCAAGTTTACGTAGTTTCAGAATATTATACCCAACAGGTAAAAAAATGGGCTCAGAAGTTTACAGTCTGCAGAAGTTCACAAAAAGCAGTTTTTGTTTCTGTTTTATTTCCTCTGTTCTTGGCAAGTTAACTTTTTAAGGACACCTGGGAGGTGGAGAGCTTTTGTCTTCTCTTTTTTTTCTCCCTGCCAGCTGTTACCATGGAGCCCAGTTTGGTAACTTCTTTATTTTAGAAATGTAGACATCTCGGTGGAGCTCCACCACAAGGCCAGGTGCCTTGTTCACATATTTTGTGAAAAAATAGTAAGGGGGTGTCTAGCTTTGGAGTGTTGATTTTTCTAGCCAGTGGCAAGTAGAACATGGCAACAAGAAAAGAGGAAGTTTATCTACATTGAACTCTTTCATAGGGACTCTTTTGCTGAAAGTCCTAAAGTCAGCCATGGTGAAGACTTCTGGAGAAGGTCAGTTAAGACTTTTCTGTGGTCCTGGTACAGAGGGGGAAGACGTGGAAGGTGGGGGGTGAGAGCAGCTCCGTGGATCTGAAAATGAGGAAGGAGATATGTAAAAGAATAATGGGAAAGGGGTTTGGATTTTCCTAGAAACAGAAACTTGAGCAGTAGAACAGGTAGAGCAGAGGGGATGATGGGACTGAGTATCTCAAAAAGCCTGTGAGGGACTTTAAATTCTTAGTGACCTGTTTTCAGTGTTGACAAAGCAACTTTAAAGGCCATTTTTATTACATCTTTGATAGGGGTATGAGGGCTCTCCTCAGCCTGTTTGAGCTTTGGGTTAGCTGGTAAGAGGACCTGTTGGGACCTGGTGCGGACACTGACAGGAGAAGAGAGGAGTTCCTCAGTACATGGTACAAGCAAGGGGGCAATGGTCTGAGAATTGGAAGAGATTTGGGTATTTGGTCTAGTTATTGGAGGGGAGAAGTCAGGTTGCTGAGGTGGGATTGACAGCAGAGCATCTGGAGCAGATGGCAGAGGGTGAGGATGTATTGGAAAGCATAGTTCAGGATTTGAGCGAAGGAGGGAAAAAGCCTCCACATTGGGAAATTTTCTTTCACCCTTTTGAGCACTTGCCGAAGTTAAAAAGGCCACGCAGAATTTGAGGATCTAGATACCCCTCTGGGGGCCATCGGTTTTGGATGTTTAATTGGTAATATGGCCAATGCTGTGTACTGAATTTGATGAGGAGTTTGGGTTCCACTAGGTAGCCCCTATATGCTCACATCTCCATGACCTACAGAAGAAGTCGGCTTTTCCCTCACACAGCCGTGGCTGTTTGTGGCTTTGATAAATTCCGGGTAAACATAATAATCTAGGCTAGCCAACCTGCATCTCGCGTGTCCCTTCAACCATAATAGCAAAACTCACACACTCTTCCTGATAAACCATAACCCTAATATTACCATTAGATGTATAATTCGTTGGAATGAATGTATGTATATCAATATAAGATTTCCTGTATATTTTCAGATATCAATTCAATCCATTATTTAAAGTTGGAATCAGTTATATTATTTATTCACATTATGGTCTATTCATGCATTATCTCTATATTCATAGACACAGGGTAAACCTATTTGTACCCCCAACACTAATTTATACGTCCTCAAAATATTGCTGCCAGAAATGGTGGAAGAAATACTCATGTAACCTTATCTACATATATATTTTATCAGTGATATTCTGGACACAAAAATCAAAGGTCACACTTATGCTTCTACCAGAAGCTAAAAGGAAAGTGAGCATGCATTACTAAAAATATCCACGTTCAGGTTGCCTAATGCTCTCAAATGTCAATCCTATTGGTGACTATATATTTGTTTCTTCCTAAGATTATATATTCAATCAAGCCTGTTGAAAATGTCTAATCCAATCACTCACTTTATACTTTGCCTGATTTCCTAATGTCCCTACTGATATCTGCTTTCCTACATATTTTTATCAGTTCATCATTGTGACTGACTCTTCACATGTGCTGATATTTACACTCATTCTCTACCCAAAACCCTATTGCTAAAGAAATTTTGGTCCAAATCTTATACTCACTCTTCTTCCAAAATCTACCAACTACCTTCCTAATCCTACCGACAATCCCTCTTTGACTGGATGTTCTCTGCTACATTCAATCATCCAAGGTAATTGGTCCTATGCAATTTTATGTCAATTTATCTGAGACATCTGTGCAGAACGTAATTCAAAGCTAAGTATCCCAATCAAGGGCCCAATTGCCTTCTGTGCTTCAAATCTTAACCAGATTTCTGTTTTCATACTTATATTTCACCTTTATATTCTTATAAATATCGCAGGTTCCCTATACCATTATTCATCCAGCAGAATGATTCCTAACCCAAATCCAACATGTTATTAATCCTAACCATACACTGTTTCCTAAATCTAACATTACAGAAGAGCAGGGACAGAGTTGTTCTTACAATACAGGAATGTAGGGGATCCTCAAAGGTCCATGCAGAAATGATCCCTGGAGAAGATGTATGCAGCTATGAAAAACCTGAGAGAGCACAAGTCATCATCCTAGGCAAACAACTTGATCTGGATGGTCTGAATGAGCCACTCTATCTCAATGTGGAGAAGGTGGACCAATCCAGGCCTGTGTGGAGAGGTGTTCAAGGATGCCTATGGTTGATACACCATTCTAACTTGTGAAAGTGTCACAGGAAATAGGGGCAGCCTCCATCACATGGGACTCTTGGAAGCAACTGTTAGGACATATGGTTACCAAAGCAGTGACCTCATTCAGTTCCTGAAGGAAGTGACCTCACCTCACTTCCTTGTTGATGCAACTCTCTGAACTTGGGATCCAGGAAGCCAGGCATCCAGAGCCAGTCCCAGTCCCAGTTTCAGTGTGCTCACTTGATTGGAATTACCAAGGACAGGGTCAGTCATTCTTGGTACCTACAGATGGGTCAGAGGTGGTCTTAAATTACAGGAATGTAGGGGATCTTACACCTGCTAAGAAGCTCAAAATTCCATGCAGAAATGATCCCTGGAGAAGATGTAGGCAGCTATGAAGGACCTGAGAGAGCAAAAGTCATCTTCCATGGAAAGCAACCTGGTCAGGATGAAGGGTTGTGTCTAAATCAGTCTCTCTCTTCTTTTTTAAATTTATTTTTATTTTATTTTTTTCATCTTTCATACACTTGATTCAAGTGAGTTATGCATTTCCATTTTTATCCCAAATACAAATTACAGAATCACATCAGTTACACATTCACAATGTTTACATGATGCCATATTAGTGACTGTTGTATTCTGCTGTTTTTCCTATCCCCTACAATCCCCCCCTCCCCTCCCCTCCCATCTTCCCTCTCTACCTCATCTGTTGTTGTTCCATTCTCTCCCTTCCTCCCCCCCTTTCCCCTCACAACCTCAGATATGTGATTTCGTATAACGATGAGTTTTTCCTTCCGTTTCAATGCAATTTCCCTTCTCTCTCCCTTTTTCTCCCATCACTCATCTCAGTTTAATGTTAATCTTTTCCTCATGCTCTTTCCCCCTGTTCAGTTCTTAGTTGCTCTTCTTAAATCGAAGAAGACATTTGGCATTTGTTTTTTAAGGATTGGCTAGCTTCACTTAGCATAATCTGCTCTAATGCCAACCATTTCCCTGCAAATTCCATGATTTTGTCATTTTTTAGTGCTGCATAATACTCCATTGTGTATAGATGCCACATTTTTTTTTTTATCCTTTCATCTATTGAAGGGCATCTAGGTTGGTTCCACAGTCTAGATATTGTGAATTGTGCTGCTATGATCATTGATGTGGCAGTATCCCTATAGTATGCTCTTTTAAGGTCCTCAGGGAATAGTCCGAGAAGGGCGATAGCTGGGTCAAATGGTGGTTCCATTCCCAGCTATCCCAGGAATCTCCATACTGCTTTCCATATTGGCCACACCAATTTGCAGACCCACCAGCAATGTACAAGTGTACCATTTTCCCCACATACTTGCCAGCACTTATTGTTGTTTGACTTCCTAATGGCTGCCAATCTTACTGGAGTGAGATGGTATCTTAAGTTGGTTTTCATTTGCATTTCTCTGACTGCTAGAGATGGTGAGCATTTTTTCATGTACTTATTAATTGATTGTATGTACTGTTCTGAGAAGTGTCTGTTTAGGTCCTTGGCCCATTTGTTGATTGGATTATTTGTTATCTTATTGTTTAATTTTTTGAGTTCTTTGTATATTCTGGAAATTAGGGCTCTATCTGAAGTGTGAGGAGTAAAGATTTGTTCCCAAGATGTAGGCTCCCTATTTACTTCTCTTATTGTTTCACTTGGTGAGAAAAAACTTTTTAGTTTAAGTAAGTCCCAATTTTTTATTCTTGTTATTAACTCTTGGGCTATGGGCGTCCTACTAAGGAATTTGGAGCCTGACTCCACAATATGTAGATCAGAGTCAACTTTTTCTTCTATCAGGTGCAGGGTCTCTGATTTGATATCAAGCTCCTTGATGCATTTTGAGTTAACTTTTGTGCATGGCGAGAGAAAGGGATTCTGTTTCATTTTGTTGCATATGGATTTCCAATTTTCCCAGCACCATTTGTTGAAGATGCTATCCTTCCTTCATTGCATGTCTTTAGCCCCTATCACATATAAGAAAGTTGTAATTTTGTGGATTGGTTTCTGTGTCCTCTATTCTGTACCATTGATCCACCTGCCTGTTTTGGTACAAGTACCACGCTGTTTTTGTTACTATTGCTTTGTAGTACAGTTTGAACTCTGGTATCGCTATACCTCCAGATTCACACTTCCTGCTTAAAATTGCTTTTGCTATTTTGGGTCTTTTGTTATTCCATATGAATTTCATGATTGCTTTTTCTATTTCTACAAGAAATGTCGTTGGGATTTTGATTGGCATCGCATTAAACCTGTAGAGCACTTTGGGTAATATTGCCATTTTGATAATGTTAGTTCTGCCTATCCATGAACAGGGTACATTTTTCCATCTTCTAAGATCTTCTATATCTCTCTTTATGGTTCTGTAGTTTTCATTGTATAAATCTTTCACCTCTTTTGTTAGGTTGATTCCCAAGTATTTTATTTTTTTTTGAGGATATTGTGAATGGAATGATTTTCCTCATTTCCATTTCCATTTGTTGCTGATATACAGGAATGCCTTTGATTTTTTGCGTGTTGATTTTATATCCTGCCACTTTGCTGAGTTCATTTATTAACTCTAGCAGTTTCTTTGTAGACCCTTTTGGGTCTGTTAAGTATATTATCATGTCATCCGCAAACAGCGATAATTTAAATTCTTCTTTTCCTATTTTTATGCTTTAATTTCTTTTGTCTGTCTAATTGCTCTGGCTAGTATTTCAAGAACTAAATTGAATAGAAGTGGTGAGAGAGGGTACACCTGTCTAGTTCCAGATTTTAGAGGAAACGCCTTCAGTTTTTCTCCATTTACAATGATGTTAGCCTGTGGCTTAGCATATATAGCTTTTACAATGTTGAGGTATGTTTCTGTTATCCCTAGTTTTTCTAGTGTTTTGAACATAAAGGGATGTGTACTTTTTCAAATGCTTTTTCTGCATCTATCGAGATGATCATATGGTTCTTATCTTTAAGTCTATTGATGTGGTGAATAACATTTATTGATTTTTGTATATTGAACCAGCCTTGCATCCCAGGGATGAATCTTTTTGATCATGGTGCACAATTTTTTTGATAAGCTTTTGCATTCGATTTGCCAGGATTTTATTGAGAATTTTTGCATCTAAGTTAATTAGAGATATTGGTTTGTAGTTTTGTTTCTTTGAAGTGTCTTTGTCTGGTTTTGGGATCAGAGTTATGTTGGCCTCATAGAATAAATTTGGAAGAGCTACTTCTTTTTCTATTTCTTGAAATAGCTTGAAAAGTATTGGTATTAATTCTTCTTTGAAGGTTTTGTAAAACTCTGCTGTATACCCATCCGCTCGCTTCTGACAACTTCACAGAGTTGGCCAAAGAGACCAGATCTGAGATATGACAGGCCATTTCTGGTGAACATAGTATGGCCCACCAGTCAGAGGACACTCCGGTGAGTCACAGACCTACTTGGGGGAAGGAGGTGCCTTTGTGAGTGTGGGTGTGGGCTTGTGGTTTTGTCTCATGTTCTGAGAATAGGTAGGAAAACAGTTTATTTGGTTTGGAGTGAACTGTTTTAGTAAGTCATTTGACAAGGCAAGTGTTTCTATGTCTGTGTATCCCACTGTGTCCGTGGTTGTAGATATTACAAAAGGGAATGCATCAGTGGATGTGTCCTGTCTAGTAGAAAGCTTCCCAGCATTCATCCTGCCCAATTTATGAATGGACTGCAGCTTGCCTTGTCGATGGGCAACACCTGCTATCTTCCAAAGTTTCTGTTTTCTTCCTAAGTTCCTGAATTCTGGCCACTCTCCAGAATAGGCTTAAGGTTTGTGTCCAAGGTATGTACAACTTCCAAGGTAAGTGACATGGCCATGTACTGGATAGCTGAAGCGAATGACAACCATGTCAGAAAAGTCAGAAAAGTCAGATATCAGTGTGACCATGAAAGTCTCAGTGGAGAAACCCTGGTTTGGGCCATTTGATTACCTATTTTACTGCTGCCCTGAAAGTTTTTGTTTCTCTGTGAGAGAAACAAAAACTATGAGTACTGAATAAATGTTGCAGCAGTTGAAACATGTCGCTGTATAGAAGTTCCCTCACCAGGCTTTAGTATCCCCAGTCATCAGGACAGTCAACTTAAGCTTTTAATTTTAGTGTTACAGTTGTCCCTTCCCATAAGATACAGTGTAATAATTTAATGTCATCTGATCTTGCAAAATCCTTTTACTAGTATGACCTCTGTGTCTAATAGAGAAACCTTTATTTCTGTTACTCAGGGCTGGAAAATCGTACTAGCAAACACCAAGACTACCTGTGTAGGTTAGGAATATCGGTAGGTCTTAAACTAACAATTTCTGCCTCTGGCAGCTCCTCTTGATAGTCTCTTTTTATTATTATCAGGCATTCCTGTCTGAGAATCTTTCTTTCTAGTCTCCAGTCTTACTTATTTCGGGAGGCTAACATGAAGTGTATACCTTAAAATATCATTATTATTATTATTATTATTATTATTATTATTATTATTATTAATTAAAATGCCCAGAAATGCCTGTATTTTGGTTTTAACTGTCTTTGCTAAGTGTTTAAGATGAAGCAGTCAAACTGACTTTTGTTTCTATCTATTGTTAACAGTCAGCTGAGCTTTTATGGGAGTCATTCCTGAGGAAACTTGAGAGCAGCTTCTCAGTTCTGATAGTGCCATTTTCGCTTAGGTGGTCCAGGTCTTGCTTGACAATGTGGCTTCCCTCGGAAGCATCAGTGATGTCTCCCTTCTCAGATGACTTTCATCTTCTTAACAAATGCACTGATTGTCTTTCTGTTCTCCAGTGGTCTGATTAATCTCCCTGATCGGAAGATTATGTGGCCCAGAGTTGCTAAGCTCTTTAGAGAAGTCCCTGTTCCCTGGATTCAGACTGACTCAAAGGGCAAGAGCCAAATATTGGTTTTCTTGGCCCTTTTCATTTAACTTTAATTTTAAATCCTAATCTTAAACATCCAGCAAATAAATTTTAACAGCTTTATATTACAAGTACTGGGCTTTAATCTCTAAAACTTTATAATTATTTATTTTTTTATTAATTGAGATCTGTATTATTCTGACTGTCTTGTAGGTGATGACTTATTAACTTAAATGAACCTATGTTGTGTTCTTAAAGCAACACTTCTGTAAAACACTAACAGGGAATCTTTAGATCACTTATAAGAAAATTACAAAATAAAAAATTTTAACAAGAGTAAAAATACTTAGTTCGTGTAATTGCTACCCTGAATTTTTTAACTGAGTTATACATTTTATCCCCTGTTTGAGATCCTGGTAATCTTGACAGGAAAAAAAAAGAAACTTTTGAACATAACTTTAAATAAAATAAAATCTGACCTACTGCTTTCGTAGTCATTCTCACATGTAGTGAGATGGGACACAGAGCCTTATCTCAGGGAATGCAGGTCTCTTTATGAATATTAAGTGTTTTAATTCTAAAGCTGATCTTTGTTTTTTAAATATTATTTTACAAAGTTTACATAAATTGTTTGAGGTCATATGAACAGTAGCTAACATCATATGATATCACATTTAAAACATGAATTAAAGAAAGGCTGAAAGTTTTTAACCTTTACATAGATTATGCTCTCAATAACTGAAAAATACATTTAAATTGTTCCCCAGTGTAAAAAGTAACATAAAACTTTACATATTTTATTGATAACAGGTAAATAAATCCCTGATATACTTTTTTTACCATATAACTTCAGAACACCAGCTTGATATAATGCTCTCTTCGAATTTCTACCTTACAAACTTGTATACCTGGAAGATATGAGCACATTGATAGCATCACAATTACATTGATGTTTCTGCATTAACGAAGTTTAGCTTTTAAAGATATGGCAGTACAGCGCTCTAAAATAACAGTTCTTATTTAATCAGTTGTTTATTTTTATGGTTGCTTGCTCTAGAAAAAATAAAACTTAATAAACACAATGTTATGGGTAAACTTATGTTTTCAGAAATTGTTGTCTCTTTAACACATGACTGATTTTTACAATCTTATACACACTTTAGTACAAACTTATACAGACCTTAGTAAATCAATCAGATATCAAACAAAATTACTCATGAATGAGTAATCCCATATGATTTACTTTACTTATTTATCAAAATATTAAACAAATGTATAGAACAATGTAAACCATTTTTTTGTTGAAGGAAAAGTCCTAGAACAAAGGCATAATAGAACTTTTGAAGACATTAATATTTTATTAGATTTTTGAACACCTTGAAAGACTTGTAAGCTTAAATTTAAAGACATTTATATTCATCTGTTAATACAATATAAATTAAAACATTTAAATCACGTGAATTAATGAACGTTGGATCCACTTTTTAAAATTTGTTTTTATGAGCGCATTTTTTATGAGCGCTTCTTATATATGTTAATTTGTGTATCATATATATGATATAAGTACATATGTATATATATATATATATATACACATACAACACATAAAAAAGTGTTCACACATAATAATAGTAAAGGCATTGTAGCTTTTCACAGGTGAAATCTCCATTGCAATGTTTCAAAAACTCCACAGTTGGTCAAAGAGAGAACTGCTCAGAAAAACACTAACCTAGGTCTGTAGTATTAAAATCATGAGGTCAGAAAAAATAAAGAATAAAAAAAAAATATGAGTCCTAGAAAAAATTACTGGCCAGTAATAAGTAGATACCATACAATTTACATTTTTTTCCTCCTTAGGCTTCAAATCAGTCTCCTAATGAGCTTGCAGGCTTCTTTCATTTGCATTTCAACATAAGTCCTGGCTGAGGTGTGGAAGAAGATTGAAAAAACTGCTATTCTGAGCTGACACCTCAGGCATAAGGCATTTTAACCATAACTTTCAGGTTAGGATGTTGAAAATTATGATACAATTTTAAGATACAATTAACAATATTTTACATCTTTACATCTTATTTTGTCAACAGATATCATACTATGATTTACTATCCTTGTCCAAATTAATGTACTGGTACACACAGTGACATTTTCCCAGGCAACCAAATTCAAAATTGGTGAAAAAAAAGACTGAATGATTGGGAAGTTACTTGCCATCTTGGAAGTAGAGTTCTTTAGTTTTCCATCCTAAGTATTTAAGTTCTCTGGCATGAAATATCTGAAATCATAAAGTAAATAATTACCTAAACCCGACTTTTAACTGCAAGATTGTTCAAGGATTCAAAAAACCATTCAGATACCAGATTGTTACAATAAAACATCGTCCTTTAGACACACATCCAGCTAAGATCATTCCCAAGAAAGAATTTATAATATCAAAACATTATTGCATACGTCTTAAAGGGCCAGAAACAAAGACACAAGACATACAGAAAGGAGATCCAGACTATGTTTGACAGACAGAAGCCTTTAAAACAGAGCAGATAAGAGAACAATCTCCTACACCAGTGGCACCATAGATGTCCCCACAAGGGAACCAGATGTTTTCACAGAGGGGCAACCTGAAATGTAAAATCAAGGGTCTCCATGGAGACTTTACTGCATTTAGTGTCCCCTTTTTCTTTTTCTGTTTTTTAAGAAGAGAGAGGTGGCATAATCTTTACAGTGCAGGGAAAGAAGGAGAAAATTCTCTGAAGCAACAGGTCTTCAGCAGCTGCTGGGAGTCCCTCAGTCCCTCCTTTTACTTACAGGATTAACTCCTCTGGTTAGGTTCCACCCCATGCACACTCCATCTCATAACATTTCAGGAGTCAGCTCTAAAAAACTTCTGGGGCGGCGGGGGTATCAAAATTTGTAACTTAAAGTTTAATTCCTGACCTTGAAGCCAATTAATGCCAATATAATAATGAGGACAGGGTTTTGCGAAAAAGAAAAAGGGAGGTTTATTGCTCTGCTAACAAATGAGAAACACAGGGGACTTTGCCCAAAGGTTGTGAGTCTCTTGATATGGAGGGACAAGGGGTTTTAAAGTAGTTTCACCTGTTAAACTGGTAGATATTCAGTTCTTAGGTCCCCAGCAGGCATTGCCCTCTGCAATGGGTGTGCTCCAGGCAGCCAGCTAGGGGCTTCTCTCATCCTGCTTAACAAAGGGGGGTAAAGTTAATCGCACTTCCTTAAAACAGAGTCCAAAGGGGTGTCAGGCTTACTTACTTTATTACCCATTTTGACATCCAATATCCTTAAGTTTTTACCACAGAAATCACACAACAAAATGCACAAAAACAAACAAACAAAAAACATATAGAACACAGAACAAAGCACACATAAAAATGAAACCAGGCGCTGAAACAGAAAAACAGATGAACAATCCAACATCTTGCTAAAGGTCCGGGGTAGGAGTGCGTGCGTGACCATCGGCACCTCTCTACCCTTCCAGCGCAATTCCCTACAGAACAGAACAGAGGACAGAAGGATTCTCATTACTGTCCTGGAGATTAGTATAAGTGAGCTTCCCCAAGCCACCTCTCTGTCATCAGAAGAGATCTCCCTTAACCAGATATCAGATGTTATATACGCACCACTTACCTATGGAGGCCTCCTCCACCAGGCGATTTCTAATAGTTTTAGTGCGGTGGTTCACTGCAGTGCTCCCTGGACCAAAGGCTCAATTCAAGGCCTTGGAACGTCTCAAGTTGTGCACTTCCTAGAGTGTCTCTCCAGCCTGGAGCCCTGGAGGAAAGGCCAGTTTCAGCATTTCCAGCAATCTGGTCTTGTGATCTGGTAGGGCAGGGTCATCTCGCTGGGGAACTCCAAAATGTTAGACCAGGATGAAAGAAAAGACCACTGACTCCAATTAAAATCAAATTAAGGCAAGCTTATTATTTCAACTGGCAAGGCTGCCTCTCCCTCCCAAAACTGCGGGAACAAGACAGCAATCCCATCTTTCCTACAGCCCAGCTATGTAGCCCAGAAAGATACACAAAAGGGGGGTTAGAGATAACAGAACTTTGACAAGCATCACACTAATGGTAGTTTACATTTTTTTTTGCTGGCCCCAACATCATAAATTATGAGGACCATTAGAGCCTCAGAGACTCGTTGTCTGGCCAGGGAAAGAAAATGTTAATGAGGTGTCACTAAAGTTTCAGATAGTGCTGCTATCTGGTCAGAGAGCCAGGCATGGGTGAATTCAAGGCACTGGTAAAAATTCTAAGCAGGTTCAGAATTTGCAGTAAGTTATAGTAAAACCAAAATTATCATTTCATGGCTTTGTGGCAAGATGGCTCCCAATTTTAATAAAAGATCAGGTTGGATCTATCAACCCAGTCCCTTACTTTTGGAAACTCCCCAACCAACTCCAAGGTTGTGAACTAATGAGAATTTTGCATTCCTGATATGTATTCACAGATTTTCTAATTCTTCTCCTCTAATTGTGTCTTACTTGGGGCCAAAGTAGTGTGAAGACATTGTTCTGGATGAGAGTAGGAAGAATTTTGTGTAGCACATATTTGCATACACATTGGATTCATTATCTAATTTTCCATTTGAAATACTGAATCCCTGACACTAACCAAAAGCCGACTAGACTATGACTACTGAACCATTATGAAGGAGAAAAATAACCCAAACAGAATAGAAATACAAGCAGTTCAGAGGAGGCATGGTGTATAGTTGGACTTGTCTTTTGCATGATAAAGGGTTGGAGTTATAAATCTAGTAAATTTTCTATTGAAATAGTTCTCCATGTGTTTTTAAAGTTAACAAATATGTGAATTAATATCTCCCTTTCTCTGTAGTCGATTCAGCACATGTAATTTAATATGCATATATAGAATACTACCTGGTATCACACATACATACATTTGAGGTGGCTGACTTGGAAGATACAAATTGTGAGAAGAGATCACTCCTCCAAAACGATGTTGGAACTGAAAATTCAAACTATGGGTGAGCTTCACAGTTGAAAATCATTATATATAAATCCATGTTTACTAAAATAAATATTTTTGAAACTGTTGATGATATGTATTTAATGATGAATTTTGATTGTCATTTATATTGCTACTTTTTATTGTCTGTGTGTTTCTTTGTGTATATATATATATATATACACTATCCAGATTTTTCAAAATATAAAATATATGTGTCTTATATTCACTCTCTGAATTCATTAATGTTCATGTATGTGGATTTATAGTAAACATTTCACAAGATTATTCTCAGAAATATTCATCCACCTGAAATACATATTTGTTTCCTACTACTGAAAATTAACTTCCGTGAATGTTGCATACAAATCTTAATATTTCTACAGTAACTGACCTAGTTTAACATCAATGCGTGTAGATTCCTATGGGACATGATGTGTAT
This sequence comes from Callospermophilus lateralis, assembly GCF_048772815.1. Taxonomy (NCBI): domain Eukaryota; kingdom Metazoa; phylum Chordata; class Mammalia; order Rodentia; family Sciuridae; genus Callospermophilus; species Callospermophilus lateralis. Next base: position 6,319,711 of record NC_135316.1, on the reverse strand, counting down.
TTTGACGTTCATTTTTTTACAACACTGCTACATTATAATTTCTTCTGTTTATGCACATCATAGAATATATATTTTATCCACAAGTTCACAAATTTATAGGCATTTGTTTCACAATCAATCTCTTCCTGCTTCAAAACATATGCATTCCTCCAGGTTTCTTGACTGGTATTTTCATGAGACTTCTTTCCAAACACATTATTTTCGATTTCCAAAATCAATTTTGAAACAAAACTCACACACTCTTCATGATGAACCATAATCCTAATATTAAAATTAGATGTATAACTGGTTGGAATGAATGATTGTTTATCAGTATAAGATTTCCTGTATATTATCAGATATCAATTCAATCCATTATTTAAATTTGGAAAAAGTTAGATTCTTTTATCATAGTATGGTCTATTCATACATTATTTCTATATTCCTAGACACAGGGTACACCTATTAGTAACCCCAATACTAATTAATACGTCTTCACAATATTGCTCCCAGAAATGGTGGAAAAAATACTCATGTCATCTGATCTACATATACATTTTATCACAGTAATATTCTGGACACAAAAAGCAAGGTCACACTTATGATTGTACCAATGCCTTAATGGAAAGTGAGCATGCATTACTAAAAACATCCATGTCTAGGTTGCCTAATGCTCTCAAATGTCAAACCTATTGGTGACTACATATTTGTTTCTTTCTAAAATTATATATTCAACCTCAAGCCTGCTGAAAATGTCTAATCCTATCAATCACTTTATCATTTGCCTGATTTCCTAATGTCTATTGATATCTGCTTCCCTACATATTTTCCCCAGTTCAACTTTGTGACTGACTCTTCATATGTGCTCACATTTACATTCACTGTCTACGCAAACCCTATTGCTAAAGAACTTTTAGTCCAAATCCTATTCTCACTCGTTTTTTTAAACCTACCGAATATATTTCTAATAATACCGTCTATCGTTTTTTGACTAGAAGTTCTCATCGACATTCCATCATACAAGGTACAAGGCCCTTGCCATTATACATTGATTTATCTGAGACATCTCTGAAGAACATAATTCAAAGCTAAGTATCCCAATCAAGGGCCCAATGTCCTTCTGGGCTTCAATCTTACCTAAATTTCTGTTTTCATTCTTATATTTCACTTATATATTCTTGTAAATATCCAAGGTTCCCAATATCATTATTCAGCCCGCAGAATGATTCCTAACCCAAATCGAAACTTTTATTAACCCTAACCATACACTGTTCCCTTCCTAGTAAAACATACATAAATCCATATTCAGTAAAATGAATATTTTTGGATCTGTTGATGATATATACTTCATGATGAATTTTGATTGGGATATTTATTGCTACTTTTTAATGTCTGTGTGTGTGTGTGTGTGTGTGTGTGTGTGTATATATATATATATATATATATATATATATATATATATATATATATACATATACACACACTCTTCAAATTGTTCAAAATATGAAATATATGTGTCTTATTATACACTCCCTAAATGCATTCATATTCATATATGTGGATTTATAATCAACTTTTCACAAGATTACTCTCAGAAATATTCATCCACCTGAAATACATATTTGTTTCCTAGTACTGAAAACTATCTTCAGTAAATGGTTCATACAAATCCTAATATTTCTACAGTAACTGACCTAGATTCACATCAATGCAAGTAGATTCCTATGGGACATGATGTGTATTTTGACGTTCATTTTTATTCCACATTGGTACATTATTATTTCTTCAGTTTATGCACATAATAGGATATATATTTCATCCACAAATTATCAAATTGATAGGCATTTGTTTCACGTTCAATCACTTCCTGATTCAGTACACAAGTATTCCTCCATGTTTCTTGACTATCTTTTCATGAGACTTGTTTCCAAACACATTATTTTCGTTTTTCATAATCACTTTTGTAGCAAAACTCACACACCCTTCATGATAAACCATAACCTTAATGTTACAATTAGATGTATAACTGGTTGGAATAAATGATTGTATATCAATATAAGATTTTTTATATATTTTCAGATATCAATTCAATCTATCATTTAAAATGGAACCAGTTATATTATTTATTCAAAGTATAGTCTATTCATGAAATATCTCTATATTCATAGACACAGGGTACACATATTTGTACCCCTAATACTATTATATATGTCTACAAAATATTGCTCCCAGAAATGGTGGAAAAAATACTCATGTCACCTGATCTACATATACATTTTATCACTGTAATATTCTGGAACAAAAATGCAAAGTTCGCACTTATGATTGTACCAAAGCCAAAATGGAATGTGAACATGGATTACTAGAAATATTCATGTCCAATTTGCCCAATGCTCTCAAATGTCAATCCTATTAGTGACTTCATATTTATTTCTTCCTAAGATTATGTATTCAAATTCAACCCTGTTGAAAATGTCTAATCCAATCACTCACTTTATACTTTGTGTCATTTTGTAATGTCTCTATTGATATCTGCTTTCCTATATATTTTCCCCAGTTCATCATTGTGACTCATTTTTCACATGTGCTGACATTGGCATTCACTCTCTAACCGTAACCCTATTGCTAAAAAATATTGGTCCAAATCCTATACTCACTCTTTTTTCCATACCTACCGACTATCTTCCTAATGCTACCTACTGTCCCTTTTTGACTGGATGTTCTCTTCGGCATTCAATCATCCAAGGTACAAAGTCCTATGCCATTTTATATCGATGTATCTGAGGCATGTGTGCAGAACATAAAGCAAAACTAACTATCCCAATCATTGCCCAATTCCCTTCTGGGCTTCAAATCTTACCTAGATTTCTGTTTTCATACTTATATTTCACCTATATATTCTTGTAAATATCACAGGTTCCCAATAGCATAATTCATCCAGCAGAATGATTCCTAATCCAAATCGAACCTGTTATTAACCCTAACCATACACTCTTCCCTCAAAGTAACTTTGCAGAAGAGCAGGGACAGTGTTGGTCTTACAATAACGGAATGTATGGGATCTTCCACCTGCTGAGAACTTTAAAGGTCCATGCAGAAATAATCCCTGGAGAAGATGTATGCAGCTATGAAGTACTTGAGAGAGCAAAATTCTTCTTCAATGGCAAACAACCTGGTCAGGATAAATGTTTTTGTCTGAATCAGCCTCTCTCTTCTTAATGTAGAGAAGATGGACCAAATCAGGCCTGTGTGGAGAGCTGTTTCCAGGTGCCTATGTTTGATATACCATTCTAACTTGTGAAAGTGTCACAGGAAGTAGGGACAGCCTCCATCTCAAGGGACCATAAGAAGCAACTGTTAGGACAAAGTGGTTGCCAAGGCAGTGACTTCATTCAGTTCTGAAGGAAGTGACCTCACCTCACTTCCTTGGTTTTGGAACTCTCTGAACTTGGGATCCAGAAAGGCAGGCACACAGAGCCAGTCCCAGTCCCAGTCCCAGTGGTCTCACTTGTTTGGATTTACCAAGGACAGAGTCAGTCTTTCGTGGTACCTACTGATGTGAGGATGGCCAAATGCCAGGAAAGCTCTGAAGAGGGGTCTTTCCTGAGGAAGCAAGTAGTGGCTCACGGCTCGCTTCTGACAACTTCACAGAGTTGGCAAATGAGACCAGATCTGAGATAGGACAGGCCATTTCCAGTGAACATAGTATGGCCCACAAGTTAGAGGACACTCCGGATAGTCACAGACCTACTTGGGGGAAGAAGGTGCCTTTGTGGGTGTGGGTGTGGGTTTGTGGATTTGTCTCATGTTCTGAGACTAGGAAGGAAAGGCAATTTATTTGGTTTGGTGTGACCTGTTTCTGGTAAGTCGTTTGACAAGGCCAATGTTTCTAGGTCTGTGTATCCCACTGTTCGTGGTTGTAGACATTATAAAATAGAATGCATCAATGGATGTTTCCTGTCTAGGAGAAAGCTTCCCAGGATTCATCTTGCCCAATTGATGAATGGACTGTGTCTTGACTTATGGATGGGCAACACCTACTATCTTCCAAAGTTCATGTTTTCTTCCTGAATTTTGGTCACTCTCCAGAATAGGCTCATGGTTTTGTGTCCAAGATATGTACCACCTCCAAGCTCTGTGAAATTGCCATGTACTGGACAGCTGAAGGGAATGGGAGCATCTCAGTAAACTCAGATATCAGTGTGACCAGGAAAGTCTCAGTGGAGAAACCTTGCTTTGGGACATTTTCTTGCCTATTGTTCTATTGCCCTGAATGTCAGGAAGGTCTTTGACCCAGGCCACCCCTTGGTGAAGCCTGAAGAGAATAGTTTTCAAATGGAAATGAGCGGACATCACCTGTGGCTCTTTGATTAATTTCTTTGGAAAGGGATGTGTCTGAATCAGCATTTTGGCGCTGTGTGAGGCTGTGGCTTAGATTCTCAGCACCTGACGGATCTAAAGAAAGATCCCTTTTGTGCATCCAAAACCAAATTGGCCAAAAGAGCACTCATTGTGGATGAAGTCTAACCAACTTTACTAACCAACTCACAGTGAAAGTAAATAACTTTTGAAGTGGAGGGGACCCTAGTAAAATTTGAATTGGAAACAGGAGCAATATACTCAGTCCTTAAGGCCTCATTGGTCCCTCTAACTAAACAAATGTCTCTAGTTCAATGGGCTAATGGCAGTAAATATTGGACTTGGAAAACTAAGAGGACCATGCACCGGAGGAAAGGAAAAATCCATCACTCCTTCCTAGTAATCCCAGAATGCCCGGCCCCATTGATGGGTAGAGATCTGCTCACCAAGTTCTGGGCCAAAATAACTTTTAACCCTGAAGGCCCCCATGTGGAATTTTTAAATCCTTCACTAAAAACTCCTATAGTCACAGCTCCAACAATGTCAGTAGAAAATGTACATCAACTCACTCACCTTGGTTCAATGAAACTTCAGGCATTCCAGAAGGATCAAGAACAGAGTTTTCCACAAACCAACTCACAGTGAAAGGAAATAACTGAGTGGGTATCAAAAGCCTGACGGGTCCATCAATTGGTTAATGCTTACCCTTCCAAGCTTTCTGCAGAAAAGCACCTTCGAGGAACCAGACCAAGACAATTCTCAGAAGTGGACTTAACTAAAGTTAAGTCAGCAAGGTATGGAGTTAAATATCTCCTAGTCTTTGTAGATACATTTTCAGGATGGATTGAAGCCTTCCCAAAAACAAAAAAAAAATTATGGCACCAATGGTGGTCAAGATGATCCTAAAAGATATTTTTCCAAGATATGGCCTGCCTAAGGTAATAGGGTCTGAAAATGGACCAGCGTTCATGGCCCAGGTAAGTCATGGGTTAACCAGTACCCTGGTGATTATTTGGTAGTTACATTACACTTATAGACCCTAGAGCTCAGGACAGGTAGAAAAAATAAATAGAACCATTAAAGAGACCTTAATGAAATTAAGCTTAGAGGCCGGCATAAAAGAATGGACTATGCTCCTGCCTTATGCACTGTTTCATGCAAGAAATAAACCCTCTGTTTCTTTGTGTAACCTCTCCACCTGTGAAATTCTCTATGGTGCCCCTCCTCCAGTAAGGGACCTAACCCGACCTCTAAGACCTAATGATCCCTTCCACACCCCCTTACTTGACAGACTTAAAGGTCTTTAAAGAACTCAGTGATACCAGTTAAAACACCTGGCTACGGCCTACCAACGTGGGGACGAGGGGACTCCACATCGATATCAAGTAAGAGACTTCATCTACATAAGACGACATCAGGTGTCATCCCTGGAACCCCACTGAAAAGGAACATACCAGGTGCTACTTACAACACCTACAGCAGTAAAAGTAGACCGAATCACTTCCTGAATCCATGCCTCTCATCTCATGCCTGTGCCCTGTCCAGACTCTTGCTGGAAACTGGAAAAGACTGGTAACCCTTTCAAATTGCATGTTCGGCATGTGGATAAGGCTATAGACTCTCCTCTTGGCCACCAGTAGTCATAACCCTCATCAGCCCATTCAGCAGAGATGGCTGATCACAAATCCTCATAGACAAGAAGAATGATCTATCTTGCATACAGCCCCCTTAGGGACCTGTTGGCCCTCTCAACAATGAGACATTTGTCAGCTGGCTATAGGTTTTTCCTATTGAGATATCCCTGATAAAGCAGATCCCACTAAAATTCCATTAAATCCCTTCTGTATCATAGATAATGGAAACAAACATTATGGATGTAGGGACAGGCAAGCCAGATACAGGTTGGCTAGCCTAGATTACTATGTTTGCCCGGCGGACTATCAAAGCCAAAAACAGCCACGGCTGTGTGTGGGAAAAGCCAACCACTTCTGTAAGTCATGGGGATGTTAGCATACAGGGACTGCCTGGTGGAACCCAAACTCCTCATCAAATTCAATACACAGCATTGGCCATATTACCAAATAGACAACCAAAACCAATGGCCCCTCTTGCTGAGGTAGCAGGTACTGAGGTACCCCTCCCACCCAGACACTCCTCTCTTCTTCTGTCAGTGCCTGCAATGGGTCCCACCAAGTCCTCTTACCAGCTAACCCAAAACTCAAACCAGCTGAGAAGAGCCCTCAGAACCCTATCCAAGATGTAATAAAAATGGCCTGTAAAGTTGCTTTGTCATCACTGAAAACAGGTTACTAAGAATTAAAAGTCCCTCACAGGCTTTTTGAGATACTCACTCCTGTTGTCCCCTCTGTTCTACCTGTTCTACTGCTCAATATTTGTTGCTAGGAAACTCCCAAACCCCTTTCCCAATATTCCTTTACATCCCTCCTTCCTCATTCTTAGATCCACAGAGCTGCTCTCAGCCTTGCCTTCCACATCTTCCCCCTCTGTAGCAGGCCCACAGAAAAGTCTGAAATGACCTGCTACAGAAGTCTTCACCATGGCTGACTTTAGGACTTTCAACAAAAGAGTCCCTATAAAAGAGTTCATTGTAGATAAACTTCCTCTTTTCGTGTTGCCCTGGTCTACTTGGCAACTGGCAAAAAAAAATTAGCACTCCTGAGCTAGTCACACCCTTACTAGTTTTTCACAAAATATGTGAACAAGGCCGCTGGCATTGAGTAGGGGCTTCACAGAGATGGCTACAATTTTAAGATAAAGAAGTTACCAACTAGGCTCAATGGTAACAGCTGGCAGGGAGAAAAAAAGAAAAAAAAAACTCTCCCCCTTTCAGGTGTCCTTGAAAAGATAACTTGCCCAGAACCGAGGATAAAAAAAAAAAAAAAAAAAAAAACAGAAACAAAAACTGCTTTTTGTGAACTTCTGCAGACTGTGAACTTCTAAGCCCATTCCCTTACATGTTGGGTACAAATTCTGAAACTACCTAAACTAGGGGTTCAGGGGATTAATTGATTACAACAGAAGCAATGCCCTCTACATACGTTTGCAACCAAATAGGACTGTTTTCCTGTCTTTGGTGCTATCTTAGGTGCCTTGCCTTGTCCATCCCTACAACAGAAAGATTCTATATATTTAAATATTGTTTATGTTTTCATGAAATGGTCAACAGATGTGATTAATTATGTAATGGTACAGATGTTTCCCAGAGTGCTCTATGATGATGCAGGTCAATTTAAAGATCAAATAGGAGGGCATACAACCCATTTCCACTGGGAACCTGTATCTCTCACTTTAGCTATCCTATTAGGAATAGGAGTTGCTGCAGGAGTGGGCACAGGAACCACTGCCCTAGTCCATGGGACACAACAAATGACCCAATTAGAAGCAGTAATAGACCAAAACTTAAAGATAATAAAACCTCCATCACAGCTTTACAGGAATCTTTAACCTCTCTCTCTGAATTTGTCTTACAGAACAGGCGAGGGTTAAAACCTCCTCTTCATGAGAGAAGGGGGACTTTGTGCTGCCTTGAGGGTAGAATGTTGTTTTTATGCCGACCATACTGGAGTTGTAAAAGAATCTATGAGTAAATTAAGAAAATGCCTTGAAGAGCTCAACGAGAGAGAGAGAGAGGCCCAAAAAGGGTGGTTTGAGTCTTGGTTCACACAGTCCATATGGTTAACTATGCTTTCATCAGCCCTGGCCGGTCCATTAATAATCTTCATATTATTGCAAACTGTAGGACGCTGTTGGCTCAACCATGTAGTTTCCTTTCTCCAAGCTCAAATTGGACAAGTTAAACTTATGGTAATCAGACAACAATATACCCCACTAGCAGACATAAAATGTAACACACCTCAAAGATCACTTTTATGACTAAAAGTAACCAGAAAAAGAAGTGGGGAATAAAAGGTTAATAAAATAGGTACTTTTCACTTCCTGTTTTTTTGTATGCTTAACAAAACACTGTTGAAATCTTGAGAACTGTTTGTTAATCTTGTTCCCAGAATGTGCTGTCTCCAACTGTCAAGTTGCAGAATGTACTCCGTCACCTGGTTGAAAGCAAACTGCCCACTCGCGCTGACTCATCAATAAACTTCCATGCCTACCTTCACCAAGGAAAGTATATAAGCTCTGCTTAAGCTGTTCTCAGGGCTCTCTGCTCTATTCAAGTGAGCTCTGAGCCCCAACATGCTGCACCCACAATAATCCCTTTGTTGTTGCATGAGAGAGTCTCTTGGTCATCTCTTTGTCCTATGCGCACCCGACCATTACAATATTTCACCTCTATATTCTTATAAATATCGCAGGTTCCCAATACCATTATTCATCCAGCAGAATGATTCCTAACACAAATCACACATGTTATTAATCCTAACCATACCCTCTTCCCTCAATCTAACATTAGAGAAGAGCAGGCACAGAGTTGGTCTTACAATACAGGAATGTAGGGGATCTTTCACCTGCTGAGAACCTCAAAGATACATGCAGAAATGATCCCCGGAGATGATGCAGGCATCTATGAAGGACCTGAGAGAGCAAAAGTCATCTTCCATGGCAAAAAACCTGGACAGGATGAAGGGTTGAGTCTGAATCAACCTCTCTCCTCTTAATGTAGAGAAGATGGACCAAATGAGGCCTGTGTGAAGAGTTGTTCCCTTGTGCCTATGGTTGATATACCATTCTAACTTGTGAAACTGTCACAGGTAGTTGGTGCAGCATGCATCTCATGGGACCCTTGGAAGCAACTGTTAGGACAAAGTGGTTGCCAAAGCAGTGACCTCATTCAGTTCCTGAAGGAAGTGACCTCACCTCACTTCCTTGTTGATGGAACTCTCTAAAATTGGGATGCAGAAAGGCAGGCACCCAGAGCCAGTCCCAGTCCCAGTCCCAGTGTTCTCACTTGTTTGGATTTAGCAAGGACAGAATCAGTCTTTTTTGGTACCTACTGATGTGAGGATTGCAAAATGCCAAGAGAGTTCTGAAGAGGGACCTTTCCTGGAAAAAAAGGTAGCTGCTCACTGTTGGCTCCTGAAAACTTCACAGAGTTGGCTAAGAAGAACAGATCTGAGACAGAACATGTAATTTTGAGGGAACATACTATGGCCCACCTGTCAGAGGACACTCCAGATAGTCTCAGAATTACTTGGGGTAAGAAGGTGCCTTTGTCAGTGTGGGTGTAGGTTTGTGGTTTTCCCTTGTTCTGAGAATAGGTAGGAAAGGCGGGGTTTTTTTTATTTAGTGAACCTTTTCTAGTAAGTCCTTTGACAAGGCAAGTGTTTCTATGTCTGTGAATCCCACTGTGTCCGTGGTTGTAGACATTAGAAAAGAGAATGCCTCAATGGATATGTCCTGTCTAGTAGAAAGCTTCCCAGCATTCATCCTGCCCAATTTATGAATAGACTTCTGTTTGCCTTAACGATGGGCTACACCTGCTATCTTCCTAAGTTCCTGTTTTTTTCCTGAATTCTGGCTACTCTCCAGAATAGGCTCATGGTTTTGTGTCAAAGTTATGTACCACCTCCAAACTCTGTGACATAGCCATGTACTGGATAGCTGAAGGGAATGGTGAGCATGTCAGAATACTCAGAAATCACAGAGACCAGGAAAGTCTCAGTGGAGAAACCCTGCTTTGGCCCTTCTGATTACCTATTTTTCTGTTGTTCTGAATGTCAGAAAGGTCTTTGCCTGAGGCCACCCCTTTTTGAAGCCTGAAGAAAACAGTTTTTAAATGGAAATGAATGTGCATCACCTGTGGCTCTTTGCTTAATTGCTTTTAAAAGGATCTGTCTTATTGATACTTTTAGCCCTGTGTGAGGCTGTGGCTTAAATTCTCAGCACCTGATGGATCTAAAGAAAGATTCCATATGTACATCCAAAACTAAAATGGCCAGAAGAGCAGTCTTTGTGGATGAAATCTCTCGCCTTCCACTGCAAGTTTCCTGACCTCCATCAAGTGAGAATAGGGATCCTTTGGGTCAAATGAGTTCCTCAAAGTTCTGCAGAGGGTAGCACATAGGTGCTTGTGTTTTCTCAAGACTCCAAATTCACATAAAGAATCTAAAACCCCCAGTCAGTAGGACTCAAATTGGAGAAGCGGAGCAGTATTAATGGCAGGCCTATTTGATCACTCCTGGTTCACAGCAAGGGTGTCCCGGCCACCCTGACTTTGGGCAAATGAGGGGCAAGGGAGAATATTTTGGACACTGTCTTGGGCTGAGCCCCTCAGGGAAACCTCCAGCCAGAAGTTATGATGAGTGTTTAAATGGAAAAAGATAAGGGTCAAGTGGGAGTGTTTTCGTTTTAATTGTGGTCATTTGTGTGGCAATTGGAAGAGATGACTACATCCACCTGGGCTTGAACTCTGGTGTGATTCCCCTTAGAGACTGAGTTCTGGACCTGAACTCAGCGAAGTATTGCCATGAATTGTGTTGGGATTTTAGGAGGCCACTCATGAGATTCGCCCTTGGAAACTGAGATCTAGGACTAGGGTTGCGTTCCACAGAGCACCGGGAATCTCAGCCAGGATATCACATGATTTTATTCTGAACGACTTGGCAGCCATAGTTGAGAGTCAAAACACACATGGTCCTAACATTGTAGACCTCAATGTGCCTTGCTTCATGTGACCTTTTGGCTACGTTTTGGGATGACTTGCCTCTGAGAGTTCTCCAGAGCTTTCATTGAAATGAGCATCCTCGGCATTTAATTGTTCTTGAATGCATTGAAACCCACATTGCCTCCAACATCATCCTTTAAAAATGGCTCGATAAATCCCATGAAATTTTTTAAATTTTCATGAACAGGTGGCACTGGAGAACCTTTGAATATCCTGTTGCTGATTATGAGTATACCAGACAGTGCCTTGATTGACTGGGTTTCATGAAAATGGTGTAGAACAGAGATGCCAGTAAGTTGGAGACTGGTGAGTATTGGGCCTAGAGCAGTGGTGTGCAGGTGTGTGATAAAGTATCTGTGGTGGGGCCATGTGGATCTGCCATTGGTTTCCAAATGCCTTGTGGCTGACATGGTGCAGCCAGCAGACCCTTATATGTAATGGCATCTTGTTATATAGAGAGGTTTCAGGCAATGTTCAGAATCAGGTTGCTATGGTCAAGGGGCAAGCTTTGAGGGATAGAACCTTGGTTGGTGCATTCTCCTGCAGACCTTGACCCACCACACGTGACAGAACTCCCTCCAGCACTGTGTTTCAGTTGAACTCCTTGTATTTCGTGGAGCAAATACCAAACTACCAGTGTAGCAGCAAGAAACACCATAAAATGTGGAGGATGACCAAATGGCTTCACAGTCCACACGGGGAGAGACTTAGCCCCTAGTGTCCACAGTTTACCTAAAAAGATTGAATTCAGCACTGCTGCCTCATGTTCATTGGAGTATATTAAACCATGTCCTCCAGGTCACATAGATGCTGACCCAGCTTTGATGGTCGCATTACAAAGGAAGCTAAAGCTCCTGACAACTACATATATTTCAAGTGCCCAAACTCAGAGGCAGTTTCTCAAGAAGTCTTTGGGCCAGCAAAGCTCCATGTTTGTGAAGTGTTTACCATGTCACTTACTTTTGGAAACTACTGTACCACCTCCAAAGTTGTGAATTTTTGAGCATATTCCATTCCAGATATTTATTCCCAGATTTTCTAACTCTTCTCCTCTAATGATGTATTACTTGGGGCGAGGGTAATGTCAAGGCATTGTTCTGGATGAGAGTGGGAAAATTTTAGTGTAGCACATATTTGCATACATATTGGGTTGATTTTCCAATTTTCCATTCGAAATACTGAATCCCTGACACTAACCAATACCCTACAAGACTCTGACTACTAAACCTAATATGATCGAGAAAAACTACCCAAACAGAATAGAATTACAAGCATTTCAGAGGAGGCATGGTGTATAGTTGGACTTGCATTTTGCATTATATAAGGTAGGAGTTATAAATCTAGTCAATTTGTGTTGAAATAGTTCTCCATGTGTTTTTTTTTTCAATTATTTTCTTTCATTTTATTTTATTTTATTTTTTTAGTTGGTTGTTCAAAACATTACAAAGCTCTTGACATACCATATCTCATACATTAGATTCAAGTGGGTTATGAACTCCCATATTTACCCCAAATATGGATAGCAGAATCACATCAGTTTCACATCCACATTTTACATAATGCCCTATTAATAACTTTTTTATTCTACTACCTTTCCTATTCTCTACTATCCCCTCCTCCCCTCCCCTCCCATCTTCTCTCTCTACCCCATCTAGTGTAATTCATTTCTCTCTGGTTTATTTTCCCATTCCCCTCACAACCTCTTATATGTAATTTTGTATAACAATGAGGGTCTCCCTTCATTACCATGCAACTTTGCTTTTCTCTCCCTCCCCCCCCAACTCATGTCTCTGTTTAATATTAATCTTTTCTTCCTGCTCTTCCTCTTTGCTCTGTTCTTTCTTAATCTCATTATATCAAATAAGGCAATTGGTATTTGTTTTTTAGGGATTGGCTAGCTTCACTTAGCATAATCTGCACTAGTGCCATCCATTTCCTTGAAAATTCCATGACTTTGTCATTTTTCAGTGCTGCGTAATACTCGATGGTGTATAAATGCCACATTTTTTTTATCCATTCATCTATTGTAGGGCATCTGGGTTGGTTCCTCAGTCTAGCAATTGTGAATTCTGTTGCTATGAACATTGATGTAGCAGTTTCCCTGAAATACGTTCTTTTAAGGTCTTCAGGAAATAGTCTGAGGGATGAATCCTACCTGATCATGGTGCACAATTTTTTTGATGTGCCTTTGTATTTGATTTGCCAGAATTTTATTGAGGATTTTTGCATCTAGGTTCATCAGAGATATTGGTCTGTAGTTTTCTTTCATTGAGGTGTCTTTGTCTGGTTTTGGAATCAGGGTGATGTTGGCCTCATAAAATGAATTTGGCAGTGCTCCCTCTTTTTCAATTTCCTGAAATAACTTGAAAAGTATTGCTATTAATTCTTCTTTAAAGGTTTTGTATAACTCCGCTGTATACCCATCCGGTCCTGGGCTTTTCTTGGTTGGTAGTGTTTGGATTGCTTCTTCTATTTCATCCATTGATATTGATATGTTTAAATTGTGTGTATCCTCCTGCGTCAGTCTGGGAAAATCATATGACTTAAGAAATTTGTCGATGTCTACACTATTTTCTATTTTATTGGAATATAGGTTTTCCAAATAATTTCTAATTGTCTTCTGTATTTCTGTAGCATCTGTTGTGATATTGCCTTTTTCATCCCGTATGTTAGTAATTTGAGTTCTCTCTCTTCTTCTCTTCATTAGCATGGCTAAGGGTCTGTCGATCTTATTAATTTTTTCAAAGAACCAACTTTTAGTTTTGTTAATTTTTTCAATAGTTTCTTTTGTTTCAATTTCGTTGATTTCTGCTCTGATTTTAATTATTTCTTGCCTTCTGCTACATTTGCTGTTGTTTTGCTCTTCCTCTTCTAGGGCTTTGAGATGAAATGTTAGCTCATTTATTTTTTGTTTTTCCTTTTATTGAGGAATGAACTCCAAGCAATGAATTTCCCTCTTAAAACTGCTTTCATTGTGTCCCATAGATTCCCATATGTTGTGTCTGTATTTTCATTTATCTTTAAGAATTTTTGATTTCCTCCTTTATGTCTTCTGTAACTCATTGTTCATTCAGTAACATGTTGTTCATTTTCCATGTGATGTAGGATTTTTCCTTCCTTCTTTTATCATTGGTTACCAGTTTCATTCCATTATGGTCAGATAAAATGCATGGTATTATCTCTACCCCTGTATATTTACTGAGGGTTGCCCAATGGCATAGTGTATGGTCTATTTTTGAGAACGATCCATGTGCTGCTGAGAAAAAAGTATATCCACTTGATGATGGTTGATATATTCTATATATGTCAGTTAAGTCTAGGTTGTTGATTGTGATATTGAGTTCTATAGTTTCTCTATTCAACTTTTGTTTGGAGGATCTGTCCAATGGTGAGAGAGGTGTGTTGAAATCACCCATAATTATTATGTTGTAGTCTATTTGTTTCTTGAACTTGAGGAGAATTTGTTTTATGAACATCGCAGCACCATTATTTGGTGCATAAATATTGATAATTGTTATGTGTAGTTGGTGAATGATTACTTTTAACAGTATGTAATGTCCTTCTTTATCCCTTTTTATTAACTTAGTCTTGAAGTCGATTTTATTTGATATGAGGATGGCCACCCCTGCTTGCTTACTAGGAATGTGTGCATGGTATATTTTTTCCCAACCTTTCACCTTCAGCCTCTGTAGGTCTTTTCCATTCAGATGTGTCTCCTGGAGGCAACATATTGTTGGATTTGTTTTTGTAACCCAAGTTACCAGCCTATGTCGCTTTATTGGAGAGTTTAAGCCATTAACGTTTAGAGCTTCCATTGATGTATGGTTTGTACTGCCAGCCATGTTTGATTATTTATCTTTTTTTAAATTTAGTTTGTTTCTCCATAATTATCTTTCCCCCCACTCTCTGCATTACCGAGGTACTTCCCACTGATGGTTTTGGTGGTTGTTTTTCATTTCTTCCTCATGTAGTGTTTAGCTCAAGACTCTTTGCAATGCTGGATTTCTGGCTGCAAATTCTATTTGCTTTTGTTGATCATGAAAGATTTTTATTTCGTTGTCGTACCTGAAGCTTAATTTTGCTGGATACAGAATTCTTAGTTGGCATCCACTGTCTGTCAGTGTTTGAAATACATTGTTCCAGGATCTTCTCACTTTCATTGTCTGTGATGAAATCTCTGTTTTTAACCTTATTGTTTTACCCCTGAATATAATGTGCCTCCTTTCTCTTGTAGCTTTCAATATTTTCTCTTTGATCTGTATATTAGATATCTTCATAATAATGTGTCTTGGCATTTATCTACTGTGATTTTGTGTGCTCAGTGTCCTCTATGCATCTACAATTTTTATATCCGTGTCCTTTTTTTTTTCTGGAAAGTTTTCTGTAATTATTTTATTCAGCAGGTTACTCATTCCCTTGGTATGAATCTCTGTACCTTCCTCTATCCCGATGACTCGTAATTTGGTTTTTTTATGTTATCCCATATCTCTTGGATGTTTTTCTCGTGATTTTTTTTACAAGCCTTTCTGTGTTGGCTAGACTCTTTTCAAGATGATATATTTTGCCTTCATTTTCTGACATTCAGGCTTCTACTTGCTCCACTCTGTTAGTGATACTCTCAATTGAGTTTTTAATTTGGTTTATCGTTTCCTTCATTTCTAGAATTATTGTTTAATTTTTTTATAATCTTTATCTCCTTATAACTTCTTTTTTTATCTGTTTATGTTTTTCATATTCAATGTGTCCTTTCACTGTTTGGATTTGCTGTCTCGTATCCTCCTTAAAGTTCCATTCCATCTGTCTCAGGTATTCCTTGAGTTCTTTATATGACCATTTTTCTGATGACTCTAGGTCCTCCTGAATGTTTAGGCTGTCCTTCTTTGTTTGTACTCCTTTTCTTCCTTGCTTTTTTGTGCTGCTCATGTTACTTCTTGTTCTGTTTGACTGCTGAGTTACTGTTTACTCTTATAAATTTATTTGATGCTTGGGAGGAAAGATATAAGAAGGAAAAGGAGGAAGTCACTAAAGAGAATGAGAGTAGGCAGGTAGAATTCAAGGAAGGGGGAATAAGAAAATTCAAAAGAAATAAAAAAACAAATGAAATAATAGAAAATTAAGAAAGAAAGGAAAATAACTTTTAAAAAATAATAATGATAATAAAAAATGAAAATTAAAATTCAAAAATAATAATAATAAAATAAAAAATTAAAAACATTAAAAATGTTAAAGAACAAAAACAACAAAAATAATGAAAATGAAAGCAAAAGAAAAAAAAAAAACAAAAAACCAACACCAAAACAAAAAAACCCAAATTAAAAAAAAATGATAATAATAATTATAAATGCAGTCATAGAGTTCTATTAACTTTTCTTCCAGTAGGTGGAGCTGTGCCCACTGGGCCAAGGTTCTCCTCTCAATATGTGGGAACCAACCACTGTGCAGCAGCTCTTCCTCCCAGACTGGTCGGGTGTACAATCCTGAGTGCCTAGGGCCTTCTCTTGTGTTTCCTCAAGCCAGGCCCCGCTCACCTGTGACGCTCACCACAATACTGGCTTCACGCCAGGTCTGCTGCTCCTGGGAGCCCTGTTTTCATGAACACCTGGGCACACTTCCCCTGTTTGCCTCCCTCAGACCCTAAGTTTGTATATCTTGGGGCTGAGAACCCCCAGTGAATTTGTTTGGCCTCTGGGAGACACGCCCCCATTAGCTGGAGCAAGAGAACTCAGTTGTCAGCAGTGGTGGGAGCGTAGCCTGGATTTCTGCGCCGTGAATCCTGCACCACTCCTGATTCCCTTGGTCTGGCTATCACACTCATGGGAGAGCTGAGAGGGGCCCTTACCAGAGAGCTGAGAGGGGCCCTTAAGGATTCCTGCTGTGTGGTGAGAGATGGCTAGGGGATTACACGCCTGTCGTGCTGGTTTCAATGAAGTTATCTCCTCTGCCCGTGACATCAGTTCTATGCTAGGGTGGTATCCCATGCAAAGGGTGACCGTTTGTTCCCTTTGCAAGGTAACCAATGCAACGGGTGGGTCTTGACTGTCTCTCCCAAGCCCCGTTTCAATCCTGTGGCCACTGCCTTTGAAGGCTTGGTTGACTTTTACCTCTGTAAGTTCAGAAGGGCTGACCCGTTATTTCAGCAGGATCTTAGTGCTGAGTCACGAGAACCAGGCAAACCGGAGGTTGAAGGCAGCCGATCCAGGCTTGGTGTGTGTTCTGAGGGGCCCAGACTATTTGCCCCAGATTCACGTAACCTCAGCATTGCCTAGTGATGCTGAGCAAACAGCATTTAGACAGTTTATGACTCCCTATTCCTGAGCAGCTGAAGAGGTCAGAAACATGATCTCTCCACACCCGCCGCCATTTTGGATCTTTCTCCATGTGTTTTTAAAGTTAACAATATGTGAATTCATGTCTCCCTTTCTCTGAAGCCTATTCAGCACATGTGTTTTTATATGCACATATAGAATCCTAACTTGTATCACACGTACATTCTTGTGAGGTGGCTGACTTGGCAGATACAAATTGTGAGAAGAGATCACTCCTCCTAAAAGCTGTTGGAACTGAAAATTCAAACTATGGGATTGCTTCCTAGTAGAACAACGTTATACATAAATCCATGTTCAGTAAAATGAATATTTTTGGAACTGTGGATGATATATATTTCTCGATGAATTTCGATTGGTATGTATATTGCTACTTTATAATGTCTCTGTGTGTGTTTGGTTATATATATATATACTCTCCAGATTTTTCAAAATATGAAAATATGTGTCTTATTATATACTCCCTAAATTTACTCATGTTTATTTATGTGGATTTCTAATCAACTTTTCAAAAGATTATTCTCAGAAATATTCATCCACCTGAAATACATATTTGTTTCCTAGTACTGAAAATTAACTTCAGTGAATGGTGCATTCAAATCCTAATATTTCTACAGTAACTCACCCAGTTTCATATCAATGCAATTAGATTCCTATGGGACATGATGTGTATTTTAACGTTCATTGTTATTCAACATCGGTACATTACTATTTCTTCAGTTTATCCACATCATAGGATATATATTTCATCCACAAGTTCACAAATTTATAGGCATTTGTTTCACTTTCAATCAAATCCTGCTTCAGAACACATGTATTCCTCCAGGTTTCTTGATTGCTCTCTTCATGAGATTTCTTTCCAAACACATTTTTTTCGATTTCCATAATCACTTTTGAAGCAAAACTCACACACCCTTCATGATAAACGATAACCATAATAATACCATTAGATGTATAAGTGGTTGAAATGAATGACAGTATATCAAAATATGATATCTTATATATTTTCAGATATCAATTCAATCCATTATTTTAAGTGGGACCAGTTATATAATTTATTACAAGTATGGTATCTTAATGCATTATCTGTATCTTCATAGACACAGGGTACACCCCTTTGTACTCCCAATAATAATTTATAAGTCTTCAAAATATTGCTCCCAGAAATGTTGGAAGAAATACTCATGTAACCTGATCTACATATATATTTATCACAGTAATATTCTGGACACAAAATGCAAAGTTCACACTTATGATTGTACTGAAGCCTAAATGGAAAGTAAACATGGATTACTAAAAATATCCATGTCCAGGTTGCCTAATGCTCTCAAATGTCAATCCTTTTTGTGATCACATATTTGTTTCTTCCTAAGATTATATATTTAACCTCAACTCTGTTGAAACTGTCTAATTATATCACCCACTTTATACTTTGTGTCATTTCCTAATGTCTTAATTATATTTGCTTTTCTACATATTTTTCCCAGTTCATTATTTTGACTGCCCCTTCACATATGCTGACATTGACATTCACTCTCTATCCAAGACCCTATTGCTAAAGAACTTTTGGTCCAAATCCTCTACTCACTCTTCTTCTGAAACCTACAGACTGTCTTCCTAATCCAAACAACTATCCCTTTTTGACTGGATGTTCTCTTCGACGTTAAATCATCCAAGTTACAAGGTCCTATGCCATTCTATATAGATTTATCTGAGACATCTGGGCAGAATGTGTTTCAAAGCTAAGTATCCCCATCAAGGGCCCAATGCCCTTCTGGACTTCAAATCTTACCTAGATTTCTGTTTTCATACTTATATTTCAACTGTATATTCTTGTAAATATTGCAGGTACCCAATACCATTATTCATTTCACAAAATGTTTCCTACCCCAAATTGAACTTGTTATTAACCCTAACCATACACTGTCCCTCAATCTAAGTTTACAGAAGAGCAGGGACAGAGTTGGTCTTAAAATTCAGGAATGTACGTAATCTTCCACCTTCTGAGAACCTCAAAGGTCCATGCAGAATGATCCCTTGAGAAGATGTAGCCAGCTATGAAGGACCTGAGAGAGCATAAGTCATCTTCCATGGCAAACATCTTATAGAGGATGAAGGGATGTGTCTGAACCAGCCTCTGTCGTCTTAACGAAGAGAATATGGACCAAACCACGCCAGTTTGGAGAGCTCTGTTCGGGTGCCTATGGTTGATATACCATTCTAACTTGTGAAAATGTCACAGGAATTAGGGGCAGCCTCCATCTCATGGGACCCTTAAAAGCAACTGTTAGTACAAATTGGTTGCCAAGACAGTGACCTCATTCAGTTCCTGAAGGACGTGATCTACCTAACTTCCTTGGTGATGGAACTCTCTGAACTTGGGATCAAGGAAGCCAGGCACCCAGAGCCAGTCCCAGCCCCAGTTACAATGGGCTCACTTTTTTGGTTCTACCAAGGACAGAGTCAGTCTTTCTTGGTATCTACTGCTATGAGGGTTGCCAAATGCCAGGAGAGCTCTGACGAGGGTCCTTTCCTGAGAAAGCAGGTAGTGGTTCATCGCTGGCTCCTGACAAGTTCACAGGGTGGCCAAGAAGACCAGATCTGAAACAGGACAGGCCATTTCGGGGGAATATAATATGGCTCACCAATCAGAGGACACTCAGGATACTCACAGACCTGCTTTGGGTAAGGAGGTGCCTTTGTGGGTGTAGGTGTGAGTTTGTGGTTTTGTCTCATGTTCTGAGAATAGGTAGGAACGGCGGTTTGTTTGGTTTAAAGGTGACTGTTTCTTGTAAGTCGTTTGACAAGGCGAGTGTTTCTATTTCTAGTATCACACTGTGTCCATGGTAGTAGACATTAAAAAATAGAATGCATCAATGGATGTATCCTGTCTAGAAAAAAGCTTCCCAACATTCATCCTGCCCAATTGATGAATGGACTGCGGCTTGCCTTATGAATGGGCAACACCTACTATCTTCCTAAGCTCCTGTTTTCTTCCTGAATTCTGGCCACTCTCCAGAATAGGCTCATGGTTTTTTGTCCAAGATATGTAGCACCTCCAAGCTCTGTGACATGGCCATGGAATGGATAGCTGAAGAGAATGGGAACATCTCAGAAAACTGAGATATCAGTGTGACAAGGAAAGTCTCAGTGGAGAAAGCCTGCTTTGGGCCTTTTGCTTACCTGTTGTTCTTTTGCCATGAATGTCAGGAAGGTCTTTGCCTCAGGCCACCCCTTTGTGTAGCCTGAAGAAAACAGTTTTCAAATGGAAATTAATGGGCATCACCTGTGGCCCTTTGCTTAATTGCTTGGAAAGGGATGTGTCTGAATCAGACCCTTGGCCCTGTGTGAGTCGTTGGCATAGATTCTCAGAAATTGATGGAGCTACAGAAAGATCCCATGTTTGAATCCAAAACCAAAATGGCCATAAGAAGAGTCAATATGGAAGAAGTCTCTTGCATTCCTCTGTCAGGTCCTGAACTCTATCAAGTGACAATAGATATTCTTTGGGTCAAATGATTTCTTCAAAGCCCTGCAGAGACTAGGGCATAAGTGCTTGGATTTTCTCATGACTCCAATTCACACAAAGAATCTATTCCCAACAGTCAGTAAGCCTCAAAATGGAGAAGCAGAGCAGTATTAAGGACAGGCCTATTTGATCACTCTTGGTTCTCAGGAAGGATGTCCAGGCCACCATGACTTTAGACAAATGAGTCATAAGGGAGCTTATTTTGGACACTGTCTTGTGCTTCGCCCCTTATGGAAACCTCCAGCAAGAGGTTATTATGAGTATCTATATGGCAGCAAATGAGGGTCATGTGGGAATATTTTGGTTTCTATTATCGTCATTTGTGTGGTGGTTGAAAGAGATGACTGGGTCCACCTGGGCTCGAACTTAGGTGTGATTCCCCTTATAGATTGAGTTCTGGAACTGACCTCAGGGAAGTTTTACCATGAATTGTGTTGGGATTTGAGGAGACCACGCATGAGAGTCGCCCTTGGAAACTGAGAACTAGGCCCAGGATGCCTTTCCACGGAGCACTGGGAATCTCAGCCAGGATATCACATGATTTAATTCTGAAAGACTTGGCAGCCATAGTTAAGAGTCAAAACACACATGGACCTCACATTGAAGACCTCAATGGGCCTGGCTTCATGTGACCTTTTGGCTACTCTTTGGGAAGAATTGCCTGTGAGAGTTCTCCAGAGCTTTAATGGAAATGAGCTTCCTCACCATTTAATGGTTCCTAAACAAATTGAAACCCACAGTGCCTCCAAATTCATCCTTGAAAAATGGCTCAATAAATACCATGATATTTTTTAAATTCCCATGACCAGGTGCCACTGAAGTATCTTTGGATGTCCTGTTGCTTATCATAAGTGTACCAGACAGTGCCTTGATTGACTGGGTTTCATGAAAATGGTGTAGAACAGAGATGCCAGTAAGTTTGAGCCTGCTGATTAGTGGGGCTAGAGGCATGGTCTGCAGGTGTGTGATAATACATCTTTGGTGGATAACACATCATGTGGATCTACCATTGGCTTACAAATGGCTTGTGACTTACATGGTGCAGCCAGCAGACCCTTAAATGTAAAGACCTCTTGTTATATGGAGAGTTTACAAGGTAATGTTCTGAAACAGGTTGCTATTGTCAAGGGGGAAAGCTACGTAGGATAGAATTTTTGTTGGTGCATTCTCTTGCAGACCCTGACCCGCCACACATGACAGAACACCCTCCAGCACTGTGTCCCAGGTAAACTCCTTGTATTTCGTGAAGGAAATTCCAAAATCCCAGTGCAGCAGCAAGAAACACCATGAAAATTCGAGGATAACCAAATGGATTCACAGTCCACACAGGGAGACAATAACCTCCCAGTGGCAACAGTTTACCTACAAAGAAAGATTTCAGAACTGCTGCCTCATGTGCATTGAAAAATCAGAAATCATGTCCTCCAGCAGACCCAGCTTTGTGGTTCTCACTACAAAGGAAGCTACACCTCCTGACAATAACATATATTTCAAGTGCCCAACCTCAGAGGCAGTTTCTCAAGAAGTCTTTAGGCCAGCGGAGCTCTTTGTTTGTTGACATTTTTTCCTGTCCCTTACTTTTGGAAACTCCTCTACCACCTACAAGGTTGTGGACTCCTGAGCATTTTCTATTCCAGATATGTATTCACACATTTTCTAATTCTTCTCCTCTAATTGTGTCTTACTTGGGGCAAACATTATGTCAAGGCATTGTTCTGGATGTGAGTGGGAAGATTTTTGTGTAGCATATATTTGCATACACATTGGATTCATTTTCAAAATTTCCATTTGAAGTACTGAATCCCTGACAGTCAGGGGTAGAAGGAAGTTCTCCTTCCTAGAATAGCCTGACACAAGAAAAAGCCCCCTGCGAGTCATCCTACCTGGGAGACATCCTGTAGCCATCTGTCTCCCTGAGACACCCTGCGGCCCTCTGTCTCCTGAAACATCCTAGGTTATCTCACCTTGTGAAGAATCCAGGAACTACCTATAAGAGAGTGTTCCCATCCCCAGCATATAAATAACCCTGTGTGAACAATGAAAGTTTGCAGCTTGATAAGAATTTCTGTCTTGCTGCCATCTCTTGTGTCTTTTGTCCCTTCATTCCTCCCCATCTAGGTTCACCGCCCACGTTGATGTGTCCTGCCGGACAAGACATCTGGTGCCCACTGACTGGGGCTGGATCCATTGACTGAGGGGGAACCCCGTCCTCCTGAAAGACTTGGCCAAGGGGAGCCCGCGATCGCCTTGGCAGACACCACCGAGAGACAGGTCTAGGAGGAGAGTGGGGATGACGCACGTTGGGTGACCCACCATGGGACAAGTAGTTTTGTCACATGATTTGTTTTTGTCAGGCCTCAAGGAGTCCTCAAGATTGGGGGGCACATGTCAAGAAAAATGACTTAAAATTATTCTTTTTATACATAGGAGAATTGTGTCCATGGTTTCCCCTTGAAGGGACCATTGATGAAAAAAAATGGCTTAGACTAGGAGACTGTTAAAAAGATTATTATGAATCCTTTGTCCCAGAAAAAGTGCCTGTTTCCACCTTTTCTTACTGGACCTTAATTAATGAAATTCTTAAAAGTTCACCCTTTGACAATGGTACCTTAATATTTGTCAGGATTGGGGAAGATGCTATGCAAATACCTCTTGTCCCCCCTCAGCATGCCCATCTGTTAATATACACATAGACCCATCTCAGTCTCCCCAGGACCGTGGGAAACTTTCTGGTCCCCCTCAAAATCCCACACTAATAAATGAGGCTCTAATGGTTACCAACTGCCTTTATCCAGTTTGAAATCCCTGAGACACATTGACCCCTGGGGAGGAGGCTAC
Source organism: Callospermophilus lateralis (assembly GCF_048772815.1). NCBI lineage: Eukaryota > Metazoa > Chordata > Mammalia > Rodentia > Sciuridae > Callospermophilus > Callospermophilus lateralis. The sequence continues at coordinate 6,296,046 of NC_135316.1, read as the reverse complement.
CCTGGAAAAGGAAGCAGCTTGCTACCATTCAGAAGACCCGCCACCTCTCAGGACCCTGCCACAATCTATAGGACTTACACATCCACCTCCCTCCTATATCCATCCTGCCTTTTGTGCTCTGGCCCTTCAGGGGCCAACTGCCCCCCCCCAGATATTTTTTCCCCACTTCCCTTGCCTAACCTGGCTCCCTTGCGAGCGTCCTTCCAACATAGACGGGAACAGACCCAACTTCTAAAAGAATTAATATTCCTTGACTGTGAGCTCTGCTCATTAGTCTTAGGCAAGGAGTTAATGTGAGCTGGCCCAAGGTGGTCTAATACAAAGGCTAAGCTGCTCCATCGGCCTGTTCTCGCCTTCCCAGTCACCACCAGTCAGATAGTAAAGCCTGCCCAAGCTGAGGACAAAGACTTAGAGGAGGATCAAGAGGAGGATGCTGGGAAAAATTGATCAAGGGGGACGAAGTGGGGGAAGGGCAAAAGGAAGATCAGGACTCAGAGGATGAGGAGTTCACCCCTAGGCTGGAAGGACCCAGAGTATCTACAAAAACTTAAGCCTGTGTTTTCTTGAAAAACTTAAAAACGCTTGTGCTCACTATGGTCCCACTGGGCCGAACACGTTGGCTTTATTAGAAAGCCACAGCACACAATGGCTTACTCTCAATGATGGGAAATTTTTAGCCCGAGCTATTGTCAGTGCCTGAGACTTCCTATTATGGAATGCAAATTTGAAAGAGCACTGTCAGGAAACTGCTCAAAATTTTTTTTACTAAGGCCTTCTCTAAATCCTGGACTTATGTTAAGTTAATTGTCAATGAGCCTTTTGACACTAACCCTAAAGAGGCCCATTTCCCTGCTGGACTTTTGGCGCAGATTCAGACAGCTGGCTTACATGCTTGGAGACGCCTCCCTCGAAAAAGCTACCACTTCCCTTGCAAAAATTCGACAAGGACCTAAGCCTTATAGCGACTTTGTTGCCCGGCTTAACCTAGCCGCAGAATGCTTGCTTGGACCAAGCAAAAGCGAAAGCACCTTTGTAAAACATCTTGCCTTTGAAAACGCCAACCCGGCATGTCAGGATGTTCTTTGACCACATAAGGATAAAGGGGAACTTTCTGATTTTATTACACTCTGGGCAGTGGTGGGTGCAGCCCATGCCATTGGTCGCTCCCTAGGTGCTGCCTTTACCAAGGCCTTTCACAATCCTGGCTCACATACTTGCTTTACTTGTAAACAACCTGGCCATTTTGCACATGAGTGTATGACAGGCAAAGAAAGCCTAGGAATAGCATCTCCTCAAACCCGGGCTAAACCGCCCCCAGCTACCCTTTGCCCTAGATGTGGTAAAGGTCATCACTGGGCCAGTGAGTGTAGATCTAAGACAAATGCCCTCAGACAGCCTATTTCTTTCCGCTTCTCTGGAAACTCCCTGCAGGGCCAGCCCCTGACCCCGACCTCCCCCAGGACAGACCCAGGGGCAATAAGGTTTGTTCCCTCCCAAACTTCCAACCTACCTCAAAATCCTTCTCCACAATTGCCTCCCTCCAAGGAGCCACCCCAGGAAGCACAGGATTGAACTTCTGTGACGCCACCAATACAATATTAGACTCAATGCAAGGGCCCCAGATACTACCCACTGGAATTATGGGTCCCCCTCCATCTCATATGTGTGCCTTTATTCTTGGAAGAGCCTCTACTACCTTACAAGGTGTTCATGTCTTCCCTGACATTATTGATAATGATTTCACTGGAGAAATAAAAATACTGGCCACAGCTATTAATGGAGTTGCGGCCATCCCAGCAGGAACAAGTCTTGCACAATTAATACTCCTTCCCTTAGATTTAGGAGGCACTTCCACCACCCAAACTCTACCCTGGGGGACTGACAGCTTGGGCTCCTCTGATGTGTATTGGGTTCAGCCCATTTCTCATAATAGACACACCCTTATCTTACTTATTGAAGGAAAAGAATTCCAAGTAATTCTTGATACTGTAGCTGATGCCACAATTATTTCTCAAAAATACTGGCCATCAGGTTGGCCCCTCACCCCATCCTTTACTGAGCTTAAAGGGATAGTACAGTCAAAAAATCCTCTTGTCAGCTCTAGGGCTCTTAGCTGGACTGATAAAGAGGGTAATAAGGGAACTGTCACTCCTTTCATTGTTCCTGACCTCCCTGATAACCTATGGGGCCGAGATATTTTGAGTCAAATGGAAGTTATTCTTGCCAGTCCAAATTCCATGGTGACTCATCAAATGCTTCGTATGAATTTTGTCTCTGGTACAGGCCTAGGGTGACTGAGACAAGGACTGGTTGAGCGTATACAACCCATACAAAAAACAAAAACATATGGACTTGGGTATTTGGCTGTTTAGTGTCGGTCCCTGACCCTCCTTTACCCCATGCAGATAAAATTATTTGGAAGATCAGACTCCTGTGTGGGTGGATCAGTGGCCCCTTACCCCCAAAAAATTATAGGTTGCCTCCATGTTAGTGCAGGAACAGCTGGCACCCGGCCATGTAGAGCCCTCAACCTCACCATGGAATACTCTTATTTTGTTATCAAGAAAAAATCAGTCAAGTGTTGCCTTTTACAGGATTTGCGCACCATTAATAAAGTTATGCACCCGATGGGAGCACTACCGCCAGGCATTCCCACCCCGGTGGCAATTCCCAAAAACTATTATAAAATGGTTATTGACTTAAAAGATTGCTTTTTTACCATTCATTTACATCCTGAGGATAGACCCTATTTTGCCTTTAGTCTTCCTCACATTAATTTCCAGGGCCCTATGCAGAGATTTCAATGGAAGGTTCTTTCACAAGGTATGGCCAACAGCCCTAGTCTTTGCCAAAAATACATTGCTCAAGCAGTAGACCCTGTGAGAGAGCAATGGCCACAAATTTATATTTTACATTATATGGATGATTTGCTAATTGCTGCACCTAATACCCATGACCTTAATAGTTGTTACTTGGACCTTTACAAAACCCTCACAACCTTGGGACTACAGATAGCTCCTGATAAGATTCAAACACAGGACCCTTATACATATTTGGGCCTTAAACTTCAAGATAATCAGATCCAAATTCTTAAAATACAACTACGTGTGGACCATCTTCACACCCTTAATGATTTTCAAAAATTACTGGGGGATATTCAATGGCTGAGAACATATTTAAAATTATCCACTTGTGTACTTATGCCTGTTAATGATATTTTGAGAGGTGATTCCCACCCCTCCTCCCCTCTAAAGCTTACTCCCAAGGCATGACAGGCATTAAACCAAGTCATAGAAGCCATTGCCCAACAGTTTGTTACACAAATTTCTTATAACCTTCCTCTGGTTCTGGTTATTTTACTCACTCCTTATACACCCACAGGAATATTTTGGCAGTGAGATCCACATTTTAAAAATAAAGGCTGCCCCTTGCTTTGTGTCCATTTACCCACCACATCCTCCAAGGTTATTACGGTTTATCCTGCTCAGGTAGCTTCTATTATTATAAAAAGTCGCTAGCTTTCTCGACAACATTTTGGCAAAGACCCTGATAATATTTTAATTTCATATACTAAGGACCAAACACATTTCTTACTACACACAGGGGATGAATGGGGTATTACCCTATCAGGCTTTGTGGGAACAATTGATAACCACCTCCCCAATGGCCCCTTTTACATTTTTCCCAATTACATCCATTTATTTTTCCCCGAATTACTCAATAGGCTCCCATTCCTCAAGCCCTTACTGTCTTTACACATGGTTCCAGTAATGGCCATGCGGTCTTTATTGTCAATAACCAGCCTACCACCTTTGATACTGTTTATAGGTCAGCACAGCTTGTGAAATTGTTTGCCATAAGACAAGTTTTTATAACATTTTTTGATAAGCCTTTTAATATTTATACAGACCGTGCCTACATTGCTCATTCTGTGCCCCTGCTGGAGATTTCACCCGCCATTAAGACTTCTTCCAATGCGGCCTTTCTGTTTCACCAGCTTCAGCAGCTAATTCAGGCCAGAACACACCCATTTTTCTTAGGACACATGTGGGCACACTCTGATCTTCCCGGCCCTCTAACAAAAGTAATGCCAAAGCTGATGCAGCAACTCGTTTTATCTTTCCAATTTTTGTTGGCTCCATTCAAAAGGCCATGGAGTTACACAATCTTCACCATCTAAATTCCCAGAGCCTTTGATTACTTTGTAAAATTACCAGGCAGCAGGCACGAGAAATAGTAAACGCATGCCCTGGTTTTGCTGTCTCCCTCCCCATTCAACAATTGGGAGTTAAGCCCCGAGGATTACTGCCCAATCAGGTTTGGCAAATGGATGTTACCCATTTTCCTGAATTTGGAAAAAAAACAAATATATACACATTTCTATACATACCTTCAGCGGCTTTATTTTCGAATTACCACATTCCGGAGAGGCTACCAAATATGTCCTTTCTCATCTTGTTTCATCCTTTTCTGTAATGAGTAAACCAATATATATTAAAACGGAAAATGGTTCTGCACATACCAGTGCCAAGTTTAAACAGTTCTGTGCTACCTTGCAAATATGTCATACTACTGCAATTCCATACAACCGTCAGGGCAAAGGCATTTTGTAATGTGCCCACCTTACCTTAAAGACTTGGCTAATCCACCTTAAGACTTCCGCCCTTGTATTTACCACTCCTAGGGATCGCCTTATCCATGAATTATTTGCCTTTAATTTTCTTACCCTAGACAGTGAAGGACAGTAATATTCTGGACACAAAAATCAAAGGTCACACTTATGATTGTACCAATGTAAATGTCGGGCGAGCGTCGGAGGAAGAGACAACCAAGAGACTGTCTCATGCAACAGCAAAGGGTTTATTGGGGGTCCAGCAGGCTGTGGCTCAGAGCTCACTTGAATATAGCACAGAGTCCTGAGAAGAGCTTAAGCAGAGCTTATATACCATCCTTGGAAACAACAGGGGGGGGGGAGTTATTTGATGGGTCAGGGTGAGTGGGCGGTTTGCGTGCAAATGAGTGAAGGAGTACATTCTGCAGTTTGGCAGTTGGGGACATCATATTCTGGAAACAAGAGTAGCAAACAGTTCTCAAGATTTCAACAGTGTTTTGTTAAGCATACTGAAAAACAGGAAGTGAAAAGTACCTATTTTATTAACCTTTCATTCCCCACTTCTTTGTCTGGTTCCTTTAATCATAAAATTGATCATTGGGGGGTGTCACATTTTATTTCTGCTAGTGGGGTATATTGTTGTCTGATTACTATAAGTTTAACTTGTCACATTTGTGCTTAAAGAAAGGAAACTACACGGTTGAGCAAACAGGGTCCTACAGTTAGCAATAATATGAGAATTATTAATGGACCAGCCAGGGCTGATAAAAGCATAGTTAACCAGGTGGACTGTGTGAACCAAGACTCAAACCACCCTTTTGGGGCCTCTGTCTCTCGTTGACCCTCTTCAAGGCATTTTCTTAATTTACTCATAGATTCTTTTACAACTCCAGTATTGTTGGCATAAAAACAACATTCTTCCCTCAATGCAGCACAAAGGCCCCCTTCTCTCATGAAGAGGAGGTCCAACCCTCGCCTGTTCTGTAAAACAACTTCAGAAAGAGATGTTAAAGACTCCTGTAAAACTGTGATGGAGGTTTTCAATATCTTAAGTTTTGGTCTATTGCTGCTTCTAGTTGGGTCATTTGTATGTTCCATGGACTAGGGCAGTGGTTCCTGTGCCCACCCCTGCAGGTACTATTATTTCTAATAGGATGGCTAAAATGAGGGATACAGGTTCCTGGTGGAACCAGGTTGTATGCCCCCCTATTTGATCTCTAAAAAAAAAAAAAAAAAAAGCCTGTGAGAGACTTTAAATTGTTAGTCACCTGTTTTCAGTGATGACAAAGCTACCTTAAAGGCCATTTTTATTACATCTTGGATAGGGATCTGAGGGATGTCCTCAGCTGGTTTGAGCTTTGGGTTAGCTGCTAAGAGGACCTGGTGCTACCCGTTGTGGGCACTGACAAGAGAAGAGAGGAGTGTCTGCGTGGAGGGGTACCTCAGTACCTGCTACCTCAGCAGGGGGCAATGGTCTGAGAAGCGGTGGAGGTTTGGGTTTTTAATCTTGTAATTACAGGGGAGAAATCAGGTTGCTGAGGTTGGAGTGACAGCAGAGAGTCTGGAGCAGAAGGCTGAGGGTGAGGATCTATTAGAGAAACATAGTACAAGATGTAAGCAAAGGAGGGAAAAGGCCTCCACATAGGGGAATTTCCTTCAACCCTTTTGAACACTTGCTGAAGTTGAAAATGTCATGCAGAATTTGAGGATCTAGAGATGCCTCTGGGGGCCATGGGTTTTGGTTGTCTAATTGGTAATATGTCCAATGCTGTGTACTGAATTTGATGAGGAGTTTGGGTTCAAGCAGGCAGCCCCTGTATGCTCACATGCCCATGACTTACAGAAGAAGTCAGCTTTTCCCCCACACGGCCGTGGCTCTTTGTGGCTTTGATAGTCTGCCGGGCAAACATACTAGGCTAGCCAACCTGCATCTGGCTCGTGTGTCCCTACATCCATTATGCTTGTTTCCATTATCTCTGGTATGGAAGGGATTTAATGGAATTTTAGTGGGATCCTCTTCATCAGAGCTATCAAAATAGAAAAGACCAATAGCCAGCTGGCAAATGTCTGGGTGGAGCGATGGCCATAAGGTCCCTAAGGGGGCTGTATGTGAGATAGACATTACTTCTTGTCTAGTAGGATTTTTGATCAGCCATCGCTGCTGAAAGGGCTGATGATGGTTAGGACTACTGGTGGTCAAGGGGAGATTCTATAGCCTTATCCACATCGCAAACACACAATTTGAATGGGTTACCAGTCTTTTCCAGCTTCCAGCCAGAGTCTGGACAGGGCGCAGGCTTGAGATGAGAGGGATGGATGCAGAAGTGACTCCATCTACCTTTACCACTGTAGGTGTTATAAGTAGCACCTTGTATGGTCCTTTTCAGCGGGGTTCCAGGGATGACACCTGATGTCGTCTTTAGTAGATGAAGTCTCTTACTTGATATCGATGTGGAGTCCCATCATCCCCAAGTTGGTAGGCAGTGGCCAGGTGTTTCAACAAGTATCACTGAGTTCTTTCAAGATCTTTAAGCCTGTTAAGCAAGGGGTGTGGAAGGGATCATTAGGTCTTAGAGTTGGGGTTAGGTCCCTTACTGGAGGAGGGGCATCATTGAGAATTTCATAGGGGGTGAGGTTAGACAAAGAAACAGAGAGAGTATTTCTTGCATGAAACAGTGCATAAGACAGGAGCATAGTCCAATCTTTTATGCTGGTCTCTAAGCTTAATTTTGTTAAGGTCTCTTTAATGGTTCTATTTATTTTTTCTACCTGGCCTGAGCTCTTGGGTCCATAAGCACAATGTAACTTCCAATAAATCCCCAGGGTCCTGGCTAACCCCTGACTTACCTGGGCCATGAACGCCCGTCCATTTTCAGACCCTATTACCTTAGGCAGGCCGAATCTTGAAAAAATATATTTCAGGATCATTTTGACCACCATTTACGCTATTTTCTTCTTTCTTTTTTTTTATGTGAGGAAGGCTTCAATCCATCCTGAAAATGTACCTACAAAGACTAGGAGATATTGAAGTCCATACCTTGCTGGCTTAATTTCAGTAAAGTCCAGTTCCCAATTCCCAGAATTGTCCTGGTCTGGTTCCTCGTAGTTGTTTTCCTGCAAGAAGCTTGGAAGGATAAGCATTAACCAGTTGACAGACCCGACCGGCTTTTGTTACCCGTTAGTTATTTCCTTTCTCTGTGAGTCGGTTAGTGGAAAACTCTGTTCTTGATCCTTCAGGAATGCCTGCAATTTCTTTGAACCAAGGTGAGTGAGTTGATATACATTTTTTACTTAGTGTAGGGCTTTCTGAAATTGCAGGCTGGGCTCAGTGAAGTTGAGGCATTCAGTGTCAGTGTCCTCAGATCTTGTCAAAAGATTCCTGGTGCTCAGGGGTCCATTGGAAATGGGCATCTCCCTTTAGCACAGGGTATAAAGTAGCAGCTAGTGTCGCAAACCCAGGTATCCATAACCTGCAAAAGCCAGCAGTCCCAAGAAACTCTCTGAGTTGTCTGCTTTTAGATGCAGGTGGTATCTGCACAACAGTTTGTTTTCTGGGCTCAGTGAGCCATCCTTCACCACCACTAAGAGAATAGCCAAGGAAGATTACTTCATGCTGGCAAATTTGGGCCTTTTTGGCAGAAGCTCTATACCCGAGTTGAGCAAGCTCGGATAATTGTGCTTGGGTCCCAGACTCACAGTTTTCCTTGTGTTGGCTGCCAGTAGCAGGTCATCCACATATTGAATCAGGTTGACTTCATGGTGCATAGTCTGAAGTTGTTGAGATCTCTGTGGAGGGCTTCATCATAGAGAGTGGGGAAGTTTTTGAACCCCTGTGGGAGTCTAGTCCAAGTTAGTTGACCAGATGTTCCGGTTTCTGGGTCTACCCACTCGAAAGCAAACAGCAACTGACTTTCTTTATGCAGAGGCAAGCAAAAGAAAGCATTTTTTAAGTCCAGAACAGTATACCATTTCCGCTCAGGGTTCATAGTGCTAAGTAGATTGTATGGATTAGGTACCGTAGGGTGAATGTCCTGCACTCTGTTGTTGATCTCTTTTAGGTCTTGAATGGTGTGATAGTCCCTGGTTCTTGGCTTTTTTTACTGGTAGCACGGGATTGTTCCAGGCCAATTAACAGGGCCATAGGACCCCTAAGGCCATATATTTCTGAATATGGGGCTTTATCCCATCTTTATCTTTTTTGCTCAGAGGGTATTTTTTGATATTGATTGGAGAGGCTGAGGTTTTTAACTCCACTGTTATTGGAGGTTTTTTCATGGCTAGGCCTAACCCAGCTGTTTTTGTCCAGGCATCTGGGTAGTCTGTTTTCCAAATCTGGTGTAGCTTGCCTGTTTGATCAGTCTTAGGGGGTGTGAAGAATTGATATTCATCTTCTACTCACAGTTAAATCCGTGACCTTCAAAGTTTTTAGTGAAGGATTTATAAATTTCACGTGGGGGCCTTCAGGGTTAAAAGGTTATTCAAGTTAAAAGTTATTCTGGACATGAGTTTGGTGAGCAAACTCAGCCCATCAATGAGGCTGGGCATCCTGGAATTATTAGGAAAGAGTGATGGATTTTTTCTTATACCAGGTCCATGGTCCTCTTAGTTTTCTATGCCCGATATTTATTGGCATTAGGCCCTTGAACTAGAGACCTTTTATTTTATGGAGGGCCCAATGGTGCCTTAAGGGCTGAGTATACTGCCCCTGTATCCACTTTAAAGTTTACTGGGGTCCCCTCCACTTCAAAAGTTACCCTGAGCTCCGGGAGGGGTTCTGAGCCCCGACTTTCTTAGTCATCTTCCAGAGTCAGAATGTCTGCCTGGTGTGGCTGTCTCTTTCTAGGGCATTCTTTGGCCCAGTGTCATTTTTCTTCAGAGTAGGCACATTGATCTGAGGCCAGGGGTGGCTTTTTGCGTGGGTCCAGTATCGCTTCCTGTCTCCCTGTTTCTTAATTTCTGGCCTATTTTTTGTTTTGACCAGGAACTAAGTCAATGCCTTAGTCTATCTTTTGCTTTTCGCATCCTCTCTTTGCTCCCCTTCTTTTTTCCTCCTTTGTTCCTTCTTTTTCTCAGTTTATCTCTTATAGTATACTTTTTAGGCTTCTATGACTAAATCTCTCAAAGTCACATCTTGTAATCCATCTACGCATTGTAAGTTTCTTTTAATATCCAGGGCAGCTTGCCCAATAAAGGCCATCAAGACAGATGCCTTTTGATATTCTGCCTGAGGATCGAAAGGACTATATCTCCTATACACCTCCATAATTCTCTCTAGAAACATAGAGGGAGATTCATCAGGCCCTTGAATAATCTCTCTAACCTTCGCCAAATTAGTTGGCCACCTGAGCTTCCGATTGGAGACCTGCTATTAGAGACCAGCAATAAGTCGACAGATGCTCCCTACCTTCAAATGTGTTGGTGTCCCAGGTGCGTTGGTTCAATGGGAAGCCGGCTTTGATTATGTTGGGAAGTTGTATTGGTTGCCCATCTGGCCCACAGGTATTTTTTTTTTTAGCTTCCAGGAGGTTTTTCTCTCATTCCTCTGTCATGAAGAGAGTCCCTAGGAGTTGTTGGCAGTCATCCCAAGTAGGCAGGTGTGAAAATGCCCGCAAGTTCTTTGAGTTATTTTAGTCAGGCAGCTTACTCCAGGGAAGGAGGGGCTTTGTGTGCCGCAGGGTAGTCATCTGGATGGTGCTGGGCTGGCCTAGATTCCTCCAATGGCGGAGAGGCTGAGTCAGCCACAGGGGAATCACTTAGAGTGTGATGGGGGTTGGGGGACGAAGGCAAGGGATAAGGAGTGGGAGGAGAGTCCAGTTGGGTCTTGAGACTCAAGGTAAAACAGAGGGTGGAGGAGGAGGAGCAGAGGGTTTGAGAGATAGAATCATGGGGGAAGGAGTAGGAGTGGGGGCAAGGACAAGGAAAGGCTTCACAAATGGAGGAGGAGATTTGCAGAGGTCCTGCAAAGTTAAGATATATGGCTGTTGATCTAGATGGCTATGTGGCCCCGGCTGAAAGACAATATCTCTGACTTTTCGAATTATTGGGGAGTAGAAAGATTCTTCTGGGGGCGATCTGACTCCAAAGGTGGGTCATTCTGAGGCACAGAGAATCTGCCAGGTCCGGCATTTTACTGAAAAAGAAAGATTCTGAGCCCTTAAGTGGACTTTGGTCCATTAAATAAGAGTTAGGGACAGAGGCATTGAAATGCTCTGTTCCATAATGAAAGATATACAAACAGTGAAAGCAACGACACATGACACAGACAAGACAAGACAATAAAGACAGGCAATGCACGTCCAATACTGAGACCAGGACTGAGTCGCTAGCAAAACCTGATGGGCTGGCAATACCGAATCCGTAACAAAATATCACTGAGTCGAGGAGACTATTGTTCCTCGATTTGCCGAGTCCTCTGGGGCATCTCCCAGGAACGTGACCTGTGGCTCTGTGACACATCTGTCAGCCACCATCAGAGAGAGCTCAAGCTCATCACCAATAGCCATTTTGCAAAGCCCTAAGCTGAAACCTGAAACACGAAAGAGGTACCTTACTTATCCTGAGAGGAGCTCGTTGGGGGTCTTTCGTCCGCCGCTGCTGGATCTAACTGGGGATTCCGAATGTAAAGTTCGGGTGAGCATCGGAGGAAGAGACCACCAAGAGACTGTCTCATGCAACAGTAAAGGGTTTATTGGGAGTCCAGAATGTTGGGGCTCAGACCTCACTTGAATATAGCAAAGAACCCTGAGAACAGCTTAAGAAGAACGTATATTCTTCCGTGGAGAGGACAGGGAGGGAAGTTTTTTGATGGGTCAGGGCGAGTGGGCAGTTTGTGTGCAAATGGGTGAGAGAGTACATTCTGCAGTTTGGCAGTTGGGGACAACACATTCTGGGAACAGAATTAGCAAACAGTTCTCAAGATTTCAACAGTGTTTGTTAAGCATACAGAAAAACAGAAAGTAACAAGTACCTATAATATTAACCTTTCACCAAAGCCTAAAAGGTAAGTGAGCATGGATTACTAAAAACATCCATGTCCAGGTTGCCTAGTGCTCTCAAATATCAATCATATTGGTGACTACATATTTGTTTCTTCTTAAGATTATATATTCAACCTCAACTCTGTTGAAAATGTCTAATCCTATCATTCACTTTATACTTTCACTGATTTCCTAAAGTCTGTATTGATATCTGCTTTCCTACATATTTATCCCAGTTCATCATTGTGATTGACTCTTAACATGGGCTGACATTTACATTCACTCTCTACCAGAAACGCTATTGCTAAAGAACTTTTGGTACCAATCTTATACTAACTCTTCCTTCTAAACCTACCGATTATCTTCCTAATCCTACTGACTATCCCTTTTTGACTGGATGTTCTCTTCGACATTCAATCATCCAAGGTACAAGGTACTATGACATTGTATATTGAATTATCTGAGACACCTGTGTAGAATATAATTCAAAGCTAAGTATCCCAATCAATGGCCCAATTCTCTTCTGCGCTCCCAATTTTACCTAGATTTCTGTTTTCATACTTATATTTCACCTCTATATTCTTACAAATATGGCAGGTTCCCAATACTATTATTCATCCCACAGAATGATTACTAACAGAAATCGAACATGTTATTAAACCTAACCATACACTGTTCACTCAATATAACTTTACAGAAGAGCAGGGACAGAGTTGGTCTTACAATACAGGCATGTAGGGGATCTTCCACCTGCTAAGAACCTGAAAAGTCCATGCAGAAATGATCCCTGGAGAAGATGTAGGCAGCTATGAAGGACCTGAGAGAGCAAAAGTCATCTTCCATTGCAAACAACCTGGTCAGGATGAAGGGTTGTGTCTGAATCACCCTCTCTGTTCTTAATGTAGAGAAGATGGAGCCAACCAGGCCAGTGTGGAGAGCTGTTCCCAGGTGAGTAGGGTGGATATACCTTTTGAACTTGTGAAATTGTCACAAGAAGTAGGGGCAGCCTCCATCTCATGGGACCTATGGAAGAAACTGTTAGGAGAAAGTGGTTGAACCTCATTCAGTTCCTGAAGGAAGTGACTTACCTCACTTCCTTGGGGAAAAAACTCTCTGAACTTGGGATCCAGGATGCCAACCACTCAGAGCCACTCCCAGTCCCAGTCCCAGTGGGCACACTTGTTTGGATTTACCAAGGACAGAGTCAGTCTTTCTTGGTATTTACTGATGTGAGGATGGCCAAATGCCAGAAGATGTCTGAAGAAGGCCCTTTCCTGAGAAAGCAGGTAGTGGCTCAGCACTAACACCTGACAATTTGACAGAGTTGGCCAAGGAGGCCAGATTTGAGACAGGACAGGCCATTTCTGGGGAACATAGTATGGCCCATAAGTCAGAGGACACTCCGGATAGTCACAGACCTACTTGGGGGCAGGACATGACTTTGTTGGTGTGGGTGTGAGTTTGTGGTTTTGTCTCATGTTCTGAGAATAGGGAGGAAAGGTGGCTTGTTTGGTTTGGAGTGGTCTGTTTCTAGTAAGTTGTTTGAGAAGGTGAGTGTTTCTATGTCTGTGTGTCCCACTCTGTCCGTGCTTGTAGACATTAGAAAACAGAATGTATCAATGGATGTGTTCTGTCTAGTAGAAAGCTTCACTGCATTCATCCTGCCCAATTAATGAATGGACTGTGGCTTGCCTTATGGATGGGCAACACCTACTATCTTCCTAAGTTCCTGTTTTCTTCCTTAATTCTGGCGAATCTCCAGAATAGGCTTATGGTTTTGTGTTCTATATATGTACCACCTCCAAGCTCTGTGACATGGCCATGTACTGGATAGCTTAAGGGATTGGGAGCATCTCAGAAAACTCAGGTATCAGTGTGACCAGGAAAGTCTAAGTGGAGGAACCCTGCTTTGGGCCATTTGCTTACCTATTATTCTGTTGCTCTGAATGTCAGAAAGGTCTTTGGTTCAGGCCACCCCTTTGTGATGCCTGACGAAAACAGTTTTCAAATGGAAATTAATGGGCATCACCTGTAGCTCTTTGCTTAATTTCTTTGGAAAGGGATGTATCTGAATAAGCCTCTTGGCCGTGTGTGAGGCTGTGGCTTAGATTCTTAGCACCTGATGGATCTAAAGAAAGATCCCATGTGTACATCCAAAACCAAATAGCCAAAAAAGCAGTCATTGTGAATGAAGTTCCTCGCCTTCTTCTGTAAGCTTCCTGATATCCATCAAGTGAGAATAGGGATCCTTTGTGTCAAATGAGTTCTTCAAAACCCTGCAGTGGCTAGCCCATAGGTGTTGAGTTTTTTCATGACTCCAATTCACATAAAGAATCTATACCAGACAGTCAGTAGGCCTCAAATTGGAGAAGCAGATCAGTATTTACGTCAGGCCTATGATCACTCCTGTTTCTCAGGAAGGGTGTCCAGGCAACCCTGACTTTAGGTAAATGAGGGGCAAGGGAGGTTATTTTGTACACTATCTTGCACTGAGCCCTTCATGGAAACCCCAAGCCACAGGTTTTAATGAGTGTCTATTTGGAAAAAGATGAGGGCCTTGTGGGAGTGTTTTGGTTTTAATTGTGGTCATTTGTGTCGCGGTTGGAAGCGATGACTGGGTCTACCTGGGCTTGAACTCTGGTGTGATTATCCTTAGAGTCTGAGTTCTGGAACTGCTCTCAGAGAAATATTGCCATGAATTGTGTTTGGATTTTAGGAGGCCACGCATGGGATTCGCCTTTCGAAACTGAGATCAAGGACAAGGGTGGCTTTCCACAGAGCCTGGGAATCTCAGCCAGGATATCACATGATTTTATTCTGAAAGATTTGGCATCCATAGTTGAGAGTACAAACACCAATGGACGTCACACTGTACACCTCAATGGGCCTGGATGCATATGACCTTTTGGCCACTCTATGGGAAGAATTGCTTGTGTGAGTTCTCAAGAGCTTTCATTGAAATGAGCTTCCTCACCATTTAATGGTTCCTGAATGAACTGAAAGCCACAGTGCCTCCATCTTCATCCATGAAAAATGGCTAGATAAATACCATGAAATTGTTGACATTCCCATCACCAAGTGGCACTGGAGAACCTTTGGATGTCTTGTTGCTGATGATGAGTGTACCAGAGTATGCCTTGATTGACTGGGTTTCATGAAAATGGTGTAGAACAAAGATACCAGTAAGTTTGAGCCTGCTGAGTAGTGGGCATATTGCAGTGGTGGGCAGGTGTGTGATACTACATCTGTGGTGTGGCCCTGAAGATTGTCCATTGCATTCCAAATGGCTTGTGACTGACATGGTGCAGCCAGCTGACCCTTGTATGTAAAGGTATCTTGTTATATGGAGATTTTCTGGGCAAAGTTCAGAGTCACATTGTTATAGAAAAGGGGGCAAGCTCTATGGAATAGAAGCCTGGTTGGTGCATTCTCCTGCAGACCCTGACCCACCACATGTGACAGAACTCCCTCCATCACTGGGTCCCAGTTGAACTCATTGTATTTCATGAAGAAAATACCAAACTCACAGTCCTGCAGCAAGAAACACCACGAAAAGTGGAGGATGACTAAATGGCTTCACAGTCCACATGGGGAGACTCTTAGCACCCAGTGGCCACAGTTTAACTACAAAAAGAGAATTCAGCACTGCTGCCTCATGTTCATTAGAATATAAAAAAACATGTCCTCCAGGTCACATTGATTCAGACCCAGCTTTGATAATCCCACTAGAAAGGAAGCTAAAGCTCCTTACAACAACATATATTTCAAGTGCCCAACCTCAGAGGAAGTGTCTCCAGAAGTCTTTAGGCCAGCAGAGCTCCATGATTTTGGAGTGCTTACCTGTTAGATCAGGACACGAGAAAAGATCACTGACTCTAATTAAAATCAAATTAAATTAAGCTGATTATTTCTACCGGCCGTGCTGCCTCTCCCTCCCAAAACGGCGGGAATAAGACAGAAACCCCAGTTTTCCTAAAGCCCAGCTTTATAGCCCAGAAAGTTACACAAAATGGGGGTCACAGGTAACAGAACTCTGACAAGCATCACACTAATGGTAGTTTACATTTTTTTGCTGTCCGTACATCAGAATTTATGAGGACCATTAGAGCCTCAGAGAGGGTTTTTGTGTGGCCAGGGAAGGCAAATATTTATGATGTGTCACTAAAGTTTCAGAGAGGGCTGCTATCAGGTCGGAGAACCAGGCATGGGTGAGTTCAATGCACTGGCAGGCATTCCAAGCAGGTTCAGAATTTTCAGTAATTTATGGTAAAGCCAAAATTATCTTTTCATGGCTTTGTGGCAAGATGGCTCCCAATTTTAATAAAAGATCAGATTGGGTCGATCCTTCCCCCCTTTTCTCTGTGTCCCTCTCAAATCTTTGATAGATTAGGGGAAGAGCACTGAGGAAATTTTAATCCCTCAGGTAACAGTCTCCAAATTTTTAGAACTCACACGAAACCGGTCTCCCTGATTTTACCTGACTTAATTAATTACTTATATTGATAGTCTATTTATATTTGGCTCCATTGATGTAAGAAAAGAGGCGTCACCCATTATTGCTTCTTCTGAGCTAGGAGAGGGTGATGTGAGTGGGCACGATGTGAGGGACATGAGTTGCCTTTTAGAAGTCAGTTGAGGAACATGAGTTGCCTGTTAGAAGTCAGTTCAGTTTGAAGTCTGGTTGAGGAAGAACAGGTTGTATAGTCATCTTGGGATGGGTTATTCTATGAGAGAAAGAAAAACCATGAGTACTGAATAAATGTTGCAGCAGCTGGAATATGTCACTGTATAGAAGTTCCCTCACCAGTCTTTAATATCCCCAGTTATCAAGAGTGTCAACTTAATATTTAACTTTTAGTGTTACAGTTGTCCCTCCCCATAAGATACAGTTTAATAATTTAATGTCATCTGATCTTGCAAAATCCTTTTACTAGTATGACCTCTGTGTCTAATAGAGAAACCTATAATTCTGATACTCACGCTGGATAATCGTACTAGCAAACAGCAAGCCTACCTGTGTAGGTTAGGAATATCTGTAGGCCTTAAACTGAAAACTTCTGCCTGTGGCAGCTCTTCGTGATAGTCTCTTTTTATAAGTATCAGGCATTCCTGTCCGAGAATCCTTCTTTGTAGCCTCCAGTCTTACTTATTTTGGGAGGCTAACATAAAGTTTATACCTTAAAATATTATTATTGTTGTTGTTGTTGTTATTATTATTATTATTATTATTATTATTATTATTATTATTATTATTTAAAATGCCCAGGAATGGCTGTATTTTGGTTTTAAGTGTCTTTGCTAAGTGTTTAATATGAAGCAGTCAAACTGACTTTTGTTTCTATCTATTGTTAACAGTCAGCTGAGCTTTTATGGGAGTCATTCCTGGGGAAACTTGAGATCACTTTCTCAGTTCTCCTAGTGCCATTTGTGCTAGGTGGGTCCTGGTCTTGCTTGAACATGTGGCTTCCTTCAGAAGCTCAAGGATATCTCCCTTCTCTGATGACTCTCCTCTTCGAAGTAAATGCACTGATTGGCTTTATGTTCTCCAGTGGTCTCATTAATCTCCCTGATGGGAAGTTTATGTGGCCCAGAGTTGCAAAGCTCTTAGAGAAGTCCCCTGTTCTCTGGATTCAGACTGACTCAGAGGGCAAGTGCCAAATTTGGTTTTCTAACCCTTTTCATTTAATTTTAATTTTAAATCCTAATCTTAAACATCCATCAAATAAATTTTAACAGCCTTATATTAAGAGCACTGGGCTTTAATGTCTATAACTTTATAATTATTTATCTTTTTATTAATTGGGATCTGTATTATTCTGTCTGTCTTATAGGTGATGACTTACTATCTTAAATTAACCCATGTTGTGCTCTTAAAGCAACACTTCTGTAAAACACTAACAGAGAATCTTTAGATCACATATAAGAAAATTATAAAATAAAATTTTTTAACAAGAGTAAAAATACTTAGTTCGTGTAATAGCTACCCTGAATATTTTGGCTGAATTATACATTATATCCCCTGTTTGAGATCCTAGGAATCTTGACATAAAAAAAAAACACAAATTTTTAACATAACTCTAAAGAAATAAAATCTGTCCTACTGCTTTCATAGTCATTCTCACATGTAGTAAGATGGGACACAGAGTCTTATCTCAGGTAAGGCAGGGCTCTTTACAAATCTTAAGTATTTTAGTTCTAAAGCTGATCTTTATTTTTTAAATATTATTTTACAAAGTTTACATAAATTGTTTGAGGTCACATGAACATTAGTTAACACCATATAATATCACATTTAAATCATTAATTAAAGAAAGGCTGAAAGTTTTTAAACTTTACATAGATTATGCTCTCATTAACATCAAATACATTTAAATTGTTCCCCAATGTAAGAAGTAACATAAAACATTACATATCTTATTGATAACAGGTGAATATATCCCCAATATATACTTTTTACCATATAACTTCAGAACACCAGCTTAATATAATGCTCTTTTAAAATTTCTACCTTACAGACTTGCATACCTGTAAGATATGAGCACATTAATAGTATCACAATTTCATTGATGTTTCTACACTAACCAAGTTAAGCTTTTAAAGAAATGGCAGTACAGTGATGTAAAATAACAGTTCTTATTTAATCAGTTGTTTATTTTTTATGGTTGCTTGCTCTAGAAAAAATGAAACTTAATAAACACAATGTTATGGCTAAACTTATGTTTTAAGAATCTTTTGTCTTTTTAACACATGATTGATTTTTACAATCTTATTCAGTCTTTAGTACAAACTTATACAGACCTTAGTAAATCAATCAGATATCTAACAAAAGTACTCATGAATGAGTAATCCCATATCATATTTACTTTACTTATTTATCAAAATATTAGACAAATGTATTGAACAGTGTAAACCATCTTTATGTTGAAGGAAAAGTCCTAGAACCAAGGCATTTTAGACAGTTTGAAGATATTAATATTTTATTAGATTTTTGAACACCTAGAAAAACTTGTAAGCTTAAATTTAAAGACATTTATTTTTTTCTGTTTATTCAATTTAATTGAACCATTTAAATCATGTGAATTAAAGATCTTTGGATTCACTTTTTAGAATTTATTTTTATGAGTGCTTTTTTTAAATGAGCGCTCCTTATATATGTTAATTTGTGTATCATATATATGATATACGGACATATGTATATATGGACATACAACACATAACAAAATTGTGCACACATAATAATAGTAAAGGCCTTGTCGCTTTGGGAAGGTGAAATCTTTATTGCAATATTTCATAAAGACCACAGTTGGTCAAAGATAGAACTGATCAGAAAAACATTAACCTAGGTATGTAGGATCACAATCAAGAGCTCAAAAAAAAAATAAAGAATCTAAGGAAAAAATTATGATTCCTAGAAAAAATGAATGGCCAGTAATTAGTAAATACCATACAATTTACCTTTTTTTCCCCTTAGGCCTCAGATCAGTCTTCTACTGAGCTTACAGGCTTCTTTCATTTGCATTTCAATATAAGTCCTCGCTGAGGACTGGAAGGAGCAGGAAAAAACTGCTATTCTGAGCAGATACCTCAGGCCTAAATCATTTTAACCATAATTTTCAGGTTAGGATGTTGAAAATTATGATACAAGTTTAAGATACAATTCACAAAATTTTATATCTTTACATCTTGTTTTGTCAACAGATACTATACTATGATTTACTATCCTTGTCCAAATTAATGCACTGGTACACACAGTGACATTTTCCCAGGCTACCCAATTCAAAATTGGTGAAAAAAAGACTGAATGCTTGGGAAGTTACTTGCCAACTTAGAAGTAGAGTTCTTTAGTTTTCCATCGTAAGTATTTAAGTTCTCTGACATGAATTATCTGAAATCATAAACTAAACAATTACCTTACAGTGCAGGGAAGGAAGGAGGGAATTCCCTGAAGCAACAGGGCTTTGGCAGCTGCTGGGAATCCCTCAGTCCCTCCTTTTACTTACAGGATTAGCTCTTCTGTTTCGGTTCCACCCCAAGCATGCTCTATCTCCTAACATTTCAGTACTCAGCTCTCCAAAAGTTCCGGGATGGGGGGGGCGGAGTATCAAAATTTGTAACTTAATGTTCGGTTCCTGAACTTGAAGCCAATTAAAGCCAATTTAATAATGAGGACAGGGTTTTGATAAAAAAAAAAGGGAGGTTTATTGCTTTGCTCACAAAGGAAAAACAACGGGACTCTTCCCAAAGGTTGTGACTCTCTTGATCTGGAGGGACAAGGGGTTTTAAAGGAGTTTCACTTGTAAACCTGGGAGATACTCAGTTCTTCGTTCCCCAGCAGGCATTGCCATCTGCAGTGGTTGTGCTCCACGCAGCCAGCTAGGGGCTTCTCTCACCCTGCATAACAAAGGGGAGTAAAGTTCATCACAGTTCCTTAAAACACAGTCCAATGGTGTGTCAGGCTTACTTGCTTTGTTACCCATTTTCACGTCCAATATCCTTAAGTTTTTACCACAGAAATCACACAACAAAACGCACAAAAACAAACAAACAAAAAAACATATAGAACACAGAACAAAACACAAAAATACAGAATCCCGGTGCCAAAACAGAAAAACAGAGGAGCAATGCAACGTCCTGCTAAAGCTCCGGGGTAGGAGCGCGTGCGTGCCCGTTGGCACCTCTCTACCCTTCCAGAGCAATTCCCTACAGAACAGAACAGAGGACAGGATGATTCTCATTACTTTCCTGTACAGGAGTGTATGTGAGCCTCCCCAGGCCACCTCTCTGTCATCAGAAGAGATTTCCCTTAACCTGATATCAGATGTTATAAAGGTGCTACTTACCTATGGAGGCCTCCTCCACCAGGTGCTTGCTAATAGTTTTAGTGCGGTGGTTCACTGCAGTGCTCCCCAGACCGAAGGCTCACTCCAAGGTCTTGGAACATCTCAAGTTGTGCACCCTCTAGAGTGGATCTCCAGCCCGGTGCCCTAGAGGGAAGGCCAGCTTCAGAATTTCCAGCAGTCTGGTCTTGTGATCTGGTCGGGCAGGGTCATCTCGCTGGGGAACTCCAAAATGTTGGACTAGGATGCAAGAAAAGACCACTGACTCCAATTAAAATCAAATTAAAGCAAGCTTATTATTTCCACCGGCCCAGCTGCGTCTCCCTGCCAAAATGGCGGGAACAAGACAGCAACCCCACCTTTCCTACAGCCCAGCTATGTAGCCCAGAAAGTTACACAAAAGGCGGGTTACAGATAACAGAACTTTGAAAGCATCACACTAATGGTAGATTACATTTTTTTTTTGCTGGCCCCAACATCAGGAATTAAGAGGACCATTAGAGGCTCAAAGAGGGTCATTCTCTGGCAAGGAAAGACCAATATTTATGAGGCATCACTAAAATTTCAGAGAGCGCTGTTATGTGGTCAGAGAGCCACGCATTGATGAGTTCAAGGCACGAGCAGGCATTCCAAGCAGGTTCAGAATTTGCAGTAATTTATTGTTATGCCAAAATTATCTTTTCACGGTTTTGTGGCAATATGGCTCCCAATTTTAATAAAAGATCAGGTTGGGTCTATCAAGCCAGTCCCTTACTTTTGGAAACTCCTCTACAACCTCCAAGGTTGTGAACTCCTGAGCATTTTACATTACAGATATGTATTCACAGATTTTAAAACTCTTCTCCTCAAATTGTGTCTTACTTGAGGTGAGGGTAATATCAAGGCATTGTTCTCGATGAGAGTGGGAAGAATTTTGTTTAGCACATATTTGCATACACATTTAGGAGATCACTCCTCCTAAACACTGTTGGAACAGAAAATTCAATCTATTGGGGGAGCTTCCTAGTTGAACAAAATTATACATAAATCCAATTTCAGTAAATAAATAGTTTTGGATCAGTGGATGATATATATTTCAAGATGAATATCAACTGGCATATATATTGCTACATTTTAATATTCGTGTGTGTTTTGTGTTTATAATGTTTTGTGATTTATGGGGATTTATAATCAACTTTACACAAGATTATTCTCAGAAATATTCATCCACCTGAAATACATGTGTGTTTCCTAATACTGAAAACTAACTTCAGTGAATTGATCATAAAAATCCTAATATTTCTACACTAACTGACCCAGATTTACATCAATGCAAGTTGATTCCTATGGGTCTTGATGTGTATTTTGATGTTCATTTTTATTCAACACAGGTACATTACTATTTCTGCAGTTTATGCACATCATACTATATATATTTCATCGAAAAGTCAACAAATTTATAGGCATGCGTTTCATGTTCAATCACTTCCTTTTTCAAAACACATGTATTTCTCGAGGTTTCTTGACTATTCTTTTCATGAGACTTCTTTCCAAACACATTATTTTTGATTTCCATAATCACTTTTGAAGCAAAACTCACACACCTTTCAGGAAAAACCATAACCTTAATACTACCATTAGATGTTTAACTGCTTGGAATGAATGATTGTATATCAATATGAGATTTCTTTTATATTTTCAGATATCAATCAAATTCATTATTTAAAGTGGAACCAGTTATATTATTTACACACAGTATGGTCTATTCCTGCATTATCTGCATATTCATAGACACAGGGTACGCCTATTTGTACCCCAAATACTAATTTATGCATCTACAAAATATTGCTCCAGAAATGGTGGAAGAAATACTCATGTCACCTAATCTACATACACATTTTATCACAATAATATTCTGGACACAAAATGCAAAGGTCACACTTATGATCTTACCAAAGCCTAAATGGAAAGTGAGCATGGATTACTAAAAACATCCATGACCTGGTTACCTAATGCTCCCAAATGTCAATAATCTTGGTACTGCATATTTGTTTCTTTCTAAGATTATATATTCAGACTCAACCCTGTTGAAAATATCTAAATCAATTACACACTTTATACTTTTCTGAATTCCTAATGTCTCTATTTATATCTGCTTTCCTATATATTTTCCCCAGTTCATCATTGTGACTGACTCTTAACATGTGCTGACATTTACATTCACTCTCTACCCGAAACCCTAATTGTAAAGAACTTTTGGTCCAAATCCTATACTAACTCTTCTTTCTAAACCTACTGACTATCTTGCTAATTCTATGGACTATCTCTTTTTGACTGGATGTTCTGTTTGTTATTCAATCATCCAAGATACAAAATCCTATTTCATTGTATATCGATTTATCTGAGACATCTGTGCAGAATATAATAAAAAGCTAAGTATCCCACTCAAGGGCTCAATGCCCTACTAGGCTTCAAATCTTCCCTAGATTTCTGTTTCCATACTTATATTTCACCTATATATTCTTGAAAATATTGCAGGTTCCCAATACCATTATTCATCCAGGAGAATGATTCCTAACCCAAATCGAACATGTTATTAACCCTAACCATACACTATTTCCTCAATCTAACTTTACAGCAGTGCTTGGACAGAGTTGGTCTTACACTACAGGAATGCAGGGGGATCTTCCACCTGCTGAGAATCTCAAAGATCCATGCAGAAATGATCCCTGAAGAAGATGTAGACTGCTATGAAAGATCTGAGACAGCAAAAGTTATCTTCCATGGCAAACAACCTGGAGGGATGAAGGCATCTGTCTGAATCAGCCTCTCTTTTTTTAATGTAGAGAAAATCGACCAAACCAGGCCCTTGTGGAGATCTTTCCCCCGGTACCTATGGTTGATATACCATTCTAACCTACGAAACTGTCACAGGAAATAGGTGCAGCCTCCATCTCATGGGACCCTAGGAAGAAACTGTAAAGACAAAGTGGTTTTCAAGGCTGTGAGCTCATTCAGTTCATGAAGGAAGTGACCTACCTCACTTCCTTGGTGATGGAACTTTCTGAACTTGCGATCCCTGAAACTAGGCACCCAGAGCCAGGGCCAGTAACAGTCACAGAGGTCTCACTTGTTTGGATTTATCAAGGAGAGAGTCAGTCTTTCTTAGTACCTACAGATGTGAGGATGGCCAAATGCCAGGAAAGATCTGAAGATGGGTCTTTCCTGAGAAAGCAGGTAGTGGCTCACCGCTGGCTCCTGACAACTTCACAAAGTTGGACAAGAAGTCCAGAATTGAGAAGAGACAGGCCATTTTGGGGGAACATAGTATGGCCAACCAGGCAGAGCATATCCGGATAGTCAAAGACCTACACGGGGGAAGGTGGTGCCTTTGTGGGAATAAGTGTGGGTTTGTGGTTTTGTCTCATGTTCAGAGAATAGGTGGAAAAGGCGGTTTCTTTGGTTTGGAGTGGATTGGTTCTAGTAAGTCGTTTGAAAAGGCGAGTGTTTCTATGTCTGTGTATCCCACTGTGTCCGTGGTTGTAGACATTTCAAAAGAAAATGAATCAATGGATGTGTCCTGTCTAGGAGAAAGCTTCCCAACATTCATCCTGCCCAATTTATAAAAGGAAGGAGACTTGCCTTATTGATGGGCAAGTCCTGCTATCTTCCTAAGTTCCGGTTTTCTTCCTGAATTCTGGCCACTCTTCCGAACAGGCTCATGGTTTTTTGACCAAGATATGTACCACCTCCAAACTCTGTGACATGGCCATGTACTGGATAGCTGAAGGGAATGGCGAGAATCTCAGAAAACTCAGATATCAGTGTGACCATCAAAGTCTCAGTGGAGAGACCCTGCTTTGGGACTTTCGCTTCCCTATTGTTCTGTAGCACTGAATGTCAGGAAGGTCTTTGCCTAAGGCCACTCCTTTGCGAAGCCTGAATAAAACAGATTTCTAATGGAAATGAATGGGCATCACCTGTCGCTCTTCAAAAGAGATGTGTCTGAATCAGTCTGTTGGCACTGTGTGAGGCTGTGACTTAGACTCTCAGCACCTGATGGATCTAAAGAAAGATGCAATGTGTGCATCCAAAACCAAAATGGCCAAAGAGCAGTCATTGTGGATGAAGTCTCTCGTCTTTTTTTGTAAGGTTCCTGACCTCCATCAAGTGACAATAGAAATCCTTTGGGTCAAATGAGTTCCTCAAAGCCCAGCAGAGGCTAGCCCATGGGTGCTTGGGTTTTCTCATGACCCTAATTCACATAAAGAATCTAAACCCCACAGTCAGTAGGCCTCAAATTGTAGAAGTGGAGCAGTATTAAGGGTAGGCCTATTTGATCACTCCTGGTTCACAGGAAGGGTGTTCAGACCACCCTGACTTTAGGCAAATGATGGGCAAGGGAGCTTATTTTGGACACTATCTTGTCCTGCGACTTTCATAAAAACCTCCAGTTAGAGGTTATGATGAGTGTCTATATGGAAGAAGATGAGGGCCATGTGGGAGTGTTTGGGTTTTAATCGTGGTCATTTGTGTGACGGTTGGAAAAGATGACTGGATCAACCTGGGCTTGAACTCTGGTGTGAATCCCCTTAGAGCCTGAGTTCTGGAAATGACCTCAGTGAAGTATTGCCATGAATTGCATTGGGATTTTTGGAGGCCACGCATGAGAGTCACCCTTATAAACTGAGAACAAGGCCCAGGGTGGCTTTCCACAGAGCACTGGGAATCTCAGCCAAGATATCCATGATTTTATTCTTAAAGACTTGGTAGCCATTTTTGAGAGTCAAAACACACATGGACCTCACATTCTAGACCTCAGTGGGCCTATCTTCATGTGACATTTTGGCCAATCTTTGGGAAGCCTTGCCTATGAGAGTTCTCCAGAGGTACATTGAAATGAGCTTCCTCAACATTTAATGGTTCTTGAAATCCACAGTGCCTCCAACTTCATCCTTGAAAAATGGCTGGATAAATACCATGAAATTTTTTAAATTCCCATGCCAGGTGGCACTGGAGAAACTTTGGATGTGCTGTTGCTGATCATGAGTATACCAGAGAGTGCCTTGATTGACTGGGTTTCTCTAAAATAATGTAGAACATAGATGCCAGTAAGTTGGAGCCTGGTGAGTAGTGGGCCTAGAGCAGTGGTGGGAAGTTCTGTGTTAAAACATCTGTGGTGGGTCCATGTGGTTCGGCTTTCAAATGGCTTGTGACTGACATGGTGCAGCCACCAGACAGTTATTTGTAAAGGCATCTTGTTATATGGAGAGGTTTCAGGGCAATGTTCAGAATCAGGTTGATATGGTCAAGGGTGCAAGCTATATGGGAAAGAAGACTGGTTGGTGCATTCTCCTGCAGACCCTGACCCACCAGATGTGACAGAACTCTTTCCAGCACTGTGTCCCAGTTGAACTCCTTGTATTTTATGAAGCAAATACCAAAGTCCCAGTGCATCAGCAAGAACCACCACAAAAAGTGGAGGAGGACCAAATGACTTCACAGTCCACATGGGGTGACACTTAGCCCCAAGTGGCCACATTTTACCTACAAAGTGAGAATTCAGCACTGTTGCCTCAGGTTCATTGGAAAATAAGAAACCATGTCTTTTGGGCCACATAGATGCAGACCCAGCTTTGGTGGTCTCACTAAAAAAAAAGCTAAAGCTCCTGACAAGAACATATATTTCAAGTGCCCCACCTCAGAGGCAGTGTCTCAAGAATTGTATAGGCCGGCAGAGCTCCATGTTTGTGGAGTGTTTACCATGTCCCTTACTTTTGGAACGTGCTCTACCACCTCCAAGGTTGTGAACTCCTGAGCGTATTCCATTCCAGAAATGTATTCACAGATTTTTTAACTCTTCTGCTCTATTTGTGTCTTACTTGGGGCGAAAGTAATGTCAAGGCATTGTTGTGGATGAGAGTGGGATGAATTTTGTGTAGCACATATTTGCATACACATTGGATTTATTTTAAAATTTTACATTCAAAATACTGAATCCCTGATTCGAACCCATACTCTACTAGACTTTGACTACTAATCCTAATATGATGGAGAAAAATAACCCAAAAAGAATAGAAATACAAGCCGTTCAGTGGATGCATGGTGTTTAGTTGGACTTGCCTTATGCATTATGTAGGGTAGGTGATATAAATCCTGTAAATTTCTTTTTGAAATAGTTCTGCATGTGTTTTTAAAGTTAACAAATATGTGAATTCCTGTCTCCCTTTCTCTGAAGTCTATCAGCACATGTATTTTTATATGCACATATAGAATCCTACATGGTATCACATGTACATTCTTGTGAGGGAGCTGACTTGGCAGATACAAATTATGAGAAGAGATCACTCCTTATAAACGCTGTTGGATCTTAAAATTCAACCTGTGGGTGACCTTCCTAGTTGAACAACATTATTCATAAATCCATGTTCAGTAAAATTTATATTTTTGGATCTGTGGACGATATATATTTCACCGTGAATTTCGATTGGCATATATATTGCTACTTTTTAATGTCTGCGTGTGTTTTGTATATATATATATATATATATATATATATATATATATATATATATATATACTCTCCAGATTTTCCAAAATGTGAAATATATGTGTCGTATTATACACTCCCTAAATACATTCATATTCATGTATGTGGATTTATAATCAACTTTTCACAAGATTATTCTCAGAAATATTCTTCCACCTGAAATACATATTTGTTTCCAGTACTGAAAACTAACTTCAGTTAATGTTACATACAAATACTAATATTTCAACAGTAACTAACCCAGTTTAACATCAATGCAAGTAGATTCCTATGGGACATGATGTGTATTTTGACGTTCGTTTTTATTCAACACTGGTACAATACTATTTCTTCAATTTATCCACATAATAGGATATATATTTCATCCACAAGTTAGCAAACTTATAGGCATTTGTTTCACTTTCAATCACTTCCTGCTTTAGAACACATGGATTCCTCCAGTTTTCTTGACTGGTCTTTTCATAAGACTTTTTTCCAAACACATTATTTTCAATTTCTATAATCACTTTTGAAGCAAAACTCACACACTCTTCATGATAAACCATAATCCAAATATTACCATTAGATACATAACTGGTTGGAATGAATGTATAACTGGTTGGAATATAAGATTTCCTGTATATTTTCAGGTATCAATTGAATCCATTATTTAAATTTGAAACCCCTTATATTATTTATTCACCATATGGTCTATTCATGCATTATCTCTATATTCATAGTCACAGGTTACCCCTATTTGTACCCCCAATACTAATTTATACATTTTCAAAATATTGCTCCCAGAAACGGTGGAAGAAATACTCAAGTCACCTTATCAGCATATACATTTTATCACAGTAATATTCTGGACACAAAAAGCAAAATCACACTTATTATTTTACCAATGTAAAGGTCAGGCGAGCATCGGAGGAAGAGACCACCAGAGACTGTCTCATGAAATAGCCAAGGTTTTATAGGGGTCCAGCATCCTGGGGCTCAGAGCTCCCTTGAATAGAGCAGAGAGCCCTGAAAACAGCTTAAGCAGAGCTTATATACTTTCCTTGGAGAGGGCAGGGAGGGAAGATTATTGATGGGTCAGGGCAAGTTGGCAGTTTGCGTGCAAACGGGTGATGGAGTACATTCTGCAGTTTTGCAGTTGGGTACAGCACATTCAGGGAAAAAGATTAGCAAACACTTCTCAAGATATCAACAGTGTTTTGTTAAGCATACGGCAAAACTGGAAGTGACAAGTACCTATTTTATTAAAAATTCATTCCCCTTTTCTTCTTTGGTTATTTTAATCATAAAAGTGATCATTGGGGGTGTCACATTTTATGTCTGCTAGTGTGGTATATTGTTCTCTGATTACCATAAGTTTAACTTGTCCAATTTGAGCTTGGAGAAAGGAAACTACACGACTGAGCAAACAGGGTCCTACAGTTAGCAATAATATGAGGATTATTAATGGACCAGCCAGGGCTGATAAAAGCATAATTAACCAGGGGGACTGTGTGAACCAAGACTAAAACCACACTTTTTGGGCCTCTCTCTTATGTTGATGCTCTTCAAGGCGTCTTCTTAATTTAATCTTAGATTCTTTTACAACTCCATTATGGTGGCATAAAAACAACATTCTTCCCTCAATGCAGGAAAAAGGCCCCTTCTCTCATGAAGAGGAGGTTGAACCCTCACTTGTTCTGAAAAACAACTTCAGAGAGAGAGGTTAAAGATTCCTGTAAAGCTGTGATGGAGGTTTTTAATATCTTAAATTTTTGTCTATTGCTGCTTCTATTTGGGTCATTTATTGTGTCCCATGGACTAGGGCAGTGGTTCCTGTGCCCACCCCTGCAGCAACTCCTATTCCTAATAGGATGCCTAAAGTGAGGGATACAGGTTCCTGGCCGAAATGAGTTGTATGCCCCTCTATTTGATCTTTAAATGTACCTGCGTCCTGATAGAGCACGCTGTGAAACATCTGCACCATAACATAATTAATCACATCTGTTGACCATTTTATGAAAATATAAACAATGTTTAATTATATAGAATTATAATGTTGTAGTGACTGCAAGGCATGGCACCTAAGATAGCACTGAAGACAGGGAAACAGTCCTATTTGCTTGCAACCGAATTTAGAGGGCATTGCTCCTGTTGTAATCAATAAATCCCCTGAACCCAAAGTTTAGGTAGTTTCAGAATTTTGTACCCAATATGTAAGGGAAGAGACTCAGAAATTCACAGTCTGCAGAAGTTCACAAAAAGCACTTTTTGTTCCTGTTTTTTTGTTTTTCCTCTGCTCTCGGCAAGTTAACATTTTAAGGACACCTGGGAGGGTGAGAGCTTTTTTCTTCTCTTTTTTTCTTTGCCAGCTGTTACCATGGAGCCCAGTTGGTAACTTTTTTATCTTAGAAATGTAGCCATCTCTGTGAAGCCCCAGCTCAAGGCCAGAGGCCTTGTTCACATATTTTGTGAAAAACTAGTAAGGGGGTGTCTAGCTTAGGAGTGCTGATTTTTTCAGCCAGTGGCCAAGTAGAATAGAGCAACATGAAAAGAGGACGTTAATCTACATTGAACTCTTTTATAGGGACTCTGTTGCTGAAAGTTCTAACGTCAGCCATGATGAAGATTTCTGGAGAAGGTCATTTAAGACTTTTCTATGGGCCTGGTACAGAGGGGAAGATGGGGAAGGAGTGGGGTGAGATCAGCTCCGTGCATCTGAGAATGAGGAAAAAGTGATATAGAAGAATAATGGGAAAGGGGTTTGAGATTTTCCTGGCAACAAAAACTTTAGCAGTTGAACAGGTAGAGCAGAGGGGAAGACGGGAGTGAGTATCCCAAAAAGCCTGTGAGGGACTTTAAATTCTTAGTACCCTGTTTTCAGTGATGACAAAGCAACTTTAAAGGCCATTTTAATTACATCATGGATAGGCGTCTGAGGGCACTCCTCAGATGGTTTGAGCTTTGGGTTAGCTGGTAAGAGGACCTGGTGGGTCCCAGTGCGGGCACTGAAAGGAGAAGAGATTAGTGAGTGGCTGGAAGGGTACCTCAGTACCTGCTACCTCCGCAAGGGGGCAATGGTCTGAGAACCGGTGGAGAGAGAAATCAGGTTGCTGATATGGGAGTGACAGCAGAGAGTCTGGAGCAGAAGGCTGAGGGTGAGGATCTATTGGAGAAGCATAGTTCAGGATGTGAGCAAAGATGGAAAAGGCCTCCACATAGGGGAATTTCCTTCCACCCTTTTGAGCACTTGCCGAAGTTGAAAAGGTCATGCAGAAATTGAGGATCTAGAGACCTCTCTGGGGGCCATCGGTTTGGTTGTCTAATTGGTAATTTGGCCAATGCTGTGTACTGAATTTGATGAGGTGTTTGGGTTCCACCAGGTATCCGCTGTATTCTCACATCCCCATTATTCACAGAAAAAGTTGGTTTTCCCCCACACAGCTGTGGCTTTTTGTGGCTTTGATAGTCCGCCAGACAAACATAGTAATCTAGGCTAGCCAACCTGCATCTAGTTCGCGTTTCCCTACATCCATTATGTTTGTTTCCATTATCTATGGTACGGAAGGGATTTAATGAAATTTTATTGGGATCCCCTACATAAAGAATATCCTAATAGGAAAGACGTACAGCCAGCTGACAAATGTCTGGGTGGAGAGATGGCCACCAGGTCCCTAAGGGGCTGTATGCGAGATATACCACACTTCTTTTCTAGTAGGATTTGTGTTCAACCATCGCTGCTGAACGGGCTGATGAGGGTTAGGATTACTGGTGGCCAAGGGGAGAGTCTATAGCCTTATCCACATGGCTAGTACGCAATTTGAAAGGGTTACCAGTCTTTTCCAGGTTCCAGCCAGAGTCTGGACAGGGCACAGGCTTGAGATGAGAGGCATGGATGCAGAAGTGACTCCATCTACCTTTACCACTGTAGGTGTTATAAGTAGCACCTGATATGGTCTTTTCCAGCGGGGTTCCAGGGATGACACCTGATGTCATTTGATGTAGATGAAGTCTCTTACGTGATATCGATGTGGAGTCCCATCTTCACCAGGTTAGTAGGCAGTGGCCAGCTGTTTCCACAGGTATCACTGAGTTCTTTCAAGAGCTTTAAGTTAGTCAAGCACGGAGATGTGGAAGGGATCGTTAGGTCTTACAGTTGGGATTAGGTCCCTTACTGGAGGAGGGGTCCCATAGAGAATTTCATAGGTTAGACAAAGAAACAGAGGGAGTATTTCTTGCATGAAACAGTGCATAAGGCAGGAGCATAGTCCAATCCTTTATGCCGCTCTCTAAGCTTAATTTCGTTAAGGTCTCTTTAATGGTTCTATTTATTTTTTTTTACCTGTCCTGAGCTCTGGGGTCTATAAGCACAATGTAACTTCCAATTAATCCCCAGGGTCCTGGCTAACCCCTGACTTACCTGGGCCATGAACGCCGGTCCATTATCAGAAACTATTACCTTAGTCAGGCCGTATCTCGGAAAAATATCTTTCAGGATCTTCTTGACAACCATTTGAGCCTTTTTTTTTGTGGAGAAGGCTTCAATCCATCCTGAAAATGTATCTACAAAGATTAGGAGATATTTAGTCCACACCTCACTTGCTTAATTTCAGTAAAGTCCACTTCCCAGAATTGTCCTGGTCTGGTTCCTCGTAGGTGGTTTCCTGCAGGAAGCTTGGAAGGGGAAGCATTAACCAATTGACAGAACTGACAGGCTTTTGTTATCCGTTCAGTTATTTCCTTTCACTGTGAGTCGGTTAGTGGAAAACTCTGTTCTTGATCCTTCAGGAATGCCTGCAGTTTCTTTGAACCAAGGTGAGTGAATTGATGTACATTTTTAATGTAGTGTAGGGCTTTCTGAAATTGCAGGCTTGCTCAGTGAAGTTGAGGAGTTCAGTGTCAGTGTCCTTAGATGTTATCTAAAGCTTGCTGGTGCTTAGGGGTCCATTGGAATTGGGCATCTCCCTTTAACTGCGGGTATAAAGGGGAAGTTAAGGATGCAAACACAGGAATCCATAACCTGCAAAACGCAGCAGTCCTAAGAAACTCTGTGTTGTCTGCTGTTAGATGGGGGTGGTATCTGCACAACCGTTTGTTTTCTGGGCTCAGTGAGCCATCGTTTACTGCCCCTAAGGAAATAGCCCAGGAAGATTACTTCATGCTAGCAAATTTGGGCCTTTTTGGCAGAAGCTCTATAGCTGAGTTCAGTAAACTCAAATAATAGTGCTTGGGTCCCAGATTCAAAGTTTTTCTTTGGGTTAGCTGCCAGTAGCAGGTCATCCACATATTGAATCAGGTTGACTTCGTGGTGCATAGTTCTGAAGTTTTTGAGATCTCTGTGGAGGGCTTCATCAAAGAGAGTGGAGGAGTTTTTGAACCCCTGTGGGAGTCTAGTCCAAGTTAGTTGACCAGACATTCCAGTTTCTGGGTCTACCCACTCGCAAGCAAACTGCAACTGACTATCTTTATGCAGTGGCAAGCAAAAGAAAGCATCTTTTAAGTCCAGAACAGTATACCATTTCCGCTCAGGGTTCAGAGTGATAAGCAGATTGTATAGATTAGGTACCATGGGGTGAATGTCGTGCACTCTGTTGTGGATCTTTCTTAGGTCTTGAACGGGGCATAGTCCCCGGTTCCTGGCCTTTTTTACTAGTAGCAGGGGAGTGTTCCAGGCTGATTGACAGGGCCTTAGGTATCTAAGGTCTGATATATCTGAATATGGGGCCTTATCCCATCTTTAGTTTTTTTTGCTCAGAAGATATTGTTTGACATTTATTGGGAAGGCTGTGGCTTTTAACTCCACTGTTATTGGAGGTTGTTTCATGGCTAGGCCTAACCCAGCAGTTTTTGCCCAGGCATCTGTGTAATCTGTTATCCATTTCTGGGGTATCTTGCCTGTTTGATCAGTCTTGGGGGGTGTGAAAAGTTGCTGTTCATCTTCTACAGACATATTTAAAGCTGTGACTAAAGGAGTTTTTACTGAAGGATTTAGAAATTTCATTTTGGGACCCTCGGGGTTAAAAGTTGTTTTGGCCTGGAACTTGGTGAGCAGATCTCTGCCCATCAATGGGGCCAGGCATTCTGGGATTACTAGGAAGGAGTGATGGATTTTACCTTTCCCCATGTCCATGGTCCTCTAATTTTCTATGTCCGATATTTACTGCTGTTATCCCTTTGAACTAGAGTCCTTTTATTTGATGGAGGGCCCAATGGGGCCTTTAGGGCTGAGTATACTGTCCCTGTATCCACTTCAAAGTTTACTGGGGACCCCTCCACTTCAAAAGTTACCCTGAGCTCAGAGAAGGTATCTGAGCCCCAACGTTCTTAGTCATCCTCCAGAGTCAGAATGGCTGGCTGCTGTGGCTGTTTCTTTCTAGGGCACTCTTTGGCCCAGTGTCATTTTTCTTTACAGGAGGCACATTGATCTGAGTCCAGGGGTGGCCTCTGGCATGGGCCGAGGTATCCCTTGCTGTCTCCCTGTTTCTTAATTTCTGGCCTATTTATTGTTGTGACCAGGACCTAAGTCAATGCCTTAGTCTGTCTTTTGCACCTCTCATCCTCCCTTTGTTCCCTTTCTTTCTCTCTTTTTCTCTCTTATAGTATACTTTTTCGGCTTCTCTGACTAAATCTCTCAAAGTCATATCTTGTAATACATCTAAGCATTGTAACTTTCTTTTAATATCCAGGGCAGCTTGCCCAATGAAGGCCATCATGAAAGATGCCTTTTGATCCTCTGCCTGAGGATCGAAAGGACTATATCTCCTATATGCCTCCATAATTCTCTCTAGAAACATAGAGGGATATTCATCAGGCCCTTGAATAATCTCTCTTACCTTGGCCAAATAAGTTGGTCGCTAGCGGCCACGTGGAAACCTACTATTAGGGTCCGGCAATAAGTGGACAGATGCTCCCTACCTTCAAAGGTGTTGGGGTCCCAGTTGGGTCAGTTCAAGGGGCAGCCAGCTTTGATTATGTTGGGAAGTTTTGTCGGTCACCCATCTTGTCCGAGGATATTTTTTTCTAGCTTCTAGGAGGTTTCTCACTCGTTCCTCTGCCATGTAGATAGTCCTTATGATTTGTTGGCAGTCATCCCAAGTAGGCAGGTGTGAAAACGCCAGGGAGTTCTTTGAGATCTTTTAGCCGGGCCAGCTTCCTCCAGAGAAGGAGGGGCTGTGTGTGCCGCAGGGGAGTCATCTGGAGGGCGCTGGGCTGGCCTAGCTTCCTCCAATTGTGGAGAGGTTGAATCAGCAGCAGGGGAATCACTTAGAGGTTGTTGGGGGTTGGGGAATGAGGGCAGGGTATAAGAAGGGGTAGGAGAGTCCGGTAGAGTCTTGAGACTCAGGGAGAACAGAGGGTGTATGAGGAGAAGCAGAGGGTTTGAGAGATAGAATCGTGGGGGAAGGAATAGGAGCGAGGACAGGGACAAGGAAAGGCTTCATCCATGGAGGAGGAGATTTGCAGAGGTCCTGCAAAGTTAAGATACATGGCAGTTGATCTGGATGGCTATTTGGCCCCAGCTGAAAGACAATATCTCTGACTTTTCGAATTAGTGAGAAGTAGAAACTTCTTCTGGGGGCCATTAGACTCCAAAGGTGTTTCATTCTGAGGCACAGAGAGTCTGCCAGGTCCGGCGTTTTACTGAAAATGAATGATTCTGGGCTCTTAAGCAGACTTTGGTCCAGTAATGAAGGGTCAGGGACAGAGGCATTTAAGTGCTCTGTCCCATAATGAGAGATACAAAAACAGTGAAAGCAGCGACACACTATACAGACAATAAAAAGACAATAAAAACAGGCAATGGACGTCCAATACCGAGAGCAGGACTGAATAGCCAGCAAAACCTGATGGGCTGGCAATTCCAAATCCGAAACAAAATATCACTGAGTGGAGGAGACTATTGTTCCTTGGTTTCCTGAGTCTTCTGGGGCGTCCCCCAGGGTCATGGCCTGTGGCTCTGTGACACGTCTGTCAGCCACCGTTGGAGTAAGCTCACGCTCATCACCGATAGCCATTTTGCCAAGCCCTAACCTGAAACCTGAAACCAGAAAGAGGCGCCTTACGTACCCTGAGAGTAGCCCATTGGTGGTCTTTCGTCCGCCACTGCCGGATATCGCTGGGGCAACCAGATGTAAAGGTCAGGCGAGCGTCAGAGGAAGAGACCACCACGAGAATGTCTCATGCAACAGTAAAGGGTTTATTGGGATTCCAGCATTCTGGGGCTCAGAGCTCACCTGAATAGAGCAGAGAGCAATGAGAACAGCTAAAGCAGAGCTTATATACTTTCCTTGGAGAGGGCAGGGAGGAAAGTTTATTGATGGGTCAGAGCAAGTGGGCAGTTTGCATGCAAAGGGGTGAGGGAGTACATTCTGCAGTTTGGCAGTTGGGGACAGCACATTCTGGGAACAAGTTTAGCAAACAGTCCTCAAGATTTCAACAGTGTTTTGTTAAGCATACAGAAAAACAGGAAGTGACAATTACATATTTTATTAAACTTTCACCAAAACTTAAATGGAAAGTGAGCATGGATTACTCAAACATCCATGTCCAGGTTGCCTAATGCTCTAAAATCAATCCTACTTGTGACTGGATATTTGTTTCTTCCTAAGATTATATATTCAACCTCAACCCTGTTGAAAATGACTAATGCTATCACTCACTTTATAGTTTGCCTGATTTCCTAATGTCTCTATTGATATCTGCTTTTCTACATATTTTCCCGAGTTCATCATTGTGACTGTCCCTTCACATGTACTGACATTTACAATCACTCTCGATCCGAGTGCCTATTGCTAAAGAACTTTTGGTCCACATCCTATACTCACTCTTTTTTCTAAACCTACCGACTATCTTCCTAATCCTACCGACTATCCCTTTTTGACTGGATGATCTCTTTGACAATCAATCATCCAAGGTCTAAGGTCCTATGCCATTGTGTATCGATTTATCTGAGACATCTGTGCAGAACATATTTAAAAGCTAAGTATCCCAATCAACAGTCCAATGGACTTCTTGGATTCAAATCTTATCTAGATTTCTGTTTTCATATTTATATTTCACCTATATATTCTTGTAAATATCGCAAGTTCCCAATACCATTGTTCATTCCTCAGTATTATTCCTAAGCCAAATTGAACCTGTTATTACCTTAGATATCCACTGTTCCCTCAAACTAACTTTACAGAAGAGCCGGGACAGAGTTTGTCTTACAATACAGTAATGTAGGTTATCTTCCACCTGCTGAGAACATCAAAGGTCCATGCAGAAATGATACCCTGGAGAAGTTTCAGGCAGCTATGAAGGACCTAGGAGAGCAAAAGTCATCTTCCATGTAAAACAACGTGCTCAGTATGAAGGGATGTGTCTGAATCAGCCTCTCCTTTCTTAATGTAGAGAAGATTGATCAAGCCATGCCTGTGTGGAGAGCTGTTCCCAGGTGCCTATGGATGATATACCATTCTAACTTGTGAAAGTGTCACAGGAAGTAGGGGCAGCCTCTATCTAATGGGACCCTTGGAAGCAACTGTAAGAACAAAGTGGTTGCCAAGGCAGTGGCCTCCTTCAGTTCCTGAAGGAAGTGACCTCACCTCACTTCCTTGGTGATGGAAATGTCTGAACTTGGGATCCAGGAAGCCAGGCAACCAGAGCCAGTCCCAGTCCCAGTCCAGTGGGCTCACTTGTTTGCATTTGCCAAAGACAGAGTCAGTCTTCCTTGGTACCTATTGATATGAGGAATGCCAAATGCCAGAAGAGCTCTGAAGAGGGGCCTTTCGTGAGAAAGCTGGTATTGGTGATCTAGTCCCAGGTGGCTTTCAACAGAGCACTGGGAATCTCAGCCAGGGTATCACATTATTTTATTCTGAAAGACTTGGCAGCCATAGTTGAGAGTCAAAAGATACATGGACCTCACATTGTAGACCTCAATGGGGATGGCTTCATGTGACATTTTGGCCACTCTTTGGGAAGACATGCCTGTGAAAGTTCTCCAGAACTTTCATTGAAATGAGCATCCTAAATGAATTGAAAATCACAGTGCCTCCAACTTCATCTTTGAAAATTAGCTACATAAATACCATGAAATTTTTGAAATTCCAATGACCAGGTGGTACTGAAGAACCTTTCCATGTCCTGTTGCTGATCATGAGTGTACCAGACAGTGCCTGATTTCCTAATATCTCTATTGATATCTGCTTTCCTACATACTTTCCCTAATTCATCATTGTGACTGACATTTCACATATGCTGACATTTACCTTCACTCTCTACCCGAAACCCTATTGCTAAAGAACTTTTGGTCCAAATCCTATACTCACTCTTCTTTCTAAACCTACTATCTTCCTAATCCTACTGACTACCCCTTTATGACTCGATGTTCTCTTTGACAATCAATCAATCAAGGTATACGGTCCTGTGCCATGGTATTTCAATTTATCTGAGACATATGTGCAGAACATAATTCAAACCTAAGTATCCCACTCAAGGACCCAATGCCCTTCTTTGATTCAAATCTTATCTAGATTTCTGTTTTCATACTTATATTTCACCTATATATTCTTGTAAAAATCACAGGTTCCCAATACTATTATTCATCAGGCAGAGAGATTCCTATCCCAAATCGAACATGTTATTAACCTAAAACATACACTGTTCTCTCAATCTAACTTTTCAAAAGAGGAGGGACAGAGTTGGTCTTACAATACAGGCATGTAGGGGATCTTTCACCTGCTGAGAACATCAAAGGTCCATGCAGAAATGACCCCTGGAGAAGATGTAGGCAGCTATGAAGGACCTGAGAGAGCACAAGTCATCTTCCATGGCAAACAACCTGATCAGGGTGAAGGGATGTGTCTGAATCAGCCTCTATCTTCTTAATGTAGAGAAGATGGACCAAACCAGGCCTGTGTGGAGAGCTGTCCCCAGGTGCCTATGGTTGTTATACCATTGTAACTTGTGAAAATGTGACAG
The DNA here is from genome assembly GCF_048772815.1 of Callospermophilus lateralis. Taxonomy (NCBI): domain Eukaryota; kingdom Metazoa; phylum Chordata; class Mammalia; order Rodentia; family Sciuridae; genus Callospermophilus; species Callospermophilus lateralis. Next base: position 6,258,153 of record NC_135316.1, on the reverse strand, counting down.
GAAGTTGGGACAGCCTCCATCTCATGGGAACCTTAGAAGTAACTATTAGGATAAAGTGGTTGCCAAGGCAGTGATGTCATTCAGTTCCTGATGGAAGTGACCTCACCTCACTTCTTTGGTGATGGAATTCTCTGAACTTTGGATCCAGGAAGACAGGCACCCAGAGCCAGTCACAGTCCCAGTCCCAGTGGTCTCACTTGTTTCAATTTACCAAGGGTAGAGTCAGTTTTTCTGATGTGAGGATGGCCAAATGCCAGGAAAGCTCTGAAGAGGGGCCTTTCCTGAGAAAGTAGGTAGTGGCTCACCCATGGCTCCTGACAACTTCACAGAGTTAGCCAAGGAGACCATATTTGAGACAGGACAGGCCATTTTGGGGGAATATAGTGTGTCCCACCATTCAGAGGAAACTCCGGATCTCACAGACCTACTTGGGCAAAGGAGGTGCCTTGTGGATGTGGGTGTGGGTGTGTTTTTGTGGTTTTGTCTCATATTATGAGAATAAGTAGGAAAGGCTGTTTGTTTGAATTGGCATGGACTGTTTCTAGTAAGTCGTTTCACAAGGCAAGTGCTTCTATGTCTGTGTATCCAACGCTGTCCGTGATTGTAGACATTAGAAAAGAGAATGCATCAATGGATGTTTCCTGTCTATTAGAAAGCTTCCCAGCATTCATCCTGCCCAATTTATGAATCAACTGCTGCTTGCCTTATCGAAGGGCAATACCTGCTATCTTCCTAAGTGTCTGTTTTCTTTCTGAATTCTGAACACTCTCCAGAATAGGCTCATGGTTTGTGTCCAAGATATGTACCACCTAAAAGCTCTGTGATATGGCCATGTCCTGGATAGATAAAGGGAATGTCGAGCATCTCAGAAAATTTAGATATCACTTTGACCAGGAAAGTCTCAGTGGAAAAACCCTGCTTTGGGTCTTTTGCTTGCCTATTGTTCTGTTGCCCTGAATTTCAGGATGGTCTTTACCTCAGGCCACTCTTTTGTGAAGCCTGAAGAAATCTGTTTTCAAATGGAAAAGAATGGGCATCACCTGTGGCTCTTTGCTTATTTGCATTGAAAATGGATGTGTCTGAATCAGCCTTTTGTCCCTGTGTGAGGCTGTTGTTAGATTCTCAGCACCTGATGTTTCCCATGTGTTCATCCAAAACCAAAATGGCCAAAGAGCAGTCATTTTTGATGAAGTATCTCACATTCCTCTGTAAGGCTTATGACCTCCATCAAGTGAGAATAGGGATTCTTTGGGTCAAATGAGTTCTTCAAACCCTGCAGAGGCAAGCCCATAGGTGCTTTGGTTTTCTCATGATTCCAATTCACATAAAGAATCTAAACCCCACAGTCTGTAGTCCTCAAATTGGAGAAGCAGAACAATATTAACTGCAGGCCTATTTGATCAAGCCTGGTTCACAGGAAGGTGTTCAGGCCACCTGACTTTAGGCAAATGAGGGGCAAGGGAGCTTATTTTGGACACTGTCTTTGGCTGTGCCCCTCATGCAAACCTCCAGCTACAGGTTATAATGAGTGTCTATATGGAAGAAGATGAGGGCCATGTGGGAGTGTTTCGGTTTTAATTGTGGTTATTAGTTTGGCAGTTGGAAAAGATGACTGGGTCCACCTGGGCTTGAACCCTGGTGTGATTCCCCTTAGAGACTGAGTTCTGGAACTGAACTCAGGGAAGTATTACCATGAATTTTGTTGCAATTTTATTAGGCCATGCATGAGAGTCGCCCTTGGAAACTGAGATCTAGGCCCAGTGTGGCTTTCCACAGAGCATTGTGAATCTCAGCCAGGATATCACATGATTTAATTCTGAAAGACATGGCAGCCATAGTTGAGACTCAAAACACACATGGACCTCACATTGTAGACCTCAATGGGCCTGGCTTCATGTGACCTTTTGGCCACTCTTTGGGAATACTTGCCTGTGAGAGTTCTCCAGAGCTTTCTTTGAAATGAGCTTACTCACCATTTAATGGTTCCTGAATGAATTGAAACCCACAGTGCCTCCAACTTCATCCTTGAAAAATGGCTAGATAAATACCATGAAACTTTTGAAATTCCCATGACCAGGTGGCACTGGAGAACCTTTGGATGTCCTGTTGCTGATCATGAGTGCACCAGACAGTGTGTTGATTGACTGGGTTTCATGAAAATGGTGTAGAACAGAGATTCCAGTAAGTTGTAGCCTGCTGAATAGTTGGCGTAGAGCAGTGGACTATAGGTTTGTGAATTAACATCTGTGTTGGGGCCATGTGGATCTGCTATTGGCTTCCACATGGCTTGTGACTGACATGGGGCAGCCATCAGACCCTTATATGTAAAGGCATCTTGTTATATTGAGAGGTTTCAGGGCAATGTTCAGAATTTGGTATCTATAGTCAAGGGGGAAATCTATGTGGGATAGACCCGTGTTTTGAACATTCTCCTGAAGACCCTGAACAGCCACACGTGACAGAACTCCCTCCAGCATTCTGTCCCAGTTGAACTCCTTGTATTTCATTAAGCCAATAACAAACTCCCAGTGCAGCAGTAAGAAACACCACGAAAATGTAGGATGACCACATGCTTTCACAGACCACACGGGGGGACACTTAACTCCCAGTGGCCACAGTTTACCTACAAAAAGAGAATTCAGAACTGCTTCCTCATGTTCATTAGAAAACAAGGAACCATTTTATCCAGGTCACATAGATGCAGACCCAGATTTGATGGTGTCACTACAAAGGAAGCAAAATCTTCTGAAAAAAATATGTATATTTCATGTGCCCAAACTCAGAGGCAGTTTCTCAAGAAGTCTTTAGGCCAGCAGAGCTCCATGTTTTTGGAGTGTTTAACCTCTCCCTTACTTTTGGAAACTGTTCTACCATATCCAATGTTGTGAACTCCTGAACATTTTCAGTTCCACATATGTAATCACAGGTTTTCGGACTCCTCTCAACTAATTGTGTCTTACTTGGAGCGAAGTTAATGCCAAGTAATTGTTCTGGATGAGAGTGGCAAGATGTTAGTGTAGCACATATTTGAATACTCATTAAATTCATTTTCCTATTTTCCATTTAAAATACTGATCCCTGACACTAACTCATACCCTACTAAACTCTGACTACTAATCCTAATATGATGGATAAAAAGAAAACTAACAGTATAGAAATAAAGGCCTTTCATAGGAGGCACGGTGTACACTTGGATTTGCCTTCTGCTTTATCAAGGGTATGTGTTATAAATCTTGTCAAATTTTCATTGTAATATTTCTCCATGAGATATATATATATATATATATATATATATATATATATATATATATATATATATATATATATATTTCTCAAAATATGAAATATATGTATCTTATTAAACACTCCCTAAATTCATTCATGTTCATGTATGTGGATTTATAATCAACATTTCACAAGATTCTTCTCAAAAATATTCAACCACCTGAAATAACTATTTGTTTTCTAGTACTGAAAACTAACTTCAGTGAATGGTGCTTACCAATCCTAATATTTCTACAGTAACTGACCCAGTTTAACATCAATGCAAGTAGACTCCTATGGGACATGATGTGTATTTTGAAGTTCATTTTTATTCAACACTGGTACATTACTATTTCTTCAGTTGATGGACATCATAGGATATATCTTTTCATCCAGAAGTAGACAAATTTATAGGCATTTGGTTCACTTTCAATCACTTCCTTCAGAGAACACATGTTTCCTCCATGTTTCTTTATGGTCTTTTCACTAGACTTCTTTATAAACACATTATTTACGATTCCATAATCATTTTTGAAGCAAAACTCACACACTATTCATGAAAAACCATAACCCTAATATTACCATTAGGTATATAACTGGTTGGAATGAATGTATGTTTATCAATATAAGATTTCCTATATATTTTCAGATATCAATTCAATCCATTATTTAAAGTTGGAAATAGTTATATAATTTATTCATATTATGGTCTATTCTTTCATCATCTCTATATTAATCAACAGAGTGTACAACTATTTGTATGCCCAATACTAATTTATAAGTTTTCAAAATATTGCTCCCCACAATGGTGGAAGAAATACTTATGTCACCTGATCTACATATACATTTTATCACAGTAATATTCTGGACACAACATGCAAAGGTCACACTTATGATTGCACCAAAGCCTATAAGGAAAGTGAGCATGGATTACTAAAAACATCCATGTTCAGGTTGCCTTATGCTCTCCATGTAAATCCTATTGGTGACTACATATTTGTTTCTTCCTAGTATTATATATTCAACCTCAACCCCATTGAAAATGTCTAATCCTATCACTCACTTTATACTTTACCTGATTTCCTAAGTTCCCTATTGATATCTGCTTTCCCACATATTTTCACCAGTTCATCATTGTGACTGACTCTTCACATGTGCTGACATTTACATTCAGTCTCTAACCGATACCCTATTGCTAAAGAACATTTTCTCCAACTCATAGACTCACTATTTTTCCTAAACCTACTGCCTATCTTCCTAATCTTATGGACTAACCCTTTTTGACTGGATTTTCTCTTCTATATTTAATCATCCAAGGTACAGGGTCCTATGCCATTGTATATCAATTTATCTGAGACCTTGGTGCAGAACATAATTCAAGCTAAGTATCCCAAACAAGGGCCCAATGCCGTTCTGGGATTCAAATCTTTCCTAGATTTCTTTTTTCATACTTATATTTCACGTCTATATTCTTAAAATATCACAGGTTCCCAATATAATTATTCATCCAGCAGAATCATTCCTAACCCAAATCGAATATGCTATTAAACCTAAACATACACTGTTCCTTCAATCTAACTTTACAGAAGAGCAGGGACAGATTTGGTCTTACAATGCAGGATGGTAGGAGATCTTCCACCTGCTGAGAACACAAAAGGTCTATTCAGAAATGATTCCTGGAGAAGATGTAGGCAGCAATGAAGGACCTGAGAGAGCAAAAGTCATCTTCCATGGCAAACAACCTGGTCAGGATGAAGGGATGTGTCTGAATCAACCTCTCTCTTCTTAATGTAGATAAGATGGACAAACCAGGCCTGTGTGGAGAGCTGTTCCCAGGTGCCAATGGTTGATATACCATTCGAACTTGTGAAAGTGTCACAGGAAGTAGGGGCAGCCTCAACCTCATGGGACCCTTGGAAGCAACTGTTAGGACAAAGTGGTTGCCAAGGCAGTGACTTCTTTTAGTTCCTGAAGGAAGTGACCTACCTAACTTCCTTGGTGATGGAACTCTCTGAATTTGGGATCCAGGAAGCCAGGCACCAAGAGCCAGTCCCAGTCCCAGTCCCAGTGGGCTAACTTGTTTGTATTTACCAAGAACAGAGTCAGTCTTTCTTGGTACCTACTGATGTGAGGATGACCAAATGCCAGGATAGCTCTGAAGAGGGTTCTTTCCTGAGATAGCAGTGAGTGACTCACTGCTGGCTCCTGACAACTTAAAAGAGTTGGCCAAGGAGACCATTTCTGAGACAGGACATTCCATTTGGGTGTAAAATAGTATGGCCCACCAGTCAGAGGACACTCCAGATTGTCACAGACCTAATTGGGGGAAGGAGGTGCCTCTGTTTGTTTGGGTGTGAGTTTGTGGTTTTGTCTCATGTTCTGAGAATAGGTAGTAAAGGCAGTTTGTTTGTTTTGGAGTGGATTGTTTCTAGTAAGTCGTTTGAAAAGGAGAGTGTTTCTATGTCTGTGTATCCCACTGTGTTCGTGGTTGTTGACATTAGAAAAGAGAATGAATCAATGGATGTGTCCTGTCTAGTAGAAAGCTTCCCAGCATTCAACCTGCGTAATTTATGAATGGACTGCGGCTTGCCTTAAGGTTGGGCAACACCTATGATCTTCCGAAGTTCCTGTTTTCTTCCTGAATTCTGGCTAATCTCTAGAATAGGCACACGTTTATGTGTCCAAGTTATGAACCACCTCCAAGATCTGTGACATGGCCATGTACTGGGTAGCTGAAAGGAATGTCGAGCATCTCAGAAAACTCAGATATCAGTGTCACCAGAAAAGTCTCAGTGAGGAAACCCTGCTTTGGGCCTTTTGCTTACCTATTGTTCTGTTGCCCTGAATGTCAGGACGGTCTTTGCCTCAGGCCACACCTTTGTGAAGCCTGAAGAATCAGTTTTCAAATGGAAAATGAATGGGCATTACCTGTGACTCCTTGCTTAATTGCTTTGGAAACGTATGTGTCTGCATCAGACTCTTGGCCATGTGTGAGGCTGTGGCTTACATTCTCAGTACCTGATGAATCTAAAAAAAAATGCCATGTGTGCATCCAAAACCAAAATGGCAAAGAGATCAGTCATTGTGAATGAACTCTCGCCTTCCTTTGTAAGGTTCCTGAACTCCATCAAGTGAGAATAGGAATCCTTTTGGTCAAATGAGTTCTTCAAACCACTGCAGAGGAGCTTGGGTTTTCTCCTGACTCCAAATCACATAAATAATCTATACCTGACAGTCAGTATGCCTCAAATTGGAGAAGCAGAGCAGTATTAATGGCAGGCCTATTTTATCACTCCTGATTCACCGGAAGGGTGTCCAGGACACCCCGACTTTAGGCTAATGAAGGGCAAGGGAGCTTATGTTGGACACTTTCGTGGGCTGCTCCCCTCAGGAAAACCACCAACCATTGGTTATAATGTGTGTGTATATGGAAGAAGATGAGGGCCATGTGGGAGTGTTTTGGTTTTAATTGCCATAATTTGTGGGCTTTTGGAAGAGATAATTGGGTCCACCTGGGATGGAACTCAGGTATGATTCCCCTTAGAGACTGAATTCTGGAACTGACCTCAGAGAAGTATTGCTATGAATTGTGTTGAAATTTTAGGAGGCCACGCATAAGATTCGCCCTTGGAAATTGAGATCTAGGCCCAGGGTGACATTTCACAGAGCCATGGGAATCTCAGCCAGGATATCACATGATTTTTTTCTGAAAGAATTGGCAGTCATAGTAGAGAGTCAAAACACACATGGACCTCACATTGTAGATCTCAATGTGCCTGGCTTCATTTGACCCTTTGGCCACTCTTTGGGAAGCCTTGCCTGTGAGAGTTCTCCAGAGCTTTCATTGAAATAAGCTTCCTCACCATTAAATTGTTCCTGAATGAATTGAAACCCACAGGGACTCCAACTTTATTCGTCAGAAATGGTTAGATAAATACTAGGGAATTTTTGAAATTCTCATGACCAGCTGGCACTGGAGAAACTTTGCATGTCCTGTTTCTGATCATGAGTGTACCAGACAGTGCCATAATTGACTGGATTTCATGAAAATGATGTATAACGAGATGCCAGTAAGTTGGAGCCTGCTGAGTAGTGGGCCTAGAGCTGTGGTGTGCCTGTGTGTGATAAAACATCTGTGGTGGGGCCATGTGGATCTGCCATTGACTTCCAAATGTCTTGTGGCCTACATGGTGCAGTCAGCAGACCCTTTTATCTAAAGGTGTCTTGTAATATGGAGAGGTTTCAGGGCAATTTTCAGAATCATGTTGCTATGGTCAAGGGGGCAAGCTATGTGGGATAGAAACCTGGTTGATACATTCTCCTGCAGTCCCTGACCCAACACACGTGACAGAACTCCCTCCAGCACTATATCCCAGTTGAACTCCTTGTATTTTGTGAAGCAAATACCAAACTTCCAGTACAGCAGCAGAAAACAGCAAGAAAAGTGGAGCATGACCTAATGGCTTCACAGTCCACTCGGGAAGACACTTAGGCCCCAGTGTCAACAGTTTACCTACAAAGAGAGAAATCGCCACTGCTGACTCATGTTCAATGGAAAATAAGAAACGATGTCCTCCAGGTCACATAGATGCAGACCCAGCTTTGATGGTCTCACTAGAAATGAAGCTAAAGCTCCGGAAAACAAAATATATTTCAAATGTCCAACCTCAGAGGAAGTTTCTCAAGAAGTCTTTAGGGCAGTAGAGTTCCATGTTTGTGGAGTGTTCTCCCAGTCACTTACTTTTGAAAATTCCTCTACCAACTTCAAGGTTGTGAACTCCTGAGCATTTTCCATTCCAGATATGTATTCACAGATTTTCTAACTCTTCTCTTCTAATTGTGTCCTACATGGGGCGAGGTAAAGTCAAAAAATTTTTCTGGATGAGAGTGGGAATACTTTTGTGTAGGATATATTTGCATACACATTGGATTCATTTTCCAATTTTCCATTCGAAAAACTGAACCCCTGACACTAAACCATAACCTACTAGACTCTGACTACTAATTCTAATATGATGCAGAAAAATAACCCAAACAGAATAGAAATACAAGCAGTTCAGAGAAGGAATGGTGTATAGTTGGACTTGCCTTTTGCATTATATAATGTAGGTGTTATAAATCTAGACAATTCTTTGTTGAAATAGTTCTCTATGTGATTTTAAAGATAACAAATATGTGAATTCCTGTCTCCCTTTCTCTGTAGCCTACTCAGCACATATAATTTTATATGCACATAGAGAATCCTACCTGGTACTACACGTACATTCTTGTGAGGTGGCTGACTTGGCAGGTACAAATTGTGAGAAGAGATCACTCCTCCTAAACGCTGTTGGAACTGAAAATTAAACCTATCGATGAGCTTCCTAGTTGAAAACATTATACATAAATCCATCTTCAGTAAAATGAATATTTTTTGATCTGTGGATGATATATATTTCATGGTGAATTTTGATTGGCATATATTGCTATTTTTAATGTCTCTCTCTCTCTGTGTGTGTGTGTGTGTGTGTGTATATACATATATATATATATATATATACACACTTTCCAGATTTTTCAAAATATGAAATATATGTGTCTTATATACACTCCCTAATTTCATTCATGTTCATGTATGTGGATTTATAATCAACTTTTCACAAGATTATTCTCAGAAACATTTATCCACCTTAAATATATAATTGTTTCCTAGTACTTTAAACTAAATTCGGTACTAGGTGGTTACAAATCCTAATATTTCTGCAGTAACGGACCAGTTTAACATCAATGCAAGCAGATTCCTATGGGACTTGATGTGTATTTTGACGTTCATTTTCATTCAACACTGGTACATTACTATATCTTCAGGTTTTGCACATCATAGGATATATATTTCATCCACAATTCACAAATTTATAGACATTTTTTTTTCATTTTTAATCACTTCCTGCTTCAGAACACATGTATTCCTCCACATTTCTTTACTGTTTTTTTTTTTTTGTGAGACTTCTTCCAAACACATTATTTTCGATTTCAATAATCAATTTTGAGGCTAAACTCACACACTCGTCATGATAAACCATAACTATAATATTATCATTAGATGAATAACTGGTTGGAATGAATGTTTGTACATCAATATAATATTTCTTATATATTTTCAGATATAAATTCAATCCATTATTTAAAGTGGAGCCAGTTATATTATTTATTCACAGTATTTTCTGTTCATGCAATATCAGTACATTAATAGACACAGGTACACCTTTTTGTACCCCCAATACTAATTTATACATCTTCAAAATATTGCTCCCAGAAATGCTGGAAGAAATACTCATGTCACCTAATCTACATATTCTTTTTATCACAGTAGTATTCTGGACACAAAATGCAAAGGTCACACTTCTGATTGTTCCAAAGCCTTAATGGAAAGTGAACATGGATTACTAAAACATCTATGTCCACTTTGCCTAATGTTCTCATATGTCAATCCTATTGGTGACTACATATTTCTTTCTTCCTAATATTATATATTCAACCTCAACCCTGTTGAAAATGTATAATCCTATCACAAACTTTATATTTTGCCTGATTTCCTAATGTCTCTATTGATATCTGTTTTCCTACATATTTTCCCCAGTTAATCATTGAGGATGACCCTTCACATGTGATGACATTGCCATTCACTCTCTAACCAAAAGACTATTGCTACAGAACTTTTGGTCCAAATCCTATACTCACCCTTCTTTTTAACCTACCGACTATTTTCTTAATCCTACCAAGTATCGCTTTTTGACTGGATGTTCTCTTCGACAATCAATCATCCAAGGTACAAGGTCCTATGCCATTGTATATCAATTTATTGGAACAACACTGCAGAATATAATTCATACCTAAGTATCCCAGTCAAGGGCCCAATGCCCTTCTGGGCTTCAAATCTTACCTAGGTTTCTGTGTTCATAATTATATTACACCTATATATTCTTGTAAATATCACGGGTTCCCAATACCATTATTCATATATCAGAATGATTCCTAAACCAAATCGCACATGTTATTAACCCTAACCATACACTGTTCCCTCAATCTAACTTTACAGAAGGGCAGGGACAGAGTTGGTCTTACAATACAGGAATGTAGGGGATTTTCCACGTGCTGAGAACCTCAAAGGACCATGCGGAAATAATCCCTGGAGAAGATGTAGGCTGCTGTGGACGACCTGAGAGATCAACAGTCTTCTTCCTTCGCAAACAACCTGGTCAGGATAAAGGGATGAGTCTGAATCAGCCTCTCTATTCTTAATGTAGAGAAGATGGACCAAACCACCTGTGTGGAGAGCTGTTCCCGGGGGGCCTATGGTTGATATACAATTATAACTTGAGAATTTGTCATAGGAAGTAGGGGCAGCCTCCATTTCATGGTTCACTTGGAAGCAACTGTTAGGACAAAGTGATTGCCAAGGCAGTGACCTCATTCAGTTCATGAAAGAACTGACCTACCTCACTTACTTGGTGACGGATCTCTCTGAACTTGGGATCCAGGGAGCCAGGCACCAAGAACCAGTCCAAGTCCCAGTCCCAGTGGGCTCACTTGTTTGGATTTACCAAGGACAGAGTCAGTCTTTCTTGGTACCTACTGATGTGAGGATGGCCAAATGCCAGGAGAGCTCTGAAGAGGGGCCTTTCCTGAGAAAGAAGGTATTGCTTCACCGCTGGCTTCTGACAACTTCACAGAGTTGGCCAAGGAGACCAGATCTGGGACAGGACAGGCCATTTCTTGGGAATATAGTGTGGACCGCCAGTCAGAGGACACTCCAGATAGTCACAGACCTACTGGGGGAAGGGGGTGCCTTTGTGGGTGTGGGTGTGAGTTTGTGATTTTGTCTCATTTTCTGAGAAAAGTTAGGAAAGGCAGTTTGTTTGTTTTGGAAGGGACTGTTTCTAGTAAGTCATTTGACAAGGCGAGTTTTTCTAAGTCTGTGTATCCCACTGTGTCTGTGGTTGCAGACATTAGAAAAGAGAATGCATCAATGAATGTGTCCTTCTAGTAGAAAGCTTGCCATCATTCAACCTGCCCAATTTAGGAATGCACTGTGGCTTGACTTATCAATGGGCAAAACCTACAATCTTCTGAAGTTCCTGTTTTCTTCCTGAATTCTGGCCACTCTCCAAAATAGGTTCATGGTTATGTGTTGAAGATATGTACCACCTCCAAGCTCTTTGACATGGCCATATATGGGATAGCTGAAAGGAATGGCAAGCATCTCAGAAAACTCAGATATCAGTGTGACCAGGAAAGTCTCAATGAAGAAACCCTGCTTTGGGCCTTTTGCCTATCTGTTTTTCTGTTGCCCTGAATGTGAGGAAGGTCTTTGCCTCAGGGCACTTCTTTGTGAAGCCTGAAGAAAATAATTTTCAAATGGAAATGAATGGGCATCACCTGTGGCTCTTTGCTTAATTGCTTTGGAAACTGATGTGTCTAAATCAGACACTTGGCCCTCTGTGAGGTTGTGGCTTAGATTCTCAACACCAAATGGATCTAAAGAAAGATCCAATGTGTGCATCCAAAACCATAATGGCAAAAAGATCAGTCATTCTGGAGAAACTCTTGCCTTCCTCTGTAAGTTTCCTGACCTCCATCAAGTGAGAATAGGGATCCTTGTGTCAAATGAGTTCTTCAGCGCCATTCAGAGGCTAGTCAATAGGTGCTTGTGTTTTCTCATGACTCCAAATCACTAAAAGAATCTAAACCCCACATTCAGTAGTTGTCAAATTGGAGAAGCGGACCAGTATTAACGACAGACCTATTTGATCACTCCTAGTTCACAGGAAAAGTGTCCAGGCCACCCTGAATTTAGGCAAATGATGGGCAAGGGAGCTTTTTTTGGACACGGTGGGATGTGTCTGAATCAGCCTCTTGGCCCTGTGTGAGGCTGTGGCTTAGATTCTCAGCACGTGATGGATCTAAAATAGATCCCATGTGTGCATTCAAAACCAAAAGGGCAAAAACAGCAGTCATTGAGGATGAATTTTCTTGCCTTCCTCTGTTAGATTTCTGACCTCCATCAAGTGAGAATAGGGATCCTTTGGGTCAAATGGTATCTTCAAACCATGCAGAGGATAGGCCATAGGTGCTTGGGTTTCCTCATGACTCCAATTCACATAAAGAATCTGTACACGACAGCCATTAGGCCTCAAATTGGAGAAGTGGAGCAGAATTAAGAGCAGGCCTATAGGATCACTCCTGGATCACAGGAAGGTTGTCCAGGCCACCCAGACTTTAGGCAAATAAGGGGAAAGAGAGCTTATTTTGGACACTGTCTTTGGTTGTGCCCCTCATGGAAACCTCCAGCCAGAGGTTATGATGAGTGTCTATATGGAAGAAAATGAGAGATATGTGGGAGTGTTTTGGATTTATTCTGGTAATTTGTGTGGTGGTTGGAAGAGAAGACTGGGTCCACCAGTGCTTGTACTCTGTTGGAATTCCCCTTAGAGACTGAGTTCTAGACCTGAACTCAGAGAAGTATTGCCATGAATTCTCTTGGGATTTTAGGAGACCATGCATGAGATTCGCCCTTGGAAACTGAGATCTAGGTCAAGGGTGCCTTTCCACAGAGCACTGGGAATCTCAGCCATGATATCACTGGATTTTATTCTGAACGACTTGGCAGCCATTGTTAAGAGAAAAAACACACTTGGATCTCACATTGTGGACCTCAAAGGGCCTGGCTTCATGTGATCTTTTGGCCCCTTTTGGGAAGACTTGCCTGTGAGAGTTCTCCAGAGCTTTCATTGAAATAATCTTCCTCAAATTTTATGGTTCCTGGATGAATGGGAAATCCACAGTGCCTCCAACTTCATCCTTGAAAAATTGGCGAGAAAAAAACATGAAATTTTGGACATTCCCATGACCAGGTGGCACTGGAGAAACTTTGGATGTCCTATTGCTGATGATGAGTGTACTAGACAGTGTCTTGATTGACTGGGTTTCATGAAAATGGTTGAGAACAGAGATGCAAGTAAGTTGATGCTTTCTGAGAAGTGGGCCTAGAGCAGTGATGTGTAGGTGTGTGATAATACATCTGTGGTGTGGCCATGTGTATCTGCCATTGGTTTCCAAATGGATTGTGACTGACATGGTGCAGCAAGAAGACCCTAACATGAAAAGGTATCTTGTTATGCGGAGAGGTTTCTGGGCAATGTTAAGAATCAGGTTGCTATGTACAAGTGGGCAAGCTATATGGGATAGAAGCCTGGTTGATGCATTCTCCTGAAGACCCTCACACACCACACATGACAGAATTCCCTCCAGCACTGTGACCCATTTGAACTCCTTTTATTTTGTAAAGCAAATAGCAAACTCCCAGTGTAGCAGCAAGAAACACCCTGAAAAGTGGAGGATGACCAAATGGCTTTACAGTCCACACGGGAAGACACTAAGCCCCCAGTGGCCATAGTTTACCTATGAAGAGAGAATTCAGCACTGCTGCCTCATGTTCATTGGAAAATAAGAAACCATGTCCTCCTGGTAACATAGATGCAGACCCAGATTTGATGGTCTCATTAAAAAGGAAGCTAAATCTCCTGACAACAACATATATTTCAAGTGCCCAACCTCAGAGACAGTTACTCAAGAAGTGTTTAGGACAGCAGAGCTCCATGTTTGTGGAGTGTTTACCCTGTCCCTTACATTTGGAAACTCATCTGCTACCTCCACGCTTTTGAATTTCTCAACATTTTTCATTCCAGATATGTATTCACAGATTTCTAACTCTTCTCCTCTAATTGTGTGCTACTTGGGGTGTAGGTAATGTTAAGGCATTGTTCTGGATGCGAATGAGAAGATTTTCTTGTAGCACATATTTGCATACACATTGGATTCATTTTCCTATTTCCAATTTGAAATACTGAATCCCTGACACGAACACAAAACCTACTAGACTCTGACTACTAATCTTAATATGATGGAGAAAATTAACCCAAACAGAATAAAAATATAAGAAGTTCAGTGGAGGCATGCTCTATTGTTGGACTTGCCTTTTGCATGATAAATGGTTGGTGTTATAAATCTAGTCAATTTTTAATTGTAATAGTTCTCCATGTGTTCTTAAAGTAAACTAATATGTGAATTCCTGTCTCCCTTTCTCTGTAGCCTATTCAGCACATGTATTTTTATATGCACATATAGAATCCAGTCTGGTATCACATCTACATTTTGTGAGGTGGCTGATGGAAGATATAAATTATGAGAAGAGATCACTCCTCCTAAACGCTGTTGGAACTGAAAATACAACCTATGTGTGAGCTTCCTAGTAGAACAATATTATACATAAATCCATGTTCAGTGAAATGAACATTTTTGCATTTGTGGATGATATATATTTCAAGATGAATTTGGATTTGCATATATAATGCTATCTTTTAATGTCCGTGTGTGTGTGTGTATATATATATATACACACAATCTCCAAATTCTTTAAAATATAAAATATATGTGTCTTATATAAACTCCCTAAATTCATTCATGTTCTTGTATGTGAATTTATAATCAACTTTTCACAAGAATATACGCAGAAATATTCATCCACCTGAAATACATATTTGTTTCCTAATACTAAAAACTAACTTCAGTGAATGGTGCATACAAATCCTAATATTTCTACAGGAACTGACCCAGTTTAACATCAATGCACGTAGATTCCTATGGGAAATGATGTATATTTTGACGTGCATATTCATTCAAAACTGGTACAATACTATTTCCTCATTGTTGCACATCATAGGATATATATTTCATCCACAAGTTCACAAATTTTTACGCATTTGTTTTACTTTCAATCACTTCCTTCTTGAGAATACATGTATTCCTTTAGGTTTCTTGACTGGACTTTTCATGAGACTTCGTTCCAAACATATTATTTTAGATTTCCATAATCACTTTGGAAGCAAAACTCACACACTCTTCATGATAAACCATAATCCTAATATTAGCATTAGATGTATAAATGGTTGGAATGAATGTATGTATATCAACATAAGCTATCGTGTATATTTTCAGCTATCAATTCAATGCACTATTTAAAGTTGGAACCAGTTATATTATTTATTCACAGTATGGTAAATTCATGCATTTTCTCAATATTGATAGACACAGCGTACACCTATTTTTACCCCCAATACTAATTTATACATCTTCAAAATATTGCTCCCAGAAATGGTGGAAGAAATACTTATGTCACCTGATCTACATATACATTTTATCACAGTAATATTCTGGACACAAAATGCAAAGATCACACTTATCATTGTACCAAAGACTGAATGGAAAGTGAACACTGATTACTAAAAACATCCATGTCCAGGTTGCCTAATGCTCTCAAATATCAATCCTATTAATGACTACATATTTGGTTCTTCCTAAGATTATATATTCAAACTCAACCCTGCTGAAAATTTCTAATCCTATCACTCACTTTATACTTTACCTGATTTCCTAATGTCTCTATTGATATATGCATTCCTACATATTTCCCCTGTTCATCATTGTGACTGACTCTTCACATGTGCTGACATTTACATTCACTCTCTACCCGAAACCGTATTGCTAAAGAACTTTTTGTCCAAATCCTATACTCACTCTTCTTCCTAACCCTAACGGCTATCTTTCTAATCTTACCGACTATCACATTTGACTGGATGTTCTCTTCCACATTCAATCATCCAAGGTACAAGGTCCTAAGCCATTGTATATTGATTTATCTGAGGCATCTGTGCAGAGCGTAATTAAATGCTAAGTATTCCAATCAAGTGCCCAATGCCCTTCTGGGCTTCAAATCTTACCTAGATTTCTGTTTTCATACTTATATTTCTCCTCTATATTTTTATTTATTTATTTATTTATTTATTTATTTATTTTTTATTGGTTACTCAAAACATTACAAAGTTTGCAGAATCACATCGGTTACACATCCACATTTTTACATAATACCATAATAGTAACTATTGTATTCTGCTACCTTTCCTATCCTCTACTATCCCCCCTCCCCTCCCCTCCCATCTTCTCTCTCTACCCCATCTACTGTAATTCATTTCTCTCCTTATATTTTTCCCATTCCCCTCACAGGATGGCGTTGGAGCAGATTATGCTAGGTGAAGCTAGCCAATCCCTAAAAAAAAATGCCAAATGTCTCCTTTGATATAATGAGAGCAACTAAGAACAGAGAAGGGAGAAAGAGCAGGAGGAAAAGATTAACATTAAACAGAGTCATGAAGTGGGAGGGAAAGGGAGAGAAAAGGGAAATTGCATGGAAATGGAAGGGGACTCTCCTCTATATTTTTATAAATATCCCAGGTTCCCAATACCATTATTCAGCCAGCAAAATGATTCCTAACCCAAATCGAACATGTTATTAAGCGTTACCATACATTGTTCCCTCAATCTAACTTTACAGAAGCACAGGGACAGAGTTGGCCTTACAATACAGGAATGAAGGGGATCTTCCACCTTTTGAGACCTCAAATGTACATGCAGAAATGATCACTGGAGAAGAATGTAGGCAGCTATAAAGGACGTGAGAGAGCAAAAGTTGTCTACCATGGCCAACAACCTGGTCAGGATAAAGGTTTGTTTCTGAGTCAGCATCCCTCTTCTAATGCAGAGAAGGTTGACCAAACCAGACCTGTGTTGAGAGCTGTTCCCATGTATCTATGGTTGATATACCAGTCTAACTTCTGAAAGTTTCAGAAGAAAGTGGCAGCCTCCATCTCATAGGACCCTTGGAAGACACTGTTAGGACAAAGATGTTGCCAAGGCAGTGATCTCATTCAGTTCCTGAAGGAAGTGACCTCTCCTTACTTCCTTGATGATGGAACTCTCTGAACTTCGGATCCAGGAAGCCAGGCACCCAGAGCCCGTCCAACTTTTAGTCCCAGTGTTCACACTTCTTTGAATTTTCCAAGGAGAGAGTCAGTATTTCTTGGTACCTACTTAAGGGATGATGGCCAAATGCCAGGAGAGCTCTGAAGGGTGTCCTTTCCTGAGAACGCACGTAGTGGTTCACTTCTGGCTCCTAACAACTTCACAGAGTTGGACAAGGAGACCAGATCTGAGACAGGTCAGGCCATTTCGGGGGAACATAGTATGGCCCACCAGTCAGAGGACACTCCAGATAGTCACAGACCTACTTGGAGCAAGGAGGTGACTTTGTGGGTGGGGTTGTGGGTTTGTTGTTTTGTCTCATGATCTAAGAATAGGTAGGAAAGGCGGTTTGTTTGGTTTGGATTGAACTGTTTCTAGTAGGTCATTTGAAAAGGCGAGTGTTTCTGTGTCTGTGTATACCACTGTGACCATGATTGTAGACATTAGAAAAGATGGATGTGTGCAGTCTAGTAGAAAGCTTCCCAGCATTTATCCTGCCTAATTTATGAGAGGACTGTGGCTTGAGTTATTGATGGGCAACACCTATTACCTTCCAAAGTTCCAGTTTTCTTCCTGAATTCTGACCATTCTCCAGAATATGCTCTTTATTATGTGTCCAAGATATGTACCACCTCCAAGCTCTGTGACATGGCCATGTCCTTGATAGCTGAAGGGAATGGCTAGCATCTCAGAAAACTCAGATATCAGTGTGAACACTAAAGTTTCAGTGTAGAAACACTACTTTGGGCAATTTGCTTACCTATTGTTCTGATACCCTGAATGTAAGGAAGGTCTTTGCCTTTGGTCACCCCTTTTTGAAACCTGAAGAAAACAGTTTTAAAATGGAAATGAATGGGCATCACCTGTGGTTCTTTGCTTAATTGCTTTGGAAAGGGATATGTCTGAATCAGACTCTTGGCCCTGTGTGAGGCTGTAGCTTAGATTCTCAGTACCTGATGAATCTAAAAAGATCCCATATGTGCATCCACATCCAAGTATCAAAAAGATCAGTCATTGTGAATGAAGTCTCTTGTCTTCATCTCTTAGGTTGCTGACCTCCATCAAGTGAGAATAGGGATCCTTTGGGTCAAATGAGTTCTTCAAAACCCTGCAGATGTGCTGGGGTTTTCTCATTATTCCAAATCAAATAAATAATCTATACCTGACAGTCAGTAGGCTTCAAACTGGAGAAGCAGAGCAGTATTAATGGAAGGCCTATTTGATCACTACTGGTTCACAGGAAGGATGTCCAGCCCACCTTGATTTTAGGCAAATGAGTAGCAAGGGTGCTTATTTTGGACACTGTCTTCGGCTTCGCCCTCATGGAAACCTCCAGCCAGAGGTTTTGATGAGTGTATATATCGAAGAAGATGAGGGCCATGAGGGACTGTTTTGGATTTAATTGTGGTCATTTGTGTGGGGGTTGGAAGAGATGTCTGTGTCCACCTAGGCTTGAACTCTGGTGTGATTCCCCTTAGAGACTGATTTCTGGAACTGACCTCAGAGAAGTATTGCCATGAAATGTGTAGGGATTTTTGGAGGCCATGCTTGAGAGTCACACTTGGAAACTGATACCAAGGTGGCTTTCCACAGAGCCCTGGGAATCTCAGTCAGGGTATCACATGATTTTATTCTGAATGACTTGGCAGCCATAGTTGAGAGTCAAAACACACATGGATCTTACATTGGAGACCTCATTTGGCATGGCTTCCTGTGACTTTTGGCCCCTCTTTGAAAAGACTTGCCTCTGTGAGTTCTCCACAGCTTTCATTGAAATGTCCCTCCTCACCCTTTAATAGTTCCTGAATGAATTGAAACCCACAATGCCTCCAACTTCATCCTTGTAAAATGGCTAAATAAATACCAAAATTTTTTGAAATTCCCATTACCAGGTAGAACTGGAGAATCTTTAAATGTCCTGTTGTTGATCATGTGTATAACAGACAGTGCCTTGATTTACTGGGTTTCATGAAAAAGATGTAGAAAAGAGATGCCAGTAAGTTGGAGCCTGGTGAGAAGTGTGCGTAGAGCAGTGGTGTGTAGGTTTGTGATAACACATCTCTGATGTGGCCATTTGGATCTGCCATTGGCTTCCAAATGGCTTGTGACTGACATGGTGAGGTCAGCATACCCTTATTTGTAAAGGCATCTTGTTATATGGAGAGGTTTCAGGGAAATGTTAAGAATCAGGTTGCATGAACAAGGGGGCAAGCTATGTGGGATAGAAGCCATTTTGGTGCATTCTCCTGTCCCTTACTTTTGGAAACTACTCTATCACCTCCAAGTTTGTGAACTCCTGAGCATTTTCCATTCCAGATATATATTCACAGATTTTCTAACTCCTCTCCTCTAATTGTGTCTTACTTGGGGCGAAGGTAATGTCAAGGCATTGTTCTGGATGAGAGTTGGATAATTTTTGGGGTAGCACATATTTGATAGACATTAAATTCTTTTTTCTATTTTCCATTTGAAATACTGAATCCCTGACACTAACACATACCCTACTAGACTCTGACTACTAATCCTAATATGATGGGAAAAATAACCCAAACAGAATAGAAATACAAGCAGGTCAGAGGAGGCATGGTGTATTTTTGGACTTGCCTGTTGCATAATAAAGGTAGGTGTTATAAATCTAGTCAATTTTTATTTGAAAGTTTTCCATGTGTTTTTAAAGTTAACAAATATGTGAATTCCTGTCTTCCTTTCTCTGTAGCCTATTCAGCACATGTATTTTTATATGCACTTATAGAATCCTACCTGGTATCACACGTACATTTTTGTGAGGTGGCTGACATGGTAGATATAAATTGTGAGAAGAAATCACCCCTCCTAAACTCTGTTGGAACTAAAAATTCAACCTATGGGTGAGCTTCCTAGTAGAACAACATTATACATAAATCCATGTTCAGTAAAATATATATTTTTGCATCAGTAGATGTTATATATCTCATTATGAATTTCGATTGGCATATATATTGCTGCTTTTTAATGTCCGTGTGATATATATATATATATATATATATATATATATATATATATATATACACACACATACATACACACACACACATACACTCTCCAGATTTTTCAAAATATGAAATATATGTGTCTTATATACACTCTCTACATTCATTAATGTTCATTTATGAGGAAATATAATCAAATTTCACAAGATTAATCTCAGAAATATTCATCCACCTGAAATACATATTTATTTCCTTTTACTGACAACTAACTTCAGTGAATGGTGGATACAAATCCTTAATATTCTGTATTAACTGACCCAGGTTAACATCAATGCAAGTAGATTCCTATTGGTCATGATGTGTATTTTGATGTTCATTTATATTCAACACTGGTACATTATTATTTCTTCAGTTTTTGCACAACTTAGGATATATATTTCATCCACAAGTTCACAAATTTATAGGCATTTGTTTCAATTTCAATCACTTCCTTCTTCAGAACACATGTATTCTTCCAGGTTTCATGATTTGTCTTTTTATGAGACTTCTTTCCAAATACATTATTTTCGATTTCTATAATCAATTTTGAAGCAAAACTCACACACTCTTCATGATAAATCATAAACCAAATATCACCATTAGATGTATAACTGATTAGAATGAATGATTGTATATCAATATGAGGTTTCCTGTATATTTTCAGATATCAATTCAATCCATTATTTAAAGTTGGAACCAGTTATATTATTTATTCACAGTATGGTCTATTCATGCATTATCTCTATATTCATAGACACAGGGTACACCTATTTTTACCCCCAATTAATTTATACGTCTTCAAATATTGCTTTCCTACATATTTTCTCCAGTTCATCATTGTGACTGACAATTCACATGTGATGACGTTTACATTCACCCTCTACCCGAAACCCTATTGCTAAAAAACTTTTGGACCAAATCCTGTATTCACTCTTTTTTCTAAACCTACCCACTATCTTCCTAATCCTACCGACTATCCCTTTTTGACCGGATGTTCTCTTCCACATTCAATCATCCATGGTACAACGTTCAATGCCATTGTATATGGATTTATCTGAGACAACTGTGCAGGACATCATTCAAAGCTAAGTATCCCAATCAAGCGCTCAATGCACTTCTGGGCTTCAAAACTTAAATAGATGTCTGTTTTCATACTTGTATTTCACCTATGTATACTTATAAATGTTGCAGGTTCCCAATACCATTATTCATTCTACAGAATGATTTCAAACCCAAATCATACATGTTATTAACAATAATAATACACTTTTCCCTCAATCTAATTTACAGAAGAGCAGGGACAGAGTTGGTCTTACAATACAGGAATATAGGGGATCTTCCACCTGCTGAGAACCTAAAAGGACCATGCAGAAATTATCACTGGAGAAGATGTAGGCAGCTATTAAGGGCCTGAGAGAGCAACAGTCATCTTCCATGGCAAACAACCTACTCAGCATGAAGGGTTGTGTCTGAATCAGCCTCTCTCTTCTTAATGCAGAGAAGATGGACCAAACCAGGCCTGTGTGGAGAGCTGTTCCTTGGTGCCTATAGTTGATACACCATTTTAACTAATGAATGAGTCACAGCAAGTAGGGGCAGCCTCTATCTCATAGGACCCTTGGAAGCAACTGTTAAAACAAAGTTGTTTCTAAGGCAGTGACTTCATTCAGTTCTTGAAGGAAGTGACCTCACCTTACATTTTTGGTGATGGAACTCTGTGATCTTGGGATCCAGGAAGCCAGGCACCCAAAGTCAGTCCCAGTCCAAGTCCCAGTGGGCTCACTTGTTTGGATTTAACAAGACAGAGTCAGTCTTTCTTTGTACCTACTGATGTGAGGAGGGCCAAATGCCTGGAAACTCTGAAGACTGGTCTTTCCAGAGAGAGCAGGTAGTTGCTCACCACAGGCTCCTGAAAACTTGACAGAGTTGGCCAAAGAGAACAGATCTGAGATAGGACATGCCATTTCGGGGGAACATAGTATGGTCCAACAGTCAGAGGACACTCCGGATAGTCACAGACATACTTGGGGGAAGGAGGTGCCTTTGTGGGTGTGAGTGTGAGTTTGTGGTTTTGTCTCATGTTCTGAGAATAGGTAGGAAAAGTGGTTTCTTTGTTTTGGAGTGACCTGTTGCTAGTAATTCCTTTGAGAAGGCGAGTGTTTCTGTATCTATATATCCCACTGTGTCCGTGGTTGTAGACATTAGAAAAGAGAATGCATCAATGGATGTGTTTTGTCTACTAGATAGCTTCCCAGCATTCATCCTGCGCAACTTATGAATGGACTGCAGCTTGCCTTATGGATGGGCAACACCTGCCATCTTCCCAAGTTTCTGTTTTTTTCCTAAATTCTGGCCACTCTCCAGAATACAATCATGGTTTTGTGTCCAAGATAAGTACCACCTCCAAGCTCTGTGACATGCCCATGTACTGGATAGCTGATGGGAATGGCGAGTATCTCAGAAATCTCAGATATTAGTGTGACCAAGAAAGTCTCAGTGGAGAAACCCTGCTTTGGGCCTTTTGCTTACCTATTCTTCTGTTGCCCTGAATGTCAGGAAGGTCTTTGCCCCAGGCTACTCCTTTGTAAAGCCTGAAGTAAACAGTTTTAAAATGGAAATAAATGAGCATCACCTGTGGCTCTTTGCTTAATTGCTTTGGAAAGGAATGTGTCTGAATCTGCCTCTTGGCCCTCTTGGCTTAGATTCTCAGCACCTGATGGACCTAAAGAAAGATCCCATGTGTGGTTCCAGAACCAAAATGGCAAAAAGAGCAGTCATTGTGGATGAAGACTCTTGCCTTCCTCTGTTAGGTTCCTGACCTCCATCAAGTGAGAATAGGATCCTTTGGGTCAAATGAGTTCTTCAATGCTCTGCAGATGTGCTTGTGTTTCTCATGACTCCAAATCGCATAAAATATCTATACCTGACTTTCAGTAGGACTCAAATTAGTGAAGCAGAACAGTATTAAACGCAGGCCTATTTGATCACTCCTGGTTCACAGGAAGGGTGTCCAGGCTACCCTGACTTTAGGCTAATGAGAGGCAAGGAAGCTTATTTTGGACACTGTCGTGGGTTGCGAACCTCATGGAAACCTCCATCCAGGAGTTATGATGAGTGTCTATATGGAAGAAGATGAGGGCCATGTGGGAGTGTTTTGGTTTTAATTGTGGTCATTTGTGTGGGAGTTGGAAGAGATGACTGGGTCCACCTGGACTTGAACTCTGGTGTGATTCCCCATAGAGCCTGAGTTCTGGAACTGACCTCATAGAAGTATTTCCGTGAATTGTGTTGGTTTTTAGGAGACCACGCATGAGAGTCGCCCTTTGAAACTGAGATCTAGGCACAAGGTGGCTTTCCACAGAGCAATGGGAATCTCAGCCAGAATATCACATGATTTTATTCTGAAAGACTTGGCAGCCATCATTGGCCCTCAGAAGCAAGCAGGAGTGGCCATACTCATATCGAATAAAATCAACTTCAAACCTCCTTAATAAAAAGTGATAAAGAAGACACTATATACTGTTAAAAGGTACCATTCACCAACAAGAGATAACGATTATCAATTTGTATGCACCAAACAATGGTGCTGCAAAGTTCATAAAACAAACTCTCCTCAAGTTCAAGAGTCAAATAGTCTATAACACAATAATTTGGGGTGGTTTCAACACAGCTCTCGCCATTAGACAGATCCTCTAGACAAAAGCTGAATTAAGAAAGTATATAACTCAATAGCACAATCAATAACCTAGACTTAACCAACATATAGAGAATATATCAAACATCGTCAAGTGGATACACGTTCTTCACAGCAGCACATTGATCCTACTCAAATATAGACCATATGTTATGCCGTAGAAAAACTCTTAATAAATATAAAGGTATGGAGATAATACCATGCACCATATCTGAATAAGGGAATGAAACTGAAAATCAATGAGCAAAGAAGGAAGGGAAAATTCTACATAACATGGAAAATGAACAGTATGATACTGAATGATCAATACGTTACAGAAGACATAAAGAAGGAGATAAAAAAATTCTTAGAGACAAATGACAATTTAGAAACAACATACTGGATTCCATGGGACCCAATGAAAGGAGTTTTAAGAGGGAGATTCATTTCTTGGAATTCTTTCCTCAAAAAAAGAAAAAAACAACAAATAAATGAACTCACACTACACCTCAAAAACCTGGAAAAGGAAGAGCAAAACAATAGCAAATGTACTAGAAGACAAGAAATAATTAATATTAGAGGAGAATTCAACAAAATTGAAACCCCCAAAAAATTGAAAAAATTGATAAAAAAATAAAAGTTGGTTCTTTGAATAAATAAATAAGATTGACAGGCCCTTAGCCATGCAAAAGAAGAGAAGAAGAGAGAGAACTCAAATTACTGACATATGGGTTAAAAAAGGCAATATCAAAACACACACTACAGAAATACACAAGATAATTTGAAAGTATTTTGAAACCCTATATTTCAATAAAATAGAAGATAATGAAGATATTGATAAATTTCTTAAGTCATATTATCTGCCCAGATTGAGTCAGGAAGACACACACAATTTAAATAGACCAATAACAAAGGAAGAAATAGAAGAAACCGTCAAAAGACCACCAACCAAAAAATGCCCTAGACTGGATGGGTATACAGCGGAGTTCTACAAAACCTTCAAAGAAGAATTAATACCAATACTTTTCAAGATATATCAAGAAAAAGAAAAAGAAGGAGTTTTTCCAAATTCATTCTATGAGGCCAACATCACCCTGATCCCAAAACCAGACAAAGACACTTCAAAGAAAGAAAACTACAGACCAATATCTCTAATGAACTTGAATGCAAAAATTCTCAATAAAATCTTTGTGAATCGAATACAAAAGCATATCAAAAAAATTGTGCTTCATGATCAAGTAGGATTCATCCCTGGGATGCATGGCTGTTTCAATATATGGAAATCAATAAATGTAATACACCACATCGATAGACTTAAAAACAAGAACCATATTATCATCTCGATAGATGCAGAAAAAGCATTCGAAAAAGTATAGCATCCCTTTATATTCAAAACACTATAAAAACTAGGGATAAGAGGAACTTACCTCAACATGGTAAAAGCTATATATGCTAAACCTCAGGCTAGCATCATCCTAAATGGAGAAAAACTAATGGCATTCCCTCTAAAATCTGGAAAAGGACAGGGATGCCCTCTATCACCAATTCTATTCAATTTAGTTCTTGAAATACTAGCCATAGCAATTAGACAGACCAAAGAAATTAAAGGCATAAAAATAGAAAAAGAAGAACTTAAATTATCGCTGTTTGTGGATGACAAGATAATATATTTAATAGACCCAAAAGGGTCTATAAAGAAACTGCTAGAGTTAATAAATGAATTCAGCAAAGTGGCAGGATATAATATCAACATGCATAAATCAAAGGCATTCCTGTATATCAGCAACAAATCTTCTGAAATGGAAATGAGGGAAACCACCCCATTCACAATATCCTCAAAGAAAATAAGATACTTGGGAATCAACCTAACAAAACAGGTGAAAGATTTATACAATGAAAACTACAGAATTCTAAGGAGAGAGATAGAAGAAGATGTTAGAGGATGGAAAAATGTACCCTGTTCATGGATAGGCAGAACTAACATCATCAAAATGGCGATATTACCCAAAGTTCTCTACAGGTTTAATGCGATGCCAATCAAAATCCCAATGGCATTTCTTGTAGAAATAGATAAAGCAATCATGAATTTCATATGGAAAAACAAAAGACCCAGAATAGCAAAAGCAATTCTAAGCAGGAAGTGTGAATCTGGAGGTATAGCGATACCAGAGTTCAAACTGTACTACAAATCAATAGTAACAAAAACAGCGTGGTACTGGTATCAACATAGGCAGGTGGA
Source organism: Callospermophilus lateralis (assembly GCF_048772815.1). Lineage (NCBI taxonomy): Eukaryota > Metazoa > Chordata > Mammalia > Rodentia > Sciuridae > Callospermophilus > Callospermophilus lateralis. Next base: position 6,232,073 of record NC_135316.1, on the reverse strand, counting down.
CCAATGGTACAGAATAGAAGACACAGAAACGAATCCACAAAAGTACAACTTTCTTATATTTGAAAAAGGAGCTAAAAGCATGTAATGGAGGAAGAATAGCATCTTAAACAAATGGTGCAGGAAAAATTGGAAATCTTTATGCAACAAAATGAAACTGAAACCCTTTTACTCGCGATGCACAAAAGTTAACTCAAAATGAATCAAGGAGCTAGGTATAAAATCAGAGACACTGCGTCTGATAGAAGAAAAAGTTGGCTACGATGTACATACTGTGGGGTCGGGCTCCAAATTCCTTAATAGGACACCCATATCCCAAGAGTTAATAACAAGAATAAACAAATGGGACTTACTTAAACTAAAAAGTTTTTTCTCAGCAAGAGAAACAATAAGAGAGGTAAATAGAGACTCTACATCCTGGGAACAAATTTTTACCCCTCACACTTCAGATAGAGCCCTAATATCCAGAATATATAAAGAACTCAAAAAAACCAAACAATGAGATATCAAATAACCCAATCAACCAATTGGCCAAGGACCTGAACAGACACTTCCCAGAGGAGGACATAAAATCAATCAACAAGTACATGAAAAAATGCTCACCATCTCTAGCAGTCAGAGAAATGCAAGTCAAAACCACCCTAAGACACCATCTGACTTCGGTAAGATTGGCAGCCATTATGAAATCAAACAACAATAAGTGTTGGCGAGGATGTGGGAAAAAGGGTACAGTTGTACACAGCTGGTGGGACTGCAAATTGGAGAGGCCAATTTGTCAAGCAGTATGGAGATTCCTGGGAAAGTTGGGAATGGATCCACCATTTGACCCAGCTATCGCCCTTCTTGGACTATTCCCTGAGAATCTTAAAAGAGCGCACTATAGGGATACTGCCACATCAATGATCATAGCGGCACAATTCACAATAGCTAGACTGTGGAACCAACCAAGATGCCCTTCAATAGACGAATGGATAAAAAAAAATGTGGCATCTATACACAATGGAGTATTACACAGCATTAAAAAATGACAAAATCATAGAATTTACAGGGAAATGGATGGCATTAGAGCAGATTGTGCTATGCGAAGCCAGCCAATCCTTAAAAAACAAATGCCAAATATTTTCTTTGACATAAAGAGAGCAAATAAGAACAGAAAAGGAAGGAAGATCATGAGAAAAATATTAACACTAAACAGAGATGAGTGAGGGGAGAGAAAGGGAGAGAGAAGAGAAAGCATATGGAAATGGTAGGAGACACTCAATGTTACACAAAATTACATATATGAGATTGTGAGGGGAAAGGGGGGGAAACAAGGGAGAGAATTCAACAACAGCAGATGAGGTAGAGAGGGAAGATGGGAGGGGAGGGGAGGGGGGATAATAGGAGATAGGAAAGGTAGCAGAATACAACAATCACTAATATGCTATTATGTAAAAACGTAAGTGTGTAACTGATGAGATTCTGCGATTTGTATTTGGGGTAAAAATGGGAGTTCATAACCCAATTGAGTCAAATGTATAAAAGATGATATATCATGAGCTTTATAATGTTTTGAACAACCAAAAAAAAAGAAAAAAAAAGGAATTGAATTTCCAAAAATTGAATCATTTTACAACTTTACTTTTAAATAAAATTGTCTTTTATTTGTTATCTTACTTGCTGTTATCTGCCTTTCAGTTTTAAAAAACTATGTGCTGTAAACATTGATCCATGTAGTATGTAACAGAAAATTTTGAGTGTCTCCATATAACCAGATTGGCAAGGCATCAAGGTTTCCTTCACAAACAAGATGAAGAATTTTCCATAAGAAATTTAATATTCTGCAACACAATTTTTTTTTTACTTTCCAATTAAAATTCCAAAAAGTTTTTAAAAAAGAAGAATCTAAACCCCACGGTAAGAAGGCCTCAAAGTGGAGAAGTGGAGCAGTATTAATTGCAGGACTATTTGATCACTCCTGGTTCACAGGAAGGGTGCCCAGGCCACCCTGACTTTAGGCAAATGATTAGCAAGGGAGCTTATTTTGGGCACTGTCTTGGGCTGTGCCCCTCATGGAAAACTCCTGCCAGAGGTTATGAGGAGTGTCTATATGGAAGAAGGTGAGGGCCATGTGGGAGTGTTTTGGTTTTAATTGTGGTCATTTGTGTGGCAGTTGGAAGAGCTGACTGGGTCCAAATGGGCTTGAACTCTGGTGTGTGATTGATAACCCAAATCGAACATGCTATTAACCCTAACCATACACTGTTCACTCAATCTCACTTTACAAAAGAGCAGGGACAAAGTTAGTATTACAATACAGGAAATTAGGACATCTTCCACCTGCTGAGTACCTCAAAATCCATACAGAAATTATCCTGGAGAAGACGTAGGATGCAATGAAGGACCTGAGACAGCAAAAGTCATCTTCATTTGCAAACAACCCGATCAGGATGAAAGGATGTGTCTGAATCAGCCTATCTCTTCTTAATGTAGGAAAGATGTATCAAACCAGGACTGTGTGGAGAGCTCTTCCCAGGTGCCTTTGGTTTCTCTACCATTCTAAATTGTGAAAGTTTTACAGGAAATAGGGGCAGCCTTCTTTTAATGAGACCCTAGGAAGCAACTGTTAGAACAAAGTGGTGGCCAAGGCAGTGACCTCATTCATTTTCTGAAAGAAGTGACCTCACCTCATTTCGTTGCTGATGAAACTCTGTGAATTTTGTGATCCAGGAATCCAGGCACCCAGAGCCAGTCCCAGTCTCAGTCCCAATTGTTTGGATTTACCAAGGACAGAGTCAGTCTTTCTTGGTACCTACTGATGTGAGGATTTCTAAATGCCAAGAAAGCTTTGAAGAGGGTCCTTTCCTGAGAAGGCAGGAAATGGCTCACCACTGCCTCCTGACAACTTCACATAATTGGCCAAGGAGACCAGATCTGAGACAGGACTGACCATTTCTGGTGAACATCTTTTGGCCTACTAGTCAGAGGACACTCCGGATAGTCACAGACCTACTTGTGGGAAGGAGGAGCCTTGGTGTGTGTGGATGTCAGTTTGTGGTTCTGTCTCATGTACTGAGAATAGGTAAAAAAGGAGGTTTATTTGGATTGATGTATACTATTTCTAGTAAGTCATTTGACAAGAAGAATTTTTCTATGTCTGTGTATTCCACTGTGTCCTTGGGTTTAGATATTAGAAAAGAAAATGGCTCAATGGTTGTGTCCTGTCTAGGTGGAAGCTTCCCAGCATTCATCATGCCCAATTAATGAATGGACTGAGGTTTGCCTATTCCATGAGGAACACCTACTAACTTCCTAAGTTCCTGTTTTCTTCCTGAATTCTGGCCACTCTCCAGAATAGGCTCATGGTTTTTTTGTCCAAGTTATGTACCACCTCCAAGCTCTGTGAGATGGCCATGTACTGGTTAGATGAAAGGAATGGCTAGCAAATCGGAAAACTCAGATATCGGTGTGACCAGGAAAGTCTCAGTGGAGAAACCCTGCTTGGGGCCTTTTGCTTAACTATTGTTCTGTTTCCCTGAATGTCAGTAAGGTCTTTGCCTTCGGCCACCCCTTTGTAAAGCCAGAAGAAAACAGTTTTCAAACGGAAATGACTGGGCATCACCTGTGGCTCTTTGCTTAATTGTTTTGGAAAGGGATGTATCTGAATCAGACTCTTGGCCCTGTGTGCGGCTGTGGCTTAGATTGTCAGCACCTGATGGATCTAAAGATACATCCCACGTGTGCATCCAAAACCAAAATGGCAAAAAGAGCAGTCATTGTGGATGAAGTCTCTCGCCTTCCTCTATAAGGTTCCCGACCTCCATCAATTGAGAATAGGGATTCATTGGGTCAAATGAGTTCTTAAAAGCCCTGCAGAGGCTAGCCCATAGGTGCTTGGGTTTCTCATGTCTCCAAATCACAAAAAGAATCTATACCTGACAGTCAGTAGCCCTCAAATTATACAAGTATAGCAGAATTAACAGCAGGCCTATATTATCACTCTTGGTTCTCAGGAAACGTGTGCAGGCCACCCTGAATTTAGGCAAATGAGGGGTAAGGAAGCTTATTTGGACACTGTCTTGGGCTGCACCCATCATGGAAACTTTCAGCCAGAAGTTATGATGAGTGTCAATATGGAAGAAGATGAGAGACACGAGGGAGTGTTTGGGTTTTAATTGTGTACATTTGTGTGGCGGTTGGAAGAGATGACTGGGTCCACCTTGGCTTGAAGTCTGGTGTAATTTCCCTTAGAGACTGAGTTCTGGAACTTACTTCAGAGAAGTATTGCCATCAATTGTTTTTGAATTTTAGAAGGCCACGCATGAGAGTCGCCCTTAGAAACTGAGATCTAGGCCCTGGGTGGCTTTCCACAGAACACTGGGAATCTTAGCCAGAATATCACATGATTTTATTCTGAAAGACGTAGCAGCCATAGTTGAGAGTCACAACACACATGGACCTCATATTGTAGACGTCAATGGGCCTGGCTTCATGTGACCTTTTGGCCACTCTCTCGGAAGAATTGCCTGTGAGTGTTCTGCAGAGATTTCATTGAAATGAGCTTCTTCACCATTTAATGGTTTCTGAATGAATTGAAACCCACAGTGCCTCCAACATCATCCTTGAATAATGGGTAGATAAATACCATGAAATTTTTAAAATTCCCATGACCAGGTGGCACTGGAGAACCTTTGGATTCCCTTTTACTGATCATGAGTGTACAGACAGTACCTTGATTGTCTGGGTTTTATGAAAATGGTGTAGAACAGTGATGCCAGTAAGTTGCACCCTCATGACTAGTGGGCCTAGAGCTATAGTGTGCAGGTCTGTGATAAATCATTTGTGGTGGGGCCATGTGGATTTGCCATTGATTTCCAAATGGGTTGTCACTGACACGATGCAGTGAGCAGACCCTAATATGTAAAGGCATCTTGTTATATGGAGGGTTTTCATGGCAATGTTCAGAATCAGGTTGCTATGGACAAAGAGGCAAGCTATGTGGGAATGAAGCCTGGTTGGTGCATTCTCTTGCAGACCCTGAAAATCCACACGTGACAGAACTCCCTCCAGCACTGTGTCCCAGTCAAACTCCTTGTATTTCGTGAAGCAAATACCAAACTCCCAGTGCAGCAGCAGGAAACACGACGAAAAGTGGAGGATGACCAAAAGGCTTCACAGTCCACACGGGGAGACACTTAGCCCCCAGTGGCCACAGTTTACCTACAAAGAGGGAAATCACCACTGCTGCCTCATGTTCAATGGAAAATAATAAACGATGTCCTCCAGGTCACATAGATGCAGACCCAGCTTTGATGGTCTCACTAAAAGGAAGCTAAAGCTCCTGACAACAATATATATTTCAAGTGCCCATCCTCAGAGGCAGTTTCTCAAGAATGCTTTAGGCCAGCAGAACTCCATGTTTGTGGAGGGTTTACCCTGTCCCTTACTTTGGGAGACTCCTCTACCACCTCCAAGTTTGTGAACTCCTGAGCATTTTTCATTCCAGATATGTATTCACAGATTTTCTAAATCTCCTCCTCTAATTGTTTCTTATTTGGGGTGAAGGTAACGTCAAAGCATTTTTCTGGAAGAGAGTGGGAAGATTTTTTTGTAGCACATATTTGCGTACACATTGGATTTATTTTCCTATTTCCATTCCAAATGCTGAATCCCTGACACTAACGCATAACCTACTAGACTCTGACTACTAATCCTAATATGATGGAGAAAAATAACCCAAACATAATAGAAATACAAGTAGTTCTGAGGAGGCATGGTGTTTAGTTGGACTTGCCTTTTGCATGATAAAGTGTAGGTGTTATAAATCTAGTCAATTTTTAATTGAAATAGTTCTCCATGCGTTTTTTTTCTTTTAAATTTTATTGTTGGTTCTTGAAAACATTTCATAGTTCTTGACATATCATATTTCACACTTTGAATCAAGTGGGTTATGAACTTCCATTTTTCCCCGTATACAGATTGCAGCATCCCATCGGTTACACATCCACTGTTTTACATATTGCTATACTAGTGTCTGTTGTATTCTGCTGCCTTTCCTTTCCTCTATTATCTCCCTTTCCCTCCCGTGCAATCTTCCCTATCTACCCCATCTACTATAATACATTTCTTTCCCTTGTTTTTTTCCCCTTTCCCTTCACTTTCTCTTGTATTTAATTTTGTATAACCATGAGGGTCTCCTTCCATTTCCATGCAATTTCCCTTCTCTTTTCTTTTCCCTCCCACCTCTCACCCCTGTTTAATGTTAAAATCCTTCTCATGCTCTTCCTCCCAACTCTGTTCTTAGTTACTCTCCTTATATCAAAGAAAACATTTGGCATTTGTTTTTTAGGGTTTGGCTATCTTCACTTAGCATAATATGTTCTAATGTCATCCATTTCTCTGCAAATTGTATGATTTTTGTCATTTTTTAATTCATTGTAATACTCCATTGTGTATAAATGCCACATTTTTTTATCCATTCATCTATTGAAGGGCATCTCGGTTGGTTCCACAGTCTTGCTATTGTGAATTGTGCTCTTATGATCATCGATTTATCAGTGTCCCAGTAGCATGCTCTTTATATTTTTAGGGAATATACCGAGAAGGGTAATAGCTGGATCAAATGGTGGTTCCATTCCCAGCTTTCCAAGAAATCTCTATACTGCTTTCCAAATTGGCTGCTCCAATTTGCAGTCCCACCAGCAATGTACAGGTGTACCCTTTTCCCCACATCCTCGCCAGCACTTGTTGTCGTTTGACTTCATAATGGCTCCCAATCTTACTGCAGTGAGATGGTATCTTAGGGTGGGTTTGTTTTCCATTTCTCTGACTGCTAGAGATGGTGAGCATTTTTTCATGTACTTATTGATTGATTGTATGTCCTCCTCTGAGAAGTGTTTGTTCAGGTCCTTGGCCAATTTGTTGAGTGGGATATTCATTTTCTTATTGTTTAAATTTTTGAGATCTTTGTATACTCTGGATATTAGGGCTCTATCTGAAGTGTGAGGAGTAAATATTTGTTCCCAGAATGTAGGCTCCCTATTTACCTCTCTTATTGTTTCTTTTGCTGAGAAAAACTTATTTAGTTTGAGTAAGTCCCATTTTTTGATTCTAGTTATTAACTCTGTACTATGGGTGTCCTATTGAGGAATTTGGAGCCCGACCCCACAGTATGTAGATCGTAGTCAAAGTTTTCTTCTATCAGATGCCATGTCTCTGATATAATATCAAGCTCTTTGATCCATTTTGAGTTAACTTTTGTGCATGGCGAGAGAAAGGGATTCAGTTTCATTTTGTTACATATGGAATTCCAGTTTTCTCTGCACCATTTGTTGAAGATGCTATCCTTCCTCCATTTCATGCTATTAGCCCTTTCATCAAATATAAGATAGTTGTAGATTTGTGGATTGGTTTCTGTGTCCTCTATTCTGTACCATTGGTCCACCCCCCTGCTTTGGTACCAGTACTATGCTCTTTTGTTTACTATTGCTCTGTAGTATAGTGTGAAGTCTGGAATTGCTATACCGCCTGGTTCACACTTCATGCTTAGAGTTGTTTTTGCTATTCTGGGTCTTTTATTTTTCCATATGAATTTCATAATTGTTTTATCTGTTTCTACAAGAAATGCCTTTGGGATTTTGATTGGCATTGCATTAAACCTTTAGAGAACTTTTGGTAATATCGCCATTTTGATAATGTTAGTTCTGTCTATCCATGAACAGGGTATATTTTTTCATCTTCTAAGATCTTCTTCTATTTCTCTCTTTAGGGTTCTGTAGTTTTCATTGTATAAGTCTTTCACCTATTTTGTTAGGTTGATTCCGAAGTATTTTATTTTTTTTTTCATGATATTCTGAATAGAGTGGTTGTCCTCATTTCCATTTCACAGGATTTGTCACTGATATACAGAAATGCCTTTGATTTATGCATGTTGATTTTATCTCCTGCCTTTGCTGAGTTCATTTATTAGCTCTAATAATTTCTTTTTTAGACCCTTTTGGGTCTGCTAGGTATAGAATCATGTCAACTGCAAATAGTGATAATTTAAGTTCTTCTTTTCCTATTTTTATGCCTTCAATTTCTTTCATTTGTCTAATTTTTCTGGCCACTGTTTCAAGAACTATGTTGAACAGAAGTGTTGAGAGAGGGCATCCCTATCTGTTTCCAGATTTTAGAGGGAATGCCTTCAGTTTTTCTCAATTCAGAATGATGCTAGCCTGAGGCTTAGCATAGATTGCTTTTACAATATTGAGGTATGTTCCTGTTATCCCTAGTTTTTCTAGAGTTTTGAACATAAAGGGATGCTGTACTTTGTTGAATGCTTTTTCTGCATCTATCGGGATCATCATATAGTTCTTATTTTTAAGTCTATTGATGTGGTGAATAACATTTATTGATTTCTGTATATTGAACCAGCCTTGTATCTCAGGGATGAATCCTACTTCATCATGTTGCACAATTTTTTTTATATGTTTTTGTATCTCATTCGCCAGAATTATATTGAGGATTTTTGCATCTAGGTTCATTAGAGATATTGGTCTGTAGTTTTGTTTCTTTGAAGTGTCTTTGTCTGGTTTTGGAATCAGGGTGATATTGGCCTCATAGAATGAATTTGGAAGTTCTTCCTCTTTTTCTATTTCCTGAAATATCTTGAAAAGTATTGGTGTTAGTTCCTCTTTAAAGGTTTTGTAAAACTCTGCTGTATACCAGTACAGTCCTGGGCTTTTCTTAGTTGGTAGTCTTTGGATGGTTGCTTCTATTTCCTCAATTGATGTTGGTCTGTTTAGGTTGTCTATATTCTCCTGACTCAATCTGGGCAGATCATATGACTTAAGAAATTTATCGATGCCTTCACTATCTTCTAATTTATTCGAGTATATAGATTCAAAATAATTTCTGATTATCTTCTGTATTTCTGATATTTCTGTTGTGATATTGCCATTTTCATCCCGTATGCTAGTAATTTGAGTTCTCTCTCTTCTTCTCTTTGCGAACATGGCTAAGGGTCTGTTGATTTTATTTATTTTTTCAAAGAACCAACTTCTAGTTTTGTCAATTTTTTCAATTGTTTCTTTTGATTCGATTTTATTAATTTCAGCTATGATTTTAATTATTTCTTGCCTTCTACTTCTTTTGCTGTTGTTTTGCTCATGTTTTTGTAAGACATTGAGATGAACTATGAGATTATTTATTTGTTGGTTTTTTCTTTTTTTAAGGAAAGAACTCCAAGCAATGAATTATCCTTTTAGAATTGCTTTCAAAGTGTCCCATAGATTCCGATATGTTGTGTGTGTCTTTTCATTTATCTCTTAGAATTTTTTATTTTCCTCCTTGGTGTCTTCTAAAACCCGTTGATCATTCAGTAACCTATTGTTCATTCTCCGAGTGATGCATGATTTTTCCTTCTTTCTTTTATCATTGATTTTCAGTTTCATTCCATGATGACCAGATAAGATGCCTGGTATTATCTGTACTCCTTTATATTGTCTAAGAGTTGCCCTGTGACATAATATATGATCTATTTTTGAGAGATATCCATGTGCTGCTGAGAAAAAAAGTTTAACTGCATGATTTTGTGTGGTATATTTAATTATATGTCAATTAAGTCTAGGTTATTAATTGTGTTATTGAGTTCTATAGTTTCCTTATTCAACTTTTGTTTGGAAGAATTGTCCAGTAGTGAGAGAGGTGTTTTGAAGTCTTTTATGATTATTGTATTGTGGTCTATTAGACTCTTGAACTTGAGAAGAGTTTGTTTGATGAACATAACTGCACCATTATTTGGGGCATATATATTTATGATTTTTTTGTTTTGTTGGTGAATGGTTCCCTTGAGCAGTATGTAGTGTCCCTCTTTATCCCTTTGATTAACTTTGGCTTAGGTCCGCCTACCTGCAGGAGCAGGCAGCGTCTCTACCCTTCTGTGGGCGATGGTCCTGTTCTGCCAGCGGGTCACAAGTCCGCCTACCTTGCAGGCGCGGGCATTGGGTCTGCCCCTCCATGCTGCTGGGCCTCTTCTGTCTGCGGGTTGCAGGTCTGTCTACATTGCAGGCGCGTGTGGTGGCTCTGCCCCTCCCCAAACCGGGGCGATGTGTCTACCACCCTGGTGGTCCCCTGAACCTGGTCTGTCGGTGTTCGCAGGTCCGCCTACTTTGCATGCGTGGGAGGCATCTCTGCCCTTCTGAAGTCTGCTGGGCCTGTTCTGCCTGTGGGTCGCAGGTCCACATAACTTGAAGGCACGTGGCGACTATGCCCCTCCCCCAACCAGGGCAATGTGTCTTTCACGCTGGCGGGCTGCTAGGCCTGTTCTACCGGTGAGACACAGGTCTGGCTACCTTGCAGGTGCGTTTGGTGGCTCTGACCCTCCCCCTCTTCATGTATTTTTAAAGTTAACAAATATGTGAATTACTGTCTCCATTTCTCTTTACCCTATTCAGCACATGCATTTTTATATGCACATATAGAATCCTACCTGGTGCCACACGTATACTTGTGAGGTTGCTGACTTGGCAGATACAATTTGTGAGAAGAGATCACTCCTCCTAAACGCTGTTGGAACTGAAAATTCAAACTATGGGTGAGCATCCTAGTTGAACAACATTATACATAAATCTATGTTCAGTAAAATGAAGATTTTTGGATTTGTGGATGATATATATTTCATGATGTATTTCAATTGGCATATATGTTGCTACTTTTTAATGTCAATGTGTGTGTGTGTGTGTGTGTGTGTGTATATATATATATATATATATATATATATATATATATATATATATATATAAACACTCTCCAGATTTTTCAAAATATGAAATAAATGTGTCTTATTAAACAATCCCTAAATTCATTCATGTTCATGTATGTGGATTTATAATCAAATTTTCACAAGATTATTCTCAAGATATTGATCCACCTGAAATACATATTTTTTTCCTGTACTGAAAACTCAGTTCAGTGAAGGGTGTATACAAATCCTAATATCTCTACAGTAACTTACATAGTTTATCATCAATGCAAGTAGATTCCTGGGACATAATATGTATTTTGACCACCATTTTTATTCAACATTGGTACATTACTATTTTATCAGTTTTTGCACATAATAGGATATATATTTCATGCACAAGTTCAAAAATTTATAGGCATTTGTTTCACTTTCAATCATCTCTTTCTTCAGAACACCTGTATTCCTCCATATTTCTTGACTGGACTTTTCATGGGGCTTCTTTCCAAACACATTATTTTCGATTTCCATAATCTCTTTTGAAGCAAAACTCACACACCCTTCATGATAAACAATAAATCTAATATTACCGTTAGATGTATAACTGGTTGGAATGAATGATTGTATATCAATATAAGATTTTTTATATATTTTCAGATATCAATTCAATCCATTATATACGTGAAAACTGTTATATTATTTATTCACTATATGGTCTATTCATGCATTATCTCTATACACATAGACGTAGGATATACCTATTTGTACCCCCAATACTAATTTATACGTCTTCAATATATTACTCCCAGAAATGGTGGAAGATATACTCATGTCACCTGATACATTTTACCACAGTAGTATTCTGGAAACAAAATGCAAAGGTCACACTTATGATTGTACCAAAGCCTAAATGGAATTGAGCATTGATTACTAAAAACATCCATGTACATGATGCCTAATGCTCTCATATGTCAATCCTTTTGGTGACTACATATTTGTTTCTTCAAGAGATTATATATTCTACTTCAAGCATCTTGAAAATGTCTGATCCTATCACTCATATTATATTTCGCCTCATTTCCTAATGTCTCTATAGATATCTGCTTTCCTACATATTTTCCCCAGTGCATCATTGTGACTGACCCTTCACATGATCTGACATTTACATTCACTCTCTACCCGAAATGCTATTGGTAAGGAACTTTGGTCCAAATCCTATACTCACTCTTCTTCCTAAACCTAACGACTATCTTCCGAATGCTACAGACTATCCCTTTTTGACTGGATGTTCTCTTCGACATTCAATCATCCAAAGTACAAGGTTCAATGCCATTGTATATCGATTTATCTGAGACATCTGTGCAGAACATAATTCAAGGCTAAGTATCCCAATCAAGGGCCCAATGCCATTCTGGGCTTCAAATCTTACCTAGATTTATGTTTACATACTTATATTTCACATATATATTCTTATAAATATTGCAGGTTCCCAATACCATTATTCACCCCTCAGAATGATTTGTAACCCAAATTGAACCTGTTATTAACCTTAACCATACACTGTTCCCTCAATCTAACTTTAATGAATTGCAGGCACAGAGTTGGTTTTACAATACAGGAATGTAGGGGATCTTCCACCTGATGAGAACCTCAAACTTCCATGCAGAAATGATCCCTGGAGAACATGTAGGCAACTATGAAGGACATGAGAGAGCAATAGTCATCTTCCATGGCAAACAACCTCGTCAACGTGAAAGGATGTGTCTGAATCAGCCTCTATCTTCTTAATGTAGAGAAGATGGTACAAACAAGGCCTGTGTGGAGAGATGTTCCCGGGTGCATATGATTGATATACCATTCTAACTTGTGAAATTGTCACAGGAATTAGGGGCAGCTTCAATCTCATGGGACCCTTTGAAGCAACTGTTACGACAAAGTGGTTGCCAAGGGGAGACCTCATTCAGTTCCTGATGGATGTGACCTCACCTCACTTCCTTGGTGATGAAACTCTCTGAACTTGGGATCCAGGAAGCCAGGCAACCAGAGACAGTCTCAGTCCCAGTCCCAGTGGGCTCACTTTTTCGAATTTACAGAGGAGAGAGTCAGTCTCTCTTGGTACCTACTGATGTGAGGATGGCCAAAGGCTAGTAGAGCTCTGAAGAGGGGCCTTTCCTGAGAAAGCAGGTAGTGCCTCAAAGCTGGCTCCTGACAACTTCATAGGGTTGGCCAAGGAGACCAGATCTGAGACAGGACAGGCCATTTCGTGGGAACATAGTATGGCCCACCAGTCAGAGGACACTCCGGATAGACACAAACCTACTTGAGGGAAGGTAGTGCTTTTGTGGGTGTCGGAGGGAGTTTGTGGTTTTGTCTCATGTTCTGAGAACAGGAAGGAAAGTCAGTTTGTTTAATTTGGAGTGTACTGTTTCTCATAAGTCATTTGAAAAGGCGAGTGATTCTATGTGTGTGTATCAAACTCTGTCCGTTGATGTACACATTAGAAAATAGAATGCATCAGTGGATTGTCCTGTCTAGTAGAATGCTTCCCAGCATTCATCCTGCCCAATTTATGAATGGACTTTGGCTTGCCTTATTGATGGGCAACACCTACTGTCTTCTTAAGTTCCTGATTTCTTCCTGAATTCTGGCCACTCTCCAGAATACGCTCGTGGTTTTGTGTCCAAGATATGTACCACCTCCAATCTCTCTGACATGACCATGTACTGGATCGTTGAAAAGAATAGAAGCATCTCAGAAAACACATATATCAGTGTGACCAGGAAAGTTTCATTGGAGAAACCCTGCTTTGGGCCATTTGCTTACCTATGGTTCTGTTGCCCTGAATGTCAGGAAGGTCTTTGCCTCAGGCTATACTTTTTGAAGCCTGAAGAAAATTGTTTTCAAATGGAAATGAATGGGGATTACCTGTGGATCTATGCTAAATTGTTTTGGAAAGGGATGTGTCTGAATCAGCCTCTTGGCCCTGTGTGAGGTGGTGGCTTAAATTTTCAGCACCATATAGATCTAAAGAAAGATCCCATGTATGTATCCACAAACAAAATGTGAAAAAGATCACTCATTGTGAATGAAGCCTCTTCCCTTCCTCTTTTAGTTTCCTGACCTCCATCAAGTTAGAATAGGGATCCTTTGTGCTAAATGAGTTCTTCACACGACTGCAGAGGAGCTTGGTTTTTCTTATGACTCCAAATCACATAAAGAATCTATACCTGACAGTCAGTACACCTTAAATTGGAGAAGCAGAGCAGTATTATTGGCAGGCCTATTTTATCACTCCTGATTCACAGGAAGGGTGTCCAGGCCACCATGATTTTAGGCAAATGAGGGGCAAGGGAGCTTACTTTGGACACTGTCTTAGGCTGCGACTCTCATGGTAACCTACAGCCAGAGGTTATGATGAGTGTCTATATGGAAGAAGATGAGGGCCATGTGGGAGTGTTTTGGTTTTAATTATGGTCATTTGTGTGGAAGTTGGAAGAGAAGACTGGGTTCACCTTGGATTGATACAGGTGTGATTCCCCTTAGAGACTGAGTTTTGGAACTGATCTCAGAGAAGTATTGCCAAGAAATGGATTGGGGTTTAAGAGGCCACACATGAGAGTCTCCCTTGAAAACTGAGATCTAGTCCCAGGGTGGCTTTCCCCAAAGCACTGGGAATCTCAGCCAGGATATCACATGATTTTATTCTGAAAGACTTGGCAGCCATAGTTGAGAGTCAATAGATACATGGACCTCACATTGTAGACCTCAATGGGCCTGGCTTCATGTGACATTTTGGCCACTCTTTGGGAAGCCTTGCCTGTGAGAGTGTAAGGGTAAAAGTAATTGAATTTAAAGTGTAAAAGTTAAAGAGTAAAAGACCCATCAGGTCTTGCCAGCTACTTTTCTTCTCAGGTTGAGTACTGTCTGCCTTTAATCTTTGTTTCAGAACTTGTGTTAAACGTTTACTGTGTGTCCGTGTTAGTGTCATGTTTGTATTGTCCTGTCCCTGTCTTTGCTTGAGTAACTCCCAGTATGGGACAAAGCCATTCCACACCTCTGTCTCTGACCCTTGATCATTGGGCGGATGTCAGCTCAAGGGCCAAGAATCTTTCTTTTTCAGTGAAACGCTGGACCTGACAGACACTCTGCACTTCAGAATGGCCCACCTTTAGAGTTGAATGGCCCCCAGGAGGGCCCTTCCACCTCCCTCTAATCTGCAAAGTCAGAGATATTGTCTTTCAGCCAGGGCCGTGTGGCCATCCAGACCAGCAGCCATATATTTTAACCTGGCTGGACCTCTGTAAATTTCCTGCCATATGGGTGAAGCCTTTCCTGGTCCCTGCCTCCACCTCTACCCCTTCCCCCAAGATCCTATCACTCAATATTTCTGCTCCTCCCCCCTTTTCCCTCCATTCTCCCTGAGTCACAAGAACGTAGATCTTGTGGTTGTGAACGAACGGGAGCTGCATGATGATCTTTGTGTATCTTTTTGTCTGTGTCTCTGTTAAGTGTGATGGCATTGTTTTACATTGGACCGATGAAGAGTCCCTAATTCCAAATGGCATTAGATGTGTGGAAGTAACTTTAGCTAAATTTTAACCTAATGCTTCTCCTGTGAGGGACCAAAATTCAACAGAACTGCCAGCTTTTATGTTCTCACCTTTTACACCTCTCTTTGCTGTGTTTTAAAGAATTTTGATAAACTTTACCCCCCTTTGTTAAGCGAGATTAAGGAAGCAGTGTTTTATTTTCTTCCCATAGTTAGCTTGAGCACGCCCACTGCAGAGGGAAATGCCTGGGGTCTAAAAACTTTGATATCTCGCTTAAACTTTTCTCAAACTCGAAAAAACTGCAAGCAGAAGGTGAACTTTTTGGGGATCTGACTACTAAAAAGTTAGGAGATGTGAGAAATGCCTAGTGCCTGGGGTCAGACCAAGCCAGAGGAACTAATCCTATAAGTAAAAGGTGGAACTAAGGGGCTCCCAGCAGCTGCCAAAGCCATTTTGCTTTAGGGAGTTTCCTCCTTCCTTACCTGCACTTTAGGGATTACCCCACCTCTGTTTACTTAACTAAGGGGGCAATAAATGCAGTAATGTGTTGATATTATAGATTGTTTCTTGGGGAGGATCTTGGCCAAATGTGAATCTAAAAGATGATTTTTTAATTGTAACAATTTGGTTTCTGAATGGGTTTCTAAAGCATTGCACTATCTTGCAGTTAAAAGTTCGGTTTAAGCAATTGTTTAGTTTTATTTCAGATAATTCATGATAGAAAACATAAATATTTAGGATAAAAAAATTAGAAAGTTTCAATTTGAACTGGGTAGCCTGAGAAAATTTCATTAGGTATTCCAGTGCATTAATTTGGGCAAAGATAATAAATTATGAAATGATATCTGTTCCCCTCAGTGTCTTTTTACCTGAACTCAAACTAGACCCCAACCAAAAAGTAAATTATATGGTATTTATTAATTACTGGCCAGTCATCTTTTTTTAAGGACTCTTGCTTTTTCTTAGATTCTGTATTTTTTGAGTTCATGATTTTGGTCCTACAGACCTAGGTTAATGTTTTTCTGATCAACTGTGGAGTTTTGAAACGTTGCAATGGAGATTTCACCTGAAAAAGCTACAAGGGTGTTACACTTGTGTTACGTGTTGTATGTCGGTATGTCCGTATGTGTGTATGTTCAGATATCCTTCAGTGATATCACAATTGACAGATGAGGAGTGCTCATAAAAAAATTTTAAAAATATGTCCAAATTTCTTTGATTCATGTGATTCAAATGGTTCAATTTAAATTGTGTAAACAGATAAAAATAAAGAGGTCTTAAATTAAGCTTATAAATTTTTCTAGGTGTTCAAAGAGACCCTAATAAAATGTTGATGTCTATGAAATAATCTCCTTAAATTCAGAAATTTACAGATATTGTTTTAAAGTGTGAACAAAAGGATGTTAACAGATGAAAAACAGAAACTAAAAGGTTCTAGATATGGATTTAATAGAGGGAAAATGTGTTTCTGGATAAGAGAGTCAATGTGATTAAGTAATGAAGAGGGTTTAAGTAAGTGATAAAAGAGGTCTGTGTAAGTTGGTTATGTGTGTAAATTTTTGAGCAAGTAATCCTAAAAAAAAATTAAAAATTATACAACTTTGGTTAAACAACAACTGTTATTTTTCAGTACTTTTCTTGTGCTCTCTTACTCTGCATAATGAAGTCCTTCCAAAACCAATTGCAGAAAGTTTCTAATTAGACTTTCAACCAGCTTCTGCTTAGGCACTACAAGCCTATGATGACCGATGAACCCCCAGCATCTTCAAGAGAACAGTTCACTAAGTGCTGAAGCTCACTACCAGGCACGATGGAATGCAACAGAAATCAGACAGTGGGAGACAACAAGTTCGGAGAAACTCTTAATCTGACATCCCGGATTCATGAGTGTTTATTTCCTTCTAAGATTCCTCATGGCCCTTGGTCTCTTTTTTGTCAGTTCCTCAGCATGGAACTTCTGCCAAAAATTGACCTTTGCTTTAATCTTTATCTTCATTCTGTTTTTATTCGCTCTGATTTTCTTCAGGTGCTGGTAACGCCAACATGGCGCCTATCTGGAAGAACTTACCAATAAACGGGTTGCCTGCCATTTATCTAAGCCCTAAGATCTCCCCCTTAGTTCTATGAAAGCACACAGCTTTTGCAAGGTTAATTATGGTGCTATTAATGAGTTCTTATCTTCCAGGTATACAAGTCTGTAAGGTAAAAGCTTCAAAAGAAAATTATATCAACCTGGTGTTCTAAAGTTGTATGGTAATTCTGGGCTTAAAAAAACATGTTGGAGACATGTTCATATCATTTGTGTTCTACAATTGGACTTGTTATCAATAAGATATGTACAGTCCCATGTTACTTTTCACACTGAGATACAATTTTAAAACACCAAAATACTTTGCTACTTTTCTACAAAAGGGTTCAAAGCTTTCAGCCTTTCTTTAATTCATGTTTTAGGTGTGATATTATGTTGTGTTAGCTAATTTTTATGTAAACTTGAACAACAATTTATGTAAACTTTGTAAAATGATCAACTTCAGAACTATAGTGCTTGAGATTTATAAAGAGCCCTGCCTTACTTGAGATAAGACTTTGTCTCATCTCACTACATGTGAAAGTGGCTATTAAAGAAGTAAGCCAGATTTCGGTACAGTTAAAGTTGTGTCCAAAAGTAGGTTTTTGCCAAGATTACTAGGATCTCAAATAGGAAATTATGATGTATAACCCTGCCAGAATTCAAGGTAGATATTACGTAAGCTAAATATGTTTTTACCCTAGTTAGTTTTGTTTTGAAGTATGCTTATAGATGGTTTAATGATTGCCTATTAATGTTTTAAAGAGGTATTTCTTTAAGAACACACCCTAGGTCAACATAAGATAAGGAGTTATCACCTACAGGATAGAGAGATAGACATTAAAGCCCAGTGCTCTTAATATATTGCTGTTAACTTATTTGCTGGATGTTTAAGATCAAGTTTTTAAAATTAGTTAAATTAAAAGGGCCAAGAAAACCAATATTCGGCTCTTGCCCCCTGAGTCAGTCTGAATCAGGGAATAGGGGACTTCTCCAAAGGACTCCTCTGCAACTCTAGGCCACGTAACCTCCTGAGCAGGGAGATTAAAGAGACTAGTGGAGGACAGAAAGCCAATCAGTGCATTTGCTGTAAAGATGAGGGTCATCAGAAAGGGGAGAAATCCCTGATGCTTCCAAGGGAAGCCACATTGTCAAGCAAGGCCTGGACCCATCATAAGGTAAATGGCACTAGCAGAACTGAGAAGCTGCTATAAAGTTCCCCCGAGGACTCCCAGGGAAACTCAGCTGACTGTTGACAATTGATAAGAACAAAAGTCAGTTTGACTTGCCTCATCTTAAACACTTAGCAAAGAAAGTTAAAGCCATAGCACAGTTGTTCCTGGACATTTTAAATGATAATAATAGTTAAATGTAACTTCCAAAACTAGTAAACTTGAGGCTACAAAAGCGATTCTCAGACGGGAATGCCTGATAACTATTAAAAAAAACTGCCAGAGAAGTTTTTAATTTGAGGCCCACAGATATTCCTAACCTACACATGTAGCCTTGGTGTTTGCTAGTATGGTTATCCAGCCCTAACAGAATTAAATATTTCTCTATTAGACACACAGGTCATACTTGTAAAAGGATTTTGCAAGATCAGATGACATTAAATTATTAGACTATATCTTAAAGGAAAGGACATCTATAAACCTAAATGTTAGTTGTTGTGTTTACATACCTAACATTTCTGGCAAAGTGACAAATATCCTTAAAGATTTACATGCTCAGATAGAAGCCATGTCCTCAGGATCTTTGTCATGAAAACAATATCTTAGCCTCTGCTTCTTGGTACTTCTTGGTAAACATTGTTAGTCTCAGTCTTGGCCATTATACTCATTGGCATATTTCTGTGCTGTGACATTTATTGCTGGATCAATATGGTTCCAGTAAATTAATAAATTCTTGTTTCCTTTATAGACCACCCATCATTCGAATGGCCCTTCAGCCTAATACTTCTCAATTGGACTTTTATCATGGACCCCTCGATTGACCCGATTATTAAAGTGGGACTCCAAACTGTTTGCCCCACACCGTCCCTTTTCAGCCTGAAGAAGCCAGAAAGATTCTCTTTGCCCCCCCCCTTCCTTACAGCAGAAAGGTGTTTCCAAATTAGAGGGAGGGAATGAAGCCAGATTACAAGTTAGGTAGTCAGTGTAGTTACATAAATCGGGGTCTAATTATGAGTGAAATCTAAAATGGAGGCCATGCTGAAAATGATTCCAGGGAACGCAAAACAACTCATGAAATGTGAAACCCTTCAATAATCATGATGCATTACTTTTAAGATTAAAAGTATTCAGAAAAAAGGAGTGGAGAATGTAAGGGGAAAAGAAATTGAAGTTAAAGCATAAAAGTTAAAGGGTAAAAGACCGGGTGTTGTAAAGTTTCTAAGCTGCAAGGTCTGAGTTAAAATGTAAAGGATTAGGTAGTGTTAGGTTTCTATGCTACCTGCAGAACCTGAAAACCCTGTAGCTGTTAGGACAATACTGGAACTGCTCAGTAAATATTCCCACTGACTCCCTGGTTGTCCAGTAACTCGGGACTCTGTGTAACTGATCATGTAGTCCTTTAGGCCCTAAAACCAATCAGTTTGAATGTGTACCCCGTTTAGAAATGACCTATCACTCCACGCTGACCTGTTCCGGCCAATGAATGAACTAATCATGTTTAGGAGTTGTTGCTGAATTTTCCCACAGTGTATAATGATTTGTTAAAGGAGACTGTGATACATGTAAAATCCCCGACCTTTCAAAAGTGTACTTAAGCCGTGCTCATTCCCTGCTTGGGGCTCTGGGCTGTTTTCCCTTCTTGAGTGGGCACAGAGCCCCAGCATGCTGGTTCAATAAATCCTCTTCTGCAAATTGCATGAGTGGTTACTTGGTGGTCTCTTTCTCTCACGCTTCACCTGACCCTTACAAGAGTTCTCCAGACCTTTTATTGAAATGAGCTACCTCAACATTTAATGGATTCTGAATGAATTGAAACCCACAGTGCCTTCAAATTCATCCTTGAAAAATGGCTACATAAGTACCATGAGTTTTTTGAAATTGCCATGACCAGGTGGCACTGGAGAACCTTTGGATTACCTGTTGCTTATCATGAGTGTACCAGAAAGTGCCTTGATTGAATGGGTTATATGAAAATGGTATAGAACAGAGATGACATTAAGTTGGAAGCTGCTGAGTAGTGGGCCTACAGCAGTGGTGTTCAGGTGTGTGATAAAACATTTTTTTTTAATGTGGATCTGTCATTGGCTTCCAAATGGCTTGTGGCTGTCATGGTGCAGCCAGCTGACCCTTGTATGTAAAGGCATCTTGTTATATGGAGAGGTGCCAGGGCAATGTTCAGAATCAGGTTGTTATGGTCAAGGGAGCAAGCAATGTGGGATAGAAGCCTGGTTGTTGAATTCTCCCCCAGATGCTCATCCACCACACGTGACAGAACTCCCTCCAGGACTGTTTCCCAGTTGAACTCCTTGTATTTCATGAAGGAAATACCAAACTCCCAGTGCAGGAGCAAGAAAAACATGAAAAGTGGAGGATGACCAAATGGCTTCACAGTCCACACGGGGAGAAACTTAGCCCCTAGTGGCAACAGTTTACCTACAAAGAGAGAATTCAGCACTGCTGCCTCATGTTCATTGGAAAATTAGAAAACATATCCTCCAGGTCACATAGATGCAGACCCAGCTTTGATGGTCTCACTACAAAGGAAGCTAAAGATTCTGACAACAACATATATTTCAAGTGCCCAACCTCAGAGGCAGTTTCTCCAGAAGTCTTTAGGCCAGCAGAGCTCCATGGTTGTGGAGTTTTAACCCTGTCCCTTACTTTTGGAAACTCCTCTACCACTTCCAAGGTTGTGAAATCCTGAGCACTTTCCTTTCCAGATATGTATTCACAGATTTTCTAACTCTTCTCCTCTAATTGTGTCTTACTTGTGGTGAAGGTAATGTCAAGGCATTGTTCTGATTGAGTGTTGGAAGATTTTTGTGAAGCACATATTTGCATACACATTGGATTCATTTTCCCATTTTCCTTTCAAAATACTGAATCCCTAACACTAACCCATACCCCACTAGACTCTGCCTACTAATCCTAATATGATGAGAAAAATAACCCAAACAGAATTGAAATACAAGGAGTTCAGAGGAGGCATGTTGTATAGTTGGACTTGCCTTTTGCATGAAAAAGGGTAGGTGTTATAAAATTAGTTTATTTTTAATTGAAATAGTTCTTCATGTATTTTGAGGAGTGGGGCTAGAGCATTGGTGTGCAGGTGACCTGACTGGAGTTCCTTGGTGATAAAACTCTCTGACTTTGGGATCCAGGAAGCCAGGCACCCATAGTCAGTCCCAGTCCCAGTCCCAGTGGTCTCCCTTGTTTGGATTTACCAAGGATAGAGTCATTCTTTTTTGGTAACTACTGATGTGAGGCATGTTGTATAGTTGGACTTGCCTTTTGCATGAAAAAGGGTAGGTGTTATAAAATTAGTTAATTTTTAATTGAAATAGTTCTTCATGTATTTTGAGGAGTGGGGCTAGAGCACTGGTGTGCAGGTGACCTGACTGGAGTTCCTTGGTGATGGAACTCTCTGACTTTGGGATCCAGGAAGCCAGGCACCCATAGTCAGTCCCAGTCCCAGTCCCAGTGGTCTCCCTTGTTTGGATTTACCAAGGATAGAGTCAGTCTTTCTTGGTAACTGCTGATGTGAGGGTGGCCAAATGCCAGGAAAGCTCTGAAGAGGGGAATTTCCTGAGAAAGCAGATAGTGGCTCACCACTGGCTTCTGAAAATTTCACAGTGTTGGCCAAGGAGACCAGATCTGAGACAGGACAAGCGATTTTGGGGAAACATAATATGGCCCACCAGTCAGAAGACACTCCGGATAGTCACAGACCTACTTGGGGGAAGGAGGTGTCTTTGTGGGAATGAGTGTCGGTTTGTGGTTTTGTCTCATGTTCTGAGAATAGGTAGGAAAGGCGGTTTGTTTTGTTTGGAGTGAACTGTTTCTAGTAAGTCCTTTGATGAGGCGAATGTTTCTATGTCTGTGTATCCCACTGTATCCATTGTTGTAGACATTGGAAAAGAGAATGCATCAATGGAAGAGTCCTGTCTAGTAGAAAGCTTTCCAGCATTCATCCTGTGCAATTTATGAATGTACTGTGGCTTGCCTTAAGGATGGGCAACACCTGCTATCTTCCTAAGTTCCTGTTTTCTTTCTGAATTCTGCTTACACTCCAGAATAGGCTCATGGTTTTGTGTCCAAGATATGTACCAAATCCAAGCTCTATGACAAGGCCATGTACTTGAGAGCTGAAGGGAATGTGTAGCATCTCAGAAAACTGAGATATCAGTGTAACCAAGAATGTCTCAGTGGTGAACCCCTGCTTTGGGAATTTGCTTATCTATTGTTGTGTTGCCTTGAATGTCAGAAATGTCTTTGCCTCAGGCCACACCTTTGTGAAGCCTGAAGAAAATAGTTTTCAAATGGAAATGAATGGGCATCACCTGTGGCTCTTTGCTTAATTACTTTGGAAAGGGATGTGTCTGAATCAGCCTCTTGGCCCTGTGTGAGGCTGTGGCTTAGATTTGCAGCACATGATGGATCTAAAAAAAATCCCAGGTGTGCATCCAAATCCAACATGGCCAAAATAGCAGTCATTGTGGGAAGAGTCTCTCACCTTCCTCTGTAAGTTTTCTGACTTCCATTATGTGAGAATAGGGATCCTTTGGGTCAAGTGAATTCTTTAAAGGCCTGCAGAGGCTAGCCCATAGGTGCTTGGGTTTTCTCATGACTCCAATTCACCTAAAAAATCTAAACCCCACAGTCATTAGGCCTCAAATTGGAGAAGTGAAGCAATTTAAAAGGCAGGCCTATTTGATCACTCCTGGTTCACAGGAAGCATGTCCAGGCCACCCTGACTTTAGGCAAATGAGGGGCATGGGAGCTTATTTTGGACACTGTCTTGGGCTAAGCCCCTCATGGACACCTCCAGCCAGAGGTTTAATGAGTGTCTATATATAAGAAGATGAGGGTCATGTGGGAGTGTTTTGGTTTTATTTGTGGTCATTTGTGTGGTGGTAGGAAGAGAAGACTGTGTCCACCTGGGTTTGAACTCTGGTGTGATTCCCCATAGAGACTGAGTTCTGGAACTGACCTCAGAGAAGTATTGCCATGAAATTTGTTGGGGTATTAGGAGGCCACGCATGAGAGTCACCCTTGGAAACTGAGATATAGGCCCAGGGTGGCTTACTTCAGAGCACTGGGAATCTCAGCCAGAACATCACATGATTTTATTTTGAACGACTTGGCAGCCATATTTGAGAGTCAAAACACACAAGGACTTCACATTGTAGACTTAAATGAGCCTGGCTTTATGTGACCATTTGGCCACTCTTTGGGAAGACTTGCTTGTGAGAGTCCTCCAGAGCTTCATTGAAATGAGCTTCCTCACCATATAATGGTTACTGAAGTAAATGAAACTCTCAGTGCCTCCAACTTCATCCTTGAAAAATGGCAAGATAAATACCATGAAATTTTTGAAAATTCCATGACCAGGTGGCAATGGAGAAACATTGGATATGCTGTTGCTGATCATGAGTGTAACACACAGTGCCTTGATTGACTGGGTTTCACCAAAATAGT
Organism: Callospermophilus lateralis; assembly: GCF_048772815.1. Taxonomy (NCBI): domain Eukaryota; kingdom Metazoa; phylum Chordata; class Mammalia; order Rodentia; family Sciuridae; genus Callospermophilus; species Callospermophilus lateralis. Next base: position 6,208,106 of record NC_135316.1, on the reverse strand, counting down.
GTAGAACAGAGATCCCAGTAAGTTGGAGCCTCCTGAGTAGTGGGCCTAGAGCAGAGGTGGGCAGGTTGAGATAAAACATCTGTGGTGGTTTCATGTGGATCTGCCATTGGCTTCCAAATGGCTTGTGACTGACATGTTGCAGCCTGCCGACCTTTATATGTAAAGGCATCTTGTTATATGGATAGGTTTCAGGGAAATGTTCAGAATCATGTTGCGATGGTGAAGTTGGAAGCTATGTGGGACAGTAGCCTGGTTGGTGCATTCTCTTGGAGACCCTGTCCCACAACACATGACAGAACTCCCTCCAGCATTGTGTCCCCGTTGAACTCCTTGTATTTCGTGAAGCAAATACTGAACTTCCAGTGCAGCAGCAAGAAACATCACGAAAATTGGAGGATGACCAAATGGCTTCACAGTCCACACAGGCAGAAACTTAGGCCCCAGTGGCAACAGTTGACCCACAAAGAAAGAATTCAGCACTGCTGCCTCATTTTCATTGAAAATAAGAAACCATGTCCTCCAGGTCACATAGATGCAGACCCAGCTTTGATGGTCTCACTACAACGGAAGCTGAAGCTCCTGACAACAACATATATTTCAAGTGCCCAACCTCAGAGCGAGTTTCTCTAGAAGTCTTTAGGCCAGCAGAGCTCCATGTTTGTGTAGTGTTTACCCTGTCCCTTACTTTTGGAAACTCCTCTTCCACCTCCAAGGTTGTGAACTCCTGAGCATATTCAATTCCACATATGTATTCACAGATTTTCTAACGCATCTCCTCTAAAGGTGTTACTTGGGGCCAAGGTAATGTCAAGGCATTGTTCTGGATGAGAGTGGGAAGATTTTTGTGTAGCACATATTTGCATTCACATTGGATTCATTTTCCAATTTTCCATTCGAAATACTGAATCCCTGACAGTAACCCATATCCTACTAGACTCTGACTACTAATCGTAATATGATGGAGAAAAATAACCCAAACAAAATAGAAATACAAGCAAATCAGAGGAAGCATGGTGTACAGTTGGACTTACCTTTTTCATTATATAGGTAGGAGTTATGAATCTAGTCAAGTTTTTTGTTGAAAGAGTACTCCATGTGTTTTCAAGTTTATCAAATATGTGAATTCCTGTCTCCCAAATTTGTCTGTATCCTATTCAGCACATGTATTTTTATATGCACTTATAGAATCATACTTTGTATCACATGTACATTCTTGTGAGGTGGCTGACTTGTCAGATACAAATTGTGAGAAGAGATCACTCCTCCTAAACTCTGTTGGAAATGAATATTTAACCTGTGGGTGAGCTTCCTAGTTGAAGAACTTTATGCATAAATCCATGTTCAGTAAAATGAATAATTTTGGATACGTGGATGATATATATTTCACGACGAATTTCGATTGGCATATACATTGCTAGTTTTAATGTCTGTTTTTGTGTGTGTTTGTGTGTGTGTGTGTGTGTGTGTGTATGTATATATATATATATATAGATAGATAGATAGATAGATAGACAGATAGATAGATAGATATAGATATAGATATACGCACTGTCCAGATTTTTCAAAATATGAAATATATGTATTTTTTGGCCACTCTTTTGGAAGCCTTATCTGTGAGAGTCCTTTAGAGATTTTATTGAAATGAGCTTCCTCAACATTTAATGGTTCCTGAATGAATTGAAATCCACAGTGCCAACAACTTCATCTTTGAAAAATGGCTCAAAAAATACCATGAAATTTTTGAAATTCCCATGAGCAGGTGGCACTGGAGAACACTTGGATGTCTTGTTGCTGATCATGAGTGTACCAGACAGTGCCTTGACTGACTGGGTTTCATGAAAATTGTGTAGAACAGAGATGCCAGTAAGTTGGAGCCTGCTGAAAAGTGAGCCCAGAGCTGTGGTGTGCAGGTGTATGATAAAAGATCCGTGGTGGGGCCATGTGGATCTGACACTGACTTCCAAATGGGTTGTGGCTGACATGGTGCAGCTAGCAGGCACTTATATGTAAAGGCATCTTGTTATATGGAGAGGATACAGGGCAATGTTCAGAATCAGTTTGCTATGGACAAGGGGGCAAGCTATGTGGTTTTAAAGCCTGGTTGGTGAATTCTCCTGCAGACCCTGACCCTCCACACGTGACAGAACTAGCTCCAACACTGTGTCCCTGTTGAACTCCTTTTATTTCATGAAGCAAATACCAAAATCCCAGTGCAACAGCAGAAACACCACGTAAATTGTAGGATGACCAATTGGCTTCACAGTCAAGACGGGGAGACACTTAGCCCCCATGGCCACAGTTTACCTACAAAGAGAGAATTCAGCACTGCTGCCTCAGTTCTTTGGAAAATAGAAAACCATGTCCTCCAGGTCAGATAAATGCAGACCCATCTTTGATGGTATCACTACAAAGGAAGCTAAATCTCCTGACAACAACATATCATTCAAGTGCTTAACCTCAGTGACAGTTTCTCAAAAAGTCTTTAGGCCAGCAGGGTTCAATGAGTGTGGAGTGTTTATCCTGTCCCTTATTTTGAAAACTCCTCTACAACTCCCAAGGTTGTGAACTCCTGAGCATTTTCCATTCCAGATATGTATTCACAGATTTTCTAACTCTTCTACTCTAATTGCATGATAAAGGGTAGGTGATAAAATCTGGTCAATTTTTAATTGAAATAGTTCTCCATGTGTTTTGAAAGGTATCAAATATGTGAATACCTGTCTCCCTTTCTCTGTTGCCTATTCAGCACATGTATTTTTATATGCACATATAGAATCCTACCTGGTACCACACGTACATTCTTGTGAAGTGGCTGACTTGGCAGATACAAATTGTGAGAAGAGATCACTCCTCCTAAACGCTGTTGGAACTAAAAATTCAAACAATGCGTGAGCTTCCTGGTTGAACAACATTATACATAAATCCATGTTCAGTGAAATAAATAATTTTGGTTCTGTGCATGATATGTATTTCATGATGAATTTCGATTGGCATATATATTGCTACTTATTAATATCTCTGTGGGTGTTTTGTGAAAAATCTACACTCTCTAGATTTTTCAAAATATGAAATATATGTGTCTTATTATACACTCCCTAAATTCATTCATTTTCATGTATGTGGTTTTATAATCAACTTTTCACGAGAGTATTTTCAGAAATATTCATCTACCTCAAGTACATATTTGTTTTCTAGTACTAAAAACTTACTTAGCTGAATGGTGCATACAAATCCTTATATTTCTCCAGTAGCTGACACAGTTTAACATCAAAGCAAGTAGATTCCTATGGGACATGATGTGTATTTTGATGTTCAATTTTATTCAACACTTGTACATTACTATATCTTCAGTTTATGGACCTCATAGAAAATACATTTCATCCACAGTTCACATATTTAAAGGCATTTGGTACACTTTCAATCACTTCCTGCTTCAGATCACATGTATTCCTCCTTTTTTTGACTGGACTAAACAAGAGACTTCTTCCAAACACAATATTTTTGATTACCATAATCATTTTGAAGCAAAACGCACACACTTTTTATGATAAACCATAACCCTAATACTACCATTAGATGTATAACTGGTTGGAATGAATGATTGTATATCAATATAAGATTTCCTGTATATTTTCAGATATCAATTTATTCCAATTCTAAAGTTGGAACCAGTTATATTTTTTATTCACAGTATGGACTATTCATGCATTATCTCTATATTCATAGAAACAGGGTACAACTATTAGTATCCCCAATACTAATTTATAAGTTTTCAAAATATTGCTCCCCCATAATGGTGGAAGAAATACTCATGTCACCAGACATACATATACATTTTATCACAGTAATATTCTGGATAAAAAATGCAAAGATCACACTTATGTTTGTTCCAAAGCCTAAATTGAATGTCAGTATGGATTATTAAAAAAATCCATGGAGATGATACCTATTTCTCTCAAATGTCAATCCTATTGGTGACTACATATTGGTTTCTTCAAAAGATTATATATTCAAGCACAACACTGTTGAAAATGTCTAATCCTATAACTCACTTTATACTTTGCCTAATTTCCTAATGTCTCTATTGATTCTGCTTTCCTACATGTTTTTCCCATTTCATCGTTGTGACTGACTCTTCACATGTCCTGACATTTACATTCACTCTCTACCCAAAACCCTATTGCAAAAGAACACTTGGTTCAAATCCTATACTCACATTTCTTTCTAAACAGACCGACTATCTTCCTGATCCTACCAACTATCCCTTTTTGACTGGATGTTCTCTTCAACAACGTACATGGTACTATGCCATTGTATATCGATTTGACTGAGACATCTGTGCAGAACATAATTCAAAGCTAAGAATCCCAATCAAGGGCCCAATGCCCTTATGGGATTTAAATCTTACATAATTTTCTGTTTTCATACTTATATTACACCTATGTATTCTTATAAATATCGCAGGTTCCCAATACCATTATTCATCCCGTAGAATGATTCCTAACCCAAATTGAACCTGTCATTAACACTAACAATTCACTGTTCCTCAATCTAACTTTAGAGAAGAGCAGGACAGAGTTGGTCTTACAATACAGGAATAGAGGTTATTTCCACTAGCTGAGAACCTCAAAGGTCCATGCAGAAATGATCCCTGGAGAAAATTTAGGCAGCTATGAAGGACCTGAGAAAGCAAAAGTCATCTTCCATGGCAAACAACCTGGTCAGGATGAAGGGATGTATCTGATTCAGCCTCTCACTTCTTAATGTAAAGAAGATGTACCAAACGAGGTCAGTGTATAGAGATTTTCCTGGGTGCATATGGTTGACAGACCATTCTAACTTGTAAAAGTGTCACAGGAACTAGGGGCAGCCTCCATCTCATTAGACCCTTTGAAGCAAGTGTAAGGAAAATGTGGTGGCCAAGGCAGTGACCTCATTCAGTTTCTGAAGGAAGTGACCTAACTAACTTCCTTGGTGATGAAACTCTCTGAATTTGGGATCCAGAAAGCCAGTCACACAGAGCCAGTTCCAGTTCCAGTCCCAGTGGGTTCACTTGTTTGATTTACCAAGGACAGAGCCTGTCTTTCTTAGTACATACTGATGTGAGGATGGCCAAATGTTAGGATATATCGGAAGAGGGCCCTTTCCTGAGAAAAGAGGTAGTGGCTCACCCATGACTCCTGACAAATTCACAGAGTTGGCCAAGGAGTCCAGATCTGAGACAGGAAAGGACATTTCTTGGAAACATAATATGGCCCACCAGTCAGAGGACACTCCGGATAGTCACAGATATACTTGGGGGAAGAGGTGCCTTTGTGGGTGTGGGTGTGAGTTTGTGGTTTTGTCTCAAGTTCTGAGAATATTTAGGAAAGGTACTTTGATTGGTTTGGAGTGGACTGTTTCTAGTAAGTTGTTTTACAAGGTGAGTGTTTCTATGTCTGTGTATCCAACTGTGTTTGTGGTTGTAAATATTAGAAAAGAGAATGCATCAATGGATGTGTCCTGTTTGGTAGAAAAGTTCCCAGCACTCATCCTGCCCAATATATGAATGGAATTTTGCTTGCCTTTTGGATGGGAAACACCTACTATCTTCTTAATTTCCAGTTTTCTTTTTGAATACTGGCCACACTCCAGAATAGGCTCATGGTTTTGTGTCCAAGATATGTACATCCTCCAAGCTCTGTGACATGGCCTTGTACTTGATAGCTGAAAAGAATTGGAGCATCTCAGAGAACAGAGATGTCAGTGTGACCAGTAAACTCTCAGTGCAGAAACCATTCTTTGGGCCATTTGCTTACCTATTGTTCTGTTGCCCTGAATGTCAGGAAGGTCTTTGCCTCAGGCCATCCCTTTGTGAAGCCTGATGAAAACATTTTTGAAATGGAAATGAATGGGAATCACCTGTGGTTCTTTGCTTAATTTCTTTGGAAATGGATGTGTCTGAATCAGCCTCTTGGCCCTGTGTGAGGCTGTGGTTTAGATTGCCAGAACCTGATGGATATAAAGAAAGATTCCATGTGTGATTCCAAAACCAACATGGCCAAAAGAACAGTCATTGTGGATTAAGTCTCCCCCTTCCTCTGTAAGGTTCCTGACCTCCATCAAGTAAGAATATGGATCCTTTGTTTCAAATGAGTTCTTCAAAGTGCTTCAGAGGATAGCTCATAAGTGCTTGGGTTTTCTCATTACTCCAATTCACATAAAGAATCTATACCGGACAGTCAGTAGACCTCAAATTGGAGAAGCAGAGCAGTATTAAGCGCAGGCCTATTTGTTCACTCCGGGTTCACAGGTAGGGTGTCCAGGCCACCCTGACTTTAGGCAAATGAGGGGCAATGGAGCTTATTTTGGACACTGTCTTGGGCTGAACCCCTCATGGAAACATCCAGCCAGAGGTTATGATGGGTGTCTACATGGAAGAAGATGAGGGCAATGTGGGAGTGTTTTGGTTTTAATTGTGGTCATTTGTGAGGTGGTTGGAAGAGATGACAGGGTCCACTTGGGCTTGAACTCTGGTGTGATTCCCCTTAGATACTGAGTTCTGGAACTGACCTCAGTGAAGAATTGCCATGAATTCTGTTAGGATTGTAGGAGGCCACGCATGAGAGTGGCCCTTGGTAACTGAGATCTAGGCCCAGGGTTGATTTCCACAGAGCACTGTGAATCTCAGGCAGGATATCACATGATTTCATTCTGAAAGACTTTGCAGCCATCAATGAAAGTCAAAACACACATGGACCTCACATTGTAGACCTCAGTGGGCCTGGCTTCATGTGACTTTTTGGCCACTCTTTGGGAAGCCTTGCCAGTGAGTGTTCTCCATAGCTTTCATTGAAATGAGCTTCCTCACCATTTAATGATTCCTGAATGAATTAAAACCCACATTATCTCCAACTTCATCCTTGAAAAATGGCTAGATAAATACCATGAAATTTTTGAAATTCCCATGACCAGGTGGCACTGGAGAATTTTTGGATGTCCTGTTGATAATCATGAGTGTACCAGACAGTGCCTTGATTAACTGGGTTTCATGAAAATGGTGTAGAACAGAGATGCCAGTATGTTGGAGCCTGCTGAGTAGTGCCCCAGAGCTGTGGTGTGCAGGTGTGTGATAAAACATCTATGGTGGTTCCATGTGGATCTGGCATTGACTTCCAAATGGCTTGTGGCTGACATGGTAGAGCCAGGAATGCCTTATATGTCTGAAAGCTCTCCATATAAAGGCATCTTGTTATTTGGAGAAGTTTCAGCGTAATGTTCAGAATTAGGTTGCTATCTTCAGAGGGGCAAGCTATGTGGGATAGAATCCTGGTTGGTGCATTGTACTGCAGGCCCTGACCCACCACACGTGACAGAACTCCCTTAAGCACTATATCCGAGTTGAACTCCTTGTATTTCATGAAGCAAATACCAAATTCCCAGTGCACGACCAAGAAACACCACAAAAAGTGGAGAATGACCAAATGGCTTCACAGTCCACACGGGGAGACACTTAGCCTTCAGTGGCCACAGTTTACCTACAAAGAGAGAATTCAGCACTGCTGCCTCACGTTCATTGGAAAATAAGAAACCATGTCCTCCAGTCACGTAGATGCAGATCCAGCTTTGATGGTCTCACTAGAAAGGAAGTTAAAGCTTCTGACAACAACATATATTTCAAGTGCCCAACATCAGAGGCAGTTTCTCAAGAAGTCTTTAGGCCAGCAGAGCTCCATGTTTGTGGAGTGTTTACCTGTTAGACCAGGACGTAAGAAAAGAACACTGATTCCAAATAAAATCAAATTAATGCAAACTTATTATTTCCACTGGCCAGGCTGCCCCTCCCTCCCCCATGGCGGGAACTAGACAGCAATCCACCATTCCTACAGCCTAGATTAATAGCCTAGAAAGTTACACAAACGGGGGGTTACATATAAGAGAACTCTGACAAGCATCACACTAATTGTAGTTTACATTTTGTTTTTGCTAGCCCCAACATCAGAATTTCTGAGGACCATTAGAACCTCAGAGAGGGTCATTGACTGGCCAGGAATGGCCAATATTTAGGAGGTGTCACTAAAGTTTCAGAGAGGGCTGCTATCTGGTCAGAGAACCAGGCACGGGTGAGTTCCAGGCATGGACAGGCAATCCAAGCAGGTTCAGAATTTGCAGTAATTTATAGTAAAGCCAAAATTATCTTTTCATGGCATTGTAACAAGATGGCTCCCAATTTTAATAAAAGATCAGGTTTGGTCTATCATTCCCCCCTTTTCTTATGTGTCCCTTTCAAATCTTTGATAGGGTAGGGGAAGAGCATTGAGAAAATTTTAGTCACTCAGGTAACAGTCTCCAAATATTTAGAACTCACCAAAAACCAGTCTCACTGATTTTACATGACTGAATATATTACTTATATTGATAGTCTATTTATTTTTTGCTCCATTGTTGTAAGAATAGAGGAGTCACTCATTTTGGCTTCTTCTGAGCTGAGAGAGGGTGACGTGAGGGGGCATGGTGTGAGGGACATGAGTTGCCTTTTAGAAGTCAGTTGAGGGACATGAGTTGCCTTTCAGAAGTCAGTTCATTTTGAAGTCTCATTGGGGAAAAACAGGTTGTAAAGTCACCTGGGGATGGGTTATTCTATGAGAGAAACAAAAACCATGAGCACTGAATAAATGTTGCAGCAGCTGGAACATGTCACTGTATAGAAGTTTACTCACCAGTCTTTAATATCCCCAGTTATCAGGACTGTCAACTTAATATTTAACTTTTAGTGTTACAGTTTTCCCTCACCATAGGATACCATTTAATAATTTAATGTCATCTGATCTTGCAAAATTCTTTTACTAGTATGACGACTGTGTCTAATAGAGAAAACTTTAATTCTATTACTCAGGGCTGGATAATCGTACTAGCAAACACCAAGCCTACCTATGTAGGTTAGGAATGTCTGTAGACCTTTAACCAAAAACTTCTGCCTCTGGCAGCTCCTATTGATAGTCTCTTTTCATAGTTATCAGGCATTCCTCTCTGAAAATCCTTCTTTCTTGACAAAAGTTTTACTTATTTTGGGAGGATAACATAAAGTTTATATCTTAAAATATTATTATTATTATTATTATTATTATCATCATCATTATCATTATTATTATTTAAAATGCCCAGGAATGGCTGTATTTTGGTTTTAACTGTCTTTGCTAAGTGTTTAAGATGAAGCAGTCAAACTGACTTTTGTTTCTATCTATTGTTAACAGTGAGCTGAGATTTTATGGGAGTCATTCCAGGGGAAACTTGAGAGCAGCTTCTCAGTTCTGCTAGTGCCACTTGCGCTAGGTAGGTCCAGGTCTTGCTTGACCATGTGGCTTCCCTCGGAAGCTTCAGGGATGTCTCCCTTCTCTGATGACTCTCCTTTTGTAGCAAATGCCCTGATTGGCTTTCTGTTCTTCAGTGGTCTCATTAATCTCCCTGATTGGGAGGTTATGTGGCCCAGAGTTGCAAAGTTCTTTAGAGAAGTCCCCTGTTCCCTGGATTCAGACTGACTCAGAGGGCAAGAGCCAAATATTTGTTTTCTTGGCCCTTTTCATTTAACTTTAATTTTAAATCCTCATCTTAAACATCCAGCAAATAAATTCCAACAGCCTTATATTAAGAGTACTGGGCTTTAATGTCTATAACTTTATAATTATTTGTCTTTTTATTAATTGGGATCTGTATTATTCTGTCTTGTAGGTGATGACTTATTATGTTAAATTATCCCATGTTGTATTCTTAAAGCAACACTTCTGTAAAACACTAACAGGAAATCTTTAGATCACTTATAAGGAAATTACAAGGTAAAATTAACAAGAGTAAAAATACTTAGTTTGCATAATAGCTACCCTGAATTTTTTGGCTGAGTTATACATACATTATGTCCTCTGTTTGAGATCCTAGTAATTTTGACAGAAAAAAAAAAAAAACTTTTGAACATAACTTTAAAAGAAATGAAATCTGACCTACTGCTATCGTAGTCATTCTCACATGTAGTAAGATGGGACACAGAGCCTTATCTCAGGTAAGGCAGGGCTCTTTATAAATCTTAAGTGTTTTAGTTCTAAAGCTCATCTTTGTTTTTTTATATAATTTTACAAAGTTTACATAAATTGTTTGAGGTCACATGAACATTAGCTAACAATGTATGGTATCACATTTAAAACATGAATTAAAGAAAGGCTGAAGGTTTTTTACTTTTATATAGATTAGGCTCTCATTAACTTAAAAATACATTTAAATTATTCCCCAATGGAAAAAGTAACATAAAACTTTACATATCTTATTGATAACAGGTAAATAAATAGCCAAAATATTTTTTTACCATACAACTTCAGAACACCAGCTTGATATAATGCTCTTTTAAAGTTTCTACCTTATAGACTTGTATGCCTGGAAGATATGAGCACATTAATAGCATCACAATTACATTGTTGTTTCTACATTAAGCAAGTTTAGCTTTTAAAGAAATGGCAGTACAATGCTCTAAAATAACAGTTCTTATTTAATCAGTTGTTTATTTTTTATGGTTGCTTGCTCTAGAAAAAATAAAACTTAATAAACACAATATTATGAGTAAACTTATGTTTTCAGAAATTGTTGTTTCTTTAGCACATGACTGATTTGTACAATCTTATACAAACTTTAGTACAAACTTATACAGACCTCAGTAAATCAATTAGGTATCTAACAAAAGTACTCATGAATGAGTAATCCCACATCAGATTTATTTTCTTATTTATAAAAATATTAGACAAATGCATTGAACAGTGTAAAACATTTTTTGTTGAAGGAAAAGTCCTAGAACCAAGGCATATTAGACCTTTTTTAGACATTAATATTTTATTAGATTTTTGAACACCTAGAAAAAGTTGTAAGCTTAAATTTAAAGACATTTATTTTTATCTGTTTATTCAATTTAAATTGAACCATTTAAATCACATGAATTAAAGATCTTTGGATCCATTTTTTAAAACTTGTTTTTATGAGCTCTTTTTTAATGAGTGCTCCTTATATATGTTAATTTGTGTATCATATATATAAGGACATATGTATATATATAGACATACAACACATTACAAAAGTGTGCATGCATAATAATAGTAAAGGCCTTGTAACTTTTAGCAGGTGAAAACTCCATTGCAATGTTTCAAAAACTCCACAGTTAGTCAAAGATAGAACTGATCAGAAAAACATTAACCTAGGTCTGTAGGTTCAAAATTATGAGCTCAAAAAAAAAAAAATAAAGAAAATAAGGAAAAAAATAAGAGTCCTAGAAAAAATGACTGGCCAGTAATTAGTAAATACCATACAATTTACCATTTTCATTTTTCCCTTAGGCCTCAGATCTGTCTCCTACTGAGCTTGCAGGCTTCTTCCATTTGCATTTCAAAATAAGTCCTGGCTGAGGTCTATATGGAGGAGGAAAAAACTGCTATACTGAGCATCCACCTCAGGCCTAAGGCATTTTAACCATAATTTTCAGGTTAGGATGTTGAAAATTATGATACAAGTTTAAGATACAATTCACAAAATTTTATATCTTTACATCTTGTTTTGTCAACAGATACAAAACTATGATTTACTATCCTTGTCCAAATTAATGCACTGGTACACACAGTGACATTTTCCCAGGCTACCCAATTCAAAATTCGTGAAAAAAAAGCCTGAATGATTGGGAAGTTACTTGCCAACTTGGAAGTAGAGTTCTCTATTTTTCCATCCTTAGTATTTAAGTTCTCTGGCATAAATTATCTGAAATCATTAACTAAACAATTACCTAAACCCGACTTTAACTGCAAGATTGTGCAATGCTTCAAAAACCCATTCAGATACCAGATTGTTAAAATAAAACATCATCATTTAGACACACATTGAGCTAAGATCATTCCCAAGAAACAATTTATAATATCAACACATTTTTGCACATGTCTTAAAGGGTCAGAAACAAAGACACAACACAGCCAGAAAGGAGCTCCAGACTCTGGCTGACAGAAGCTTTTAAAACAGAGCAGATAAGAGAAAAATCTCCTACACCAGTGGCACCATAGATGTCTCCACAAGTGGACCAGATGTTTTCACAGAGGGTCAATCTGAAATGTAAACTCAAGAGTCTCCATGGTGACTTTACTGCATTTAGTGTCCCCTTTTTCTTTTTCTCTTTTTTTAACAAGACAGGGGTGGCATAATTCTTACAGTGCAGGGAAGAAAGGAGGGAATTCTCTGAAGCAACAAGGTTTTGGCAGCTGCTGGGAGTGCTTCAGTCTCTCCATTTACTTACAGGATTAGCTCCTCTAGTTTGGTTCCACCTCAAGCATGCTCCATCTCCTAACATTTCAGTAGTCACCTCTAAAAAAGTTCCGGGATGGGGGGGTATCAAAATTTGTAACTTAAAGTTGGGTTCCTGACCTTGATGCCAATTAATGCCAGTTTTATAATGAGGACAGGGTTTTGAGTAAAAGAAAAAGGGAGGTTTATTGCTTTCCTAACAAAGGAGAGACACAGGGGACTATGCCCAAAGGTTGTGACTCTCTTGATCTGGAGGCACAAGGGGTTTTAAAGGAGTTTCACTTGTTAACCTGGGAGACACTCATTTCTCTGGTCCCCAGCAGGCATTGCCCTCCGCAGTGGTTTTTGCTCCAGGCAGCCAGCTAGTGTTTTCTCTCATCCTGCTTAACAAAGGGGGGTAATGTTCATCAAACTACCTTAAAACACAATGAAAGGGGTGTCAGGCTTACTTGCTTCATTACCCATTTTCACGTGAAATATCCTTAAGTTTTTACCACAGATATCACACAACAAAATGCACAAAAACAAACAAACAAAAAGCATATAGAACACAGAACAAAACACAAAAATACAGTAACCCAGTGCTGAAACAGAAAACCCTAGGAGCATTGCAACGACTTGCTTAAGCTCCGGGGTAGGAGCGCATGCTTACCTATCTGTACCTCTCTACCCTTCCAGAGAAATTCCCTACAGAACAGAACAGAGGACAGAATGATTCTCATTACTGTCCCGGACAGAAGTATATGTGAGCCTCCCCAGGGAACCTCTCTGTCATCAGAAGAGATCTCCCTTAACCGGATATAAAATGTTATAAATACGCCTCTTGCCTATTGAGGCCTCCTCCACCAGGTGCTTGCTAAATGTTTTAGTGCGGTGGTTCATTGCAGTGCTTTCCAGACCGAAGGCTCACTCCAAGGCCTTGGAACATCTCAAGTTGCACACCCTCTACAGCCCAGAGCCCTGGAGTGAAGGCCAGCTTCAGAATTTCCAGAAGTTTGGTCTTGTGATCTGGTCATGCAGGGTCATCTCGCTGGGAAACTCCAAAATGTTACACCAGGATGCAAGAAAAGACCACTAACTCCAATTAAAATCAAATTAAGGCAAGTTTATTTTTTCAACCAGCCAGGCTCCCTCTCCCTCCCAAATCGGCGGGAACAAGACAGCAACCCCACCTTTCCAATAGCCCAGATATATAGCCCAAAAAGTTACACAAAAGGGGGTTTACAGATAACAGAACTTTGACAAGCATCACACTAAGGGTAGTTTACATTTTTTACTGGCCCCAACATCAGAAATTATGAGGACCATTAGAACCTCAGAGAGGGTCGTTGCATGGCCAGGGAAGGCCAAAATTTATGATGTGTCACTAAAGTTTCAGAGAGGGCTTCTATCTGCTCAGAGATCCAGGCATGGGTGAGTTCAAGAAACGGGCAGGATTTCAATCAGGTTCAGAATTTGCAGTAATTTATAGTAAAGCCAAAATTATCTTTTCATGGCTTTGTTGCAAGACGGCTCCCAATTTTAATAAAAGATCAGGATGGGTCTATCAAACCTGTCCCTTACTTTTGGATATCCTCTCCCACCACCAGTGTTGTGAAATCCTAAGCATTTTCCATTCCAGAAATGTACTCTCAGATTTTATAACTCTTCTCCTCTAATTGTGTCTTTCTTAGGGCGAAGGTAATGTCAAGGCATTGTGCAGCATGAGAGTGGGAAGAATTTGTTGTAGGACACATTTGCATACACACTGGATTCATTATCTAATTTTCCATTCGAAATACTGAAAACCTGACACTAAAACATACCCTACAAGACTCTGACTACTAATCCTAATATGATGGAAAAAAATAACCCAAACAGGATAGAAATACAAGCAGTTCAGAGGAGGCATTGTATATAGTTGGACTTACATTTTGCGTGATAAAGGTTTGGTGTTATAAATCTAGTCAATTTTTAATTGAAATAGTTCTCCATGTGTTTTTAAAGTTAACAAATATGTGAATTCCTGTCTCCCTTTTACTGTAGCATATTCAGCACATGTATTTTTATATGCAACATAGAATCCTACCTGGTATTACATGTACAGTCTGGTGAGGTGGCTGACTTGGCAGATACAAATTGTGAAAAGTGATCACTCCTCCTAAACACTGCTGGAACAGAAAATTCAATCTATGTGTGAGCTTCCTAGTTGAACAAGATTATACATAAATTCAATTTCAGTAAAATAAATAGTTTTGGATCTGTGGATGATATATATTTCATGATGAATTTCGATTGGTATATATATTGCTACGTTTTAATGTCCGTGTGTGTGTTTTGTGTTATATATATATATATATATATATATATATATACTCTCCAGATTTTTCAAAATGTGAAATATATATGTCTTCTTATACACTCCCTAAATTCATTCACGTTCATGTATGTGGGTTTATAGTCAACTTATTACAAGATTATTCTCAGAAATATTCATCCACCTGAAATACATATTTGCTTCCTACTACTGAAAACTAACTTCAGTGACTGGTGCATAGAAATCATAATATTTTTACAGTAACTGACCCATTTTAACATCAATGCAAGTAGATTCCTATGGGACAGGACATGATGTGTATTTTGACGTTCATTTTTATGCAACAGTGGTACATTACTATTTCTTCAGTTTACGCACATCATAGGATATATATTTCATCCACAAGTTCAACAAATTTATAGGCATTTGTTTCACTTTAAATCACTTCCTGCTTCAAAACACATGTATTCCTCCAGGTTTCTTGACTGGTCTTTTCATGAGACTTCTTTCCAAACACATTATTTTCGATTTCCATAATCAATTTGAAGCAAAACTCACACACTCTTCATGATAAACAATAATCCTCATATTACCATTAGATGTATAATGGGTTGGAATGAATGATTGTATATCAATATAAGATTTCCTGTATATTTTCACATTTCAATTCAATCCATTATTTAAAGTTGGAACCAGTTATATTATTTATTCACAGTATGGTCTATTCATGCATATTCTCCATATTCATAGACACAGGGTACACATCTTTGTACCCCGAATAATAATTTATACGTCTTCAAAATATTGCTCCCAGAAATGGTGGAAGAAATACTCATGTCACCTGATCTACATATACATTTTATCACAGTAATATTCTGGACACAAAAAGCAAAAGTCACACTTATGATTGTACCAAAGCCTAAATGGAAACTGAACATGGATTAGTAAAAACATCCAGGTCCAGGTTGCCTAATGGTCTCAAATATCAATCCTATTGGGACTACGTGTTTGTTTCTTCCTAAGATTATATCTTCAACCTAAACACTGTTGAAAATGTATAATCTTATCACTCACTTTATACTTTGCCTAATTTCATAATGTCTCCATTGATGTCCGCTTTCCTAAATATTTTCGCCAGTCCACCATGTGATTGACTCTTCACATGTGATGATATTTACATGAACTCTCTAAGGGAAACCCTATTCCTAAAAAAATTTTGATCCAAATTCTGTACTCACTCTTCTTCTGAAATCTACCGACTATCTTCCTAATCCTACTGACTTTCCCTGTTTGAGTGGAAGTTCTCTTCTCCATTCAATCATCCAAGGTACAAGGTCCTATGCCATTGATTATCGATTTATCTGTGACATATGTGCAGAACATAATTCAAAGCTAAGTATCACAATCAAGAGCCCAATGCCCTTCTGAGCTTCCAATCTTACCTAGATTTTTGTTTTCACACTTATATTTCATGTCTATAATTTTATAAATATCACAGGATCCCAATACCATTATTCATCCCACAGAATGATTCCTAACCCAAATTAACCCTAACCATACACTGTTATTAACCCTAAACATACACTGTTCCCACAATCTCACTTGACAGAAGAGCAGGGACAGTGTTGGTCTTATGATACAGGAATGTATGGGATCTTCCACCTACTGAGAACCTCATGCAGAAATGATCCCTTGAGAAGATGTAGGCAGATATGAAGGACCTGAGAGAGCAAAAGTCATCTTCCATTGCAAACAACCTGGTCAGGATGAAGGGTTGTGTCTGAATAAGCCTCTCTGTTCTTAATATAGAGGAAATGGACCAACCCAGGCCTGTGTGGAGAGCTGTTCCCGGGTGCCTATGGTTGATACACCATTCTAACTTGTGAAAGTGTCACAGGAAGTAGGGGCAGCCTCCATCTCATGGGACCCTTGTAAGCAACTGTAAGGACAAAGTGTTTGCCAAGGTTGTCATCATTCACTGCCTGAAGTAAGTGACCTCACCTCTCTTTCTTGGTGGTGGAACTCTCTGAACTTGGGATCCAGAAGCCAGGCACCCAGAGCCAGCCCGAGTCTCAGTCCCAGTCCCAGTGGTCTCACTTGTTTGGATTTACCAAGGACAGAGTCAGTCTTTCTTGAAACCTACTGACGTGAGGATGGCCAAATGCCAGGAAAGCTCTGTAGAGGGGCCTTTTTTGAGAAAAAGGTAGTTGCCCACTGCTGGCTCCTGACAACTTCAGAGATTTGGCCAAGGAGACCCTATCTGAGACAGGACATGCAATTTGGGGGGAACATAGTGTGGCCCACCAGTCAGAGGACACTCCAGATAGTCACAGAATTACTTGGGAGAAGGAGGTGCCTTTGTGGGTGTGGGAGTGAGTTTGTGGTTTTTTTCTCATGTTCTGAAAATAGGTAGGAAAGGCAGTTTGTTTGGTTTGGAGTGAACTGTGTCTAGTAATTCCTTTGACAATGTGACTGTTTAACTCTCTGTGTCCGTGGTTGTAGACTTTAGAAAAGAGAATTCATCTATGGATGTGTCCTGTCTAGTAGAAAGCTTCCCAGCATTTATCCTGCCCAATTTTTGAATGGACTGCGGCTTGCCTTATCGATGGGCAACACCTACTATCTTCCTAAGTTCCTGTTTTCTTCCTGAATCTGGCCACTCTCCAGAATAGGCTCATGGTTTTGTGTCCAAGTTATGTACCACTTACAACCTCTGTGACATGGCCATGTACTCTATAGCTGAAGGGAAAAGGAGCATCTCAGAAAACTCAGATATCAGTGTGACCAGGAAAGTCTCAGTGGAGAAAACCTGCTTTGGGTCTTTTCTTCTCTATTCTTCTGTTGCCCTGAATATCAGGAAGGTCTTTGCCTCAGGCCACCCCTTATGAAGCCTGAAGAAAAGAGTTTTCAAATGGAAATGAATGGGCATCACCTTTGGCTGTTTGCTTAAATGCATTGGAAAGAGATGTGTGTGAATCAGTCTTGGCCGTGTGTGAGGCTGTGTCTTAGATACACAGCACCTAATGGATCTAAAGAAAGATCCCATGTGTTCATCCAAAACCAAAATGGCAAAAAGACCAGTCATTGTAGATGAAGTTTCTCGCCTTCCCCTGTTAGGTTCCTGACCTCCATCATGTGAATTTAGGGATCCTTTGAATTAAACGAGTTCTTCAAAGCCATGCAGAGGCTAGCCCATAGGTGCTTGGTTTTTCTCATGACTCCAAATCACATAAAGAATCAATACCTGACAGTCAGTAGTCCTCAAATTGGAGAAGCAGAGCAGTATTAGTGGCAGGCCTATTAAATCACTCCTTGTTTACAGAAAGGGTGTCCAGGCCACCATGACTTTAGGCAAATGAGGGCAAGGGAGATTATTTCGGACACTGGCTTGTGCTTCACCCCTCATGGAAACCTCCAGCCAGAGGTTATGATGAGTATCTATATGGAAGAAGATGAGGGCCTTATGGGAGTGTTTTGGTTTTAATTGTGGTCACTTGTTTGGCTGTTGGAAGAGAAACCTGGGTCCACCTGGGCTTGAACTCTGGTTTGATTCACCTTAGAACTGAGTCCTGGAAATGACTTCAGAGAAGTATTGCCATGAATTGTGTTGGGATTTTAGGAGGCCACGCATGAGAGTTGCCCTTGGAAACTGAGATTTAAGCCCAGGGTGGCTTTCCACAGAGGACTGGGAATGTCAGCCAGGATATCACATGATTTTATTCTGAAAGACTTGGCAGCCATATTTAAGAGTCAAAACACACATGGACCTCACATTGTCAACCTCAATGGGCCTGGCTTCAGATGACATTTAGGCCACTCTTTTGGTAGCCTTGCCTGTGAGAGTTCTCCTGAGCTTTCATTGAAATGAGCTTCCACAACATTTAATGGTTCCTGAATGAACTATAACCCTCTGTGGCTCCAAATTCATCCTTGAAAAATGGCTAGAAAAATACCATGAAATTTTTTAAATTCCCAAGACCAGGTGGCACTGGAGAACAGTTGGATCTCTTGTTGCTGATGATGAGTGCACCAGACTGTGCCTTGATTTACTGAGTTTCATGAAAATGGTGTAGAACAGAGATGCCAGTAAGTTGGAGCCTGCTGAGAAGTGGACCTAGAGCAGTGGTGGGTCGGTGTGTGACAAAACATGTGGTGGGGCCATGTGGATCTGCCATTGGCTTCCAAATACCTTGTGATTGACTTGCAGCAGCCAGCAGACCCTTCTATTTAAAGGCACCTTGTTTTATAGAGAGGTTTCAGGGCCATGTTCAGAATCAATGTGTATATATATATATATATATATATATATATATATATATATATATATAGAGAGAGAGAGAGAGAGAGAGAGAGAGAGAGAGACAGAGAGAGAGACTATATATAGTCTCCAGATTTTTCAAAATATGCAATATATGTGTCTTATATACAGTCCCAAAATTGATTCATGTTCATGTATGTGGATTTATAATCAAATTTTCCCAAGATTATTCTCAAAAATATTCTTCCACCTGAAATACATATTTGTTTCCTAGTACTGAAAATTAACTTTAGTGATTGGTGCATTCAAATCCTAATATTTCTACAGTACCTGACCCAGTTTAACATCAATGCATGTAGATTTTTATGGGACATGATGTGTATTTTGACGTTCATTTTTATTCAAAACTGATGCATTAGTATTTCTTAAGTTTATGCATATCATAGGACATATAATTCATCCACGATTTCGCAAATTTATGGGCATTTGTTTCACTTTCAATCACTACCTGCAACAGAACACATGTATTCCTCAAGGGTTCTTGACTGGTCTTTTCATGAGACTTCTTTCCAAACACATCATTTTCAACTTCCATAATCAATTTGAAGCAAAACTCACACACTCTTCATGATAAACCACAATCCTCATATTACCATTAGATGTATAATGGGTTGGAATGAATGATTGTATATTAATATAAGATTTCTTATATATTTTCACATTTAAATTTAATCCATTATTTCAATTTGGAACCAGTTATATTATTTATTCATAGTATGGTCTATTCATGCATTTTCTCTGTATTCATAGACACAGGGTACAACTTTTTTTACCCCCAATACAAATTTATACGTTTTCAAAATATTGCTCCCAGAAATGGTGGAAGAAATACTCATGTCACCTGATCTACATATACATTTCATCACAGTAATATTCTGTACAAAAAATGCAAAATTCACACTTATGATTGTACCAAATCCTAAATAGAAAGTTAACATGGATTACTAAAAACATCCATGTCCAGGTTGCCTAATGTTCTGAAATCAATCCTATTGGTGACTACATATTTGTTTCTTCCTATGATTATATGTTCAACCTCAACCCTGTTGAAATTATCTAATCCTATCACTCACTTTATACTTTGCCTGATTTCCTAATGTCTCTATTGATATCTGCATTCCTACATATTTTCCTCAGTTCATCATTGTGACTGACCCTTCACATGTGCTGACATTGACATTCACTCTCTAACCGAAACCCTATTGCTAAAGAACTTTTGTTCCAAATCCTATTCTCACTCTTCTTCCGATACTTACCAACTATCTTCCTGATCCTACTGACTATCTCTGTTTGAGTGGATGTTCTCTTCTACATTCAATCATCCAAGGTACAAGTTCCTATGCCGTTGTATATCAATTTATCTGAGACATCTGTGCAGAACGTAATTCAAGCTAAGTATCCCAATCAAGTGCCCAGTGATTTTCTGGGTTTTAAATCTTACCTAGATTTTTGTTTACATACTTATATTTCACTTATATTTTCTTGTAAGTATCGCAGGTACCCAATACCATTATTCATCTAGCAGAATGATTCCTAACACAAATCAAACTTGTTATTAACCCTAACCATACACTGTACACTCAATCTAACTTTACAGAAGAGCTGGAACAGAGTTGGTCTTACAATACAGGAATGTAGGGAATCTTCTACCTAGTGAGAACCTCAAAGGTCCATGCAGAAATTATCCCTGGAAAATATGTAGACAGGTATGAAGGAACTGAGAGAACAAAAGTCATCTACCATGGCAAACAACCTTGTCAGGATGAAGGTTTGTGTCTGAATCAGCCTCTTTCTTCTTTATGTAGAGAAGATGGACCAAACCAGGCCTGTGTGGAGAGCTGATGGTTGATATACCATTCTAACTTGTGAAAATGTCACAGGAATTGGGGCAGGCTCCATCTCATGGGACCCTTGGATTTTACTGTTAGGACAAAGTGGTTGCAAAGACAGTGACCTCTTTCAGTTCCAGAAGAAAGTGACCTCACCTCACTTTCTTGGTAATGGTACTCTCTGAACTTGGGAATCAGGAAGGCAGGCACCCAGAGTCAGTCCCAGCCCCAGTCCCAGTTCTCTTACTTGATTTTATTTACCAAGGACAGTGTCAGTCTTTCTTGGTACCTACTGATGTGAGGATGGCCAAAAGTCAGTAAAGCTATAAAGATGGGTGTTTCCTGAGAAACAGGTAGTGGTTCACCACTGGCTCCTGACTACTTCAAAGAGTTGGCAAAGACACCTGATCTGAGATAGTACAGGTCATTTCGGGGGAACAGAGTATGGCCCACCAGTCAGAGGAAACTCCGGATAATCAAAGACCTACTTGGGAGAAGGAGGTGCTTTGTGGGTGTGGGTGTGAGTTTTTGATTTTGTCTCATGTTCTGAGAATTGGTAGGAAATGTGGATTGTTTGGTGTGGAGTGCTTCTAGAAAGTCGTTTGACAAGGTGAGGATTTCTATCTGTGTATCCCACTGTGTCCGTGGTTGTAGACATTTGAAAAGAGAATGCATCAATGGATGTGTCCTGTCTAGTAGAAAGCTTCCCAGCATTCATCCTTCCCAATTGATGAATGGACTGTGGCTTGCCTTATGAATGGGCAACACCTACTATCTTCCTAAGCTCCAGGTTTCTTCCTGAATTCTGGCCACTCTCCAGAATAGGCTCATAGTTTTGTGTCCAAAATATGTACCACCTCCAAGCTTTGTTACATGGCCATGTACTGGATAGCTGAAGGCAATCAGAGCATCTCAGAAACCTCACTTTACTGTGACCAGTAAAGTCTTAGTGGAGAAACCCTGCTTGGGCCTTTTGCTAATCTATTGTTTTTTGCCCTGAATGTCAGGAAAGTCTTTGCCTCAGGCCACCCCTTTGGGAAGCCTGAAGAAAACAGTTTTCAAATGGAAATGAATGAGCGTCACCTGTGGCTCTTTGCTTAATTGCTTGGAAAGGGATGCGTCTGAAAAAGCCCCTTGACCCTGTGTGAGGCTGTGGCTTAGATTCTCTGCATCTGATGAATCTACAGAAAGATCCCATGTGTGAATCCAAAACCAAAATGGCCAAAAGAGCAGTCAGTGTGGATGAAGTATCTTGCCTTCCTCTGTATGTCCTGACCTCTATCAAGTGAGAATAGATATCCTTTGGGTCTAATGAGTTCTTCAAACCCTGCAGAGGCTAGGGTATAGGTGCTTGGAATTTCTCATGACTCCAATTCACACAAAGAATCTATACCTGACAGTCACTAAGAGTCAAAATGGAGAAGAAGGGCAGTATTAAGTGCAGGCCTATTTGATCACTCCTGGTTCACAGGAAGAGTGTCCAGGCCACCCTGACTTTAGGCACATGAGGGGTAAGGAAGCTTAGTTTTGACACTTTCTTGGGCTGTGCCCCTCATGGAAACCTGCAGCAAGACATTATGGCAGAAGATGAGGGTCATGTTGGAGTGTTTTGGTTACAATTGTGGTCATTCGTGTGGCGCTTGGAATAGATGACTGGGTCCACCTGGGCTTGATCTCTGCTGTGATTCCCCTAAGATACTGAGTTCTGGAACTGACCTCAGAGATGTACTGCCATGAATTGTTTTGGGATTTTACGAGGCCACTAATGAGTGGCCACTAATGAGAGTCGCCCTTGGAAACTGAGATCTAGGCCCAGGGTGGCTCTCCACAAATCACTGGGAAGCTCAGCCAGGATATCACATGATTTCATTCTGAAAGACTTGGCAGTCATAGTTGAGAGTCAAAACATTGTAAACCTCAATGGGCCTGGCTTCATGTGACATTTTCGCCACTCTTTGGGAAGACTTGCCTGTGAGAGTTCTCCAGAGCTTTCATTGAAATGAGCTTCCTCACCATTTAATGGTTCCTAAATGAATTGAAAACCCCAGTGCCTCCAACTTCATCCTTGAATGTGGCTAGATAAATACGATAAAATATTTGACATTCCCATGACCAGGTGGCACTGGAGAATCTTTTGATGTCTTGTTGCTGATCAACAGTATACCAGACATTGCTTTGATTGACTGGGTTTCATGAAAATGGTGTAGAACCGAAATGCCAGTTAGTTGGAGCCTACTGAATAGTGAGTCTATAGCAGTGGTGTGCACGTGTGTGATAAAACATCTCTGGTGGGGCCATGTGGATCTGCCATTCGCTTCCAAATGGTTTGTGATTGACATGGTGCATCCAGCAGAACCTTATATATCTGAAACTTCTCCATATAAAGGCATCTTTTTATATGGAGATTTTCAGGGCAATGTTAAGAATCAGGTTGCTATGGTCAAGGGGGCAATCTATGTGGGATAGAATCCTTGTTGTTGCATTCTCCTGCAGACCCTGACCCACCACACATGACAGAACTGCCTCTAGCACTCGGTCCCAGTTGAACTCGTTGTATTTCATGAAGCAAATACCAAACTCCCAGTGCAGCAGCAAGAAACACCACGAAAAGTGAAGGATGACCAAATGGCTTCACAGTCCACACGGGGAGACACTTAGCCTTAAGTGGCCACAGGTTACCTACAAAGAGTGAATTCAGCACTGCTGCCTCATGTCTTTTGTAAAATAAGAAACAATGTCCTCCAGGTCACAAAGATTCAGACACAGCTTTGATGCTCTCACTAGAAAGGAAGCTAAATCTCCTGAAAACAACATATATTTCAAATGCACAACCTCAGAGGCAGTTTCTCAAGAAGTCTTTTGGCCGCCAGAGCTCCATGTTTGTGGAGTGTTTACCTGTTAGACCAGGATGCAAGAAAAGACCACTGACTCAAATTAAAATCAAATTAAAGCAAGATTATTATTTCCACTGGTCAGGCTGCATCTCCCATGCAAAATGGTGGGAACAAGACAGCAACCCCACCTTTCCTACAGCTCAGCTTTATAGCCAAGATAGTTACACAAAACGGGGGTTACAGATAACAGATCTCTGACAAGCATCACATAAATGGTAGCTTACATTTTCTTTTGCTGGCCCCAACATCAGAATTTATGAGGATGATTAGAGCCTCAGAGAGCATCGTTTTCTGCCCAGGGAAGGCCAATTTTTATGAGTTGTCACTAAAGTTTCAGATAGGTCTGCTATCTGGTCAGATAGCCAGGCATGGGTGAGTTCAAGGCACTGGCAGGCATTCCAAGCAGGTTCAGAATTTGCAGTAATTTATAGTTAAGCCAAAATTAACTTTTCCTGGCTTTGTGGCAAGATGGCTCCCAATTTTAATAAAAGATCAGCATGGGTCTATCATTCCTCCCTTTTCTAATGTGTCCCTTTAAAATCTTTGATAGGGTAGGGGAAGAGCACTGAGGGCATTTTAATCCATCAGGTAACAGTCTCCAAATTTTAAAAACTCACCCAAAACTGGATTTCTGATTTTACCTGACTTAATTAACTACTTATATTGATAGCCTTATTTATTTTTTGGCTTCATTGTTGTAAGAAAAGAGGCATCAGACATTTTGGCTTCTTCTGAGCTAAGAGAGGGTGACATGAGGGTGCACGGCATGAGGGACATGAGTTGCCATTTAGAAGTCAGTTCGGTTTGAAGTCTGGTTGGGAAGAACAGGCTGTAAAGTCATCTGGGGATGGGTTCTCCTATGAGAGAAACAAAACCATGAGTACTGAATAAATGTTGCAGCAGCTGGAACATGTCACTCTATAGAAGTTCCCTCACCAGTCTTTAATATCCTCAGTTATCAGGAATGTCAACTTAATATTTAACTTTTAATGTTACATTTGTTCCTCCCCATAAGATACAGTTTAATCATTTAATGTCATCTGATCTTGCAAAATCCTTTTACTAGGATGACCTCTAGAAACCTTTAATTCTATTACTCAGGGCTGGATAATCGTACTAGGAAACACCAAGCCTACCTGTGTAGTTTAGGAATATCTGTAGGCCTTAAACTAAAAACTTCTGCCTCTGTCACCACCTCTTGATAGACTCTTTTTATGGTTATCAGGCATTCCTCTCTGAGAATCCTTCTTTGTAGCCTCAAGTCTTACTTATTTTGGGAGGCTAACATAGATTGTATACCTTAAAGTATTATTATTATTATTATTATTATTATTGTTATTATTATTATTATTATTATTATTATTTAAAATGCCCAGGAATGGCTGTATTTTGGTTTTAACTGTCTTTCATAAGTGTTTAAGATGAAGCAGTCAAACTGACTTTTGCTTCTATCTGTTGTCAACAGTCAGCTGAGCTTTTATGGGAGTCATTCCTGGGGAAACATGAGAGCAGCTTCTCAGATCTGCTAGTGCCATTTGCACTAGGTGGGTCCAGGTCTTGCTTGACGATGTGGCATCCCTCGGGAGCATCAGGGATGTCTCCCTTCTCTGATGACTCTCCTCTTTGTAGCAAATGCACTGATTGGCTTTCTGTTCTCCAGTGGTCTCATTAATCTCCCTGATCAGGAGGTTATGTGGCTCAGAGTTGCAAAACTCTTTAGAGAATTTCCCTGTTTTCTGGATTCAGACTGACTCAGAGGGCAAGAGCCAAATTTGGTTTTCTTGGAACTTTTCATTTAACTTTAATTTTAAATCCTAATCTTAAATATCCAGCAAATAAATTTTAACAGCCAAATATTAAGAGTACTGGGCTTTAATGTCTACAACTTTATAATTATTTATCTTTTCATTAATTGGGATCTGTATTATTCTGTCTGTCTTGAAGGTGATGACTTATTATCTAGAATAAACCCATGTTGTGTTCTTTAAGCAACACTTCTGTAAAACACTAACAGGGAATCTTTAGATCACTTATAAAAAAATTTCAAAAAAAATTAAGAATAGTAAAAATACTTAGTTCGTGTAATAGTTACCCTGAAATTTTTGGCTGAGTTATGCATCATATCCCCTGTTTGAGATCCTAATAATCTTGACAGAAAAAAAAAACAAAAACTTTTGAACATAACTTTAAATAAAATGAAATCAGACCTACTGCTTTCGTAGTCATTCTCACATGTAGTAAGATGGGACACGGAGCCTTATCTCAGGTAAGGCAGGGCTCTTTATAAATCTTAAGTGTTTTAGTTCTAAAGATGATCTTTGTTTTTTAAAAATCATTTTACAAAGTTTATATAAATTGAGGTCCCATGAACATTAGCTAACATCATATTATATCACATTTAAAACATGAATTAAAGAAAGGCTGAACGTTCTTAACCATTACATAGATTAGGCTCTCATTAACTTAAAAATATATTTAAATTGTTCCCAATGTAAAAAGTAACATAAAACTTTACATATCTTATTGATAACAGATAAATGAATGCCCAATAGATTTTTTTACCTTACGACTTCACAAC
Source organism: Callospermophilus lateralis (assembly GCF_048772815.1). Lineage (NCBI taxonomy): Eukaryota > Metazoa > Chordata > Mammalia > Rodentia > Sciuridae > Callospermophilus > Callospermophilus lateralis. Next base: position 6,181,894 of record NC_135316.1, on the reverse strand, counting down.
ACCACCTTGATATAATGCTCTTTTAAGTTTCTACCTTACAGACTTGTATACCTTGAAAATATGAGCACATTAATAACATCACAATTACATTGATGTTTCTACATTAAGACAGTTTAGGTTTTAAAGAATTGGCAGTACAGTGATCTAAAATAACAGTTCTTATTTATTCAGTTGTTTAAGTTTTATGGTTGCTTGCTCTAGAAAAAAATAAAACTTAATAAACACAATGTTATGGGTAAACTTATGTTTTAAGAAATTTTTGTCTCTTTAACACATGACTGATTTTTACAATCTTATAAAACTTTAGTAAAACTTATACAGAGCTTACTAAATCAATCAGATATCTAAAAAAAGTACTCATGAATGAGTAATCCCATATCAAATTTACTTTACTTGTTTATCAAAATATTAGACAAATGTATTGAACAGTGTAAACCATTTTTTTGTTGAAGGAAAAGTCCTAGAACCAAGGCATATTAGACCTTTTGTAGACATTAATATTTTATTAAATTTTGAACACCTAGAAATTTTTTAAGCTTAAATTTAAAGACATTTATTTTTATCTGTTTATCCAATTTCAATTGAACCATTTAAATCACATGAATTAACAATCTTTGGATCCACTTTTTAAAATTTGTTTTTATGAGCGCTTCTTATATATGTTAATTTGTGTATCATATGTATGATATACTGACATTTGTATATATAGATATACAACACATAACAAAACTGTGCACACATAATAATAGTAAAGGCCTTATAGCTTTTCGCAGGTGTTATCTCCATTGCAATGTTTCAAAAACTCCACAGTTGGTCAAAGATAGATCTTATAAGAAAAACATTAACCTAGGTCTGTAGGTTCAAAATCATGAGCTCAAAAAAAATCCAGAATCTAAGGAAAAAAATAAGAGTCCTAGGAAAAAATGACTGGCCAGTAATTAGTAAATACCATATAATTTACCCTTTTTTCCCCTTAGGCCTCAGATTAGTCTCCTACTGAGCTTGCAGGCTTTTTTCATTTGCATTTCAAAATAAGTCCTGGCTGAGTTCTGGTTGGAGCAGGAAAAAACTGCTATTCTGAGCAGAGACCTCAGGCCTAAGGCATTTTAACCATAATTTTCAGGTTTGGATGTTGAAAATTATGATACAAATTTTAGATACAACTCACAAAATTTTATATCTTTACATCTTGTTTTGTCAACAGATACCATACTATGATTTACTATCCTTGTCCAAATTAATGCACTGGTACACACAGTGACATTTTCCCAGGCTACCCAATTCAAAATTGGTGGAAAAAAAAGCCTGAATGATTGGGAAGTTACTTGCCAACTTGGAAGTGAAAGACCCACCGATTCCATGTCCAAGAAAGACGCACGAGGCACTGGCTGCAAACGCAAGAGGTTTATTCAGACACAGACGCCTGTGGGTGCTCAGCAAAACCTCAGCCGAAGCTTTGGTGAACTGGCACCCCGGGCTTTGGGGTACAGGTCTTTTATAGGATAATGGGGCAGGTTTTACGTGCACGGGAAGTGACAGGTTTCTTATTGGTTATTTTGAACCCAACATATAGATTACCTAAAGGGCAAAGTTGTTTTTCACTTTATGTTCCTGGATAAACCTCATGACAGTTACATATTAACACTCTGGTTTTTCTGTTCCTGCTTATCATTATCAGTTCCTGTTTGTTCAGGCATGCCTTGGGATCTGCTTTTCTGTTCTTCCTCAACCATCCTGTCCCCTCACAATAGACTACACTTAACTGATTAACAGAGAGACCTCTCTTTACATGGGTTAGCAACACGCCCTGTTGGTTTCACAATGGGGCCTGGGGTTTCTGGGCTGGGGTCTTTCAGAAGTAGAGTTCTCTATTTTTCCATCCTAAGTATTTAAGTTCTCTGGCATGAATTATCTGAAATCATAAACTAAACTATTACCTAAACCCGACTTTTAACTGCAAGATTGTGCAATGCTTCAAAAACCCATTCAGATACCAGATTGTTACAATAAAACATCATCATTTAGACACACATTGAGCTAAGATCATTCCCAAGAAACAATTTATAATATCAACACATTTTTGCACATGTCTTAAAGGGCCAGAAACAAAGACACAACACAGCCACAAAGGAGCTCCAGACTCTGGCTGACAGACAGAAGCCTTTAAAACAGAGCAGATGAGAGAAAAATCTCCTTAACCAGTGGCACCATAGATGTTCCCACAAGGGAACCAGATGTTTTCACAGAGGGGCAATCTGAAATGTAAAATCAAGGGTCTCCATGGTGACATTATTGCATTTAGTGTCCCCTTTTTCTTTTTCTGTTTTTTAAGAAGACAGAGGTAGCATAATCCTTACAGTTCAGGGAAGGAAAAACAAATTCCCTGAAGCAACAAGGTTTTGGCAGCTGCTGAGAGTGCCTCAGTCCCTCCTTTTACTTAGGAGATTAGCTTCTCTGGTTCAGTTCCACCCCAAGCATGCTCCATCTCCTAACATTTCAGTAGTCAGCTCTCAAAAAGTTCTGGGGCGTGGGGTGGGAGTGGTGTATCAAAATTTGTAACTTAAAGTTGGGTTCCTGACCTTGAAGCCAATTAATGCCAATTTAATAATGAGGACAGGGTTATGAGAAAAAGAAAAAAAAAGATGTTTATTGCTTTCCTAACAAAGGAGAAACACAGGGGACTTTTCCCAAAGTTTGTGACTCTCCTGATCTGGAGGAACAAGGGGTTTTAAAGTGGTTTCCCTTGTTAATCTGGGAGATACTCAGTTCTTAGATCCCCAGCAGGCATTGCCCTCTGCAGTGGGTGTGCTGCAGACAGACAGCTAGGGGCTTCTCTTATCCTGCTTAACAAAGGGGGTAAAGTTAATTGTGGTTCCTTTAAATACAGTCCAAAGGGGTGTCAGGCTTACCTGCATTATTCCCAATTTCCACGTTCAATATCCTTATGTTTTTACCATAGAAATCACACAAAAAAACGCACAAAAACAAACAAACAAAAAAAATATAGAACACAGAACAAAACACACACACACAAACAGAAAAAAAAAAGAAACCCTGCTCTGAAACAGAAAAACAGAGGAGCAATGCAACGTCTTGCTAAAGCTCCCGGGTAGGAGCTCATGCATGCCCGTTTGCACCTCTCTACCCTTCCAGAGCAATTCCCCTCAGAACAGAACAGAAGAGAGAATGATTCTCTCCCGGACAGGAGATTATGTGAGCCTCCCCCAGCCACCTCTCTGGCATCAGAAGAGATCTCCCTTAACCGGATATTAGGTGTTATAAAGGAGCCAATTACCTATGGAGACCTCATCCACCAGGTGCTTGCTAATAGTTTTAGTGCGGTGGTTCACTGCACTGCTCCTTGGACCAAAGGCTCACTCCAAGGCCTTGGAACTTGCCTCTCCAGCCTGTAGCCCTGGAGGGAAGGCCAGCTTCAGAATTTCCAGCAGTCTGGTCTTGTGATCTGGTCGGGCAGGGTCATCTTGCTGGGGAATTCCAAAATGTTAGACCAGGATGCAAGAAATGACCACAAACTCAAATTAAAATCAAATTAATGCAAGCTTATTATTTCAACTGGCTGCGCTGTCTCCCTCCCAAAGGGCGGGAACAAGACAGCAACCCCATCATTCTTACAGCCCAGCTTTATAGCCCAGGAATTTACACACAAGGGGGTTTACAGATAACAGAACTTTTACAAGCATCACACTAATGGTAGTTTACAATTTTTTTGCTGGCCCCAACATCAGAAATTATGAGGACCATTAGCGCCTCAGAGTGGGTCATTGTCTGGACAGGGAAGTGCAATAATTATGAGGTGTCACTAAAGTTTCAGAGAGGGCTGCTATCTGGTCAGAGAGCCAGGCATGGGTGAGTTCAAGGCACGGGCAGGCATTCCAAGCAGGTTCAGAATTTGCAGTAATTTATAGTAAAGCCAAAATTATCTTTTCATGCCTTTGAGGCAAGATGGCTCCCAAATTTAATAATATATATGGTTGGATCTATCAACCCTGTCCCTTACTTTTGGAAACCCCTTAACCGCCTACAAGATTGAGAACTCCTGAGCATTTTCCAATCCATATATGTGTTAACTGATTATCTAACTCTTCTCCTCTAATTGTGTCTTAATTGAGGCCAAAGTTATGTCAAGGCATTGTTCTGGATGAGAGTGGGAAGATTTTGGTGTAGCACATATTTGCATACACATTGGATTTATTATCTAATTTTCAATTTGAAATACTGACTCCCTGACACTAACCCATGCCCTACTAGACTCTGAATACTAATCCTAATATGATGGAGAAAAATAACCCAAACAGAATAGAAATACAAGCAGTTCAGAGGAGGCATGGTGAATAGTTGTATTTGCCTTTTGCAAGATAAAGGGTTGGTGTTATAAATCTAATCAATTTTTAATTGAAATAGTTCTCCATGTGTTTTTAAAGTTAAAAAATATGTGAATTCCTGTCTCCTTTCTCTGTAGCCTATTCAGAACATGCTATTTCTATATGCACATATAGTATCCTACCTGGTATCACACATACATTCTTCTGAGGTGGCTGAATTGGCAGACACAAATTGTGAGAAGAGATCACTCCTCCTAAATGCTGTTGGAAATGAAAATTCAACCTGTGAGTGAGCTTCCCATTAGAAAAACTTTATACATAAATCCATGTTCAGTAAAATAAATATTCTTGCATCTGTGGATGACATGTATTTCATGATGAATTTTGATTAGCATATATATTGCTACTTTTTAATGTCTCTGTGTGTGCTCGTCTTTGTGTGTGTGTGTGTGTGTGTGTGTGTGTGTGTGTTTGTGTATATATATTCACACTCCAGATTTTTTAAAATATAAAATATATGTGACTTATTATACACTCCCAAAATTCATTTATATACATGTATGTGAATTTGTAATCAGCTTTTCACAAGATTATTCTCTTAAATATTCATTCACCTGAAATACATATTTGTTTCCTAGTACTGAAAACTAACTTAAGTGAATGGTGCATACAAATCCTAATATTTCTACAGTAATTTACCCAGTTTAACATCAATGCAAGTAGATTCCTATGGGACATGAGGTGTATTTTGACGTTCATTTTTTTACAACACTGGTACGTTACGATTTTATCAGTTTATGAACATCATAGGATATATATTTAATCCACAAGTTCGCAAAATTATAGGCATTTGTTTCACTTTAAATCACTTCCTGCTTCAGAACACGTGTATTTTTTCACGTTTCTTGACTGGTCTTTTCATGAGACTTCTTTCCAACACATTATTTTCGATTTCCATATTCACATTGAAGAAAAACTCACACACCCTTCATGATACACTGTAACCTTATATTATCATTAGATGTATTACTGGATGGAATGAATAATTTTATATCAATATAAGATTTCTTATATATTTTCAGATATCAATTCAATCCATTATTTAAAGTGGAACAAGTTATATTATTTATTCACACTATGGTCTATTTATGCATTATGTCTACATTCATAGACACAGGGTACACCTCTTTGTAAACCCAATACTAATTTATATGTCTTCAAAATATTGCTCCCAGAAATGGTGGAAGAAATACTCATGTCACCTGATCTACACATACATTTTATCACAGTAATATTCTGGACACAAAATGCAAAGGTCACACTTATGATTGTACCAAGGCCTAAATGAAAAGTGAACATAGATTACTAAAAACATCCATTTTCAGGTTGCCTAATGCTTTTGGAGGGGTTTGCAAGCAACTGGGTGAGGGAGTACATTCTGTAGTTTGGCAGTTGGGGACAGCACATTCTAATAACAAGATTAGCAAACAGTTCTCAAGATTTCAACACTATTATTTTAAGCATACAGAAAAAAAGGAAGTGACAAGTACCTATTTGATTAAACTTTCAATATAAATATAAAAAAAAAAAACAGAAATCTAGGTATGATTTGAAGCCGAGAAGGGCATTGGGCCCCTATTGGGATACTTAGCATTGTATTACGCACTGCACAGATGTCCAAGAGAAATCAATATACAATGGCATAGGACATTGTACATTGCATGATGGAATGTAGAAGAGAACATCCTGTCAAAAAGGATAGTCAGTAGGATTAGGAAGATAGTTGGTAGGTTTAGGAAGAAAAGTGAGTATAGGGTTTGGAACAAAAGTTCTTTAGCAATGGGGTTTCAGTTAGAGAGTGAATGTAAATGTCAGCACATGTGAAGAGTCAGTAACAATGATGAACTGGGGAAAATATGTAGGATAGCAGATACCAATAGAGACATTAGGAAATCAGGCAAAGTATAAAGTAAGTGATAGGATTAGACATTTTCAACAGGCTAGAGGTTGAACATATAATCTTACGAAGAAACAAATATGTAGTCACCAATAGGATTGACATTTGAGAGCATTAGGCAACCTGGACATGGATGTTTTTAGTAATCCATGTTCTTTTTCCATTTAGTCTTTTGTACAATCATAAGTGTGACCTTTGCATTTTCTGTCCAGAATAGTACTGTGATAAAATGTATATGTAGATCAGGTGACATGAGATTTTTTTCCACCATATATGGGATCAATATTTTGAAGATGTATAAATTAGTATTGGGGGAAAATATTTGTACCCTCTGTCTATGAATATAGAGCTAATGCATGAATAGACCATATTGTGAATAAATAATACAACTGTTTCCAATTTAAACAATGGATTGAATTGATATCTGAAAATATATTAGAAATCTGATATTGATATACAATCATACATTACAACCAGTTATACTTCTAATGGTAATATTTTTGTTATGGTATATCATGAAGAGTGTGTGAGTTTTGATTCAAAAGTGATTATGGAAATCGAAAATAATGTGTTTGGAAAGAATTTTCATGAAAAGACGTGTCAAGAAACATGTAGGAATACAGTTTTTCTGAAGCAGAAAGTGAACCTGAAACAAATGCCTAAAAATTTGCTAACTTGTGGATGAAATATATATCCCATGATGTGCATAAACTGAAGAAATAGTAATGTACCAGTGTTGAATGAAAATGAACGTCTAAATACACAACATGTCCCATAGGAATCTACTTGCATTGATGTTGAAATGGGTCAGTTAGTGAAGAAATATTAGGATTTGTAAGCACCATTCACTGAAGTTAGTTGTCAGTTCTAGGAAACAAATATGTATTTCAGGTAGATGAATATTTCTCAGAATAATCTTGTGAAAATTGGATTAAAAATCCACATACATGAATATGAATGAATTAAGGGAGTGTATAATAAAACACATATATTTCAAATTTTGACAAGTCTTGAGAGTGTATACACACACACACACACACACACACACACAGAGAGAGACATAAAAAAGAGCAATATATATGCCAATTGAAATTCACCACAAAATATATATCATCCACAGATCCAAAAATATTCATTTTACTGATCATGGATTTACGTATAGTGTTGTTCAACTAGGAAGCTAACCCATAGGTTGAATTTTCAGTACCAACAGCATTTAGGAGCAGTGATCTCTTCTCACAATTTGTATTTGCCAAGTCAGCCACCTCTCAACTATGTATGTTTCATACCATGTACGATTCTATATGTGCATAAAAATATACATGTGCTGAATAAGCTACAGAGAAACGGAGATAGGAATTTACATATTTGTTAACTTTAAAACACATGGAAAACTATTCCAAAAAAAATTGACTAGATGTATAACTCCTACCCTATATAATGGAAAAGGCAAGTTCAACTATACAGCATGCCTCCTCTGAACTGCTTGTATTTCTATTCTGTTGGGGTTATTTTTCTCCATCATATTAGGATTAGTTGTCAGAGTCATGTAGGGAATGAGTTAGTTTCAGGGTTTCAGTATTTGGAATGGAGAATAGAAAAATGAATCCAATGTGTATGCAAATACGTGCTACACAAAAATCTTCCCACTCTCATCCATAACAATTACTTGACATTACCTGTGTGGGTAAACACTCCACAAACATGGAGCTCTGTTCGCCTATATACTTCTTGAGAAACTGCCTCCGAGGTTGGGCACTTGAAATATATGCTGATGTCAGGAGCTTTAGCTTCCTTTCTGGTGAGACCATCAAAGCTGGGTCTGCATCTATGTGACCTGGAGGATATGTTTTCTAATTTTCCAATGAACATGAGGCAGTAGTGCTGAATTCTTTCTTTTTAGGTAAACTGTGGCCACTGAAGTCTAAGTGTCTCCCTGTGTGGACAGTGAAGACATTTGCTCATCTTCCAATTTTCATGGTGTTTCTTGCTGCTACACTGGCGGTTTAGTATTTGCTTCACAAAACACAAAGAGCTCAACAGGGTCTCAGTGCTGGAGGATTTCTCGCACGTGTGTTGGGTCAGGGTCTGCAGGAGAGTACACCATCCAGGCTCATATTCCACATAGCTTGCCCCCTTGACCATTGCAACCTAATTCTGAACATTGCCCTGAAAACTTTCCATATAACAAGTTGCCTTTATATGGAGAGGTCAGACATATAAGAGATTACTGGCTGCACCATGTCAGCCACAAGCCATTTGGAAGTCAATGGCAGATCCTCTTGGCCCCACCAGAGATATTTTATTACACACCTGCACACCACAGCTCTAGGGCACTACTACTCAGCAGGCTCCATAATACAGGTATCTTTGTTCTACAACATTTTCATGAAACCCAGTCAATCAAGGCACTGTCTGGTACACTCATGATCAGCAACAAGACATCCAAAGGTTCTCCAGTGCCAACTGGTCATAAGAATTTCAAAAATTTAATGGTATTTATGTAGCCATTTTTCAAGGATGAAGTTGGAGACATTGTGGGTTTTAATTTATTCAGAAAACATTAAATGGTGAGGAAGCTCATTTCAATGAAAGCTCTGGAGAACTCTTACAGGCAAGGCATCCCAAAGAGTGGCCAAAAGTCACATGAATCCAGGCCCATTGAGGTCTCCAATGCGAGGTCCATGTGTGTTTTGACTCTCAACTATGGTTGCCAAGTCTTTCAAAATAAAATTATGTGATATCCTAGCTGAGATTCCCAGTGTTCTGTGTAGAGCCACCCTGGGCCTAGAACTCAGTTTCCAAGTGGGACTCTCATTCGTGGCCTCCTAAAATCCCAACACAATTAATGGCAATACTTCTCTGAGGTCAGTTTCAGAACGCAGTCTCTAAGGGGAATCACACCATAGTTCATGCCATGGTGGACACAGTCATGTCTTCCAACCGCCACAGAAATGACCACAATTAAAACCACAACACTCCCACATGGCCCTCATTTTTTTCCATATAGACACTCATCAAATCCTCTGGCTGGAGGTTTCCATAAGGGGCACAGTCCAAGACAGTGTCCAAAATATGCTCCCTTGCCCATATTTTGCTTAAAGTCAGTGTGGCCTGAACACCCTTCCTGTCAACCAGGATTGATCAAATAGGCCTGCCCTTATTACTGCTAGACTTCTCTAATTTGAGGCCTACTGACTGCCATGTATAGATTCATTATGTCATTTGGAGTCATGAGATAACCCAAGCATCTATGGTCTAGCCTCTGCAGGCCTTGAACAACTCATTTGTCCCAAGGATCCCTATTCTCACTTGATGGAGGTCAGGAACCTTACAGAAGATGGCGAGAGACCTCATTAACAATGACTGCTATTTTGGCCATTTTGGTTTTGGTAGCACACATGGAGTCATTCTTTAGATCCATCAGGTGCTGAGAATCTAAGCCATAGCCTCACAGAGGACCAAGAGGCAGATTCAGACACATCCCTTTCCAAAGCAATTAAGCAAAGAGCCAAAAGTCATGCCCAATCATTTCCATTTGAAAACTGTTTTCTTCAGGCTTCACAAAGGGCTGGCCTGAGGCAAAGACCATTCTGACATTCAGGGCAAGGGACCAATTGGTAAGCAAATGGCCCAACGCAAGGTTTCTCCACTGAGACTTTACTGGTCACATTGATATCTGAGTTTTCTGAGATCCTCCCATTCCCTTCAGTTATCATGTACATGGTCATGTCACAGAGCTTGGAGGTGGTACATATCTTGGACACAAACCATAAACCTATTCTGGAGAGTGGCCAGAATTCAGGAAGAAAACAGGAATGTAGTAAGATAGTAGGTGGTCCCCATCCATAAGGCAAGTCACAGTCCATTTATAAATTGGGAAGGATGAATGCTGGCAAGCTTTATACTAGACAAGACACATCCATTGATGCATTCTCTTGTCTAATGTCTACAATCACGGACACAGTGGAATACACAGACATAGAAACTCTCGCCTTGTGAAAAAACTTACTAGAAAAAGTCCACTACAAAACAAACAAACCTCCTTTCCTACCTATTCTCAGAACATGAGACAAAACCACAAATTCACAGCCACACCCACAAAGGCACCACTTTCATCCAAGTAGGTCTGTAACAATTCGGAGTGTCCTCTGACTGGTGGGTCATACTGTTTTCCCCCGAAATGAACTATCCATTCTCAGATCTGGTCTCCTTGGCCACCTCTGTGAAGTTGCGAGGAGCCTGTGGTGAGCCACTACCCACTTTCTCAGGAAAGGCTCCTCTTCAGAGCTCTCCTGGCATTTGGCCATCCTCACATCAGTAGGTACCAAGAAAGACTGACTCTGTCCTTAGTAACACCAAACAAGTGCGCCCACTTGGACTGGTATTGGGATTGGTTCTGGGTGCCTGGCTTCCTGGATCCCAAGATTAGAGAGTTCCATCACCAAGGAAGTGAGGTAAGTCACTTTCTTCAGGAACTGAATGAAGTCACTGCCTTGGCAACCACTTTGTCCTAACAGTTGCTTCCAAGGATTCCATGAGATGGAGGCTGCCTCTACTTCCTGTAACATTTTCACAAGTTAGAATAATATATCAATCATAGGCACCAAGGAAAAGCTCTCCACAAAAGCCTGGTTTGGTCCATCTTGTCTACATTAAGAAGAGAGAGGCTGATTCAGACACATCCTTTCATCCTTACCAGGTTTTTTGCCATGGAAGATGAATTTTGCTCTCTCAGGTCCTTCATAGCTGTCTACATTTTCTTCAGGGATCATTTCTACATAGACCTTTGAGCTTGACAGCATGTGGAAGATCCCCTACATTCCTGTATTTTAAGACCAACTCTGTCCCTGCTCTTCTCTTAAGTTTGATTGAGGGAACACTGTGTGGTTAGGGTTAATAAGAGGTTCGATTTGGGTAAGGAATCATTTTGCGGAATGAATAATGGTATTGGGAATTTGTGATATTTATAAGAATATAGACGTGAGATATAAGTATGAAAACAAAAATCTAGGTAAAATTTGAAGCCCAGAATGGCATTGGGCCCTTGATTGGGATACTTAGCATTGAAATACTTTCTGCACAAATGTCTAAGATAAATCGATATACAGTGGCATAGGACGTTGTACCTTGGATGATTGAATGTCGAAGAGAACCTCCAGTCAAAAGGATAGTTGTTAAGATTAGGAAGATAGTAGGTAGGTTTAGAAAGAAGAGTGAGTATAGGATTTGGACCAAAGATCTTTACAAATAGGGTTTCAGTTACAGAGTGAATGTTGATGTCAGTCCATGTTAAGTGTCAGTCACAATTATGAACTGGGGAAAATATGTAGGAAAGCAGATATTAATAGAGACATTAGGAAATCAGTCAAAGTATTAAGAGAGTCATAGGATGGGCATTTTCAACAGGGTTGAGGTTGAATATATAATCTTAGGAAGAAACAAATATGTAGTCACCAATAGAATTGACATTTGAGAGCATCAGGCAACCTGGACATGAATGTTTTTAGTAATCCATGCTCACTTTCCATTTAGGCTTTGGTGAAATTAAATAAAATAGGTACTTGTCACTTTCTGTTTTTCAGTATGCTTAATAAAACACTGTTGAAATCTTGAAAACTTTTTGTAATCTTGCTCTCAGAATGTCCTGTCCCCAACTGCCAAACTGCAAAATGTACTCCCTCACCCATTTACAAGCAAACCGCCCACTCGCCCTGACCCATCAATAAGCTTCCCTCCCTGCCCTCTCCAAGGGATGTATATAAGCTCTGCTTAAGCTGTTCTCAGGGCTCTGTGCTCTATTCAAGAGAGCTTTGAGCCCCAGAATTCTGGACCCTTTGCTGTTGCATGATACAGTCTTTTGGTGGTCTTTTCCTCTGATGCTCGCCCGACCTTTACATCTGAGGGCCCCAGCGAGAGACAGAAGCGGTGGACGAAAGTCGCCCAATGGACTCCTCTCAGGGTAAGTAAGGCACGTCTTTCTGGTTTCAGGTTTCACGTTAGGGATGGGCAAAATGGCTATTGGTGTTGAGCGTGAGCTCTCTCTGATGGTGGCTGACAGACATGTCACAGAGCCACAGGCCACATCTCTGGGGGATGCCCTAGAGGACTCGGGAAATCAAGTAACAATAGTCTCCTTGACTCAGTGATATTTTGTTTCGGATTTGGTATTGCCAGCCCATCAGGTTTTGCCAGCTACTCAGTCCTGTTCTCAGTATTGGACGTCCATTGACTGTCTTTATTGTCTTGTCTTGTCTGTGTCGTGTGTCATTGCTTTCACTGTTTGTGTATCTTTCATATGGGACAGAGTACTTTAACGCCTCTGTCCCTGACCCTTGATCACTGGACCAAAGTCTGCTTAAGGGCTCAGAATCTTTTTTTTTTCAGTAAAATGCCGGACCTGGCAGACTCTCTGTGCCTCTGAATGACCCACCTTTGGAGTCGGATGGCCCCCAGAAGGATCTTTCTACTTCCAACTAATTCAGAAACTCAGAGATATTGTCTTTCAGCTGGGCCCACATAGACATCCAGATCAACAGCCATATATCTTAACTTGGCAAGACATCTGCAAATCTCCTCTTTCATGGGTGAAGCCTTTCCTTGTCCCTGGTCCTGCTCCTACTGCTTCCACCATGATTCTATCTCTCAAATCCTCTGCTCCTCCTCCTCCACCCTCTGTTCTCCCTGAGTCTCAAGACTCTACTGGACTCTCCTCCCCCTTCTTATGCCCTGCCCTCGCCCCCAACCCCCAACACCCTCTAAGTGATTCCCCTGCTGCTGACTCAGCCTCTAAGCCATTGGAGAAATCTAGGCCAGCCCAGCGGCCTCCAGATGACTACCCTGTGGCACACACAGCCCCTCCTTCCCTGGAGAAAGCTGGCCTGGCCAAAAGAACTCAAAGAACTCGCCGGCGGGAAGTAAACTTTGAAGGGGATACAGGGGCATTATACTCAGCCCTTAAGGCCCCATTGGGCCGTCTATCAAATAAAAGGACTCTAGTTCAAGGGGCTAATGACATTAAATATGGGGCTTAGACAACTAAGAGGACCATGGACCTGGGGAAAGGAAAAATCCATCACTTCTTCTTAGTAATTCCAGAATTCCCGGCCCCATTGATGGGCAGAGATCTGCTCAACAAGATCCAGTCCAGATTAACTTTAAAACCCTGAAGGACCCCAAGTGACATTTCTAAATTCTTCGGTAAATACTCCTATCGTCATGGCTTTAAATATGTCAGTACAAGATGAACGTCAACTCGTCACACCCCCCAAGACTGATCAAACAGGCATTCTACCCCAGAAATGGATAATAGATTACACAGATGCCTGGGAAAAAACTGCTCGTTAGGCCTAGCCGTGAAACAACCTCCAATAATAGTAGAGTTAAAAACTTCAGCCCTCCCAATCAATGTCAAACAATATCCTCTGAGCAAAAAAAGCTAAAGATGGGATAGGGCCCCATATTCAGAAATATATGGCTTTAGGGGTCCTAAGGCCTTGTCATTCCAACTGGAACACTCCCCTGCTACAAGTAAAAAAAATCCAGGAACTGGGGACTATCGCTCCGTTCAAGACCTAAGAGAGATCCACAACAGAGTGCAGGACATTCACCCCACAGTACATAATCTGTACAATCTGCTTAGCACTCCGAACCCTGAGCGGAAATGCTATACTGTTCTGGACTTAAAAGATGCTTTCTTTTGCTTGCCTCTGCATAAAAGATACTCAGTTGCAGTTTGCTTGCGAATGGGTAGACCCAGAAACCGGAACGTCTGGTCAACTAACTTGAACTAGATTCCCACAGGGGTTCAAAAACTTCCCCACTCTCTTTGATGAAGCTCTCCCCAAAGATCTCAACAAATTCAGACCTATGCACCCTGAAATCACCCTGCTTCAATATGTGGATGACCTTCTACTGGCAGCCAACACCAAGGAAAACTGTGAGTCTGGGACCCAAGCACTATTATGCGAGCTTGCTCAACTTGGGTATAGAGCTTCTGCCAAAAAGGCCCAAATTTGCCAGCAAGAAGTAATCTTCCTGGGCTATTCCCTTAGGGGCGGTAAACGATGGCTCACTGAGCCCAGGAAACAATCCATTGAGCAGAATCCATTGAGCACTGGGAATCGTAGCCAGGATATCACATGATTTTATTTCTACAGACTTGACAGCCATAGTTTAGAGTCAAAACACACATGGACCTCACAATGTAGACCTCAATGGGCCTGGCTTCAAGGGACCTTTTGGCTACTCTTTGGGAAGCTTTGTCTGTGAGATTTCTCCAGAGATTTCATTGAAATGAGCTTCCTCACAATTTAATGGTTCCTAAATGAATTGAAACCCACAGTGCCTCCAACTTAATTCTTGAAAACTGGCAAGATAATACCATGAAATTTTTTAAATTCCAATATCCAGGTGGCACTGGAGAACCTTTGGATGTCCTTTTGCTGCTCATGAGTATACCAGAGGGTGGCTTGATTGATTGAGTTTCCTGAAAATGGTGTAGAACAGAGATGCCTGTAAGTTGGATCCTGCTGAGTAGTGGGCCTAGAGCAATGGTGGGCATATGTGTGAAACATATGTGGTAGGGCCATGAGGATCTACCATTGAATTCCAAATGGCTTGTGACTGACATGGTGCAGCCAGCAGAACTTTCTATGTTTAGGCATCTTGTTATGTGGAGAGGTTTCAAGGTAATGTTCAGAATCAGGTTGCTATGTTCAATGGGGCAAATTATGTAAGATAGAAAACTGGTTGGGGCATTTTCCTGCAGATCCTGACCCACCACACACGACAGAACTCCCTCCAGCACTGTGTCCCTGTTGAACTCCATGTATTTCATGAAGTAAATACCAAACTTCCTGTGCAGTAGCAAGAAACACCATGAAATGTGGAGGAGGACCAAATGACTAGACAGTCCACATGGGGAGACACTTAGCCCCCAATGTCCACAGTATACCTATAAAGAGAGAATTCAGCACAGCTCCCTCATGTTCATTCGAATATTACAATCTATGTCTTTCAGGTCACATAAATGCTGACCCAGCTTTGATTGTCTTGCTAGAAAGGAAGAAAAAGCTCCTGAGAACAACAAATATTTCAAGTGCCCAAACTCATAGGCAGTTTCTCAAGAAGATTTTAGGCCAGCAGAGCTCCATGATTGTGGAGTGTTTACCTTGTCCCTTACTTTTGGAAACTCCTCTACCACCTCCATGGTTGTGAACTCCTGATCACATACCATTCCAGATATGTATTCACAGATATTCTAACTCTTCTCTTCTAATTGTGTCTTACTTGGGGTGAAGATAATGTCAAGGCATTTTTTCTGGATGAGAGTAGGAAGATTTATGTGTAGTGCATATTTGCATACACATTGGATTAAATTTCCAATTTTCCATTTGAAATACTGAATCCCTGACTTTAAAACATACCTTACTAGACTCTGACTACTAATCCTAATATGTTGGAGAAAAATAACCCAAAAAGAATAGAACTACAAGCAGTTCAGAGGAGGCATGGTGTACAGTTGGACTTGCCTTTTGCATTATATAGGGTAGGAGTTATAAATCTAGTCAATATTTTTGAAACAGTTCACCACATGTTTTTAAAGTTAAGAAATATGTGAATTCTTGTCTCCCTTACGCTAAAGCCTATTAAGCACCTGTATTTTTATTTGCACATATAGAATTCTACCTGTTACCATACGTGCATTCTTGTGTGGTGTCTAAATTGGCAGATACAAATTGTGACAAGGGATCACTCCTCATGAACGCTGTTGGAAATGAAAATTCATCCTATGGGTGAGCTTCCTAGTTGAACAACATTATACATAAGTCCATGTTCAGTACAATGAATTTATTTGGATCTGTGGATGATATATAATTCATGGTGATTTTCAATTGGCATATAGTGCTACATTTTAATGTCTGTGACTGTGTGTGTGTGTGTGTGTGTGTGTGTGTATATATATATATATATATATATATATATATATATATATATATATATATATGCACTCTCCAGATTTTTCAAAATATAAAATATATGTGTCTTATTTTACACTTTCTAAATTTTTAAAATTCATGTATGTGGATTTATAATCATCTTTTCACAAGATTATTCTCAGAAATATTCACATACCATACTCGACTCCAACTACTAATCCTAATATGATGGAGAAAAATAATGCAAACAGAATATAAATACAAGCAGTTCAGACGAGGCATGGTGTATAGTTGGACATGCCTTTTGCATGATAAACGGTAGGTATTATAAATCTAGTCAATTTTTAATTTAAACTGTTCTCCATGTGTTTTTAAAATTAACAAATATGTGAATTCCTGTCTCCCTTTCTCTGTATCCTATTCAAACATGTATTTTTATATGCACTAATAGAATCCTACCTGGTATCACAGGTACATTTTTGTGAGGTGGGTGACTTGGCAGATACAAATTGTGAAAAAGATCACTCCTCTTAAACGCTGTTGGAACTAAAAATTCAAACTATGGTTGAGCTCCCTGGTAGAACAACATTTTACATAAATCCGTGTTCATTAAAATATATATTTTTTTCATCTGTGGATGATATATATTTAATAATGAATTTCGATTGGCATATATATTGCTACTTTTGTAATATCTCTGTGTTTCTGTGTATATATATGTGTGTGTGTGTGTGTGTGTGCTTGTATATATATATATATATATATATGTGTGTGTGTATGTATATATATATATATATATATATATATATATATATATATATATATATATATCACTCTCCAGAGTTTTCAAAATATGAAATATATGTGTCTTATATACACTCTCTAAATTCATTCATGTTCATGGACTTGGATTTATAATCAAATTTTCACAAGGTTATTCTGAGAAACATTCATCCACCTGAAAAACATATTTGTATCCTAGTACTGAACACTAAGTTGAATGAATGGTGCATACAAAAAATTATTTCCACAGTAACTGACCCAGGTTAACATCAATGCAATAGATTCTGATGGGACAAGATTTGTATTTTAACGTTCATTTTTATTCAAAACTGGTACATTAATATTTCTTCATATTATGGACATCATAGGATATATATTTCATCCACAAATTCACTAATTTTTGGGCATTTGTTTCACTTTCAATCAATTCCTTCTTCACAACACATATATTCTTCCAGGTGTCTTGACTGGACCTTTCATGAGACTTCTTTCCAATAATATTATTTTTGATTTCCATAATCAATTTTGAAGTAAAACTCACACACCTTTCATTGTAAACCATAACCCTAATATTACCAATAGATGTATAACTGGTTTGAATGAAAGTATGTATATCAATATAAAATTTCCTGTATATTTTCAGATATCACTTCAATCCATTATTTAAAGTTGAAACCAGTTATATTATTTATTCACAATATTGTCTATTCATCCATTATCTCTATATTCATTGACACAGGGTGCACCTATTTGTACCCCCAATACTAACTTATATGTCTTCCAAATATTGCACCCAGAAATGGTCGAAGAAATACTCATGTCACCTGATCTACATATACATTTTATCAGGGTAATATTCTGGACACAAAAAGCAAATGTCACACTTATGATTTTACCAAAGCCTAAATAGGAAGTGAGCATGGATTACTAAAAACATCCATGTCCAGGTTGCCTAATGCTCTCAAATATCTGTCCTATTGGTGACTACATATTTGTTTCTTCCTAAGATTATCTATTCAATCTGAAGACTGTTGAAAATGTCTAATCGTATCACTCACTTTATACTTTGCCTGATTTCCTAATGTTTCTATTGATATCTGCTTTCCTACATATTATTCCCAGTTCATCACTGTGACCAACTCTTCACATATGCTGACATTTACATTCACTCTGTAACCAAAACTCTATTGCTAAAGAACTTTTGGTCCAAATCCTATACTCACTTTTCTATCTAAACCTACACTATCTTTCTAATCCTACCGACTATCCCTTTTTGACTAAATGTTCTCTTAGACATTCAATCAACCAAGGTACAAGGTCCTTTGCCATTGTATATTGATTTATCTGAGACATCTTTGCAGAACATAGTTCAAAGCTAAGTATCCCACTCCTGTGCCCAATGCTCTTCTGGGCTTCATATCTTACCTAGAATTCTGTTTTCATACTTACATTTTACCTCTATATTCCTCCAAATATCACAGGATCCCAATACCATCATTCATCCAGCAGAATGATTCCCAACCCAAATTGAACCTGTTATTAACTCTAACCATACACTCTTCTCTCAATCTAACATTACAGAAGAGCAGGCACAGAGTTGGTCTTACAATACAGTAATGTAGGGAATCCTTCACCTGCTGAGAAGCTCAAAGGTCCATGCAGATATGATCCCTGAAGAAGATGTAGGGAATTATGAAGGACCAGAGAGAGGAAAAGTCATCTTCCATGGCAAAGAACCTGGTCAGGACAAAGGGATGTGTCAGAATCAGCCTCTCTCTTCTTAATGTAGAGAAGATGGACCAAACCAGGCCTGTGTGGAAAGCTGTTCCCAGGTGCCTATGGTTTATATAACATTCTGTCTTGTGAAATTGTCACAGGAAATAGGGGCAGCCTCCATCTCATTGGACACTTGGAAGTAACTGTTAGGACAAAGTGGTTGCCATGGCAGTAATCTCATTCAGTTCCTGAAGCAAGTGACCTCACCTAATTTCCTTGGTGATGGAACACTATGAATTTGGGATCCAGGAAGCTAGGCACCCAGAAGCAGTCCCAGTTCCAGTCCCAGTGGTCTCACTTGTTTAGATTTACTAAGGACAGAGTCCGTCTTTCTTGGTGAATACTGATGTGAGGATGGCCAAATGCCAGGAGAACTCTGAAGAGGGGCCTTTCCTGAGAAAACAGGTAGTGGCTCACTGCTCTGTCCTGACAACTTCACAGAGTTGGCCAAGGAGACCAGATCTGAGACAGGACAGTCCATTTCAGGGGAACATAAAATGGCCCATCAGTCAGAGGACACTCCCAATAGTCACATACCTACTTGGGGATTTGCCTTTGTGGGTGTGGGTGTGAGTTTGTGGTTTTCTTTCATGTTCTAAGAATAGGTAGGAAAGACAGTTTCTTTGGTTTGGAATGGACTGTGTCTAGTAAGTCCTTTGACAAGGCAAGTGTTTCTATGTCTGTGTATCCCACTGTGTCTGTGGTTGTAGAGATTAGAAAAGAGAATGCATCAATGGATGTGTCATGTCAAGTAGAAAGCTTATCAGCATTCATCCTGCCCAATTTATGCATGGACTGTGGCTTTCCTTATGGATGTGCAACACCTACTATCTCCCTAAGTTCCTGTTTTCTTGCTGATTTCTGGCCACTCTCCAGAACAGACTCATGGTTTGTGTCCACGTTATGTACCAACTCCAAGTTCTGTGACATGGCTATGTACTGGATAGCTGAAGGGAATGGGAGCATATCAGAAAACTCAGATATCAGTGTGACCAGGAAAGTCTCAGTGGAGATACCCTGCTTTGGGCCTTTTGCTTACCTATTGTTCTGTTGCCCTGAATGTCAGGAAGGTCTTTGCCTCAGGCCACCCCTTTGTGAAGCCTGAAAAAACAGTTTTCAAATTTAAATGAATGGGCTTCACCTGTGGCTCTTTGCTTAACTTCTTTGGAAAGGGTTGTGTCTGATTGAGGCTCTTGGCCCTGTGTGAGGCTGTGGCTTAGATTCACAGCACCTGATGGATCAAAGAAAGATCCCATGTGTGCATCCAAAATGGCAAAGAGTTCAGTCATTGTGAATGAAATCTATTGCCTTCCTCTGTTAGGTTCCTGAAATCCATGATGTGAGAATAGAGATCCTTTGGGTCAAATTAGTTCTTCAAATCTCTCCAGAGGTGCTTGTCTTTTCTCATGACTCCAATTCACATACAGAATCTAAACCCCACAGTCAGAAGGCCTCAAATTAGAGAAGCAGCACAGTATTAAGGGCAGGCCTATTTGATCACTCCTGGCTCACAGGAAGGGAGTCCGGGCCTTTAGGCATATGAGGAGTAAGGGAGCTTCTCTTGGACACTGTCTTGGGCTGTGCCCCTCATAGAAACCTCCAGCCAGAGGTTATGATGAGTGTCTATATGGAAGAAGATGAGGGCTATGTGGGAGTGTTTTGGTTTTAATTGTGGTCACTTGTGTGGCAGTTGCAAGAGATGAATATGTCCACCCCTGCTTGAACTCTGGTGTGATTCCCCTTAGAGACTGATTTCTGGAACTGACCTCAGAGAAGTATTGCAATGAATTGTGTTGGGATTTTAGGAGGCCATGCAGGAAGGTAGCCTTTGGAAAATGAGTCTTGGCCCTGGGTTGCTTTCCACAGAGAACTGGGAATCTCAGCCTCGATATCACATGATTTTATTCTGAAAGACTTGTCAGCCATAATTGCGAGTCAAAACAAACATGGACTTCACATTGTAGAGCTCAATGGGCCAGGCTTCATGTAAACTTTTCGCCACTCTTTGGGAAGCCTTGCCTGTGAGAGTTCTCAAGGGATTTCATTGAAATCAGCTTCCTCAACATTTAATGGTCCCTGAAGGAATTGAAACCCACAGTGCCTCCAACTTCATCCTTGAAAAATGGTTACATAAATACCATGAAATGTTTGAAATTCCCATGAGTAGGTGTCACTGGAGAACCTTTGGATGTCCTGTTTCTGAACATGAGTATACCAGAAGGTGCCTTGATTGACTGGGTTTCATGAAAATGGTATAGAAAAGAGATGCCTGTAAGTTGGAGCCTGCTGAGTAGTGGACATAGAGAAGTTGTGGGCAGGTGTGTAATAAAAAATCTGTGGTGGGGACATGTGGATCTGCCATTGGCTTCCAAATGGATTATGACTGATATTGTGCAGACAGCAGACCCTTCTATGTAAAGGCATCTTGTTATATGGAGAGGTTTTAGGGCAATGTACAAAATCAGGTTGCTATGCTCAAGGAGGCAAGCTTCTGGGATAGAAGCCAGGTTGGTGCATATTCCTGCAGATCCTGACCCACCGCACGTGACAGAACTCCCTCCAGCACTGTGTCCCAGGTGAACTCCTTGTTTCATGAAGAAAATACCAAACTCCCAGTGCACCAGCAGGAAACACCTCATAAAGTGGAGGATGACCAAGTGGCTTCACATTGCACATGGGGAGACACTTAGCCCCCAGTGGCCACAGTTTACCTACAAAGAGAGAATTCAGCAATGTTGCCTCATGTTCATTGGAAAATAAGTAACCATGTCCTCTAGGACAAAGAGATGCAGACCCAGCTTTGGTGGTCTCACTACAAAGGAAGCTGAAGCTCCTGACAACAACATATATTTCATGTGCCCAACCTCAGAGGGAGTTTCTTTAGAAGTCTTTAGGCCAGCAGAGCTCCATGTTTGTGGAGGGTTTACATTGTCCCTTCCTTTTGGAAACTCCTCTACAACCTCCAAAGTTGTGAAAATTGAACAGTTTCTATTGCAGATGTGTATTCACAGATTTTTCTAACTCCTCTCCTCTAACTGTGTCATACTTGGGGTGAAGGTAATGTCAAGTCATTGTTCTGGATGAGATTGGGAAGACTTTGATGTAGCACATATTTGCATACAAATTGGTTTCATTATCCAAATTTCCATTCTAAATACTGAATACCTGACAGTAACCCATACCCTACTAGACTCTCAATACTAATCCTAATATGATGGGGAAAATAATCCAAACATAATAGATATACAAGCAGTTCAGTGTAGGCCTGGTGTATATTTAGACTTGCCTTTCTCATTATATAGGGCAGTAGTTATAAATGTAGTCAATATTTAATTGAAATTGTTCTCCATGTGTCTTTAAAACTAACAAATATGTGAATTCCTGTGTCCTTTCTCTGTAGCCTGTTCATCACATGTATTTTTATATGCACTTATAGAATCCTATCTCGTATCACATGTACATTTTTGTGAGGTGGCTGAGTTGGCAGACACAAATTGTGGGAAGAGATCACTCCTCCTAAACGCTGTTGGAACTGAAAATTCCACCTATAGGGGAGTTTCCTAGTAGAACAACATTATACATAAACTCATAAAGAGTAAAATAAATATTTTAGCATCTGTGGATGATATATATTTAATGATGAATTTCGATTGGCATATATATTGCTAATTTTTAAAGTCTGTGTGTGTGGTATATATATATATATATATATATATATATATATATATATATATATATATATATGCACTCCACAGATTTTAAAAGCATGAAATATATGTGTCTTATATACAATCTCTAAATTCATTCATGTTCATGTATGTGGATTTATAATCAATTTTCCACAAGATTATTCTCAGAAATTTTCATATACCTGAAATACATATTTGTTCCCTAGTACTGAAAACTAACTTCAGTGAATGGTGCATACAAATCCTAATAATTTTACAGGAAATGACACAGTCTAACATCAATGCAAGTAGACTCCTATTAGACATGATATGTCATTTGACGTTCATTTGTATTCAAAAAGTGGTACATTATTATTTCTTCAGTTTTTACACATCATAGGATATATATTTCATCCACAAGTTCACCAATTTATAGGCATTTGTTTCAACTTTAATCACTTCTTGCTTCAGAACACATGTATTGTCAGGGTTTCTTGACTGGTCTTTTCATGAGACTTCTTTCCAAACACATTATTTTCGATTTCCATAATCACTTTTGAAGCAAAACTCACACACTCTTCATGATAAACCGAAACACTAATATTACCATTAAATAAATAACTTGTTGGAGTCAATGATTTTATATCCATATATGATTTCCTGTAATTTTTTAGATATCATTTCAACCCATTATTTAAAGTTGGAATTAGTTATATTATTTATTCACAGTATGGTCTATTCATGCTTTATCTCTATATTCATAAACATAGGCTTCACCTCTTTGTACCCAAAATACTAATTTTATGTCTTCAATATATTGCTCCCAGAAATGGTAGGAGAAATACTTGAATATATATACATTTTATCACAGTAATATTCTGAACAAAAAATGTAAAGGTCACACTTATGATTGTACCAAAGCCTAAATGGAAAGTGAACATGGATTACTAAAAACATCCTTTTCCAGGTTGCCTAATGCTCTCAAATGTCAATCCCATTGGTGACTACATATTTGTTTCTTCCTAAGATTATATATTCAACCTCAACCCTGTTGAAAATGTCTAATCCTCTCACTCACTTTATATTTTGCCTGATTTTGTAATGTCTCTATTGATATCTGCTTTTCTACATATTTCCCCAGTTCATCATTGTGAATGACTCTTCATATGTGCTGACATATACATTCACTCTCTACCTGAAACCCTATTGCTAAAGAACTTTTGGTCCAAATCATACACTCACTCTTCTTCCTAAACCTACTGAATATCTTCCTAATTCTACCGACTATCCCTTTTTGACTGGATGTTCTCTTCTACATTCAATTATCCAAGGAATAAGGTCCTATGCCATTGTATATCGAATTATCTGAGACATCTGTGCAGAACATAATTCAAAGCTAAGTATCCTAATCAAGGCCCCAATGCCATTCTGGGTTTCAAATCATACCTAGATTTCTGTTTTCATACTTATATTTCATCTCTATATTCTTGTAAACATCGCTGGTTCCCAATAACATTATTCATCACGCAGAATGATTCCTAATCCAAATCGAACCTATTATTAACCCAAAACACACGCTGTTCCCTCAATCTCATTTTACAGAAGAGCAGGGACAGAGTTGTTCTTACAATACAGGAAAGTAGGGGACCTTCCACCTGCTGAGAACCTCAAAGGTCCATGCAAAAATGATACCTGGAGAAGTTGTAGGCAGGAATGAAGGCCCTGAGAGAGCAAAAGTCATCTTCCATGGAAAACAACCTGGTCAGGATGAAGGGATGTGTTCGAATCAGCCTCTCTCTTCTTATTGTGGAGAAGATGGACCAAACCACGACTGTGTGGAGAGCTGTTCCCGGGTTCCTATGGTTGATATACCATTCTACTTATGAAAGTGTCAGAGGAAGTAGGGACAGCCTCCATCTCATGGGACCCTTGGAAGCAACAGTTAGGACAAAGGGGTTGCCAAGGCAGTGACTTCATTCAGTTCCAAAGAAAGTGACATACCTCATTTCCTTGGTGATGGAACTCTCTTAACTTGGTATCCAAGAAGCCAGGCACCCAGAGGCAGTCCCAGTCTGAGTCCCAGTGGGCTCACTTGTCTGGATTTACCAAAGACAGAGTCAGTCTTTCTTGGTACCTACTGATGTGAGGATGGCCAAATGCCAGGAGAGCTCTGAAGAGGGACCTTTCCTGAGAAAGCAAGTAGTGGCTCACCACTTTTTCCTGAAAACTTCACAGAGTTGGCCAAGGAAACCAGATCTGAGAGAGTACAGGCAATTTCGGAGGAACATAATATGGCCCACCTGTCAGAGGACACTCCGGATAGTCACAGACCTACTTGAGGAAAGGAGGTGCCTTTGTGAGTGTGGGTTTGTGGTTTTGTCTCATGTTCTGAGAATAGGTAGAAAACGTGGTTTGTTTGGTTTGGAGTGAACTGTTTGTAGTAAGTCATTTGACAAGGTGAGTGTTTCTATGTCTTTGAATCTCACTGTGTGCATGGTTGTAGACATGAGAAAAGACAATGCAAGAATAGATTTGTCCTGTCTAGTAGAAAGCTTCCCAGCATTCATCCTGCCCAAATTATGATGGACTGCAGTTTGCCTTATGGATGTTCAACACCTGCTACCTTCCTAAGTCTCTGTTTTCTTCCTGAATTCTGGCCACACTCCAGAATAGGCTCATGGATTTGTGTCCAAGATATGTACCAACTCCAAGGTCTGTGACATTTTCATGTACTGGATAGCTGAAGGGAATGGCCAGTATCTCAGAAAACTCAGATATCAGTGTGACCAGGAAAGTCTCAGTTGAGATACCCTGCTTTGGGACTTTTGCTAACTTATTGTTCTGTTGCCCTGAATGTCAGGAAGGTCTTTGCCTCAGGCCACCCCTTTGTGAAGCCTGAAAAAACAGTTATCAAATGGAAATAAATGGGCTTCACCTGTGGCTCTTTGCTTAATTGCTTTGGAAAGGGTTGTGTCTGATTGAGGCTCTTGGCCCTGTGTGAGGCTGTGGCTTATATTCAGAGCACCTGATGGATCAAAGAAAGATTCCATGTGTGCATCCAAAATGGCAAAAAGTTTAGTTATTGTGAATGAATTCTATTGCCTTCCTCTGTTAGGTTCCCGAAATCCAATAAGTGAGAATAGAGATCCTTTAGGTCAATTTAGTTCTTCAAATCTCTCCAGAGGTTCTTGTCTTTTCTCATGACTCCAATTAACATACAGAATCTAAAACCCACAGTCAGAAGGCCTCAAATTGGAGAAGCAGCACAGTATTAGGGGCAGGCCTATTTGATCACTCCTGGTTCACAGGAAGGGTGTCAAGGCCACCCTGACTTTAGCCAAATGAGGGCCAAGGCAGCGTATTTTTGGACACTCTCTTGGAATGTTCCCCTCATGGAAAGCTCCAGCCAGAGGTTATGATGAGAGTCTATATGGAAGAAGATGGGGGCCATGTGGGAGTGTTTTTGTTTTAATTGTGGTCATTTCTTTGGCGGTGTGAAGAGATTTCTTGCTCAACCTGGGCTTGAACTCTGGTGTGATTCCCCTTATGGACTGCATTGTGAAACTGACCTCAGATAAGTATTGCTATGAATTGTGTTGGATTTTAGGAGGCCACACATGAGAATCGCCCTTGGAAACTAAGATCTAGGCCCTGAGTGGCTTGCCACAGAGTACTGGGAATCTCAGCCAGGATATCACATGATTTTATTCTGAAAAACTTGGCAGCCACAATTGAGAGTCAAAACACACATGGACCTCACATTGGAGACCTTGATGAGCCTGGCTTCATGTGACCTTTTGGCCACTCTTTGGGACGCCTTGCCTGTGAAAGTTCTCCAGAGCTTTCTTTGAAATGAATTTCCTCAATGTTTAATGGTTCCTGAATGAATTGAATCCCACAGTGCCTCCAACTATATCCTTGAAAAATGGCTAGATGAATACCATAAAATTTTTGAAATTTCCATGACCAGGTGGAACTGGAGAACCTTTGGATGATGTCCTGTTGCTCTCTCTCTCTCTCTCTCTCTCTCTCTCTCTCTCTCTCTATATATATATATATATATATATATATATTCCAGATTTTTCAAAATATGAAATATATGAATATATGTGTCTTATATACACTCCCTAAATTCATTCATGTTCATGTATGTGGATTTATAATCAACATTTCACATGATTTTTCTCAGAATTATTCATCCATCTGAAATACATAATTGTTTTCTAGTACAACAAACTCACTACAATGAATGGTGGTTACACTTCCTAATATTTCTATAGTAACTGACTCAGTTTAACATCAATGCAAGTAGATTACTATGGGACATGATGTGTATTTTGAGGTTCTTTTTCATTCAACACTGGTACATTACTATTTCTTCACTTTTTGCACATCATAATATATATATATATATATATATATATATATATATATATATATATATATATATATATATATTTCATCCACAAGTTCACAAATTAATAGGCATTTATTTCAGTTTCATTCATTTCCTGTTTTAGAACACATGATTTCCTCCAGTTTTGTTGACTGCACTTTTCATGAAACTTCTTTCCAAACACATTATTTTCGATTTCCATAATCACTTTTAAAACAAACCTCACAAACTCTTCATGATAATCCATAACCCTAATATTACCATTAGATGTATAACTGGTTGTAATGAATATATGTATATCAATATAAGATTTCCTGTATATTTTCAGATATCAATTCAATCCATTATTTAAAGTTGGAATCAGTTATATTTTTTTTTTCACAGTATGGCCTATTCATGCATTATCTCTATATTCATTGACATAGGTCACACCTATTTGTACTCCCAATACTAATTTATATATCTTCAAAAATTTGCTCCCAGAAATGGTGGTAGAAATACTCATGTTACCTGATGTACATATACATTTTATCACAGTAATATTCTGGAAACAAAATGCAAAGTCACATTTTTGATTGTACCAAATCCTAAATGGAAAGCGATCATGGATTATTAAATTCATCCATGTCCAGGTTTCCTAATGCTCTCAAATGTCAATTCTTTTGGTGACTACATATTTGTTTCTTCCTAAGATTATATATTCAAACTCAACCCTGTTGAAAATATCTAATCGTATCACTGACTTTATACTTAGGCTGATGGATCTAAAGAAAGATTCCATGTGTGCATCGTAAACCAAAATTGCAAAAAGTGCATTAATTGTGGATGAAGTCTCTCGCCTTCCTCTGTAAGGTTCCTGACCTCCATCAAGTGACAATAGGGATACTTTAGGTCAAATGAGCTCTTTAAAAAGCCCTGCAGAGGCTAGCCGATAGGTGCTTGAGGTGTCTCCTGAATCCAAATCACATACAGAATCTATACATGACAGTGAGTAGGCCTCAAATTGGAGAAGCAGAGCAGTATTTACGGCAGGCCTATTTGATCACTCCTGTTTCACAGAAAGTGTGTCCATGCCACCCAGACTTTAGGCAAATGAGGGACAGAGGAGCCTATGTTGGACACTGTCTTGTGCTGCACCCCTCATGGAAACATACAGGCAGAGGTGATGATGAGTGTCTATAAGGAAGAAGATGTGGTACAAGTGGGAGTGTTTTGGTTTTAATTGTGGTCATTTGTGTGGCAGTTGGAAGAGATGACTGGGTCCACCTGGGCTTGAACTCTGGCGTGATTTCCCTTAGAGACTGCGTTCTGGAACTGACCTCAGAGAAGTATTGCCATGAATTGTAATGGGATTTTAGGAGGCCACACATGAGAGTCGCCCTTGGAAACTGAGATCTAGGCCCAGGGTGGCTTTCCAGAGAGCACTGAGAATCTCAGCAAGGATATCACATGATTTTATACTGAAAGACTTGGCAGCCATAGTTGAGAGTCAAAACACACATGGACCTCACATTGTAGACCTCTATGGGCGTGGCTTCATGTGACCTTTTGGCTACTCGTTCAGAAACATTGATTGTGATTGTTATCCAGAGCTTTCATTGAAATGATCTTCCTCACCATTTAATGGATCCTGAATGAATTGAAACCCACAGTGCCTCCAAATTCATCCTTGAAAAATGGGTAGATAAATACCATGAAATTTTTGAAGTTCCCATGACCAGGTGGCACTGGAAAACCTTTGGATGTCCTGTTGCTGATCAAGAGTGTACCAGACAGTTCTTTGATTGACTTGGTTTTATGAAAATGGTGTAGAACAAAGATGCCATTTAAATAGAGCCTGCAGAGTAGTGGGCCAGGAGAAGTGGTGTGCAGTTGTGTAATAATACATCTGTGTTATGGCCATGTGGATCTGCCATTGGCTTCCATATTGCTTTTTGCCGCAGTCTCTGGCTGGGCACAAATCACGAGTCTCCACACAGCTTGTAGATTCAAACAGCAATTCTTTATTCCCGAACTCACACCGGCCGTCTACAAACACGCTCTGGGGGAATCCACGTTCTCTGCCCAAATCCACTCTCTCCCAAATCCACTCTGCATGGGCTTCTGTCTCCCAAAATATACTGTCTGACCCTAAGCACTCAAGAGGAACTCAGCAGCAGGATACGCCCTATTCTAAAGGGGGAACACCCTAATCTCCTATTATGCTAAACTGCCCTATTCTAAAGGGGGAACACCCTAATCTCCTATTATGCTAAACCGCCCTATTCTAAAGGGGGAACACCCTAAACACGGATCCTGCCCTGGTCCTTGAGCAAGGTCACCTTTCAGAAGTCCTTCCACTAGACAGCATGGGAGTAAGCTGGCAAGGAATTTGTCACACCTACTTGGCTGATGGCTCCCAGCAGCTTTTGAGTGACATGGTGCAGCCAGGAGACCCGTATATGTAAAAGTATGTTTTTATATGGAGAGGTTTCAGGGCCATGTTCAGAATCAAGTTCCTATGGTGAATGGGGAAATCTATGTGGGAAAGAAGCCTGGTTGATGCATTCTCCTGCAGACCCTGACCCACCACAAGTGACAGAACATCCTCCAGCATTGTGTCCCTGTTGAACTCTTTGTATTTTGTGAAGCAAATACCAAACTCCCAGTGCAGCAGCAAGAAACACCACGAAAAGTGGAGGATGACCAAGTGGCTCCACAGTCCACACGGGGAGACACTTAGATCCCAGGGGCCATAGTTTACCTACAAAGAGTGAATTCAGCACTGCTGCCTCATGCTCACTGGAAAATAAGAAACAATGTCTTCCAGGTCACATAGATGCAGACCCAGCTTTGATGGTCTCAATAGAAAGGAAGCTAAAGCTCCTGAAAATAACATATATTTCAAGTGCCCAACCTCAGAGGCAGTTCCTCAAGGTATCTTTAGGCCAGTAGACCTCCATGTTTGAAGAGTGTTTACCAAGTCCCTTACTTTTGGAAACTCCTCTACCACCTCCAAGGTTGTGAACTCCTAAGCATTTTTCATTCCAGATATATATTCACTGATTTTCTAACTGTTCTCTTCTAATTGTGACTTACTTTAGGCGAAGGTAATGTCAAGGCTTTTTTCTGGATGAGAGAGGGAAGATTTTTGTGTAGCACATATTTGCATAAACAATTGATTCATTATCCTATTTTCCATTTGAAATACTGAATCCCTGACACTAACCTATAACCTACTAGACTCTGACTACTAATGCTAATATGATGGAGGAAAATAACCGAAACAGAATAGAAATACAAGCAGTTCAGAGGAGGCATGGTGTATTGTTGGACTTTCCTTTTGCATAAAAAAGGGTAGGTGTTATAAATCTAGTCAATTTTTTGTTGAAATTGTTCTCCATGCGTTTTTAAAGTTAACAAATATGTGAATTCCTGTCTTCCTCTCTCTGTAGCCTATTCAGCACATGTATTTTTATATGCACATATAGAATCCTACCTGGTATCACATGTACATACTTGTGAGGTTGCTGACCTGGCAGATACAATTTGTGAGAAGAGATCACTCCTCCAAAATGCTGTTGGAACTAAAAATTCCATGTATGGGTAAACTTCGTAGTTAAACAACATTATACATAAATCTATCTTCAGTAAAATGAATATTTTTGGATCTGTGGATGATGAATATTTCATGGTGAATTTCGATTGGCATATATATTGCTATTTTTAATGTCTCAGTATGTGTGTGTGTTTTTGTGTATATATATATATATATATATATATATATATATATATATACACTCTCCAGATTTTTCAAAATATGAAATATGTCTTATTATACACTCCCTAAATTCATTCATATTCATGTATGTGGATTTATAATCAACTTTTCACAAGATTATTTTCAGAAATATTCATCCACCTGAAATACATATTTGTTTCCTAGTACGGAAAACTAACTTCAGTGAATGGTGCATACAAATCCTAATATTTCTACAGTTTCTGACCCAGTTTAACATCAATTCAAGTAGATTCCTATGAGATATAATGTGTATTTTAACGTTCATTTTTATTCAACACTGGTACATTACTATTTCTTCAATTTATGCACATCATAGGATATATATTTCATCCACAAGTTACCAAGTATATAGGCATTTGTTTCACTTTCAATCACTTCCTGCTTCAGAACACATGTATACCTCCAGGTTTCTTGACTGGTCTTTTCATGAGACTTCTTTCCAAACACATTATTTTCAATTTCCATAGTCAGTTTTGAAGCAAAACTCACACACTCTTCATGATAATCTATAACCGTAATATTACCATTAGATATATAACGGGTAGGATTAAATATATTATATCAATATAAGATTTCCTGTATATTTTCAGATATCAATTCAATTAATTATTTAAAGTTGTAACCAGTTATATTATTTATTCTCAGTATGGTCTATTCATGCATTATCTCTATATTCATAGAGACATGATACACCTATTTCTACACCCAAAACTAATTCATACATCTTCAATATATTGCTCCCAAAAATGGTGGATGAAATACTCATGTCACCTGATATATATATACATTTAATTACAGTAATATTCTGGACAAACAAAGCAAAGTTCACACTTATGATTGTACCAATGTAAAGGTTGGACAAGCGTCGGAGGAAGAGACCACGAAGAGACTGGTCTCATGCAACAGCAAAGTGTTTATTGGGGGTTCAGCATGCTGGGGGTCAGAGCTCACTTGAATAGAGAAGAGAGCCCTGAGAACAGCTTAAGCAGAGCTTATGTACTTTACTTGGTGAGGGCAGGGAGGGAAATTTATTGATGGGTCAGGTTGAGAGAGTGGTTTGAGTGCCAACGGGAGAGGTAGTACATTCAGTAGTTTGGCAGTTGGGGACAGCACATTCTGGGTACAAGATTTGCAAACAGTTCTCAACATTTCAACAGTGTTTTGTTAAGCATACAGAAAAACAGAAAGTGACAAGTACCTATTTTATTAACCTTTCATTCCCCACTTCGTATTCTGGCTACTTTTAATAATAAAAGTTATCATTGGTGGGTCTCACATTTTATGTCTGCTAGTGAGGTATATTGATGTCTGATTACCATAAGTTTAACTTATCCAATTTGAGCTTGTAGAAAGAAACTACAGGGTTGAGTAATCAGGGTCCTACAATTAGCAATAATATGAGGATTATTAATGGAGTGGCCAGGACTGATAAAAGCATAGTTAACCAGGGGGACTGTGTCAACAAAGACTCAAACCACCCTTTTTGTGCCTCTCTCTCTTGTTGATGCTCTTCAAGGTGTCTTCTTAATTTACTCATAGTTTTTTTTACAACTCCAGTATGGTCAGCATAAAAACAACATTTTTCCCTCAATGCAGCACAAAGGCCCCCTTCTCTCATGAAGAGGAGGTAAAACCCTCGCCTGTTCTGTAAAACAAATTCAGAGAGAGAAGATAAATATTCCTATAAAGCTGTGATGGAGGTTTTTAATATCTTTAAGTTTTGGTCTACTGCTGCTTCTCATTGGGTCATTTGTTGTGTCCCATGGACTAGGGCAGTGGTTCCTGTGCCCACCCCTGCAGCAACTCCTTTTCCTAATAGGATGGCTAATGTGAGGGATACAGGTTTCCAGCAGAACTGGGTTGTATGCCCCACTATTTGATATTTAAATGAACCTGCATCATGATAGAGAACTCTGGGTAACATCTGCAACATTACATAATTATTCACATATGTTGAATATTTTATGAAAACATGAACAATGTTTAAGTATATAGAATTATAATGTTGTATGGACGGACAAGGCAAGGCACCTAAGATAGCACTGAAGACAGGGAAACAGACCTATTTGGTTGCAACCGGATTTAGAGGGCATTGCTTCTGTTGTAATCAATTAATCACCTGCACCCCAAGTTTAGGTAGTTTCAGAATTTTGTTCCCAACAAGTAAGGGAAGGGGCTCAGAAGTTCAGAGTCAGCAGAAGTTCACAAAAAGAAGTTTTTGTTTCTGTTTTTTTGTCCTCTGTTGTGGGCAATTTTAAGGACACCTGGAGGGGGAGAGATTTTTTCTTCTCTTTTTTTCCCCTGCCAGTTGTTACAATG
Organism: Callospermophilus lateralis; assembly: GCF_048772815.1. Taxonomy (NCBI): domain Eukaryota; kingdom Metazoa; phylum Chordata; class Mammalia; order Rodentia; family Sciuridae; genus Callospermophilus; species Callospermophilus lateralis. The sequence continues at coordinate 6,148,930 of NC_135316.1, read as the reverse complement.
GAGCCCAGTTGGTAACTTCTTTATCTTACAAATGTAGCCATCTCTGTGAAGCCCCAGCTCAAGGTCAGAGGCCTTGTTCACATGTTTTGTGAAAAACTAGTAAGGGGGTTTCTAGCTTAGGATTGATGATTTTTCCAGCCAGTGGCAAAGTATAACAGGGCAACACGAAAAGGGGAAGTTTACTATATTAAACTCCTTAATAGGGACTCTTTGGCTGAAAGTCCTAAAGTCAGCCATGGTGAAGACTCCTGGAGAAGGTCAGTTAAGACATTTCCGTGGGCCTGGTACAGAGCGGGAAGTCGGGGAAGGCGGGTCTGAGAGGAGATCCTTCGGTCTGTGCATGAGGAAGGAGAGATGTAAAAGAATAATGGGAAAGGGGTTTGGGATTTTCCAGGCAACAAAAACTTGAGCAGTGGAACAGGTAGAGCAGAGGGGAAGACGAGATTGAGTATCGCAAAAGGCCTCTGAGGGACATTAAATTCTTAGTAACCTGATTTCAGTGATGACAAAGCAACTTAAAGGGCCATTTTCATTACATCTTAGATAGGGTCTGAGTGCTCTCCTTAGCTGGTTTGAGCTTTGGGTTTGCTTGTAAGAGGACCTGGTGGGATCCGGTGCAGGCACTGACAGGAAAAAAGAGGAGTGAGTGGATGGATGGGTACCTCAGTACCTGCTACGTCAGCAAGGGAGCAATGGTCTTGGAACCAGCAGAGGTTTGGATTTTTGATCTAGTAATTGGAGGGAAGAAATCAGGTCCCTGAGGTGGGAGTGACAGTACAGATTCTGGAGCAGAAAGCTGAGGGTGAGGATCTATTGGAGAAGCATAGTTCAGGATGTGGCGAAGGAGGGAAAAGGCCTCCACATAGGGGAATTTCCCCTTTTGAGCACTTACAGAAGTTTAAAAAGTCATGCAGAATTTGAGGATCTAGAGACCCCTCTGGGGGCCATCGGATTTGGTTGTCTAATTGGTAATATGGCCAATGCTGTGTACTGAATTTGATGAGGAGTTTGGGTTCCACCAGGCAGCCCCTGTATGCTCACATCTCCATGACTTAAAGAAGAAGTCGGATTTTCCCCCACACAGCCGTGGCTGTTTGTGGCTTTGATAGTCCGCTAGGCAAACATAGAAATCTATGATAGCCAACCTGAATCTGGCTCACGTGTCCCTACATCCATAATGTGTGTTTCCATTTCCTATAGTACGGAAGGGATTTAATGGAATTTTGTTGGGATCCTCTTCATCAGGAATATCCCGGATATCCCTGATGGGATATCATGGGAAAGACCTATATCCAGCTGACAAATGTCTGGGTAGGTAGATGGCCACCAGGTCCCTAAGGGGGCTGTATGCAAGATAGAGCATACTTCTTGTACAGTAGGATTTGTGATCAGCCATCACTGCTGAACAGGCTGATGAGGGTTAGGACTACTATTGGCCAAGGGGAGAGTCTGTAGCCTTATCCACATGGCAAATACACAATTTGAAAGGGTGACCAGTCTTTTCCAGTTTCTAGCCAGAGTCTGAACAGGGCTCAGGCTTGAGATGAGAGGCATGGATCCAGGAAGTGATTCCGTCTACCTTTACCACTGTAGGTTTTATAAGTAGCACCTGGTATGGTCCTTTCCAGCGGGGTTCCAGGAATGACACCTGATTTCGTCTTATGTAGACGAAGTCACTTACTTGATATTGATATGGAGTCCCCTCGTCCCCAGGTTGGTAGGCAGTGGCCAGCTGTTTCCACAGGTATCGCTGAGTTCTTTCAAGAGCTTTTAAGTCTGTCAAGCAAGGGGGTGTGGAAGGGATCATAAGGTCTTACAGTTGGGGTTAGGACCCTTACTGGAGGAGGGAACACAGAGAATTTCATAGCGGGTGAAGTTACACAAAGAAACAGAGGGAGTATGAGTATTTCTTGCATGAAACAGTGCATAAGGCAGGAGCATAGTCCAATGTTTTATGCCGATCTCTAAGGTTAATTTCGTTAAGGTCTCTTTAATGGTTCTAATTATTTTTTCTACCTGTCCTGGGCTCTGGGGTCAATAAGCACAATGAAATTTCCAATTAATCCCCAGGGTCCTGGCTAACCCCTGACTTACCAAAGCCATGAACGCCGGTCCTTTATCAGAACCTATTACCTTAGGCAGTCCATATCTTGAAAAAATATTTTTCAGGATCTTCTTGACCACAATTTGTGCCATAATATTTTTGTTGTTGTTGCTTTTTTTGTGTGTGGGGAAGGCTTCAATCCATCCTGAAAATTTATCTACAAAGACTTGGAGATATTTAAGTCCATACCTTGCTGGCTTAATTTCAGTAAAGTCCACTTCCAAGAATTGTCCTGGTCTGGTTCCTTGTAGGTGCTTTCCTGCACGAAACTTGGAAGGGTAAGCATTAACCATGATAGACCCGACAGGATTTTGTTACCCGTTCAGTTATTTCCTTTCGCTTTGAGTCGGTTAGTGGAAATACTCTGTTCTTTATTCTTCAGGAATGCCTGCAGTTTCTTTGAACCAAAGTGAGTGAGTTGATGTACATTTTTAACGTAGTTTAGGGCTTTCTGAAAATGCAGACTGGGCTCAGTGAAGTTGAAGATTTCAGTGTCAGTGTCCTTAGATGTTATCAAAAGCTTGCTGGTGCTCAGGAGTCCATTGGAATTAGGCATCTCCCTTTAACAGCAGGTATAAAGGAGCAGCTAAGGACACAAACCCAGGTATCCATAACCTGCAAAACGCAGCAGTCCCAAAAAAACTCTCTGAGTTGTCTGCTGTTAGATGGGGATGGTATCTGCTCATCGGATTGTTTTCTGGGCTCAGTGAGCCATCGTTTACTGCCCCTAAGGGAATAGCCCAGGAAGATTACTTCTTACTTTCAAATTTGGGCCTTTTTGGCAGAATCTCTATACCCAAGTTGAGCAAGCTCGGATAATAGTGCTTGTGTCCCAGACTCACAGTTTTCCTTGGTGTTGGCTGCCAGTAGCAGGTCATCCACATATTGAATCAGGGTGACTTCAGGGTGCATAGTTCTGAAGTTGTTGAGATCTCTGGGGTGGGCTTCATCAAAGAGAGTGGGGGCTTTTTGAACCCCTGTGGGAGTCTAGTCCAAGTTAGTTGATCAGACGTTCCGGTTTCTGGGTCTACCCACTCGAAAGCAAACTGCAACTGACTATCTTAATGCAGAGGTAAGCAAAAGAAAGCATCTTTTAAGTCCAGAACAGTATACCATTTCCGCTCAGGGTTCAGAGTGCTAAGCAGATTGTACAGAATATGTACTGTGGGGTATATGTCCTGCACTCTGTTGTGGATCTCTCTTAGGTCTTAAATGGAGCGATAGTCCCCGGTTCCTTAATTTTTTTTACTGGTAGCAGGGGAGTGTTCCACTTGGAATCACAGGGCCTTAGGACCCCTAAAGCAGATATTTCTGAATATGGGGCCTTATCCTATCTTTAGCTTTTTTGCTCAGAGAAAATTTTTTGACATTGATGGGGGTGGGGCTGAAGTTTTTTACTCTACTGTTATTGGAGGTTGTTTCACGGCTAGGCCTAACCCAGCAGTTTTTTCCCAGGCATCTGTGTAATCTGTTATCAATTTCTGGGGTAGTATGCCTGTTTGATCAGTCTTGGGGGGTGTGACGAGTTGATGTTAATCTTCTACTGACATATTTAAAGCCTTGACTATAGGAGTTTTTACTGAAGGATTTAGAAATTTCTCTTGGGGTCTTTCAGGGTTAAAAGTTATTTTGTTTAATATTAATCTTTTCATACTGGCTGCACCAATTTGCAGTCCCACCAGGGGGGGGAGGGAGAGAATGGAACAACAACAGACGAGGTAGAGAGGGAAGATGGGAGGGGAGAGGAGGGGGGATAGTAGGGGATAGGAAAGATAGCGGAATACAACAGTCACTAATATGGCATTATGTAAACATTGTGAATGTATAACTGATGTGATTCTGCAATTTGTATTTGGGGTAAAATTGGAAAAGCATAACTCACATGAATCAAATGTATGAAAGATAATAAAAAAAAAAAGTTATTCTGGCCTGGATCTTGTTGAGCAGATCTCTGCCCATCAATGGGGCTGGGCATTCGGGGATTACTAGGAAGGAGTGATGGATTTTTCCTTTTCCCAGGTCCATGGTCCTCTTAGTTGTCTAAGCCCCATATTTAATGCCAGTAGCCCCTTGAACTAGAGTCCTTTTATTTGATAGACGCCCCAATGGGGCCTTAAGGGCTGAGTATACTGCCCCTGTATCCACTTCAAAGTTTACTCCCCGCCGGCAAGTTCTTTGAGTTCTTTTGGCCAGGCCATATTTTTCCAGAAAAGGAGGGGCTGTGTGTGCCCCCTGGTAGTCATATGGAGGGCGCTGGACTGGCCTAGATTCCTCCAATTGCTGAGAGGCTGAGTCAGCAGCAGGGGAATCACTTAGAGTTTGTTGGGGGTTGAGGGGTGAGGGCAGGGCATAAGGAGGGGGAGGAGAGTCCAGTAGAGTCTTTAGACTCAGGGAGAACAGAGGGTGGAGGAGGAGGAGCAGAGGGTTTGAGAGATAGAATCTTGGGGGAAGCAGTAGGAGTGGGACCAGGGACAAGGAAAGGCTTCACCCATGAAAGAGGAGATTTGCAGATGTCTTGCCAAGTTAAGATATATGGCTGTTGATCTGGATGTCTATGTGGCCCAGGCTGAAAGACATTACCTCTGAGTTTTCGAATTAGTTGGAAGTAGAAAGATCCTTCTGGGGGCCATCCGACTCCAAAGGTGGGTCATTCTGAGGCACAGAGAGTCTGCCAGGTGCGGCATTTTACTGAAAAAGAAAGATTCTGAGCCCTTAAGCAGACTTTGGTCCAGTGTTCAAGGGTCAGGGACAGAGGTGTTGAAGTGCTCTGTCCCATATGAAAGATACACAAACAGTGAAAGCAATGACACACGACACAGACAAGACAAGACAATAAAGACAGCAATGGACGTCGAATCCTGAGACCAGGACTGAGTAGCTGGCAATACCGAATCCGAAACAAAATATCACTGAGTTGAGGAGACTATTGTTACTCGATTTCCTGAGTCCTCTGGGGCGTCCCTCAGGGACGTGGCCTGTGGCTCTGTGGCATGTCTGTCAGCCACCGTCGGAGAGTGCTCACGCTTGTCACTGACAGCCATTTTGCCCATCCCTAACATGAAACCTGAAACCAGAAAGAGGCGCCTTACTTACCCATAGAGGAGCCCATTAGGAGTCTTTCGTCCACCACTGCTGGATCTTGCTGGGGCCCTCAGATGTAAAGGTTGGGTGAGCGTCAGAGAAAAAGACCACCAAGAGACTGTCTCATGCAACAGCAAAGGGTCCAGAATTCTGAGGCTCAGAGCTCACTTGAATAGAGCAAAGAGCCCTGAGAACAGCTTAAGCAGAGCTTATATACATTCCTTGGAGAGGGCAGGGAGGGAAGTTTACTGATGGTTCTGGGCGAGTGGGCGGTTTGCGTGTAAATGGGTGAGGGAGCACATTTTGCAGTTTGACAGTTGGGGACAGCACATTCTGGGAACAAGATTAGCAAAAAGTTTTTAAGATTTCAACAGTGTTTTGCTAAGCATACAGAAAAACAGAAAGTGACAAGTACCTATTTTATTTAATTTCACCAAAGCCTAAATGGAAAGTGAGCATGGATTACTAAAAACATTCATGTCCAGGTTGCCTAATGCTCTCAAATGTCAATTCTATTGGTGACAACATATTTGTTTCTTCCTAAGATTATATATTCAACCTCAACCCTGTTGAAAATGCCTAATCCTATGGCTCTCTTAATATTTTGCCTGATTTCCTAATGTCTCTATTGATATCTGCTTTCCTACATATTTTCCCCAGTTCATCCTTGTGACTGACTCTTCTCATGGACTGACATTAACATTCACTCTGTACCTGAAACCCTATTGGTAAAGATCTTTGGTCCAAATTCTATACTCACTCTTCTTTCTAAATCTACCTATTATCTTTCTAATCTTAAGGAGTATCCTTTTGACTTGAGGTTCTCTTCGACATTCAATCATCCAAGGTATAAGGTCCTATGCCATTGTATATCGATTTATCTGAGATATTTGTGCAGAAAGTATTTCAATGCTAAGTATCCCAATCAAGGGCCCAATGCCCTTCTGGGCTTCAAATTTTACCTAGATTTCTGTTTTCATACTTATATCTCACGTCTATATTCTAATAAATATCACAGATTCCCAATACCATTATTCATCCCACAAAATGATTCCTAACCCAAATCGAACCTCTTATTAACCCTAACCACACAGTGTTCCCTCAATCTAACATTGGAGAAGAGGAGGGACAGAGTTGGTCTTAAAATACAGGAATGTAGGGGATCTTCCACCTGCTGAGAAGCTCAAAGGTCCATGTAGAAATGATCCCTGAAGAAGATGTAGACAGCTATGAAGGACCTGAGAGAGCAAAAGTCATCTTCCATGGCAAAAAACCTGGTAAGGATGAAAGGATGTGTCTGAATCAGCCTCTCTCTTCTTAATGTAGAGAAGATGGAAGAAACCAGGCCTTTGTGGAGAGCTGTTTCTTGGTGCCTATGATTAATATATTATTCTAACTTGTGAAAATGTTACAGGAAGTAGGAGCAGCCTCCATCTCATGGAATCCTTGGAAGCAACTGTTAGGACAAAGTGGTTGCCAATGCAGTGATTTCATTCAGGTCCTGAAGGAAGTGACTTACCTCACTTTCTTGGTGATGGAACTCTCTAATTTTGGGATCCAGGAAGCCAGGCACCCAGAGCCAATCCGAGTCCCAGTCCAAGTGGGCGCACTTGTTTTGTGTTACTAAAGACTGAGTCAGTCTTTATTGGTACCTACTGATGTGAGGATGGCCAAATGCCAGGAGAGCTCTGAAGAGGGTCCTTTCCTGAGAAAGCGGGTAATGGCTCACCACAGGCTCCTGACAACCTCACAGAGTTGGCCAAGGAGAACAGATCTGAGAATGGATAGTTCATTTCTGGGGAACATAGTATGACCCACCAGTCAGAGGACACTCCGGATAGTTACAGACCTACTTGGATGAAGGAGGTGCCTTTGTGGGTGTGGCTGTGAATTTGTGGTTTTGTATCATGTTCTGAGAAAAAGTAAGAAAGGTGGTTTGTTTGTTTTGTAGTGGACTTTTTCTAGTAAGTTGTTTGACAAGGCGAGAGTTTCTATGTCTGTGTATCCCACTGTGTCCATGATTGTTGACATTAGAAAAGAAAATGCATCAATGGATGTGTCCTGTCTAGTATAAAGCTTGCCAGCATTCATCCTTCCAAATTTATGAATGGACTGTGACTTGCCTTATGGATGGAGAACACCTACTATCTTAGTACATTCCTGTTTGCTTCCTGAATTCTGGCCACTCTCCAGAATAGGCTCATGGTTTGTGTGCAAGATATGTACCACCTCCAAGCTCTGTGACATGACCATGTACATAATAACTGATATCAATGTGAGCAGTAAAGTCTCAGTGGAGAAACCTTGCTTTTGGCCATTTGCTTACCTATTAGTCTTTTGCCCTGAATGTCAGGATGGTCTTTGCCTCAGGCCAGCCCTTTGTGAAGCCTGAAGAAAACAGTTTTCAAATGGAAATGAATGGGCATCACCTTTGGCTCTTTGCTTAATTGCTTTGGAAAGGGATGTGTCTGAATCTGCCTCTTGGTCCTCTGTGAGGCTGTGGCTTAGATTCTCAGCAACTGATGGATCTAAAGAATGACTCCATGTGTGCTACCAAAACCAAAATGGCCAAAATAGCAGTCATTGCTGATGAAGTCTCTCGCCATCTTCTGTAAGGTTCCTGACCTCCATCAAGTGAGAATAGGGATTCTTGGGACAAATGAGTTATTCAAGGCCTACAGAGGCTAGACCTTAGATGCTTGGGTTATCTCATGACTCCAAATCACATAAAGAATCTATACCTGGCAGTCAGTAGGCCTCAAATTGGAGAAGTCTAGCAGTAATAAGGGCAGGCCTATTTGATTACTCCTGGTTCACAGGAAGGGTGTTCAGGCCACACTGACTTTAGGCAAAATATGGGCAAGGGAGCACATTTTGGACACTGTCTTGGACTGTGCTTCTTATGGAACCCTCCATCCAGAGGATTTGATGAGTGTCTATATGGAAGAAGATGAGGGCCATGTAGGAGTGTTGTGGTTTTAATTGTGGTCATTTCTGTGGCGGTTGGAAGACATGACTGTCCACCAGGGCTTGAACTGTGGTGTGATTCCCCTTAGAAACTGAGTTCTGGAACTGAGAAGTATTGCCATTAATTGTGTTGGGATTTTAGGAGGCCACGAACAAGAGTCCCCCTTGGAAACTGAGATCTAGGCCAAGGCTGGCTTTACACAGAACACTGGGAATCTCAGCTAGGATATCACATGATTTTATTATGAAAGACTTGGCAACCATAGTTGAGAGTCAAAACACACATAGACCTCGCATTGTAGACCTCAATGGGCCTGGATTCATGTGACCTTTTGGCCACTCTTTGGGATGCCTTACCTGTGAGAGTTCTCCAGAGATTTCATTAAAATGAGCTTCCTCACGATTTAATGTTTCCTGAATGAATTGAAACCCACAGTGTCTTCAACTTCATCCTTGAAAAATGGCTACATAAATACCATGAAATATTTGAAATTCTTATGACCAGCTGGCACTGGAGAACCTTTGGATGTCCTGTTGCTGATCATGAGAGTACCAGACAGTGCCTTGATTGACTGGGTTTCATGAAAATTTTGTGGAACAAAGATTCCTGTATGTAGGAACCTCCTGAGTAGTGCCCTAGAGCTGTGGTGTGAAGGTGTGTGATAAAACATCACTGGTGGGACCATGAGGATCTGCCATTGACTTCCAAATGGCTTGCGGCTGACATGGTGAAGCCAGTAATCTCTTACATGTCTTACCTCTCCGTATAAAGGCATCTTGTTATTTGGAGAGTTTTCAGGGAAATGTTCAGAATCAGGTTGCAATGGTCAAGGGGGCAATCTATGTGGGATATAAGCCTGGTTGGTGTATTGTCCTGCAGACCCTGACCCAACACATGTGCAAGAAATTCCTCCAGCACTGAGACCCTGTTGAGCTCCTTATATTTTGTGAAGCAAATACTAAACTGCCAGTGCAGCAGCAAGAAACACCATGAAAATTGGAAGATGAGCAAATGGCTTCACAGTCCACACAGGGAGACACTTAGCCTTCAGTGGCCACAGTTTACCTACAAAAAGAGAATTCAGCACTGCTGCCTCATGTTCATTGGAAAATTAGAAAACATGTCCTCCAGGTCACATAGATGCAGACCCAGCTTTGATGGTCTCACTAGAATGGACTCTAAAGCTCCTGACAACAGCATATATTTCAAGTGCCCAACCTCGGAGACAGTTTCTCAAGAAGTATATAGGCGAACAGAGCTCCATGTTTGTGGAGTGTTTACCCACACAGGTAATGTCAAGTAATTTTTCTGGATGAAAGTGGGAAGATTTTTGTGTAGCACATATTTGCATACACATTGGATTCATTTTCCTATTTTCCATTCCAAATACTGAAACCCTGAAACTAACTCATTCCCTACATGACTCTGACAACTAATCCTAGTATGATAGAGAAAAATAACCCCAACAGAATAGAAATACAAGCAGTTCAGAGGAGGCATGCTGTATAGTTGGACTTGCCTTTTCCATTATATAGGGTAGGAGTTATACATCTAGTCAATTTTTTGTTGCAATACTTCTTCATGTGTTTTAAAGTTAACAAATATTTGAATTCCTGTCTCCGTTTCTCTGTAGCCTATTCAGCACATATATATTTATATGAACATATAGAATCCTATGTGGTATGAAACATACATACTTGTGAGGTGGTTGACTTGGCAGATACAAATTGTGAGAAGAGATCACTGCTCCTAAACGCTGTTGGAACTGAAAATTCAACCTATGGGTTAGCTTCCTAGTTGAACAACACTATACGTAAATCCATGATCAGTAAAATGAATATTTTTGGATCTGTGGATGATATATATTTTGTGGTGAATTTCAATTGGCATATATATTGCTCTTTTTTATGTCTCTCTGTGTGTGTGTGTGTGTGTGTGTGTGTGTGTATACACTCTCAAGACTTGTCAAAATTTGAAATATATGTGTTTTATTATACACTCCCTTAATTCATTCATATTCATGTATGTGGAATTTTAATCCAATTTTCACAAGATTATTCTCAGAAATATTCATCGACCTGAAATACATATTTGTTTCCTAGAACTGACAACTAACTTCAGTGAATGGTGCTTAAAAATCCTAATATTTCTTCAGTAACTGACCCAGTTCAACATCAATGCGAGTAGATTCCTATGGGACATGTTGTGTATTTAGACGTTCATTTTCATTCAACACTGGTACATTACTATTTCTTCAGTTTATGCACATCATGGGATATATATTTCATCCACAAATTAGAAAATTTATAGGCATTTGTTTCAGGTTCAATCACTTTCTGCTTCAGAAAACCTGTATTCCTACATGTTTCTTGACTGTTCTTTTCATGAGACTTCTTTCCAAACACATTATTTTCGATTTCCATAATCACTTTTGAATCAAAACTCACACACCTTTCATGATATACCATAACCCAAATATTACCATTAGAAGTATAACTGGTTGGAATTTATGATTGTATATCAATATAAGATTTCTAATATATTTTAGATACCAATTCAATCGATTGTTTAAATTGGAAACAGTTATATTATTTATTCACAGTATGGTCTATTCATGCATTATCTCAATATTCATAGACAGAGGGTACAATTATTTTTACCCCCAATACTAATTTATACGTCTTCAAAATATTGATCCCATATATGGTGGGAAAAAAAAAAAAAAAAACTCATGTCACCTGATCTACATATACATTTTATCACAGTACTATTCTGGACACAAAATGCAAAGGTCACACTTATGATTGTACCAAAGCCTAAATGGAAAATGAACATGGATTACTAAAAGTTTCATGTCCATGTTGCCTAATGCTCACAAATGTCAATCCTATTGGTGACTACATATTTGTTTCTTCCTAAGATTATATGTTCAACCTCAAGCTTGTTGAAAATGTCTAATCCTATCACTCATTTTATACTTTTCCTGATTTCCTAATGTCTCTATTGGTATCTGCTATCCTTCATATTTTCCCAGTTCATCATTGTGACTGACTCTTCACATGTGCTGACATTTACATTCACTCTCTAACTGAAACCCCATTGCTAAAGAACTTTTGTTTCCAAATTTTATACTCACTCTTCTTCCTAAACCTACCAACTATCTTCCTAATCTTACCGAGTATCCCTTTTTGATGGGATGTTCTCTTCTACATTCAATCATGCAATGTACAAGGTCCTATGCCATTGTATATGGATTTATCTCGGACATCTGTGCAGAACGTAATTCAAAGATAAGTATTCCAACAAGGGCCCAATGTCCTTCTCAGCTTCAAATCAGACCTAGATTTCTGTTTTCATACTTATATTGAAAGTTTAATAAAATAGGTACTTGTCACTTCCTGTTTTTCTGTATGCTTAAAAAAACACTGTTGAAATCTTGAGAACTGTTTGCTAATATTGTTCCCAGAATGTGCTGTCCTCAATTGCCAAACTGCAGAATGTACTCCCTCACCCAGTTGCTCGCAAACCCCTCACTAAAGCATTAGGCAACCTGAACATGGATGTTTTTAGTAATCCAGGTTCACTTTCTATTTAGGCTTCGGTACAATCATAAGTGTGACCTTTGCATTTTGTGTCCAGAATATTATTGTGATAAAATGTATATGTAGATCAGGTGACAGGAGTATTTCTTCCACCATTTCTGGGAGCAATATTTTGAAGACATATAAGTTAGTATTGGGTTTACAAAGAGGTGTACCCTGTTTCTATGAATGTAGACATAATGCATGAATAGACCAGTGTGTGAATAAATAATATAACTTGTTCCAATTTAAATAATGGATTGAATTGATATCTGAAAATATATAAGAAATGTTATACTGATATAAAATCATTCATTCCAACCAGTTATACATCTAATGATAATATTAGGGTTACAGTGTGTCATGAAGGGTTTGTGAGTTTTTCTTCAATCTGAATATGGAAATCGAAAATAATGTGTTGGAAAGAAGTCTCATGAAAAGACCAGTCAAGAAACATGCATGAATACATGTGTTCTGAAGCAGAAAGTGATTGAAAGTGAAACAAATGCCTATAATTTTGCGAACTTGTGGATGAAATATAAATCCTATGATGTTCATAAACTGATAAAATAGTAACGTACCAGTGTTGTAAAAAAATGAACGTCAAAATACACATCATGTCCCATTGGAATCTACTTGCATTGATGTTAAACTGGGTCAATTACTCTAGAAATATTAGGATTTGTATGCACCATTCACTTAAGTTAGTTTCCAGTACTAGGAAACAAATATGTATTTCAGGTGGATGAATATTTAAGAGAATAATCTTGTGAAAAGTTGATTATAAAACCACATACATGTATATGAATGAATTTTTGGAGTGTATAATAAGTCACATATATCTTATATTTTAAAAAATCTGGAGTGTGTATATACATATATATATACACACACACAGAGAGACATACACACACACAAACATTAAAAAGTAGCAGTATATATGCAAATCGAAATTCATTGTGAAATACATATCATCCACAGATGCAAAACTATTTATTTTACTGAACATGGATTTATGTATAATATTTTTCCATTAGGAAACTCACCAATGGGTTGAATTTTCAATTCCAACAGCGTTTAGGAGGAGTGATCTCTTCTCACAATTTGTGTCTGCCAATTCAGCCACCTCAGAAAAATGTACGTGTGATTCCAGGTAGGATACTATATGTGCATATAGAAATACATGTTCTGAATAGGCTACAGAGAAAGGAGACAGGAATTCACATATTTGTTAACTTTAAAAACACATGGAGAACTATTTCAATTAAAAATTGATTAGATTTATAACACCAACCCTTTATCTTGCAAAAGGCAAATACAACTATACACCATGCCTCCTCTGAACTGCTTGTATTTCTATTCTCATTGGGTTATTTTTATCCATCATATTAGGATTAGTAGTCAGAGTCTAATAGGGCATGAGTTAATGTCAGGGAGTCAGTATTTCGAATGGAAAATTAGACAATAAATCCAAAGTGTATGCAAATATGTGCTACACCAAAATCTTCCCACTCTCATCCAGAACAATGCCTTGACATAACTTTGACCTCAAGTAAGACACAATTAGAGGAGAAGATTTAGAAAATCAGTTAACACATATATGGAATGGAAAATGCTCAGGAGTTCTCAAACTTGTAGGTGGGAAAGGGTTTTCCAAAAGTAAGGAACAGGGTTGATAGATCCAACCTTATATTTTATTAAATTTGGGAGCCATCTTGCCTCAAAGGCATGAAAAGATAATTTTTGCTTTACTATAAATTATTGCAAATTCTGAACCTGCTTGGAATGCCTGCCCGTGCCTTGAACTCACCCATGCCTGGCTCTCTGACCAGATAGCAGCCCTCTCTGAAACTTTAGTGACACCTCATAATTATTGCACTTCCCTGTCCAGACAACGACCCACTCTGAGGCTCTAATGGTCTTCATAATTTCTGATGTTGGGGCCAGCAAAAAAATGTAAACTACCATTAGTATGAAGCTTGTCAAAGTTTTGTTATCTGTAAACCCCCTTGTGTGTAAATTCCTGGGCTATAAAGCTGGGCTCTAAGAAAGGTGGGGTTGCTGTCTTGTTCCTGCCCTTTGAGAGGGAGACAGCCCTGCTGGTTGAAATAATAAGCTTGCATTAATTTGATTTTAATTGGATTCTGTGGTCATTTCTTCCATCCTGGTCTAACATTTTGGAATTCCCCAGCAAGATGACCCTGCCCGACCAGATCACAAGACCAGACTGCTGGAAATTCTGAAGCTGGCCTTCCCTCCAGGGCTCCAGGATGAAGAGGCAAGTTCCAAGGCCTTGGAGTGAGCCTTTGGTCCGGGGAGCACTTCAGTGAACCATGGCACTAAAACTATTAGCAAGCACCTGGTGGATGAGGTCACCATAGGTAAGTGTCGCCTTTATAACATCTAATATCCGGTTAAGGGATATCTCTTCTGATGACAGAGAGGTGGCTGGGGGAGGCTCACATATACTCCTGTCAAGGAGAGTAAGGAGAATCATTCTCTCCTCTGTTCTGTTCTGAGGGAAATTGCTCTGGAAGGGTAGAGAGGTGCCAACGGGCATGCATGAGCTCCTACCCGGGAGCTTTAGCAAGACGTTGCATTGCTCCTCTGTTTTTCTGTTTCAGAGCAGGGTTTCTGTTGTTTTTTTTTTTGTGTGTGTGTGTGTGTGTGTGTGTTTTGTTCTGTGTTCTATATTTTTTTTGTTTGTTCGTTTTTGTGCGTTTTGTTGTGTGATTTCTGTGGTAAAAACATAAGGATATTGGATGTGGAAATGGGGAAAAAAGCAAGTAAGCCTGACACCCCTTTGGACTGTGTTTTAAGGAACTATGAAGAACTTTACCCCCTTTGTTAAGCAGGATGGGAGAAGCCCCTAGCTGGCTGTCTGCAGCACACCCACACCAGAGGGCAATGCCTGCTGGAGATCTAAGAACTGAGTATCTCCCAGGTTAACAAGTGAAACTACTTTAAAACACCTTGTCCCTTCAGATCAGGAGAGTCACTAACTTTGGGAAGAGTCCCCTGTGTTTCTCCTTTGTGAAGAAAGCAATAAACCTCCTTTTTTTTTCTCCAAACCCTGTCCTCATTATTAAGTAGGCATTAATTGGCTTCAAGGTCAGGAACCCAACTTTAAGTTACAAATTTTGATACACCACATCCACCCACCCCCCCCACCCTCGCCCCAGAACTTTTTGAGAGCTAAATACTGAAATGTTTAGAGTTGGGTCCTGCTTGGGGTGGAACTAAACCAGAGAAGCTAATCCTGTAAGTAAAAAGAGGGACTGAGGGACTCCCAGCAGCTGCTGAATCCCTGTTGCTTCAGAGAATTCCCTTTTTTCTTCCCTGCACTGTAAGGATTATGCCACCTCTGTCTTCTTATAAAAGAGAAAAAGAAAAAGGGGACACTAAATCCAGTAAAGTCACCATGGAGACCCTTGATTTTACATTTCAGATTGCCCCTCTGTGAAAACATCGGGTTCCCTTGTGGGGACATCTATGGTGCCACTGGTGTAGGAGATTTTTCTCTTATCTGCTCTGTTTTAAAGGTTCTGTCTGTCAGCCAGAGTCTGGAGCTCCTTTCTTTCTGTCTTGTGTCTTTGTTTCTAACCATTTAAGACATATGCAATAATGTGTTGATATTATAAATTGTTTCTTGGGAATGATCTTAGCTCAATGTGTGTCTAAATGATGACATTTTATTGTAACAATCTGGTATCTGAATGGGTTTTTGAAGCATTGCACAATCTTGCAGTTAAAAGTCGGGTTTAGCTAATAGTTTAGTTTATGATTTCAGATAATTCATGCCAGAGAACTTAAATACTTAGGATGGAAAAATAGAAAACTCTACTTCCAAGTTGGCAAGTAACTTCCCAATCATTCAGGCTTTTTTTTTCACCAATTTTGAATTGGTAGCCTGGGAAAATGTCACTGTGTGTACCAGTGCATTAATTTGGACAAGGATAGTAAATCATAGTATGGTATCTGTTGACAAAACAAGATGTAAAGATATAAAATTTTGTGAATTGTGTCTTAAACTTTAATCATAATTTTCCGCATCGGAACGTGAAAATTATGGTTATAATGCCTTAGGCCTGAGGTGTCTGCTCAGAATAGCAGTTTTTTCCCTGCTCCTTCCAGACATCAACCAGGACTTATTTTGAAATGCAAATGACAGAAGCCTGCAAGCTCAGTAGGAGACTGATCTGAGGCCTAAGGGGAAAAAAAGGGTAAATTATATGGTATTTACTAATTACTGGACAGTCATTTTTTTCTAGGACTCTTATTTTTTTCCTTAGATTCTGGATTTTTTTTTTTTTTTTGAGCTCATGATTTTGAACCTACAGACCTAGGTTAATGTTTTTCTGATAAGATCCATCTTTGACCAACTGTGGAGTTTTTGAAACATTGCAATGGAGATTTCACCTGCGAAAAGCTACAAGGCCTTAACTACTATTATGTGTGCACACTTTTGTTATGTGTTGTATATTTATATATCTATATATACGTATGTCCGTATATCATACATATGATACACAAATTAACATATATAAGGAGCGCTCATAAAAACGAATTTTAAAAAGTGGATCCAAAGATTGTTAATTCACGTGATTTAAATGGTTCAATTGAAATTGAATAAACAGATAAAAATTAATGTCTTTAAATTTAAGCTTAAAAGTTTTTCTAGGTGTTCAAAATTTAATAAAATATTAATGTCTACAAAGGTCTAATATGCCTTGGTTCTAGGACTTTTCCTTCAACAAAAATAAATGGTTTAAACTGTTCAATACATTTGTCTAATATTTTGATAAATTAGTAAAGTTAATTTGATATGGGATTACTCATTCATGAGTACTTATGTTAGATATCTGATTGATTTAGTAAGGTCTGTATAAGTTTGTACTAAAATTTGCATAAGATTGTAAAAATCAGTCATGTGTTAAAGACACAAAAATTTCTTAAAATATAAGTTTACCCATAACATTGTGTTTATTAAGTTTTATTTTTTCAAGAGCACGCAACCATAAAAATTAAACAACTGAATAAATAAGAACTGATATTTCAGTGCACCGTACTGCCAATTCTTTAAAACCTAAACTGTCTTAATGTAGAAACATCAATGTAATTGTGATGCTATTAATGTACTCCAATCTTCAAGGTATACAACTCTGTAAGGTAGAAACTTAAAAGAGCATTATATCAAGGTGGTGTTGTGAAGTTGTATCGTAAAAAAAAAAAAATCTATTGGGCATTCATTTATCTGGTATCAATAAGATATGTAATGTTTTATGTTACTTTTTATATTGGGAACAATTTAAATATATTTTTAAGTTAATGAGAGCCTAATCTATGTAAAGGTTAAGAATGTTCAGCCTTTCTTTAATTCATTTTTTAAAAGTGATATAATATGATGTTAGCTAATGTTCATATGACCTCAAACAATTTAGGTAAACTTTGTAAAATGATATTTTTTAAAAAAGTCATCTTTAGAACTAAAACACTTAAGATTTATAAAAAGCCCTGCCTTACCTGAGATAAGGTTCTATGTCCCATCTTACTACATGTGAGAATGACTACAAAAGCAATAGGTCAGATTTTATTTTATTTAAAGTTATGTTCAAAAATTGTTTTTTTTTTCTGTCAAGATTACTAGGATCTCAAACAGGGGATATGAAATATAGCTCAGCCAAAAAATTCAGGGTAACTGTTACACAATCTAAGTATTTTTACTCTTGTTAATTTTATTTTGAAATTTTCTTATAAGTGATCTAAAGATTCCCTGTTAGTGTTTTACAGAAGTGTTGCTTTAAGAACACAACATGGCTTTATTCTAGATAATAAGTCATCACCATCAGGACAGAATAATACAGATCCCAATTAATAAAAAAGATAAATAATTATAAAGTTATAGACATTAAAGCCCTGTACTCTTAATATTTGGCTGTTAAAATTTATTTGCAGGGTATTTAAGATTAGGATTTAAAATTAAAGTTCAATGAAAAGTGCCAAGAAAACCAATATTTGGCTCTTGCCCTCTAAGCCAGTCTGAATCAAGGGAACAGGGGACTTCTCTAAAGAGATTTGAAACTCTGAGCGGCATAACCTCCTAATCAGGGAGATTAATGAGACCACTGGTGAACAGAAAACCAATCAGTGCATTTCCAATGAAGAGGAGAGTCGTCAGAGAATGAGAAATCCCTGATGCTTCCGAGGGATGCCACATGGTCAAGCAAGACCTAGAGTCACCTAGCGCAAATGGCACTAGCAGAACTGAGAAGCTGCTCTCAAGTTTCCCCAGGGATGACTCCCATAAAATTTCAGCTGACTGTTAACAATAGATAGAAAAAAACGTCAGTTTGACTGCTTCATCTTAAACACTTAGGAAAGACAGTTGAAAGCAAAATATAGCCATTCCTGGGCATTTTAAATAATAATAATAATAATAATAATAATAATAATAATAATAATAATAATACTGTAAGGTATACACTATATGTTAGCCTCCAAAAATAAGTAAGACTGGGGGCTACAAAAAAGGATTCTCAGACAGGAATGCCTGATAACCATAAAAAGAGTCTATCAAGAGAAGGTGACAGAGGCAGAAGTTTTTAGTTTAAGGCCTACAGATATTCCTATCCTACACAGGTAGGCTTGGTGTTTGCTAGTACGATTATCCAGCCCTGAGTAACAGAATTAAAGGTTTCTCTATTAGACACAGAGGTCATACAAGTTAAAGGATTTTGCAAAGATCAGATAACATTAAATTATTAAACTGTATCTTATGGGGAGGGAAAAATGTAATACTAAAAGTTAAATATTAAGTTGACATTCCTGATAACTGGGGATATTAAAGACTGGTGAGGGAACTTCTATACAGTGACATGTTCCAGCTGCTGCAACATTTTTTAAGTACTCATGGTTTTGCTTCTCTCATAGGAGAACCCATCCGCAGATGACTTTACAACCTGTTTTTCCCAACCAGACTTCAAACCGAACTGACTTCTAAATGGCAACTCATGTCCCTCACTCCGTGCACCCTCACATCATCCTCTCTCAGCTCAGATGAAGTCAAAATGCCTGACGCCTCTTTTTTTACAAAAATGAAGCGAAAAAATAAATAGACTATCAATATAAGTAGTTAATTAAGTCAGGTAAAATCAGGAATCCAGTTTTGGGTGAGTTCTAAAAATTTGGAGACTGTTACCTGAGGGATTAAAATGCCCTAAGTGCTCTTTCCCTACCCTGTCAAAGATTTGAAAGGGACACATTAGAAAAGGGGGAAATGATAGACCCAAACTGATCTTTTATTAAAATTGGGAGCCATCTTGCCACAAAGCCAGGAAAAGATAATTTTGGCCTAACTGTAAGTTACTGCAAATTCTGAACCTACTTGGAATGCCTGCCAGTGCCTTGAACTCACCCATGTCTGACTCTCTGACCAGATAGCAGCCCTCTCTGAAACTTTAGTGACAACTCATAAAAAATTGACCTTCCCTGGGCAGAAAACCACCCTCTCTGAGGCTCTAATCGTCCTCATAAATTCTGATGTTGGGGCCAGCAAAAGAAAATGTAAACTACCATTTGTGTGGTACTTGTCAGAGATCTGTTATCTGTAACCCCTGTTTTGTGTAACTTTCTGGGCTATAAAGCTGGGCTGTAGGAAAAGTGGGGTTGCTGTCTTGTACCCGCCATTTTGCATTGGAGATGCAGCCCGACAAGTGGAATTAATAATCTTGCTTTAATTTGATTTTAATTTGAGTCAGTAGTCTTTTCTTGCATCCTGGTCTAACAGGTAAACACTCCACAAACATGGAGCTCTGCCAGCCAAATGACTTCTTGAGAAACTGCCTCTGAGGTTGTGCACTTGAAATATATGTTGTTTTCAGGAGCTTTAGCTTCCTTCCTAGTGAGAGCATCAAAGCTGTGTCTGAATCTATGTGACCTGGAAGACATGGTTTCTTATTTTACAAAAGACATGAGGCAGCAGTACTGAATTCACTCTTTGTAGGAAAACTGTGGCCCCTTAAGGCTAAGTGTCTCCCCGTGTGGACTGTGAAGCCATTTGGTCATCCTCCACTTTTTGTGGTGTTTCTTGCTGGTGCACTGGGAGTTTGGTATTTGCTTCATGAAATACAACGAGTTCAACTGGGACCGAGTGCTGGAGGGAGTTCTGTCATGTGTGGTGGGTCAGGGTCTGCAGGAGAATTCAACAACCAGGCTTCTATCCCACATTGCTTGCTCCCTTGACCAAAACAACCTAATTCTGAA
The DNA here is from genome assembly GCF_048772815.1 of Callospermophilus lateralis. Classification (NCBI taxonomy): domain Eukaryota; kingdom Metazoa; phylum Chordata; class Mammalia; order Rodentia; family Sciuridae; genus Callospermophilus; species Callospermophilus lateralis. The sequence continues at coordinate 6,128,934 of NC_135316.1, read as the reverse complement.
CATTGCCCTGGAACCTCTCCATATAACAAGATGCCTTTACATACATGGGTCGGCGGGCTGCACCATGTCAGTCACAAGCCATTTGGAAGCCAATGACAGATCCACATGAAAAAAAAAAATCAGATGTTTTATCACAAACCTGCACACCACTGCTGTAGGCCCATTACTCAGCAGGCTCCAACTTAATGTCACCTCCGTTCTATACCAATTTCATGTAACCCAGTCAATCAAGGCACTGTCTGGTACACTCATGATTAGCAACAGGTCACCAAAGGTTCTCCAGTGCCACCTGATCATGGCAATTTCAAAAAATTCATGGTATTTATCTAGCCATTTTTCAAAGATGGATTTGAAGGCACTGTGGGTTTCAATTAATTCAGGAACCATTAAATGTTGAGGAAGGTCATTTCAATGAAAGGTCTGGAGAACTCTTGTAAGGGTCAGGCGAAGTGTCAGAGAAAGAGACCACCAAGTGACCACTCATGCAATTTACAGAAGGGGATTTATTGAACTAACATGCTGGGACTCTGGGCCCACTCAAGAAGGAAAAACAGGCCAGAGCCCCGAGCAGGGAATGAGCACTGCTTAAGTACACTTTTGGGAGATCGGGGATTTTACATATATCACAGTCTCCTTTAACAAATCATTATACACCGCGGGAAAATTAAGCAACAACTCCTAAACATGATTAGTTTATTCGTTGCCGGGAACAGGTCAGGCTGGAGTGATAGGTCATTTCTAAATGGGGTACACATTCAAACTGATTGGTTTTAGGGCCTAAAGAACTACGTGACCAGTTACACAGAGTCCTGAGTTATTGGACAACCAGGGAGTCAGTGGGAATATTTACTGGGCAGTTCCAGTATTGTCCTAACAGCCACAGGGTTTTCAGGTTCTGCAGGTAGCATAGAAACCTAACAATACCTAATCCTTTACATTTTAACTCAGATCTTGCAGCTTAGAAACTTTACAACACCTGGTTGTTTACCCTTTAACTTTTATGCTTTAACTTCAATTTCTTTTACCCTTACATTCCCCACTCCTTTTTTTCTGACTACTTTTAATCTTAAAAGTAATGAATCATGATTATTGAAGGGTTTCACATTTAATGAGATGTTTTGCCTTCCCTGGAATCATTTACAGAATGGCCTCCATTTTAGATTTTACTCGGTATTAGACCCCAGTTTATCTAACTACACTGACTACCTAACTTTAAATCTGGCTTTATCCCCCCCCCTCTAATTTGGGAATTCCTTACTGCTGTAAGGAAGGGGGGGCAAAGTTAATCTTTCTGGCTTCTTCAGGCTGAAAAGGGACGGTGTGGGGCAAGCAGTTTGGAGTCCCCCTTTAATAATCGAGTCTATCGAGTGATCCATGATAAAAGTCCAATTGAGAAGTATTAGGCTGGAGGGCCATTCGAGTGAAGGGTGGTCTATAAAAGAAACAAGAATTTATTAATATACTGGAACCATATTGATGCAGCAATAAATGTCACAGCACAGGAATATGCCAATGAGTATAATGGCCAAGACTGAGACTAACAATGTTTTTTACCAAGAAGTACCAAGAACTAGAAGATAAGATATTGTTTTCATGACAAAGTTGCTGAGGACATGGCTTCTATCTGAGCATGTAAATTTTAAAGATATTTGTCACCTTGCCAGAAGTGTCAGGGATGTAAACACAACAACTAACATTTAGGTTTATAGATGTCTTTTCCTTTAAGATATAGTCTAATAATTTAATGTCATCTGATCTTGCAAAATTCTTTTACTAGTATGACCTGTGTGTCTAATAGAGAAACCTTTAATTCTGTTAGGGCTGGATAACCGTACTAGCAAACACCAAGTCTACCTGTGTAGGTTAGAAATATCTGTGGGCCTTAAACTAAAAACTACTCTGGCAGTTCATTTTAATAGTTATCAGGCATTCCCGTCTGAGAATCGCTTTTGTAGCCTCCAGTTTACTTATTTTTGGAAGTTACATTTAATTATTATTATCATTTAAAATGTCCACAAACAACTGTGCTTTGGCTTTAACTGTCTTTGATAAGTGTTTAAGATGAAGCAAGTCAAACTGACTTTTGTTCTTATCTATTGTCAACAGTCAGCTGAGTTTCCCTGGGAGTCCTCGGGGAAACTTTATAGCAGCTTCTCAGTTCTGCTAGTGCCATTTACCTTATGATGGGTCCAGGCCTTGTGTGACCATGTGGCTTCCCTAAGAAGCATCAGGGATGTTTCCCCTTTCTGATGACCCTCCTCTTTACAGCAAATGCACTGATTGGCTTTCTGTCCTCCACTGGTCTCATTAATCTCCCTGCTCAGGAGGTTATGTGGCCTAGAGTTGCAGAGCCCTTTCGAGAAGTCCCCTATTCCCTGATTCAGACTGACTCAGGGGGCTTTAATGTCTATCTCTCTATCCTGTAGGTGATTACTCCTTATCTTATGTTGACCTAAGTTGTGTTCTTAAAGCAATACCCCTTTAAAAAATTAATAGGAAATCATTAAACCATCTATAAGCATACTACAAAACAAAACTTACTAGGGTAAAAACATATTTAGCTTACATAATAGCTACCTTGAATTCTGGCAGGGTTATACATCATAATTTCCTATTTGAGATCCTAGTGATCTTGGCAAAAACCTACTTTTGGACACAACTTTAACTGTACCGAAATCTGGCTTACTTCTTTTATATCTACTTTCACATGTAGTGAGATGGGACAGAGCCTTATCTCAAGTAAGGCAGGGCTCTTTATAAATCTCAAGCACTATAGTTCTGAAGCTGATCATTTTACAAAGTTTACATAAATTGTTGTTCAAGTTTACATAAACATTAGCTAACACAACATAATATCACACCTAAAACATGAATTAAAGAAAGGCTGAAAGCTTTTAACCCTTTTGTAGAAAAGTAGCAAAGTACTTTGGTTTTTTAAAATTGTATCTCAGTATGAAAAGTACCATGGAACTCTACATATCTTATTGATAACAAGTCCAAGTATAGAACACAAATGATATGAACATATCTCCAACATGTTTTCTTTTTAAGCCCAGAATTACCATACAACTTTAGAACACCAGGTTGATATAATTTTCTTTTTAAGCTTTTACCTTACAGACTTGTATTGGAAGATATGAACTCATTAATAGAACCATAATTAACCTTGCAAAAAGCTGTGTGCTTTTATAGAACTAAGGGGGGGATGGTAGGGCTAAGATAAATTGCAGGCAACCCGTTTATTGGTAAGTTCTTCCAGATAGGCGCCATGTTGGCGTTACCAGCACCTGAAGAAAATCAGAGCGAATAAAAACAGAATGAAGATAAAGATTAAAGCAAAGGTCAATTTTTGGCAGAAGTTCCATGCTGCAGAATGGATAAAAAAGAGACCAAGGGCCATGAGGAATCTTAGAAGGACATAAAGACTCATGAATGCAGGATGTCAGATTAAGAGGTTCTCCGAACTTGTTGTCTCCCACTGTCTGATGTACGTTGCATTCCATCGTGCCTGGTAGTGAGCTTCAGCACTGAGTGAACTGTTCTCTTGAAGATGCTGGGGGTTCATCGGTCCTCAGAGGCTTGTAGTGCCTAAGCAGAAGCTGGTTGAAAGTCTAATTAGAAACTTTCTGCACTTGGTTTTGGAAGAACTTTATTATGCAGAGTAATAGAGCACAAGAAAAGGACTGAAAAATAACAGCTGTTGTTTAACCAAAGTTGTATAATTTTTATTTTTTTTTAGGATTACTTGCTCAAAAACTTACACACATAACCAACTTACACAGACCTCTTTTATCACTTACTTAAACCCTCTTCATTACTTAATCACATAGACTCTCTTATCCAGAAACACATTTTCCCTTTATTAAATCCATATCTATAACCTTTTAGTTTCACTTTTTCATCAGTTAACCTTCTTTTGTTCACACTTTAAAACAATATCTGTAAATTTCTGAATTTAAGCAGATTATTTAATAGACATCAACATTTTATTAGGGTCTTTTTAAACACCTAGAAAAATTTATAAGCTTAATTTAAGACGTCTTTATTTTTATCTGTTTACACAATTTAAATTGAACCATTTGAATCACGTGAATCAAAGATATTTGATCCATTTTTTAATTTTTTTATGAGTGTTCTTCATCTGTCAATTGTCATATCACTGCAGGATATATGGACATACACACATACAGACATACTGACATATAACACATAACAGAAGTGTAACACCCTTGTAGCTTTTTCAGGTGAAATCTCCATTGAAACGTTTCAAAACTCCACAGTTGATCAGAAAAATATTAACCTAGGTCTGTAGGACCAAAATCATGAGCTCAAAAAAAAAATACAGAATCTAAGAAATAGCAAGATTCCTAAAAAAAGATGACTGGCCAGTAATTAATAAATACCATATAATTTACTTTTTGGTTGGGGTCTAGTTTGAGTTCAGGTAAAAAGACACTTTAACCTTTTTTTTTCCTTTGGCCTGAAATCTGTCTCCTGCTGAGTGTTCCAGGCTTCTTCTATGTGCATATCAGCTTAAGTCCTGGCTGAGGTCTGGAAGGAACTGGGAAAACTGGAATTCTGAGCAGAAACTTCATGCCTAAGGCATTTTAGCTATAAGTCATAATTTCCAGATTTAAGATGTAATTTTTGAAATTTATATCTTTATATTTCTTTATATTATAAACACTTGCCCACACAAAACTAAAAATAGGATCTTTTTTTGATAATATAAAGGCCACCATCAGAGGAAATTCCCTCAGGATCGTTAAGCTGCTTCCTTTTTTCTGAAGTTCCTAAAGTAGTATTAAGTTCTACCATGTATATCCAAAATCAAGCTTTAAAATTTTCAAGACTGTTGCTAATTAATGTCACTTCAATAAGCCAGACCAACACTTTAATTTAGCACCCTTTTGTTCCCTTAATCTTACACACAGAGGGGAACAGATATCATATCATAATTTATTATCCCTGCCCAAGTTAATGCACTGGAATATCTAGTGAAATTTTCTCAGCCTACCCAGTTCAAAATTGAAACTTTCTAATTTTTTTATCCTAAATATTTATGTTTTCTCTCATGAACTATCTGAAATCAAACTAAACAATTGCTTAAATCCAACTTTTAACTGCAAGATAGTGAAATGCTTTAGAAACCCATTCAGAAACCAAATTGTTACAATAAAAAAATCATCTTTTAGATACACATTTGGGCAAGATCATCCCCAAGAAACAATCTATAATATCAACACATTACTGCATTTATTGTCCCCTTAGTTAAGTAAACAGAGGTGGGGTAATCCCTAAAGTGCAGGTAAGGAAGGAGGAAACTCCCTAAAGCAAAATGGCTTTGGCAGCTGCTGGGAGCCCCTTAGTTCCACTTTTTACTTATAGGATTAGTTTCTCTGGCTTGGTCTGACCCCAGGCACTAGGCATTTCTCACATCTCCTAACTTTTCAGTAGTCTCCCCAAAAAGTTCACCTTCTGCTTGCAGTTGTTTCGAGTTTGAGAAAAGTTTAAGCGAGATATAAAAGCATTTAGACCCCAGGGATTTCTTTCTGCAGTGGGCGTGCTCAAGCCAACTATGGGAAGAAAATAAAACACTGCTTCCTTAATCTCACTTAACAAAGGGGGGGTAAAGTTTATCAAAATTCTTTAAAACAAAGCAAAGAGAGGTGTAAAAAGTGAGAACAGAAAAGCTGGCGGTTCTATTGACTTTTGGTCCCTCACAGAAGAAGTATTAGGTTAAAATTTAGCTAAAGTTACTTCCACACATATAAGGTTTGGAATTTGGGAATCTGCATCGTTCCAATGTAAAACAATGCCATCACATTTAACAGAGACACAGACAAAAAGACACACAAAGATCATCATGCAGCTCCTGTTCGTTCACAACCCCAAGATCTACAATCTTGTGACTCAGGGAGAATGGAGGGAAAAGGGGGAGGAGCAGAAGTATTGAGTGATAGGACCTTGGGGGAAGGGGTCGAAGTGGAGGCAGGGACCAGGAAGGGCTTCACCCATATAGGAGGAAATTTACAGAGGCCCAGCCAGGTTAAAATATATGGCTGCTGGTCTGGATGGCCATGCGGCCCTGGCTGAAAGACAATATCTCTGACTTTGCAGATTAGAGAGAGGTGGAAGGGCCCTCCTGGGGGCCATTCAACTCCAAAGGTGGCCAATTCTGAAGTGCAGAGTGTCTGTCAGGTCCGACGTTTTACTGAAAAAGAAAGATTCTGGGCCCTTGAGCGGACATCCGCCCAATGATCAAGGGTCAGAGACAGAGATGTGGAATGGCTTTGTCCCATACTGGGAGTTACTCAAACAAAGACAGGGACAAGACAATAGGAACGTGACACTAACACAGACACACAGTAAACGTTTAACACAAGTTCAGAAACAAAGATTAAAGGTAGAGAGTGAACTCAACCTGAGAAGAAAAGTAGCTGGCAAGACCTGACGCGTTGGCAGCAGAATCCTTTCTCACCAAATGAGGGTCCATCTGCCCCTCCTCGAGTCCTTGCAAGGCGTCCCTTGCAAGGACGTGTCCTGTGGCTTAAAGGACACGTCTGCCCACCACCGACAGGGGAAGTTCACACGCTCTGCTGGAAGCCCCTCTGCCAACCGAAACCTAGAAACCGAACCCGAACCTAAAAGCTCTGAGAGCTCACGCTTTGCACCGAGCCAAAAACCAAACCGGACCAAAAATTCTGAGAGCTTACGCTTTCCACTGAGCCAAAAACAAAAAAGCTCTAAGCGATCTCAAGGGAAAAACAAGAAGGAAAAGAAGGAGAAGAAAAGGAGGAAGAAGAAGAGGAAGAGGCGCCTTACTTACTCACTAAAGGAGTCCGTTGGAGCCTCTTTGTCCAGCGATGAGCACTTCCCAGCCAACGCACCAAATGTAAGGGTCAGGCGAAGCTTCAGAGAAAGGGACCACCAAGTGACCACTCATGCAATTGGCAGAAAGGGTTTTATTGAACCAGCATACTGGGGCTCCGTGCCCACTCAAGAAGGGAAAACAGCCCAGAGACCCGAGCAGGGAATGAGCACTGCTTAAGGACACTTTTGGGTGGGTGGGGATTTTACATACATCAGAGTCTCCTTTAAGAAATCATTATACACCACGGGAAAATTAAGCAACATCTCCTAAACATGATTAGTTCATTCATTGGCAGAAACAGGTCAGGCTGGAGTGATAGGTCATTTGTAAATGGGGTACACATTCAAACTGATTGGTTTTAGGGCCCAAAGGACTACATGAACAGTTACACAGAGTCCCGAGTTATTGGACAACCAGGGAGTCAGTGGGAATATTTACTGGGCAGTTCCAGTATTGTCATAAGAGCTACAGGGATTTAAGGTTCTTCAGATAGCATAGAAACCAAACAATACATAATCTTTTACATTTTAATTCAGACCTTGCAGCTTAGAAACTTTACAAAACCCGGTCTTTTAGCCTTTAACTTTTATGCTTTAACTTCAATTTCTTTTACCCTTACGCTCTCACAGGCAAGGCTTCCCAAAGAGTGGCCAAAATGTCACTTGAAGCCAGGCCCATTGAGGTCTACATTGTGAGGTCCATGTATCTATTGACTCTCAACTATGGCTGCCAAGTCTTTCAGAATAAAATCATGTGATACCCTGGCTGAGATTCCCAGTGCTCTGTGGAAAGCCACCCTGGGACTAGATCTCAGTTTTCAAGGGAGACTCTCATGTGTGGCCTCTTAAATCCCAATCCATTTTTTGGCAATACTTCTCTGAGATCAGTTCCACAACTCAGTCTCTAAGGGGAATCACACCTGTGTTCAATCCCAGGTGAACACAGTCTTCTCTTCCAACTTCCACACGAATGACCATAATTAAAACCAAAACACTCCCACATGGCCCTCATCATCTTCCATATAGACACTCATCATAACCTCTGGCTGTAGGTTACCATGAGGGGCACAGCCCAAGACAGTGTCCAAAGTAAGCTCCATTGCTCCTCATTTGCCTAAAATCATGGTGGCCTGGACACCCTTCCTGTGAATCAGGAGTGATAAAATAGGCCTGCCATTAATACTGCTCTGCTTCTCCAATTTGAGTTGTACTGACTGTCAGGTATAGATTCTTTTTGTGATTTGGAGTCATGAGAAAACACAAGCTCCTCTGCAGTGGTTTGAAGAACTCATTTGGCACAAAGGATCCCTATACTAACTTGATGGAGGTCAGGAACCTAAAAGAGGAAGGCAAGAGACTTCATTCACAATGACTGATCTTTTTCACATTTTGTTTGTGGATACATACATGGGATCTTTCTTTTGATCTATCTGGTGCTGAGAATTAAGCCACAACCTCACACAGGGCAAAGAGGCTGATTCATACACATCGCTTTCCAAAACAATTTAGCATAGATCCACAGGAAATGCCCACTCATTTCAATTTGAAAACTCTTTTCTTCAGGCTTCAAAAAGTTTAGCCTGAGGCAAAGACCTTCCTGACATTCAGGGCAACAGAACCATAGGTAAGCAAATGGCCCAAAGCAGGGTTTCTCCAATGAGACTTTCCTGGTCACACTGATATCTGAGTTTTCTGAGATGCTTCTATTCCCTTCAACTATCCAGTACATGGTCATGTCACATAGATTGGAGGTGTTAAATATCTTGGACACAAAACCATTAGCGTATTCTGGAGATTGGCCAGAATTCAGGAAGAAAACAGGAACTTAGGAAGATAGTAGGTGTTGCCCATCTATAAGGCAAGCCAATGTCCATTCATTAATTGGGCAGGATGAATGCTTGGAAGCATTCTACTAGACAGGACAATCCACTGATGCATTCTCTTTTCTAATGTCTACAATAACGGACAGAGTGTGATACACACACATAGAATCACTCACTATTTCAAACGACTTATGAGAAACAGTACACTCCAAACCAAACAAACTGACTTTCCTTCCTGTTCTCAGAACATGAGGCAAAACCACAAACTCACTCCGACACCCACAATGGCACCTCCTTCCCTCAAGTAGGTCTGTGTCTATCCGGAGTGTCCTCTGACTGGTGGGCCATACTATGTTCCCACGAAATGGCCTGTCCTGTCTCAGATCTGGTCTCCTTGGCCAACCCTATGAAGTTGTCAGGAGCCAGCGTTGAGGCACTAACTGCTTTCTCAGGAAAGGCCCCTCTTCAGAGCTCTCCTGGCCTTTGGCCATCCTCACATCAGTAGGTACCAAAAAAGACTGACTCTGTCCTTTGTAAATACAAAAAAGTGAGCCGACTGGGACTGGGACTGGCACTATCTCTGGGTGCCTGGCTTCCTGAATCACAAGTTCAGAGAGTTTCATCATCAAGGAAGTGAGGTGAGGTCACATCCATCAGGAAATGAATGAGGTCTCCCCTTGGCAACCACTTTGTCCTAAAAGTTGCTTCCAAGGGTCCCATGAGATTGAAGCTGCCCCTAATTCCTGTGACAATTTCACAAGTTAGAATGGTATATCAATCATATGCACCCAGGATCAGCTCTCCACACAGGCCTTGTTTGGACCATCTTCTCTACATTAAGAAGATAGAGGCTGATTCAGACACATCCCTTCATGTTGACCAGGTTTTTTGCCATGGAAGATGACTATTGCTCTTCCATGTCCTTCATACCTGCCTACATGTTCTCCAGGGATCATTTCTGCATGGAAGTTTAAGGTTCTCAGCAGGTGGAAGATCTCCTACATTCCTGTATTTTAAGACCAACTCTGTCCCTGCAATTCATTAAAGTTAGATTGAGGGAACAGTGTATGGTTAGGGTTAATAACAGGTTCAATTTGGGTTATGAATCATTCTGAGGGGTGAATAATGGTATTGGGAACCTGCAATATTTATAAGAATATATATGTGAAATATAAGTATGTAAACATATATCTAGGTAAGATTTGAAGCCCAGAATGGCATTGGGCCCTTGATTGGGATACTTAGCTTTGAATTATGTTCTGCACAGATGTCTCAGATAAATAGATATACCATGACATTGGACCTTGTACCTTGGATGATTGAATGTCGAAGAGAACATCCAGTCAAAAAAGGATAGTCGGTAGCATTCGGAAGATAGTCAGTAGGTTTAGGAAGAAGAGTGAATATAGGATTTGGACCAAAGTTCCTTACCAATAGCGTTTCGGGTAGAGAGTGAATATAAATGTCAGAACATGTGAAGGGTCAGTCACAATGATGAACTGGGGAAAATATGTAGGAAAGCAGATATCTATAGAAACATTAGGAAATCAGTCAAAATATAAAGTGATTGATAGGATCAGACATTTTCAACATGCTTGAGGTTGAATATATAATCTCTTGAAGAAACAAATATGTAGTCACCAAAAGGATTGACATATGAGAGCATTAGGCATCATGTACATGGATGTTTTTAGTAATCAATGCTCAATTCCATTTAGGCTTTGGTACAATCATAAGTGTGACCTTTGCATTTTGTTTCCAGAATACTACTGTGGTAAAATGTATATGTAGATCAGGTGACATGAGTATATCTTCCACCATTTCTGGGAGTAATATATTGAAGATGTATAAATTAGTATTGGGGGTACAAATAGGTATACCCTGTGTCTATGTGTATAGAGAAAATACATGAATAGACCATATCATGAATAAACAATATAACAGTTTTCACGTATATATTGGATTGAATTGATATCTGAAAATATATAAGAAATCTTATATTGATATACAATCATTCATTCTAACCAGTTATACATTTAACGGTAATATTAGATTTACAGTTTATCATGAAGGGTGTGTGAGTTTTGCTTCAAAAGTGATTATGGAAATCGAAAATAATGTGTTTGGAAAGAAGTCTCATGAAAGACCAGTCAAGAAACATGGAGGAATACAGGTGTTCTGAAGCAGGAAGTGATTGAAAGTGAAACAAATGCCTATGAATTTGTGAACTTGTGGATGAAATATATATCCTATGATGTGCATAAACTGATAAAATAGTAATGTACCAGTGTTGAATAAAAATGATTGTCAAAATACATATCATGTCCTAGAAATCTACTTGCATTGATGTTAAACTGGTAATTTATTGTAGAAATATTAGGATTTCTATGCACCCTTCTCTGAACTTAGTTTTCAGTACTGGAAACAAATATGTATTTTTGGTGGATCAATATTTTGAGAATAATCTTGTGAAAATTTGATAATAAATCCACATACATGAACATGAATGAATTTAGGGAGTGTTTAATAAGACAAATATATTTCATATTTTGAGAAATCTGGAGAGTATATATATATATATATATATATATATATATATATATATATATACACACACACACACATAGACATTAAAAAGTAGCAATATATATGACAATTGAAATACATCATGAAATATATATCATCCACAAATCCCAAAATCTTTATTTTACTGAACATAGATTTATGTATAATGTTGTGCAACTAGGAAGCTCACCCATAGTTTGAATTTTCAGTTCCAACAGCATTTAGGAGGAGTGATCTCTTCTCAAAAATTGTAACTGCCAAGTCAGCAACCTCACAAGTATGTACGTGTGATATCAGGTAGGATTTTACATGTGCATATAAAAATACATGTGCTGAATACGGTACAGAGAAATGGAGACAGTAATTCACATATTTGCTAACTTTAAAAACACATGAAGAGGAGGACGGTCAAGCCGCCAACTGCACCTGCAAGGTAGCCAGACCTGTGTCCCACTGGTAGAGCAGGTCTAGTGGCCCGCCATCGTGAAAGACACATTGCCCTGGTTCGGGGGCGGGGCATAGTCGCCACGTGCCTTCAATTTACATGGACCTGTGACCCACAGGCAGAACAGGCCCAGCCGCCTTTGGAGGGGCAGAGATGCCCCCCATGCATGCGAAGTAGGTGGACCTGTGAACACCGACAGACCAGGTCCAGGTTCCTGCCAGGGTGGTAGACACATTGCCCCGGTTTGGGGAGGGGCAGACCTGCCACACGCCCCTGCAAGGTAGACAGACCTGCAACACACAGAGAGAAGAGGCCCAGCAGCCTGGAGGGGCAGAACCAATGCCCGAGCCTGCAAGGTAGGTGGACCTGTGACCCACAGGAAGAATAGCACCAGCGCCCGCAGAGGGGTAGAGACTCTGCCTGCTCCTGCAAGTTAGGCGGACCTAAGCCAAAGTTAATCAAAAGGGATAAAGAGGGACACTACATACTGCTCAAGGGAACCATACACCAACAAGACATAAAAGTCATTAATATATATGCCCCAAACAATGGTGCAGCTATGTTCATCAAACAAACTCTTCTCAAGTTCAAGAGTCTAGTAGACCACCATACAATAATCATGGGAGACTTCAAAACACCTCTCTCACTACTGGACAAATCTTCCAAACAAAAGTGGAATAAGGAAACTATAGAACTCAATAACACAATTAATAACCTAGACTTAATTGACATATATATAATATACCACCCAAAATCAAGCAGTTAAATTTTTTTCTCAGCAGCACAAGGATACCTCTCAAAAATAGATCATACATTATGTCACAGGGCAACTCTTAGACAATATAAAGGAGTACAGATAATACCAGGCATCTTATCTGATCATCATGGAATGAAACTGAAAATCAATGATAAAAGAAGGAAGGAAAAATCATGCATCACTTGGAGAATGAAAAATAGGTTACTGAAACATCAATGGGTTATAGAAGACATCAAGGAGTAAAATAAAAAATTCTTAGAGATAAATGAAAAGACAGACACAACATATCGGAATCTATGGGACACTTTGAAAGCAATTCTAACAGGAAAATTCATTGCTTGGAATACTTTCCTTTAAAAAAGATAAAACCAACAAATAAATGATCTCATAGTTCATCTCAAAATCCTAGAAAAACATGAGCAAAAAAACAGCAAAAGAAATAGAAGGCAAAAATTAATTAAAATCAGAGCTGAAATTAATAAAATTGAAACAAAAGAAACAATTGAAAAAATTGACAAAACTAAAAGTTGGTTCTTTGAAAAAATAAATAAAATCGACAGATCTTTAGCCAGGTTAACGAAGAGAAGAAGAGAGAGAACTCAAATTACTAGCATATGGGATGAAAATGGCAATATCACAACAGACATATGAGAAATACAGAAGATAATCAGAAATTATTTTGAATCCATGTACTCGAATAAATTAGAAGATAGTGAAGGCATTGATAAATTTGTTAAGTCATATGATCTGCCCAGATTGAGTCAGGAGGATATAGACAACCTAAACAGACCAAAATCAATTGAGGAAATAGAAGAAACCATCCAAAGACTACCAACTAAGAAAAGCCCAGGACCGTATGGGTATACAGCAGAGTTTTACAAAAGCTTAAAAGAGGAACTAATACCAATACTTTTCAAGATATTTCAGGAAATAGAAAAAAGGGAGAACTTCCAAATTTATTCTACGAGGCCAATATTACCCTGATTCCTAACCAGACAAAGATACTTCAAAGAAACAAAACTACAGACCAATATCTCTAATAAACCTAGATGCAAAAATCCTCAATAAAATTCTGGCGAATCAGATGCAAAAACATATGAAAAAAATTGTGCAACATGATGAAGTAGGATTCATCCCTGGGATACAAGGCTGGTTCAATATACAGAAATCAATAAATGTTTTTCACCACATCAAGAGACTTAAAAATAAGAACTATATAATCATCCTGATAGATGCAGAAAAATCATTCGACAAAGTACAGCATCCCTTTATGTTCAAAACTCTAGAAAAACTAGGGATAACAAAAACATACCTCAATATTGTAAAAGCAATCTATGCTAAGCCTCAGGGAAACATCATTCTGAATTGAGAAAAACTGAAGGCATTCCCTCTAAAATCTGGAACAAGATAGGGATGCCCTCTCTCAACAGTTCTGTTCAACATAGTTCTTGAAACACTGGCCAGAGCAATTAGACAAATGAAAGAAATTAAAGGCATAAAAATAGGAAAAGAAGAACTTAAATTATCACTATTTGCAGGTGACATGATTCTATACCTAGCAGACCTAAAAGGGTCTACAAAGAAATTATTAGAGCTAATAAATGAATTTAGCAAAGGCAGGATATAAAATCAACTCGCATAAATCAAAGGCATTTCTGTATATCAGCGACAAATGCTCTGAAATGGAAATGAGGACAACCACTCCATTCAGAATATCCTGAAAAAAAAATACTTGGGAATCAACCCAACAAAAGAGGTGAAAGACTTATACAATGAAAACTACAGAACCCTAAAGAGAGAAATAGAAGAAGATCTTAGAAGATGGAAAAATATACCCTGTTCATGGATAGGCAGAAGTAACATTAACAAAATGGCGATATTACCAAAAGTTCTCTAAAGGTTTAATGCAATGCCAATCAAAATCCCAAAGGCATTTCTTGTAGAAAAAGATAAAACAATTATAAAATTTATTTGGAAAAATAAAAGACCCAGAATAGCAAAAACAACTCTAAGCAGGAAGTGTGAATCAGGCGGTATTGCGATACCAGACCTCACACTATACTACAGAGCAATAGTAAACAAAAGAGTATATTACTGGTACCAAAACAGTCGGGTGGCCCAATGGTACAGAATTGAGGACACAGAAACCAATCCACAAAACTACAACTATCTTATATTTGATAAAAGGGCTAAAAGCATGAAATGGAGGAAGGATAGCATCTTCAACAAATGGTGCAGAGAAAATTGGAATTCCATATGTAACAAAATGAAACTGAATCCCTTTCTCTCGCCATGCACAAAAGTTAACTCAAAATGGATCAAAGAGCTTGATATTATATCAGAGACATGGCATCTGATAGAAGAAAACTTTGGCTACGATCTACATACTGTGGGGTCGGGCTCCAAATTCCTCAATAGGACACCCATAGCAAAAGTGTTAATAACTAGAATCAAAAAATGGGACTTACTCAAACTAAATAAGTTTTCTCAGCAAAAACAATTAAAGAAGTAAATAGCGAGCCTACATTCTGGGAACGAATATTTACTCCTCACACTTCAGATAGAGCCCTAATATGCAGAGTATACAAAGAACTCAAAAAATTAAACCATAAGAAATTTAATAACCCAATCAACAAGTGGGCCAAGGACCTGAACAGACACTTCTCAGAGGAGGACATACAATCAATCAATAAGTACATGAAACAATGCTCACCATCTCTAGCAGTCAGAGAAATGCAAAACAAACCCACCCTAAGATACCATCTCACTGTAGTAAGTTTGGGAGCCATTATGAAGTCAAACGACAACAAGTGCTGGAGAGGATGTGGGGAAAAGGGTACACCTGTACATTGCTGGTGGGACTGCAAATTGGTGCACCCAATTTGGAAAGCAGTATGGATATTTCTTGGAAAGCTGGGATTGGAACCACCATTTGACCCAGCTATTACCCTTCTCGGTTTATTCCCTAAAAACATAAAAAGAGCATGCTACAGGAACACTGATAAATCGATGATCATAGCAGCACAATTCACAATAGCAAGACTGTGGAACCAACCTAGATGCCCTTCAGTAGATGAATGGATAAAAAAATGTGGCATTTATACACAATGGAGTATTACTCTGAATTAAAAAATGACAAAATCATACAATTTGCAGAGAAATGGATGGCATTAGAACAGATTATGCTAAGTGAAGATAGCCAATCCCTAAAAAACAAATGCCAAATGTTTTCTTTGATATAAGGAGAGTAACTAAGAACAGAGTTGGGAGGAAGAGCATGAGAAGAATTTTAACATTAACCAGGGGTGAGAGGTGGGAGGGAAAAGGAAAAAGAAGGGAAATTGCATGGAAATGGAAGGAGACCCTCATGGTTATACAAAATTAAATACAAGAGGAAGTGAGGGGAAAGGGGAAAAAACAAGTGGAAGAAATGAATTACAGTAGATGGGGTAGATAGGGAAGATTGGAGGGGAGGGAATGGGAGATAGTAGAGGATAGGAAAGGCAGCAGAATACAACAGACACTAGTATAGCAATATGTAAAACAGTGGATGTATAACCGATGGGATGCTGCAATCTGTATACGAGGAAAAATGGAAGTTCATAACCCACTTGATTCAAAGTGTGAAATATGATATGTCAAGAACTATGTAATCTTTTGAAGAACCAAAATAAAATTTAAACAAAAAACACGCATGGAGAACTATTTCAATTAAAAATTGACTAGATTTATAACACCTACACTTTATCATGCAAAAGGGAAGTCCAAGTAAACACCATGCCTCCTCAGAAGTGCTTTTATTTCTATTCTGTTTGGGTTATTTTTCTCCATCATATTAGAATTAGTAGTCAGAGTCTAGTAGGGTATGCGTTAGTGTCAGGGATTCAGCATTTCAAATTGAAATAAGAAAATAAAACCAATGTGTATGCAAATATGTGCGACACAAATATCTTTCCACTCTCTTCCAGAACAATGCATTGATGTTACCTTCACCCCAAATTAGAAACCATTAGAGAAGAAGAGTTAGAAAATCTGTGAATACATATCTGAAATGGAAAATGCTCAGGAGTTCACAAACTTTTAGTTGGTAGAGGAGTCTCCCAAAGTAAGGGACAGGGTAAACCCTCCACAAACATGGAGGTCTGCTGGCCTAAAGAATTCTTGAGAAACTGCCTCTGAGGATGGGCACTTGAAATATATGTTGTTGTCAGGAGTTTTAGCTCCTTTGTAGTGAGACCATCAAAGCTGGGTCTGCATCTATGTGACCTGGAGGACATTCTTTCTTATTTTCCAATGCTCATGAGTCAGCAGTGCTGAATTCTCTCTTTGTAGGTAAACTGTGGCCACTGTGGGCTAAGTGTCTCCCCGTGTGGACTGTGAAGCCATTTGGTCATCCTCCACTTCTCGTGGTGTTTCCTGCTGCTGCACTGGGAGTTTGATGTTTGCTTCACAAAATACAAGGAGTTCGACTGGGACACAGTGCTGGAGGGAGTTCTGTCATGTGTGGTTTTTCAGGGTATGCAAGAGAATGCATCAACCAGGCTTCATTCCCACATAGCTTGTCCCCTTGTCCATAGCAACCTGATTCTGAACATTGCCCTTAAAACTCTCCATATAACAAGATGCCTTTACATATAAGGTTCTGCTCACTGCATCGTGTCAGTGACAAGCCATTTGGAAATCAATGGCAAATCCACATGGCCCCACCACAAATGATTTATCACACACCTGCGCACCATTGCTGTGGGCCCACTACTCAGGAGTGTCCAACTTACTAGCATCACTGTTCTACACCATTTTCATAAAACTCAGTCAATCAAGGCACTGTCTGGTACACCCATGATCAGTAAAAGGGAATCCAAAGGTTCTCCAGTGCCACCTGGTCATGGGAATTTCAAAAATTTCATGGTATTTATCTAGCCATTATTCAAGGATGAAGTTGGAGGCCCTGTGGCTTTCAATTCATTCAGGAACCATTAAATGTTGAGGAAGCTCATTTCAGTGAAATCTCTGGAGAACACTGACAGGCAATTCTTCCCAAAGAGTGGCCAAAAGGTCACATGAAGCCAGGCCCATTGAGGTCTACAATATGTGGTCCATGTGTGTTTTGACTCTCAACTATGGCTGCTACGTCTTTCAGAATAAAATCATGTGACATTCTGGCTAAGATTCCCAGTGTTCTTTGGAAAGCCACCCAGGGCCTAGATCTCAGTTTCTAAGGGCGACTCTCATGTATGGCCTTCTAAAATCCAAAAACAATTGATGGCAATAGTTCTCTGAGGTCAGTTCCAGAACTCAGTCTCTAAGGGGAATCACACCAGAGTTCAAGCCAAGGTGGATACAGTCATCTCTTCCAACCGTCGCACAAATATACACAATTAAATCCTAAACACTCCCTCATGTCCCTCATCTTCTTCCATATAGACACTCATCATAACTTCTGGTTGAAAGTTTCCATGAGGGGTTCAGGCAAAGACAGTGTCCAAATAAGCTTCCTTACCCCTCATTTGCCTAAATTCATGGTGGACTGCACACCTTTCCTGAGAAAAGAGTGATAAAATAGCCCTGCTGTTAATTCTGCTCTGCTTCTATAATTTGAGGCCTACTGACTATCAGGTATAGATTCTTTTTGTGATTTGGAGACATGAGAAAACCCAAGCACCTGTGGGCTAGCCTCTGCAGGGCTTTTAAGAACTCATTTGACCCAATGAATTTTTATTCTCAATTGATGGAGGTCAGGAACCTTATAGAGGAAGGTGAGAGACTTCATCCACAATGACTGCTCTTTTTGCCATTTTGGTTTTGGATGCACACATGAGATCTCTTTTTAGATCCATTGGGTGCTGACAATCTAAGCCACAGCCTCACACAGGGCCAAGAGTCTGATTCAGACACATCCCTTTCCAAAACAATTAAGCAAAGAGCCACAGGTGATGCCCAATCATTTCCGTTTGAAAACTGTTTTCTTCTGGCTTTACAAAGGCGTGGTCAGAGGCATAGACCTTACTGACATTCAGGGAAACAGAAAAATAGTTAAGCAAAAGGCCCCAAGCAAGGTTTCTCCACTGAGACTTTCCTGGTCACACCGATATCTGAGTTTTCTGATATGCTCGCCATTCCTTTTAGCTAACCAGTACATGGCCGTGTCACAGAGCTTGGAGGTGGTAATAACTTGGACAAAAAACCATGAGCCTATTATGGAGAGTGGCCAGAATTCAGGAAAAAAACAGGAACTTAGGAAGTTAGTAGGTGTTGCTCATGGATAAGGCAAACCTCAGTCCATTCATTAATTGGGCATGATGATTGCTGGGATGCTTTCTACTATACAGTAAACACCCATTGAGCCGTATTCTTTTCTAATATCTAAAACCAAGGACACAGTGGGATACACAGACATAGAAACAGTCTCCTTGTCAAATGACTTACTAGAAACAGTCCACTCCAATCCAAACAAACCTCCTTTTTACCTATTCTCAGAACATGAGACAAAACCACAAAATGACATCCACGCACACCAAGGCACCTCCTTCCCCCAAGTACGTCTGTGACTATCCAGAGTGTCCTCTGACTAGTAGACCATATGATGCTCACCAGAAATGGCCAGTCCTGTCTCAGATCTGGTCTCCTTGGCCAATTATGTGAAGTTGTCAGGAGGCAGTGGTGAGCCATTTCCTGCCCTCTCAGGATAGGACCCTCTTCAATGCTTTCTTGGCATTTAGCCATACTCACATCAGTAGATACCAAGAAAGACTGACTCTGTCCTTGGTAAATCCAAACAAGTGAGCCCACTGCGACTGGGACTGGGACTGGCTCTGGGTACCTGGCTTCCTGGATCACAAAATTCTCAGAGTTCCATCACCAACGAAATGAGGTGAGGTTCCTTCCTTCAGAAAATGAATGAGGTCACTGCCTTGGCCACCACTTTGTTCTAACAGTTGCTTCCTAGGGTCTCATGAAAAGGAGGCTGCCCCTATTTCCTGTGAAACTTTCACAATTTAGAATGGTATAGAAATCAAAGGCACCTGGGAACAGCTCTCCACACCGTCCTGGTTTGATACATCTTACCTACATTAAGAAGAAATAGGCTGATTCAGATACATCCTTTCATCCTGATCGTGTTGTTTGCAAATGAACATGACTTTTGCTGTCTCAGGTCCTTCATTACAGCCCACGTCTTCTCCAGGATAATATCTGTATGAATTTTGAGGTACTCAGCAGGTGGAAGATGTCCTAATTTCCTGTATTGTAATACTAACTTTGTCCCTGCTCTTTTGTAAAGTGAGATTGAGTGAACAGTGTATGGTTAGGGTTAATAGCATGTTCGATTTGGGTTATCAATCACACACCAGAGTTCAAGCCCATTTGGACCCAGTCATCTCTTCCAACTGCCACACAAATGACCACAATTAAAACCAAAACACTCCCACATGGCCCTCACCTTCTTCCATATAGACACTCCTCATAACCTCTGGCAGGAGTTTTCCATGAGGGGCACAGCCCAAGACAGTGCCCAAAATAAGCTCCCTTGCCAATCATTTGCCTAAAGTCAGGGTGGTCTTGGCACCCTTCCTCTGAAACAGAAGTAATCAAGTAGTCCTGCCGTTAATACTGCTCCACTTCTCCACTTTTAGCCCTTCTTAGTGTGGGGTTTAGATTCTTCTTTTTTTAAATTTTTTAGGAATTTTAATTGGAGAGTAAAAAAAAAATTGTGTTGCAGAATATTAAATTTCTAATGGAAAAGTCTTCATCTTGTTTGTGAAGGAAACCTTGATGCGTTGTCAATCTGGTTATATGAAGACACTCAAAATTTTCTGTTGCATACTACATGGATGAATGGATACAGCACATAGTTTTTTAAAACTGAAACGCAGATAACATCAAGTAAGATAATGAATAAAAGACAATTTTATTAAAAATTAAAGTTGTAAAATGACTCAATTTTTAAAAATACAATTTCTTTTTTTTTCTTTTTTTTGGTTGTTCAAAAATTATAAAGCTCATGATATGTCATCTTTCATACATTTGACTCAATTGGGTTATGAACTCCCATTTTTACCCCAAATGCAAATCACAGAATCTCATCAGTTACACACTTACGTTTTTACATAATAGCATATTAGTAATTGCTGTATTCTGCTACCTTTCCTATCCCCTATCATCCACCCTCCCTTCCCCTATCATCTTCCCTCTCTACCTCATCTGCTGTTGTTCAATTTTCTCCCTTGTTTCCCCCCTTTCCCCTCACAACCTCTTATATCTAATTCTGTGTAACATTGAGTGTCTTCTACCATTTCCATATGCTTTCCTTTCTCTCTCGCTTTCTCTCCCCCTACTCATCTGTTTAGTGTTAATATTTTCCTCATGCTCTTCCTCCCTTTTCTGTTCTTATTTGTTCTCTTTATATCAAAGAAAACATTTGGCATTTGTTTTATAAGGATTGGCTGGCTTGTCTTAGCACAATCTGTTCTAATGCCATCCATTTCCCTGCAAATTCTATGATTTTGTCATTTTTTAGTGCTGCGTAATACTCCATTGTGTATAGATGCCACATTTTTTTTTTTTATCCATTCGTCTATTGAAGGGCATCTTGGTTGGTTCCACAGTCTAGCAATTGTGAATTGTGCCGCTATGATCATTGATGTGGCAGTATCCCTATAGTGCGCTCTTTTAAGTTCCTCAGGGAATAGTCCGAGAAGGGCGATAGCTGGGTCAAATGGTGAATCCATTTCCAACTTTCCAAGGAATCTCCATACTGCTTGACAGATAGGCCACAACAATTTGCAGTCCCACCAGCAGTGTACAAGTGTACCCTTTCCCCCACATCTCGCCAACACTTATTTTTGTTTGACTTCATAGTGGCTGCCAGTCTTACCGAAGTCAGATGGTGCCTTAGGGTGGTTTTGACTTGCATTTCTCTGACTGCTAGAGATGGTGAGCATTTGTTCATGTACTTGTTGATTGACTGTATGTCCTCCTCTGGGAAGTGTCTGTTCAGGTCCTTGGCCAGTAGGTTGATTGGGTTATTTGATATCTTATTGTTTAATTTTTTGAGTTCTTTATATATTCTGGATATTAGTGCTCTATCTGAAGTGTGAGGGGTAAAAATTTGTTCCCAGGATGTAGGCTCTCTATTTACTTCTTTTATTGTTTCTCTTGCTCAGAAAAAAACTTTTTAGTTTAAATAAGTCCCATTTGTTTATTCTTGTTATTAACTCTTGGGCTATGGGTGTCCTATTAAGGAATTTGGAGACCGACCCCACAGTATGTACATCGTAGCCAACTTTTCTTCTATCAGACGAAGTGTCTCTGATTTTATACCTAGCTCCTTGATCCATTTTGAGTTAACTTTTGTGCATGGCGAGAGAAAGGGTTTCAGTTTCATTTTGTTGCATAAGGATTTCCAATTTTCCCTGAACCATTTGTTGAAGATGCTATTCTTCCTCCATTACATACTTTTAGCGCCTTTTTCAAATATAAGAAAGTTGTACTTTTGTGGATTCGTTTCTGTGTCTTCTATTCTGTACCATTGGTCCACCTGCCTATGTTGATACCAGTACCACGCTGTTTTTGTTACTATTGCTTTGTAGTACAGTTTGAACTCTGGTATCGCTATACCTCCAGATTCACACTTCCTGCTTAGAATTGCTTTTGCTGTTCTGGGTCTTTTGTTTTTCCTTATTAAATTCATGATTGCTTTATCTGTTTCTACAAGAAATGCCATTGGGATTTTGATTGGCATCACATTAAACTTGTAGAGAACTTTGGGTAATATCGCCATTTTGATGTTGTTAGTTCTGCCTATCCATGAACAGGGTATATTTTTCCATCCTCTAACACCTTATTCTATCTCTCTCTTGAGAGTTCTGAAGTTTTCATTGTGTAAATCTTTCACCTGTTTTGTTAGGTTGATTCCCAAGTGTCTTATTTTCTTTGAGGATATTGTGAATGTGGTGGTTTCCATCATATCCATTTCAGAAAATTTGTTGCTGATATACAAGAATGCCTTTAATTTATGCATGTTGATTTTATATTCTGCCACTTTGCTGAATTCATTTATTGACTCTAGCAGTTTCTTTGTAGACCCTTTTGGGTCTGTTAAACATATTATCATGTCTTCCACAAATAGCGATAGTTTAAGTTCTTCTTTTTCTATTTTTATGCCTTTAATTTCTTTTGTCTGTCTAATTGCTCTGGCTAGTATTTCAAGAACTAAATTGAATAGAATTGGTGATAGAGGCCATCCCTGTCCTTTTCCAGATTTTAGAGGCAATGCCTTTAGTTTTTTTCCATTTTGGATGATGCTAGCCTGAGGTTTAGCATATATAGCTTTTACCATGTTGAGGTAAGTTCCTGTTATCCCTAGCTTTTAAAGTGTTTTGAATATAAAGAAATGCTGTACTTTGTCGAATGCTTTTTCTGCATCTATTGAGATGATCATATGGTTCTTGTTTTTAAGTCTATTGATGTGGTGGATTACATTTTTGATTTCCATATATTTAACCAGCCTTGCATCCCACTGATGAATCCTACTTGATCATGAAGCACAATTTTTTTGGTATGCTTTTGTATTTGATTCACCAGGATTTTTTTGAGAATTTTTGCATCCAAGTTCGTTAGAGATATTGGTCTGTAGTTTACATTTTTTGAAGTGTCTTTGTCTGGTTTTGGGATCAGGGTGACGTTGGCCTCATTGAATGAATTTGGAAAAACTTCTTCTTTTTCTATTTCTTGAAATAGTTTGAAAAGTATTGGTATTAATTCTTCTTTGAAGGTTTTGTAGAACTCTGATGTATACCTATCCGGTCCAGGGCTTTTTTTGGTTGGTGGTCTTTTGACGGTTTCTTCTATTTCTTTCTTTGTTATTGGTCTATTTAAATTGTGTGTGTCTTCCTGACTAAATCTGGGCAGATAATATGACTTAAGAAATTTATCAATATCTTCATTATCTTCTATTTTATTGGAATATAGGGTTTCAAAATACTTTCAAATTATCTTCTGTATTTCTGTAGTGTGTGTTGTGATATTGCCTTTTTTATCCCATATGTTAGTAAATTTGAGTTCTCTCTCTTCTTCTCTTCTTTTGCATGGCTAAGGGCCTGTCAATCTTATTTATTTATTCAAAGAACCAACTTATATTTTTTTTTCAATTTTTTCATTGTTTTTTTTTTTTGGTTTCAATTTCATTGAATTCTCCTTTAATATTAATTATTTCTTGTCTTCCACTACATTTGCGATTGTTTTGCTCTTCCTTTTCGAGGTTTTTGAGGTGTAGTGTGAGTTCATTTATTTGTGGTTTTTTTCTTTTTTTTGAGGAAAGAATTCCAAGAAATGATTTTCCCTCTTAAAACTCCTTTCATTGTGTCCCATATAATCCAGTATGTTGTTTCTCAATTGTCATTTTTCTCTAAGAATTTTTTATCTCCTCCTTTATATCTTCTGTAACCCATTGATCATTCAGTATCATACTGTTCATTTTCAATGTTATGTAGAATTTTTCCTTTCTTCTTTGATCATTGATTTCCAGTTTTATTCCCTTATGATCAGATATGGTGCATGGTATTATCTCCATATCTTTATTTATATTAAGAGTTTCCCTATGGCATAACATATGGTCTATATTTGAGTAGGATCAATGTGCTGCTGTGAAAAACGTGTATCCACTTGAAGATGGTTGATATATTCTATATATGTTGGTTAAGTCTAGGTTATTGATTGTGCTATTGAGTTATATACTTTCATTATTCACCTTTGTCTAGAGGATCTGTCTAATGGCGAGAGCTGTGTTGAAGCCACCCCAAATTATTGTGTTAGAGTCTATTTGACTCTTTAACTTGAGGAGAGTTTGTTTTTTGAACTTTGCAGCATCGTTGTTTGGTGCATACAAATTGATAATTGTTATGTCTTGTTGGTGAATGCTACCTTTTAACAGTATATAGTGTCTTCTTTATCACTTTTGATTGACTTAGGATTGAAGTTGATATTATTCGATATGAGTATGGCCACTCCAACTTGCTTCTGAGGGCCAACGATGGCTGCCAAATCTTTCAGAATAAAATCATGTGATATCCTGGCTGACATTCTGTCCCGACCGGCAGGACACATCAACGTGGGCAGCGAACCTAGATGGGGAGGAATGAAGGGACAAGAGACACAGAGAGATGACAGCAAGACAGTAGTTCTGATCAAGCTGCAAACTTTTATTGTTCACACAGGGGTATTTATGGGCTGGGGATTGGGAAGCTCTCTTATCGGCAGTTGCTTGAAGTCTTCATATGGTGAGATAACGCAGGATGCTTCAGGAAGACAAATGGCCATAGGCTGTCTCATGGAGATAGATGGCTGCAGGGGTGTCTCAGGCAAGATGTCTCCCAGGGGCTGCTTCTTGTAACTGTCAGGCTATTCTTTGAAGGAGAACTCCCTTTTGGTCCCTGGCACTGTCAGGCTATTCTTTGAAGGAGAACTCCCTTTTGGTCCCTGACATCTCCCCCTTACTTATATAAAATATTTGACCATACCTTACCAGCCTGTGTCTAATAGAGAAATCTTTAATTCTGTTACTTAGGGCTAGATAACCATACTAGCAAACATTAAGCCTACCTGTGTAGATTAGAAATAAAGGCCTTAAACTAAAAACTATTCTGGCAGTCCCTTTTGATGGTTATCAGGCATTCCTGTCTGAGAATCTCTTTTGCAGTTCCAGTTTACTATTTCTTGGAAGTTACATTTAACTATTATTATTATTTAAAATACTCAGAAATAGCAGTGTTTTGGCTTTGACTGTCTTTGCTAAGTGTTTAGGATGAAGCAAGTCAAATTGACTTTTGTTTTTATCTATTGTTAACAGTCAGCCGAGTTTCCCTGGGAGTCCTCGGGAACTTACAGCAGCTTTTCAGTTCTGCTAGTGCCATTTGCGCTAGGATGGGTCCAGGCCTTGCTTGACCATATGGCTTCCCTCTGAAGCATCAGGGATGTCTCCCTTATCTGATGACCCTCCTCTTCACAGCAAATGCACTAATTGCCTTTCTGTTCTCCATTGGTCTCATTAATTTCCCTGCTCGGGAAGTTATGTGGCCCAGAGTTACAAAGCTCTTTGAAGAAGTCCCCTATTCCCTGACTCAGACTGATTCAGAGGGCAAGAGCCAAATTTTTAATTTTAAAACTTGATCCTAAACATCCAGCAAATAAATTAACAGCCATTAAAGCCCTGTACTCTTAATATAAGGCTATCTCTCTATCCTGTAGGTAATGGCTCCTTGTAACTCATTATCTTAAATTAACCCAGGTCGTGAGTTCTTAAAGTAGTACCTCTGCAAAACATTAACAGGCAATCTTTAAACCATCTATAGGCAAACTACAAACTAAGATTAACTAAGGTAAAAACATATTTAGTTTATATAATAGCTACCTCGAATTTTGGCAGGGTTATACATTATAATCCCCTGTTTGAGGTCCTAGTAATCTTGGCAAAAACCAACTTTTGGACACAACTTTAAATGTACTGAAATCTGGCCTACTTCTTCCATAGTCTCGGGCTCTTCATAAATCTTAAGCACTATAGTTCTGAAGCTGATCTTTGTTTTTTAGACATCATTTTACAAATCTTACATAAATTGTTGTTCAAGTTTACATGAATATCAGCTAACACATCATAATATCACATCTAAAACATGAATTAAAGGCTAAAAACTTCTAACCTCCCCCCCCTTTTTTTTTTTTTTGAAAAGTAGCAAAATACTTTTTTGTTGTACAATAAAACCTTTACACAGATTAGGCTCTCATTAACTTAAAAATACATTTGAATTGTATCTCAGTGTAAAGTAACATAGAACTTTACATATCTTATTGATAACAAATCCAGTTAGAGAACACAAATGATATAAATAAATCTCCAACATGTTTTTCTTTTAAGCCTAAAATTACCATACAACTTCAGAACACCAGCTTGATATAATGCTCTTTTGAAGCTTCTACCTTACAGACTTGTATACCTGGAAGATATGAATTAATAGCACCATAATTACATTGATGATTTTATATTAACCAAGTTTGGTTCTTAAAGAAATAACATTACAATATTGAAAAATAACAACTATTGTTTAACCATAGTTGTATAATTTTTAATTTCTTTAAGATCACTTGTTCAAAAACTTACACATTTACACAGACCTTTTTTATCACTTACTTAAACCCTTTTGTTAACTCAATCATATAGACTTTTTATCCAGAAACACATTTTTCCTCTATTAAATCCATGTCTAGAACCTTTTAGTTTTTCTTTTCCATCTGTTAACCTTCTTTTTTATTCACATTATGAAACAATACTTGTAACTTTCTGAATTTAAGCAATTATTTTATAGACATCAACATTTTCTTAGGTTTTTTTGTTGAACACCTAGAAAAACTTATAAGCTTAATTTTAAAGACATCTTTACTTTTATCTGTTTACCCAATTGAAATTGAACCATTTGAATCACGTGAATCAAAGATATTTGGATCCATATTTATTTGTTTATTTATTTTTATATTTATTTATTTATTTACTTTTTTTTCTTTTTTTTTTCTGAGCGCTCCTCACATATCTGCCAATTGTCATATACACACATACAGACATACTGACATACAACACATAACACAAGTGTGCACACATATACAAGGCCTTGTAGCTGTTTTTTTTGATGTGAAATCTCCATTGCAATGTTTAAAAACTCCACAGCTGAACAAAAATAGGACTTATCAGAAAACATTAACTTGTCTGTAGGATCAAAATTATGAGCTCAAAAAATACAGAATCTAAGAAAAGCAAGAGTCCTAAAAGGATGACTGGCCAGTAATTAGTAAATACCATTTATTTTTTGGTTTAGTCTTGTTTGAGTTCAGGTAAAAAGACACTTTTAAGAAAGGGGGGATCTGTGGGGATGTAAACTTAAGAAATAAGCCTGTGAGAAGGGTAGAACATCCTTTTAAATGTTGGCAGCGCAGTCTTCCATCTCCAGACGATGATAGTGAACCTGTATGGGCTTAGAGGCCAAAATATTAATCTGTTCTTTAATAAATTGTACCAGCCTGTTTATAACACAGGGTCCTATGGACACCACTAAAAGTAAACCCAACAAAGGGCCTAATAGTGGAAGAAGGTAGGGTAAAAGTCCATTAAGCCCAGTCCAGAGGGGGTTTTCAAATAGTTCCCTTCGTCTCTTTTCTAAATCTTCTTGAAGCTGCTTAATTTTAGTCCGTACTATGCCTGATTTATTGGCGTAAAAGCAGCATTGTTCCCCTAAGGCCAAGCAAATACCTCCCTGGTTAGCTGTCAGCAGATCTAAGCCTCGTCTGTTTTGAAGGACCACTTCTGCCAGGGAGTCTATTTGGTCCTGTAAATCTTTAATGGTTCCTGATAAAGTTTGTACATCATCTATAAGTTGTTGAGACAGGCGGCGGTAGGAGTGTATAGCCATGCCTAAGCCAGCTGTACCTGTGCCTACAGCAGCTATTATTCCAAGGCTGGCAAGGAGTGGTAAGGCCTGTATTGCCCGCCTGTGTCTTTTGACTAAGGTGTCTAGGCTAGGAATGGGTAGAGGTTCATCTCCTGGGACAATAGTTATATCAGGGAGTAATAAGGCAAGAACACAGCCACCGGTCCAATTCTCTGGAAGCCTGGGGAAGGCCGAGTTTCCTCCACACATAAAAACTGTGCCATGGGGGGACAAAGAGATGGGGTGGGTGAGGAATCATTTTTTACTGTTGAGCAATTTCCAAAGGAAGTAACTCCAACATCAATATCATAGGTATTATTCTGTATCGCGCCTAACTTACCTATGGAGGCCTCCTCCACCAGGTGCTTGCTGATAGTTTTAGTGCGGCAGTTCACTGCAGTGCTCCTGGGACTGAAGGCTCACTCCGAGGCCTTGGAACGTCTCAAGTTGCGCACCCTCTAGAGTGGCTCTCCAGCCCCGAGCCCTGGAGCGAAGGCCGGCTTCAGAATTTTCAGCACTCTGGTCTTGTGATCTGGTCGGGCAGGGTCATCTCGCTGGGGAACTCCAAAATGTTAGACTAGGATGCAAGAAAAGACAACTGACTCCAATTAAAATCAAATTAAAGCAAGCTTATTATTTCGACCGGCCGGGCTGCCTCTCCCTCCAAAAACGGCGGGAACAAGACAGCCTCCACCTTTCCTACAGCCCAGCTTTATAGCCCAGAAAGTTACACAAAGGGGGGTTACAGATAACAGAACTCTGACAAGCATCACACTAATGGTAGTTTTACATTTTTTTTTGTTGTTGTTGTTGTTGTTGGCCCCAACATCAGAATTTATGAGGACCATTAGAGCCTCAGAGAAGGTTGTTGTCTGGCCAGGGTAGGCCAATATTTATGAGGTGTCACTAAGTTTCAGAGAGGGCTGCTATCTGGTCAGAGAGCCAGGCATGGGTGAGTTCAAGGCACAGGCAGGCATTCCAAGCAGGTTCAGAATTTGCAGTAATTTATAGTAAAGCTGAAATTATCTTTTTATGGTTTTATGGCGAGATGCCCAATTTTAAGAAAAGATCAGGTTAGGTCTATCATCAGATCTATCTCCTACTGAGCAGACTCCAGGCTTCTTCTATTTGCATATCAACTTAAGTCCTGGATGAGGTCTGGAAGGAAATGGGAAAACTGGAATTCTGAGCAGAAACCTCATGCCTAAGGCATTTTAACCATAAGTCATAATTTTCAGGTTTGGATGTTGAAAATTATGATACAAGTTTAAGATGTAATTCTCAAATTTTTATATTCTTATATCTTTCTACACTAGAAAAACTTGCTCACACAAAACTGAAAATAGGATCTCTACCATCAGAAGAAATTTCTTTAGGATCATTAAGCTACTTTCTTTGTTCTGAAGTTCCTAAAGTACTATTAAGTTACATTAAATCACCTGGAAAAAAAAAATCCACACACTACCATGTATATCCAAAATTAAGCTTTGAAAATTCCCAAGACTGTTGCTAATTAATGTCATTTCAATAAGTCAGACTAACGTTTTAATTTAACAGTTTTTTTTTTAATCTTATACACTGAGGGGAACAGATATCATATCATAATTTATTATTTTTGCCCAAGTTAATATACTGGTACACCTAATGAACTCTTTTTAGGCTACCCAGTTCAAAAATGATGAAAAAATAAAACTCAATGATTGGGAGTTACTTGCCAACTTGGAAGTAGAGTTCTTTAATTTTCCATCTTAAGTATTTAAGTTTTTTAGCATGAACTATCTGAAATCACAAACTAAACAATTACTTCAACCCAACTTTTAACTGCAAGATTGTGCAAGGCTTTAGAAACCCATTCAGATATCAGATTGTTACAATAAAAAATCATCTTTTAGATACACATTTAGCCAAGATCATCCCGAAGAAACAATCTATAATATCAACACATTACTGCATTTATTGTCCCTTTTTTAACTAGACAGAGGTGGAGTAATCCTTAAAGTGCAGGTAAGGAAGAGGGAGTTTACCAAGAAGCGGGAAGAAATAGGCTGTCCAAGGGCATCTTAGATCTACACTCACTGGTCCAGTGACGACCTTTACCACATCTAGGGCAAAGGGTGGCTGGGGGTGGTTTTAGTCCCGGTTTGAGGAGACGCTATCCCTAGGGCTTTGTTTGCCTGTCGGACACTCCCGTGCAAAATGGCCAGGTTGTTTACAAGTAAAGCAAGTACGTGAGCCAGGATTGGGAAAGACCTTGGTAAAGGCAGCACCTATGGCGAGACCCATGGCATGGGCTGCACCCACCCCGGCACAGAGTCTAATAAAGTCAGAAAGTTCCCCTTTATCCTTATGTGGTCGAAGAACATCCTGACATGCCGGGTTGGCGTTTTCAAAGGCAAGATGTTTTACAAAGGTGCTTTCGCTTTCGCTTGGTCCAAGCAGGCGCTCCGCGGCTAGGTTAAGCCAGGCAACAAAGTCGCTATAAGGCTCGTCAGGCCCTTGTCGAATTTTTGCCAGGGAAGTGGTAGCCGAGCCCTTTTGAGGGAGGCACCTCCAAGCATGTAAGCCAGCTGTCTGAATCTGCGCCAAGAGTCCAGCAGGGAAACGCGCCTGTTTAGGGTTAGTGTCAAAAGGCGCATTGCCCACTAGCTTAACATAAGTCCAGGATTTAGAGGAAGCCTTAGTTAAATTTTTTTGAGCAGTTTCCCGACAGTGCTCTTTAAAATCTGCATTCCATAACAGGAAGTCTCCGGCACTGAGGGTGGCTCGGGCTAAAAATTTCCAATCATTGGGAGTAAGCCATTGTGTGCTGTGACTCTCTAGTAAAGCCAATGTGTAGGGCGCAGTGGGTCCATAGTGAGTACAAGCCTTTTTAAGTTTTTTGAGAAAACGCAGGCTTAATTTTTTGTAAACACTCTGGGTTCCCTCCTGCCCAGGGTTGAACTCCTCATCCTCTGAGTCCTTGCTCTTCCTCTTGCCCTCCCCCCGCTTCATCCCCTTGATCCGTTTCCCCTGCTTCCTCCTCTAGATCCTCGTCTAAGTCTTTGTCCTCAGCCTGGGCGGGCTTATCTGCCTGACTGCAGGTGACTGGGAAGGCGAGAACAGGCCCATGGTGCGGCTTAGCCTACGTATTGGACCGCCTTGGGCCAGCTCGGGTTGACTCCGTGCCTAAGGCTAATGAGCGGAGTTCAGAGTCAAGGGATCTTAATTCTTTTAAGAGTTGGATCTGTTCCCGTCTATGTTGGAGAGACTCTCGCAAGGGAGCCAGGTTAGGCAGGGGAAGTGGAGAAAAAATATCTGAGGGGGCAGTTGGCCCCTGAAGGGCCAGAGCACAAAAGGCAGGAGGGATATAGGAGGGAGGGGGATGTGTAAGTCCTATAGACTGTGGCGGGGTCCTGAGAGTTGGTGGATCTTCTGAATGGTAGTGAGCTGCTTCCTTCTCCAAGGTAGCCTCCTCCCCAGGGGTCAATGTGTCTCCGGGATTTAAAACTGGATAAAGGTGGTTGGTAGCCTTTGGAGCCTTATTCATTAGGGTGGGATTTTGAGCGGGACCAGGATGGCTCCCAGGGTCCTGGGGAGACTGAGAAGGATCTGTGTCTATACTAACTGAAGGGCATGCCGAGGGGGACGAGAGGGAGGAGAGGTCTTTTGCATAGCCTCTTCCCCAATCCTGACAAGTTTTAAGGTACCATTGTCAAAGGGTGAACTTTTAAGAATTTCATTAATTAAATTCCAGTAAGAAAAGGTGGGAACAGGCACCTTTTCTGGGCCAAAGGATTCATAATAATCTTTTAAACATTCTCCTACTCTAAGCCATCTTTTATCATCAATGGTCCCTTCAAGGGGAAACCATGGACACAATTCTCCTATGTATGAAAAGAATAATTTTAAGTCCTTTTTCTTAACATGTGCCCCCCGTGTCTTGAGGGCCTCCTTGAGGCCTGACAAAAACAAATCATGTGACGAAACTGCTTGTCCCATCGTGTGTCACTCACCTTGCGTCGTCCTCACTCTCCTCCTGGATCTGTCTCTCGGTCGTGTCTGCTGAGGCGATCGCGAGCTCCCGCTTGGCCAAGTCTTCCCCGGAGGACGGCGTTCCTTCTCAGTCAAAGGCTCGAGCCCCACACTGGGCGCCAAATGTCCCGACCAACAGGACACATCAACGTGGGCAGCGAACCTAGATGGGGAGGAATGAAGGGACAAGAGACACAGAGAGATGACAGCAAGACAGTAGTTCTGATCAAGCTGCAAACTTTTATTGTTCACACAGGGGTATTTATGGGCTGGGGATGGGGAAGCTGTCTTATCGGCAGTTGCTAGAAGTCTTCATATGGTGAGATAACGCAGGATGCTTCAGGAAGACAAATGGCCATAGGCTGTCTCATGGAGATAGATGGCTGCAGGGGTGTCTCAGGCAAGATGTCTCCCAGGGGCTGCTTCTTGTAACTGTCAGGCTATTCTTTGAAGGAGAACTCCCTTTTGGTCCCTGGCACTGTCAGGCTATTCTTTGAAGGAGAACTCCCTTTTGGTCCCTGACAACATTCCCATTGCTCTGTGGAAAGCCACTCTGGGCCTAGATCTCAGTTTCAAAGGGCGACTCTCATGCGTGGCCTCCTGTAAACCAAAAAAATTCACTGCAATACTTCTATGAGGTCAGTTCCAGAACTCAGGCTCTAAGGGGAATCACACCAGAGTTCAAGCCCAGGTGGACCCAGTCATCTCTTCCAACCCCCACACAAATGACCACAATTAAAACCAAAACACTCCCACATGGCCCTCATCTTCTTCCATATAGACACTCATCATAACTTCTGGATGGAGTTTTCCATGAGGGTCACAACAGACAACAGTGTCCAAAATAAGCTTTCTTGCCTCTCATTTTTCTAATGTCAGGGTAGCCTGTACACCCTTCCTGTGACCCAGGAGTGATCAAATAGACCTGACATTAATACTGTTCTGCTTCCCTAATTTGAGGCCTACTGAAAGTCAGGTATAGATATTTTATGCGATTTGGAGTCATGAGAAACCCAAGCACATCTGCAGAGCATTGAAGAACTCATTTGACCCAAAGGATCCTATTCACACTTGATGGGGGTCAGGAACATAACAGAGGAAGGCAAGAGTCTTCATCCACAATGACTGCTTTTTTGCCATTTTGGTTTTGGATTCACACATGGGATCTTTCTTTAGATCCATCAGGTGCTAAGAATCTAAGCCACAGCCTCACACAGGGCCAAGAAGCAGATTCAGACACATCCCTTTCCAAAGCAATTAAGCAAAGAGCCACAGGTTATGCCCATTTATTTCCATTTGAAAACTGTTTACTTCAGGCTTCACAAAGGCGTGGCCTGAGGCAAAGACCTTCCAGACATTCAGGGCAACAGAAGAATATGTAAGCAAAAGGCCCAAAGCAGGGTTTATCCACTGAGACTTTCTTGGTCACACTGATATCTGAGTTTACTGAGATACTCGCCATTCCCATCAGCTATCCAGTACATGGCCATGTGACAGAGCTTGGAGGTGGTACTTATCTTGGACACAAAACCATGAGCGTATTCTGGAGAGTGGCCAGAATTCAGGAAGAAAACATAAACTTAGGAAGATAGCAGGTGTTGCCCATCCATAAGGCAAGCTGCAGTCCATTCATAAGTTGCGCAGGATGAATGCTGGGAAGCTATCTAGTAGACACAACACATCCATTGGTGCATTCTCTTTTCTACTGTCTACAACCACGGACACGGTGGGATATATAGATACAGAAACACTCGCCTTCTCAAAGGACTTACTAGCAACAGGTCACTCCAAAACAAAGAAACCACTTTCCTACCTATTCTCAGAACATGAGACAAAACCACAAACTCACACTCACACCCTCAAAGGCACCTCCTTCCCCCAAGTATGTCTGTGACTATCCGGAATGTCCTCTGACTGGTTTGCAATACTATGTTCCCCCGAAATGGCATGTCCTATCTCAGATCTGGTCTCTTTGGCCAAGTCTGTGAAGTTGTCAGGAGCCCATAGTGAGCAACTACCTGCTATCTTTAGAAAGACCATTCTTCAGAGTTTCCAAGCATTTGGCCCTCCTCACATCAGTAGGTACCAAGAAACGTTGACTCTGTCTTGTTAAATCCAAACAAGTGAGCCCACTGGGACTTGCACTGGGACTGATTCTGGATGGCTGGCTTCCTGGATCCCAAGATCACAGAGTTCAATCACCAAAAATTTAAGGTGAGGTCACTTCCTTCAAGAACTGAATGAAGTCACTTCCTTAGAAACAACTTTGTTTTAACAGTTGCTTCCAAGGGTGCCATGAGATGGAGGCTGCCCATACTTGCTGTGACTCATTCATAAGTTCGAATGGTATATCAACCATAGGCACCCGGGAACAGCTCTTCACAAAGGCCTGGTTTGGTACATCTTCTCTGAATTAAGAAGAGAGAGGCTGATTCAGACACAACCCTTCATTCTGACTAGGTTGTTTGCCATGGAAGATGACTTTTGCTCTCTCAGGCCCTTCATAGCTCCCTACATCTTCTCTAGGGATCATTTCTGCATGGTCCTTTTAGGTTCTCAGCAGGTGGAAGATCCCCTATATTCCAGTATAAATTGAGTGATAGGATTACACATTTTCAACAGGGTTGAGGTTGAATATATAATCTTAGGAAGAACCAAATATGTAGTCCCTTATAGGATTGATATTTGAGAGCATTAGGCAACCTGGCCATGAATGTTTTTAGTAATCAATGTTCACTTTCCATTCAGTCTTTGGTACAGTCATAATTGTGATCTTTGCATTTTGTGTCCAGAATATTACTGTGATTAAATGTATATGTAGATCAGATGACACAAATATTTCTTCCACCATTTCCGGGAGCAATATTTTGAAGACGTATAAATTAATATTGGGAGTAAAAATAGGTGTACGCTGTGTCTGTGAATATTGAGAAAATGCATGAATAGACCATACTGTGAGTAAATAATGTAACTGGTTCCAACATTAAATAATGGATTGAATTGATAGCTGAAAATATACAGGATATCTTATATTGATATACATACATTCATTAAAACCATTTATACATCTAATGCTAATATTAGGATTATAGTTTATCATGAAGAGTGTGTGAGTTTTGCTTCCAAAGTGAGTATGGAAATCGAAAATAATATGTTTGGAAGAAGTCTCATGAAAAGTCCAGTAAAGAAACCTGGAGGAATACATGTGTTCTAAAGAATGAAGTGATTGTAGGTGAAACAAATGCGTAAAAATTTGTGAACTTGTGAACTTGTGGATGAAATATATATCCTATGATGTGCAACAATGAAGAAATAGTATTGTACCAGTGTTGAATGAATATGCACGTCAAAATACACATCATGTCCCATAGGAATCTACGTGCATTGATGTTAAACAGGGTCAGTTACTGTAGAAATATTAGGATTCGTATGCACCATTCACTGAAGTTAGTTTTTAGTATTAGGAAACAAATACGTATTTCAGGTGGATGAATATTTCTGTGAATATTACTCTGAAAAGTTCATTATAAATTCACATACATGAACATGAATGAATTTAGGGAGTGTATATAAGAGACATATATTACATATTTTAAAAAATTTGGAGATTGTATATATATATATATATATATATATATATATATATATATATATACAAAAAAAAAACACGCACGGACATTAAAAGTTACCATTATATATGCAAATCAAAATTTATCTTGAAATATATTTCATCCACAGATGCAAAAATATTCATTTTACTGAACAAGGATTTATGTATAATATTGTTCTACTAGGAAGCTCACACATAGGTTGTATTTTCAGTTCCAACAGCGTTTAGGAGGAGTGATCTCTTCTCATAATTTGTATCTTGCATCAGCCTCCTCACAAAATGTAGATGTGATACCAGATAGGATTCTATATGTGCATATAAAAATACATTTGCTGAATAGGCTACAGAGAAAGGGAGACAGGAATTCACATATTTGTTTACTTTAAAAACACATGGAGAACTATTTCAATTAAAAATTGACTAGATTAATAACACCAACCATTTATCATGCAAAAGGCAAGTCCAACTATAGAGCATGCCTCCACTGAACTTCTTATATTTCTATTTTGTTTGGGTTATTTTTCTCCATCATATTAGGATTACTAGTCAGAGGGTAGTAGGTTATGTGATCGTGTCAGGGATTCAGTATTTCAAATGGAAAATAGGAAAATGAATCCAATGTGTATGCAAATATGTGCTACACAAAAATCTTCTCATTCGCATCCAGAACAATGCCTTAACATTAGCTACACCCCAAGTAACACACAATTAGAGGAGAAGAGTTAGAAATCTGTGAATACATATCTGGAATGGAAAATGTTGAGGAATCCACAAGCTTCGAGGTCGTAGATGAGTTTCCAAATGTAAGGGACAGGGTAAACACTCCACAAACATGGAGCTCTGCTGACCTAAAGACTTCTTCAGAAACTGCCTCTGAGGTTGGGCACTTGAAATATATGTTGTTGTCAGGAGCTTTAGCTTCCTTTGTAATGAGACCATCAAATCTGGGTCTGCATCTATGTGACCTGGAGGACATGGTTTCGTATTTTCCAATGAACATAACACAGTAGTGCTGAATTCTCTCTTTGTAGATAAACTATGGGCACTGGGGGCTTAGTGCCTCCCCGTGTGGACTGTGAAGCCATTTGGTCATCCTCCACTTTTCAGGTTGTTTCTTGCTGCTACACTGGTAGTTTGGTATTTGCTTCACAAAGTAAAAGGAGTTCAAATGGGTCACAGTGCTGGAAGGAATTCTGTCACGTGTGGTGTGTCAGGGTCTTCAGGAGAATGCATCAACCAGGCTTCTATCCCACATAGCTTGCCCACTTGTCCATAGCAACCTGATTCTTAACATTGCCCAGAAACCTCTCCGTATAACAAGATGCCTTTTCATGTAAGGGTCTGCTGGCTGCACCATGTGAGTCACAATCCATTTGGAAACCAATGGCAGATCCACATGGCCACACCACAGATGTATTATCACACACCTACACACCACTGCTCCAGGACCACTTCTCAGAAAGCACCAACTTACTTGCATCTCTGTTCTCAACCATTTTCATGAAACCCAGTCAATCAAGGCACTGTCTAGTACACTCATGATCAGCAATAGGACATCCAAAGTTTCTCCAGTGCCACCTGGTCATGGGAATGTCCAAAATTTCATGGTTTTTATCTCGCCATTTTTCAAGGATAAAGTTGGAGGCACTGTGGATTTCCCATTCATCAAGGAACCATAAAATTTGAGGAAGATCATTTCAATGAAAGCTCTGGAGAACTCTCACAGGCAAGTCTTCCCAAAGGGGTCAAAATTTAACATGAAGCCAAGCCCTTTGCGTTCTACAATGTGAGATCCATGTGTGTTTTGTCTCTTAACAATGGTTGCCAAGTCGTTAAGAAAAAAATCCTGTGATATCCTGGCTGAGATTCCCAGTGCTCTGTGGAAAGCCACCCTGGACCTAGATCTCAGTTTCCAAGGGCGAATCTCATGCATGGCCTCCTAAAATTCCAAGAGAATTCATGGAAATACTACTCTGAGGTCAGTTCTAGAACTCAGTCTCTAAGGGGAATCCCAACAGAGAACAAGCCTTGGTGGACGCAGTAATCTCTTCCAACCACCACACAAATAACCACAAGTAAATCCAAAACACTCCCACATAGCTCTCATCTTCTTCCATATAGACACTCATCATAACCTCTTGCTGGAGGTTTTCATCAGTGGCTCAACCCAAAGAGTGTCCAAGATAAGCTCTCTTGCCCCTCATTTGCCTAAAGACAGGGTGGCCTGGACACCCTTCTTGTGATCCAGGAGTGATCAAATAGGCCTGCCCTTAATTCTGCTCCACTTCTCCAATTTGAGGCCTAATGACTGTCGGGTACAGATTCTTTATGTGAATTGGAGTCATGAGAAAACCCAAGCACCTATGGCCTAGCCTCTGCAGGGTTTGAGGATATCATTTGACCCAATGGATCCCTATTCTCACTTGATGGAGGTCGGAAATATAACAAAGGATGGCAAGAAAATTCATCCTCAATGACTGCTCTTTTTGCCCTTTTGGTTTTTAATGCACACATGGGATCTATTTTAGATCCATCACGTGCTGAGAATCTAAGCCACAGCCTCACACAGGGCCAGCAGGCTGACTCAGACACATCCCACCATGTCCGAAAAAAGCTCCCTTGCCCTTTATTTGCCTAAAGTCAGGGTGGCCTGGACACTTTTCCTGTGAACTAGGAGTGATCAAATAGGTCTGTCGTTAATACTGGTCCGCTTCTCCAATTTGACAACTACTGAATGTGGGGTTTAGAATTTTTTAGTGATTTGGAGTCATGAGAAAACACAAGCACCTATTGGCTAGCCTCTGAATGGCGCTGAAGAACTCATTTGACACAAGGATCCCTATTCTCACTTGATGGAGGTCAGGAAACTTACAGAGGAAGGCAAGAGTTTCTCCAGAATGACTGATCTTTTTGCCATTTTGGTTTTGGATGCACACATTGGATCTTTCTTGAGATCCATCTGTTGTTGAGAATCTAAGCCACAACCTCACAGAGGGCCAAGTGTCTGATTTAGACACATCAGTTTCCAAAGCAATTAAGCAAAGAGCCACAGGTGATGCCCATTCATTTCCATTTGAAAACTGTTTTCTTCAGGCTTCAAAAAGGGGTGTCCTGAGGCAAAGACCTTCCTCACATTCAGGACAACAGAACAACAGATAGGCAAAAGGCCCAAAGCAGGGTTTCTCCACTGAGACTTTCCTGGTCACACTGATATCTGAAGTTTCTGAGATGCTTGTCATTCCTTTCATCTATCCCGTATGTGGCAATGTCAAAGAGCTTGGAGGTGGTACATATCTTGGACATATAACCATGAACCTATTCTGGATAGTGGCCAGAATTCAGGAAGAAAACAGGAACTTCAGAAGATTTTAGGTTTTGCCCATTGATAAGGCAAGCCACAGTGCATTCCTAAATTGGGCAAGTTGAATGATGGGAAGCTTTCTACTAGAAGGACACATCCATTGATGCATTCTCTTTTCTAATGTCTGCAACCACAGACACAGTGGGATACACAGACTTAGAAAAACTCGCCTTGTCAAATGACTTACTAGAAACAGTCCCTTCCAAAACAAACAAACTGCCTTTCCTAACTTTTCTCAGAAAATGAGGCAAAATCACAAACTCACACCCATACCCACAAAGGCATCCCCTTCCCCGAGTAGGTCTGTGACTATCTGGAGTGTCCTCTGACTGGTGGTCCATACTATATTCCCATGATATTGCCTGGTTTGGTCCATCTTCTCTACATTAAGAAGAGAGAGGCTGATTCAGACACATCTCTCCAAACAAGTGAGCCCACTGGGACTGGGACTTGGACTGGGTCTTGGTGCCTGGCTTCCTGGATCCCAAGTTCAGAGAGATCCATCAGCAAGTAAGTGAGGTAGGTCAGTTCTTTCATAAACTGAATGAGGTCACTGCCTTGGCAATCACTTTGTCCTAACAGTTGCTTCCAAGAGAATCATGAGATGAAGGCTGCCCCTACTTCCTATGACAAATTCTCAAGTTACAATGGTATATCAACCATAGGCCCCCGGGAACAGCTCTCCACACAGGTGGTTTGGTCTTTCTTCTCTACATTAAGCATAGAGAGGCTGATTCAGACTCATCCCTTCATCCTGACCAGGTTGTTTGTGAAGGAAGAAGACTTTTGCTCTCTCAGGTCCTCTACAGTAGCCTACATCTTCTCCAGGGATTATTTCTGCATGGTTCTTTGAGTTTCTCAGCACGTGGAAAATCCCCTACATTCCTGTATTGTAAGACCAACTCTGTCCCTGCTCTTCTGTAAAGTTAGATTGAGGGAACAGTGTATGGTTAGGGTTAATAACATGCACGATTTGGTTTAGGAATCATTCTGATAT
Source organism: Callospermophilus lateralis (assembly GCF_048772815.1). Taxonomy (NCBI): domain Eukaryota; kingdom Metazoa; phylum Chordata; class Mammalia; order Rodentia; family Sciuridae; genus Callospermophilus; species Callospermophilus lateralis. The sequence goes on along the minus strand of NC_135316.1, from coordinate 6,089,022 downwards.
ATGAATAATGGTATTGGGAACCCGCGATATTTACAAGAATATGTAGCTGAAATATAATTATGAGCACAGAAACCTAGGTAAGATTTGAAGCCCAGAAAAACATTGGACCCTTGATTGGGATTCTTAGGTATGAATTATATTCTGCAGTGTTGTCTCAGATAAATTGATATACAATGGCATAGGACCTTGTACCTTGGATGATTGATTGTCGAAGAGAACATCCAATCAAAAAGCGATAGTCGATGGGATTAAGAAAAATAGTCGGTAGGTTAAAAAGAAGGGTGAGTGTAGGATTTGGACCAAAAGTTCTGTAGCAATAGGCTTTCGGTTAGAGAGTGAATGTCAGTGTCATCACATGTGAAGGGTCATCCTCAATGATTAACTGGGGAAAATATGTAGGAAAGCAGATATCAATAGAGACATTAGGAAATCAGGCATATAAAGTTTGTGATAGGATTAGACATTTTCAACAGGGCTGAGGTTGAATATATAATATTTGGAAGAAAGAAATATGTAGTCACCAATAGGTTTGACATATGAGAACATTAGGCAAACTGGACATGGATGTTTTAGTAATCCATGTTCACATTCCATTTAGGCTTTGGTACAATCAGAAGTGTGACCTTTGCATTTTGTGTCCAGAATACTACTGTGATACAATGTATATGTAGATTAGGTGACATGAGTATTTCTTCCAGCATTTCTGGGAGCAATATTTCGAAGATGTATAAATTAGTATTGGGGGTACAAATAGGTGTACCTGTGTCTATTAATTTACAGATATTGCATGAATAGAACATACTGTGAAAAAATAAAAAAACTGGCTCCAGTTTCAATAATGGATTGAATTGATATCTTAAAATATAAAAGAAATCTTATATTGATGTACAATCATTCATTCCAACCAGTTATACATCTAATGATAATATTATAGTTATGGTTTATCATGATGAGTGTGCGAGTTTTGCTTCAAAAGTGATTATTGAAATAGAAAATAATGTGTTTGGAAGGAGTCTCACAAAAAAACAATAAAGAAACATGGAGGAATACATGTTTTCTGAAGCAGGAAGTGATTGAAAATGAAAAAAAGTCTATAAATTTGTGAACTTGTGGATGAAATATATATCCTATGATGTGCAAAACCTGAAGATATAGTAATATACCAGTGTTGAAAGAAAATGAACGTCAGAATACACACCATGTCCCATAAGAATCTGCTTGCATTGATGTTAAACTGGTCAGTTAATGCAGAAATATTCGGATTTGTAAGCACCTAGTACTGAAGTTAGTTTCATGTACTAGGAAACAATTATGTATTTCAGGTGGATGAATGTTTCTGAGAATAATCTTGTGAAAAGTTGTTTATAAATCCACATACATGAACATGAATGAAATTAGGGAGTGTATATAAGACACATATATTTCATATTTTGAAAAATTGGAGAGTCTGTATATATATATATATATATATATATACACACACACACACACACACACACACACACACAACAGAGAGACATTAAAAATAGCAATATATGCCAATCGAAATTCACCATGAAATATATATCATCCACAGATCCAAAAATATTCATTTTACTGAAGATGGATTTATGTATAATGTTGTTCAACTAGGAAGCTCACCGATAGGTTGAATTTTTTGGTTCCAACAGCATTTAGGAGGAGTGATCTCTTCTCACAATTTGTACCTGCAAAGTCAGCCACCTCACAAGAATGTAAGTGTAGTACCAGGTAGGATTCTCTATTTGCATATAAAAATATATGTTCTGAGTAGGCTACAGAGAAAGGGAGACAGGAATTCACATATTTGTTATCTTTAAAATCACATGCAGAACTATTTCAACAAAAAATTGTCTAGATTTATAACTGCTACCCTATATAATGCAAAAGGCAAGTCCAACTATACACCGTGCCTCATCTGAACTGCTTGTATTTGTATTCTGTTTGGGTTATTTTTCTGCATCATATTAGAATTAGTAGTCAGTCTAGTACGGTATGGTTTAGTGTCAGGGATTCAGTATTTCAAATGGAAAATTGGAAAATGAATCCAATGTGTATGCAAACATGTCCTACACAAAAGTATTCCAACTCTCATCCAGAACAATTTTTGACTTTACCTTCGCCCTATGTAGGACACAATTTGCACAGAAGAGTTAGAAAATCTGTGAATACATATCTGGAATGGAAAATGCTCAGAAGTTCACAGCCTTGGAGGTGGTAGAGGAGTTTCCAAAAGTAAGTGACTGGGAGAACACTCCACAAACGTGGAACTCTGCTGGCCTAAAGACTTCTTGAGAAACTTCCTCTGAGGTTGGACACTTGAAATATATGTTGTTGTCCGGAGCTTTCCCTTCATTTATAGTGAGACCATCAAAGCTGGGTCTACATCTATGTGACCTGGAGGACATCGTTTCTTATATTCCATTGAACATGAGTCAGCAGTGGTGATTTCTCTCTTTGTAGGTAAACTGTTGCCACTGGGGGCTAAGTGTCTCCCCGAGTGGACTGTGAAGCCATTTGTTCATCCTCCACTTTTTGTGATGTTTCCTGCTAATGCACTGGAAGTTTGGTATTTGCTTCACGAAATACATGGAGTTCAACTGGAATATAGTGCTAGATGGAGTTCTGTCACGTGTGTTGGGTCAGGGACTGCAGGAGAATGTAGCAACCAGGTTTCTATCCCACATTGCTTGCTCCCTTGACCAGAGCAACCTGATTCTGAAAATTGCCCTGAAACCTCTCCATATAACAAGATGCCTTTACATATAAGGGTCTGCTGGCTGCACCATGTCAGCCACAATACATTTGGAAGTCAATGGCAGATCCACATGTCCACACCACAGATGTCTTATCACACACCTGCACACCACAGCTCTGGGCCCACTACTCAGCAGGCTCCAACTGTCTGGCATCTCGTTATACACCATTTTCATAAAATCCCGTCAATTATGGCACTGTCTGAAACACTCGTGATCAGAAACAGGACATCCAAAGGTTGTCCAGTGGCACCTGGTCATGGGAATTTCAAAAATTCCATAGTATTTATTTAGCCATTTTTGAAGATTGAAGTTGGAGTCCCTGTGGGTTTCAATTCATTCAGGAACCATTTAATGGTGAGGAAGCTTATTTCAATGAAAGCTCTGGAGAACTCTCCAGGCAAGGCTTCCCAAAGAGTGGCAAAAGGGTCACATGAAACCAGGCCAATTGAGGTCTACAATGTGAGGTCCATGTGTGTTTTGACTCTCAACTATGGCTGCCAAGTCTTTTAGAAAAAAATCATGTGATATTCTGGCTGAGATTACCAGGGCTCTGTGAAATGTCACCCTGGGACTAGATCTCAGTTTACAAGGGCGAATCTCATGCGTGGCCTCCTAAAATCCCAACACAATTCATAGCAATACTTCTCTGAGGTAAGTTCCACAACTCAGTCTCTAAGGGGAATCACACCTGAGTTCCATCCCAGGTGGACCCAGTTATCTCTTCCAAAATCCACACAAATTACCGCAATTAAAACCAAAACACTCCCACATGGCCCTCGTCTTCTTCCATATACACACACATTATAACCATTGGCTGGTGATTTCCTTGAGGGGAGCTGCCCAAGAAAGTGTCCAAAATAAGCTCCCTTGCCCCTCATTAGCCTAAAGTCGGGGTGTCCTGGACAACCGTCCTGTGAATCAGGAGTGATAAAATACGCCTGCTGTTAATACTGCTCTGCTTCTCCAATTTGAGGCATACTGACTGTCAGGTATAGATAATTTATGTGATTTTGAGTCAGGAGAAAACCCAAGCTCCTCTGCAGTGGTTTGAAGAACTCATTTGACCCAAAGGATCCCTATTCTCACTTGATAAAGTTCAGGAACCGTACAAAGGAAGGCGAGAGTTCATCCACAATATCTGATCTTTTTGCCATTTTGGTTTTGGATGCACACTTGGCATCTTTTTTAGATCCATCAGGTACTGAGAATGTAAACCACAGCCTCACACATGGCCAAGAGTCTGATGCAGACACATTCCTTTCCAAAGCAATTTAGCAAGGAGCCACAGGTGATGCCCATTCATTTTCCATTTGAAAACTGATTTCTTCAGTCTTCACAAAGGTGTGGCCAGAGGCAAAGACTGTCCTGACATTCAGGGCAACAGAACAATAGGTAAGCAAAAGGCCCAAAGCAGGGTTTCTCCACTGAGACTTTCCTGGTAACACTGATATCTGAGTTTTCTGAGATGCTCGCCATTCCTTTCAGGTATCCAGTACATGGCCAGTTCACAGAGCTTGGAGGTGGTTCATATCTTGGACACATAAACATGTGCCTATTTTAGAGATTGGCCAGAATTCAGGAAGAAAACAGGAACTTCAGAAGATCATAGGTGTTGCCCATCCTTAAGGCAAGCCACAGTCTATTCATAAATTACGCAGGTTGAATGCTGGGAAGCTTTCTACTAGACAGGACACATCCATTGATTCATTCTCTTTTCTAATGTCAACAACCACAGACACAGTGGGATACACAGACATAGAAACACTCTCCTTTTCAAACTACTTACTAGAAACAGTTCACTCCAAAATAAACAAACTGCCTTTCCTACCTATTCTCAGAACATGAGACAAAACAGCAAACTCACAACCACACCAACAAAGGCACCTCCTTCTCCCAATTAGGTCTGTGACAATCCGGAGTGTAATCTGACTGGTGGGCCATACTATTTTACCCCAAAATGGACTGTCCTGCCTCAGAAATGGTCTCCTTGGCCAACTCTTTGAAGTTGTCAGGAGCCAGCAGTGAGTCACTCACTGCTATCTCAGGGAAAAAACCCTCTTCAGAGCTATCCTGGCATTTGGCAATCCTCCCATCAGTAGGTACCAAGAAAGACTGACTCTGTCCTTGGTAAATACAAACAATTGAGCCCACTGGAACTGGGACTGGGACTGGCTCTTGGTGCCTGGCTTCTTGGATCCCAAGTTCAGAGAGTTCCATCACCAAGGAAGTTAGGTAGGTCACTTCCTTCATGAACTGAATGAAGTCGCTGCCTTGGCAACCACTTTGTCCTAACAGTTGCTTACAAGGGTCCCAGGAGGTTAAGGCTGTCCCTACTTCCTGTGACACTTTCACAAGTTCGAATGGTATATCAACCATTGGCACCCGGGAACTGCTCTCCACACAGGCCTGGTTTGGTCCATCTTCTCTACATTAAGAAGAGAGAGGCTGATTCAGACACATCTCTTCATCCTGACCAGGTTGTTTGCCATGAAAGTTGACTTTTGTTCTCTCAGGTCCTTCATAGCTGCCTCTATCTTCTCCAGGAATCATTTCTGCATGGACCTTTGATGTTCTCAGCAGGTGGAAGATCCCTTACCATCCTGCATTGTAAGGCCAAATCTTTCCCTGCTCTTCTGTAAAGTTAGATTGAGGGAACAGTGTATGTTTAGGTTTAATAGCATATTCGCTTTGGGTTAGAAATGATTCTGCTGGATGAATAATTATATTGGGAACCTGTGATATTTTAAGAATATAGAGGTGAAATATGAGTATGAAAATAGAAATCTAGGAAAGATTTGAATCCCAGAACGGCATTGGGCCCTTGTTTGGGATACTTAGTTTGAATTATGTTCTGCACCAAGGTCTCAGATAAATCGATATACACTGGCATAGGACCCTGTACCTCAGATGATTGAATGTAGAAGAGAACATCTAGTCAAAAAGGGTTAGTCCGTTGGATTAGGAAGATAGGCAGTAGGTTTAGGAAGAATAGTGAGTCTATGAGTTGGAGAAAAAGTTCTTTAGCAATAGGGTTTCAGATAGAGAGTGAATGTAAATGTCAGCATATGTCAAGAGTCAGTCACAATGATGAACTGGCGAAAATACATAGGAAAGCAGATATCAATAGAGACATTAGGCAATCAGGCAAAGTATAAAGTGAGTGATAAAATTAGACATTTTCAACAGGGTTGAGGTTGAATATATAATACTAGGAAGAAACAAATATGTAGACACCAATAGGATTTCCATGGGAAGCATTAGGCAACCTGAACATGGATGTTTTTAGTAATCCTTGCTCACTTTCCATAAAGGCTTTATTGCAATCATAAGTGTGACCTTTGCATTTTGTGTCCAGAATATTACTGTGATAAAATGTATATGTAGATCAGGTGACATGAGTATTTCTTCCACCATTATGGGGAGCAATATTTTGAAGACTTATAAGTTAGTATTGGGCATACAAAGAGTTGTACACTCTGTTGATGAATATAGAGATGATGCATGAATAGACCATAATGTGAATAAATTATATAACTATTTCCAACTTTAAATAATGGATTGAATTGATATCTGAAAATATGCAGGAAATCTTATATTGATATACAATCATTCATTCCAAAGAGTAATACATACATTCATTCCAACCAGTTATATATCTAATAGTAATATTAGGGTTATGGTTTATCATGAAGAGTGTGTGAGTTTTGCTTCAACAATGATTTTGGAATCAAAAATAATGTGTTTAGAAAGAAGTCTAGTGAAAAGACCATAAAGAAACATGGAGGAATACATGTGTTCTTAAGGAGGAAGTGATAGAAAGTGAACCAAATGCCTATAAACTTGTGTACTTCTGGAGGAAAGATATATCCAATGATGTCCATCAACAGAAGAAATAGTAATGTACCTGTGTTGAATTAATATGAACTTCAAAATACACATCATGTCACATAGGAATCTGCTTGCATTGATGTTAAACTGGAAAAGTTACTGTAGAAATATTAGGATTTGTAAGCACCATTCACTGAAGTTAGTTTTCAGTACTAGGAAAGAAATAGGTATTTCAGGTGGTTGAATATTTCTGAGAATAATCTTGTGAAAAGTTGATTATTAATCCACATACATGAACATGAATGAATTTAGGGAGTGTTTAATAAGATACATATATTTCATATTTTGAGAAATCTAGAGAGTACATATATAGTCATATATATATACTCATATATATTCTCATGGAGAAATATTACAATGAAAATTTGACAAGATTTATAACACATACCCTTGATAAAGCAGAAGGCAAATACAAGAATACACCATGCCTCCTATGAAAGGCCTGTATTTCTATACTGTTAGGTTACTTTTTAGCAATCATATTAGGATTAGTAGTCAGAGTTTGGTAGGGTATGAGTTAGTGTCAGGGATCAGTATTTTAAATGGAAAATAGGAAAATGAATGTAATGAGTATGCAAATATGTGCTACACTAAAATCTTGCCACTCTCATCCGGAACAATTCCTTGGCATTAACTTCACTCCAAGTAAGACACAATTAGTGGAGAGAAGTTCGAAAACCTGTGATTACATATGTGGAACTGAAAATGCTCAGGAGTTCACAACATTGGATATGGTAGAACAGCTTCCAAAAGTAAGGGAGAGGTTAAACACTCGAATAACATGGAGCTCTGCTGGCCTAAACACTTCTTGAGAAACTGCCTCTGAGGTTGGGCACATGAAATATACATATTGTTGTCAGAAGATTTTGCTTTCTTTGTAGTGACACCATCAAATCTTGGTCTGCATCTATGTGACCTGGATAAAATGGTTCCTTGTTTTCTAATGAACATGAGGAAGCAGTTCTGAATTATCTCTTTGTAGGTAAACTGTGGCCACTGGGAGTTAAGTGTCTCCCCGTGTGGTCTGTGAAGCCATTTGGTCATCCTCCATTTTCGTGGTGTTTCTTACTGCTGCACTGGGAGTTTGGTATTGGCTTAATGAAATACAAGGAGTTCAACTGGGACACAATCATGGAGGAAGTTCTGTCACGTGTGGCTGTTCATGGTCTTCAGGAGAATTTTCAAAACATGGGTCTATCCCACATAGCTTTCCCCCTTGACCATAGGAACCGGATTCTGAACATTGCCCAGAAACCTCTCAATATAACAAGATACCTTTACATATAATGGTCTGCTGGCTGCACCATGTCAGTCACAAGCCATTTGGAAGCCAATAGCAGATCCACATGGCCCCAACACAGATGTTTACTCACAAACCTATAGTCCACTGCTCTATGCCAACTACTCAGCAGGCTCCAACTTAATGGAATCTCTCTTCTACACCATTTTCAAGAATCCCAGTCAATCAAGGCACTGTCTGGTACACTCATGATCAGAAACAGGACATCCAAAGGTTCTCCAGTGCCACCTGGTCATGGGAATTTCAAAAATTCCATAGTATTTATCTAGCCACTTTTGAAGAATGAAGTTGGAGTCCCTGTGCGTTTCAATTTATTCAGGAACCATTTAATAGTGAGGAAGCTTATTTCAATGAAATCTCTGGAGAACGCTCACAGGCAAGGCTTCCCAAAGAGTGGCCAAAAGGTCATATGAAGCCAGGACCATTGAGATCTACAATGTGAGGTCCCTGTGTGTTTTGAGTCCCAACTATGGTTGCCATGTCTTTCAGAAAAAAATCATGTGATATTCTGGCTGAGATTACCAGGGCTCTGTGAAATGTCACCCTGGGCCTAGATCTCAGTTTACAAGGGTGAATCTCATGCGTGGCCTCCTAAAATCCCAACACAATTCATAGCAATACTTCTCTGAGGTCAGTTCCACAACTCAGTCTCTAAGGGGAATCACACCTGAGTTCCATCCCAGGTGGACCTAGTTATCTCTTCCAAAAGCCACAGAAATGACCACAATTAAATCCAAAACACTCCTACATGTCCCTCATCTTCTTCCATAAAGACACTCATCATAACATCTGGCTGAAGGTTTCCATGAAGGGCACAGCCCAAGACAGTGTCCAAAATAAGCTCCCTTGCCCCTCATTTGTCTAAAGTCAGGGTGGCTTGGACAGCCTTCTTGTGAACCAGGAGTGATCTGTAATGGTTAAAGAAACTGAAAATAAAGTGTAAAAGTTAAAGTGTAAAAGACCAGGTGTTGTAAAGTTTCTAAGCTGCAAGGCCTGAGTTAAAATGTAAAGGACCAGGTATTGTTAAGTTCCGATGCTACACGCAAAACCTGAAATTCCTGTAGCTTGTAGGACAATTCCCAGACTGCCCAGTAAATATTCCCCCTGACCGCCTGGTTGTTTAATAATCTAGCACCCTGTGTGGCCTGGCACATAGGCATTGCTGGGCCTAAACCAATCAGTTTGAATGTGTACCCCGCTTTAGAACTGACCTATCACTCCTGCCTGACCTGTTCCCGCCAATGAATGAACTAATCATGTTTAGAAATTGTTGTTTGATTTTCCCGCGTTATATGATGATTTGTTAAAGGAGACTGTGATATATGTAAAGTCCAGCCCTCCCCAAAAAGTGTACTTAAGCACTGCTCAACCCCTGCTCAGGGCTCTGGGCTGCTCTCCCTTCTTGAGTGAGCACGGAGCCCCAGCATGCTGGATTGGATCCTCAATAAACGTCTTTTGCTGTTGCATGAGCCTCAGTCTCTTGGTGGTCTCTTCCTCCGACGTTCGCAGGACCCTTACACTTGGTGCATTGGCTGGGAATTGCGCGGTGCCATACAAGGAGACACCAACGGACCCCTCTGGGGGTAAGTAAGGCGCCTCTTTCCATTTTTTCTTGTGATTGCTCAGAGCTTTTTGTTCAGGTTTGGTTTTTCGGTTTTCGATTTAGGTTGGCAGAGTGGCTGCCAACGGAGAGCGTGAGTTCCCCCTGGCGGTGGTGGACAAACGTGTTCTAAAGCCACAGGCCATGTCCTTGCAAGAATCGACTTAGTGGACTCGGGGAGGGACGGATGTGCCCTCATTAGGTGAGGAGGGACGGAAGTGCCCTCATTAGGTGAGGAGGGACGGATGAGCCCTCATTAGGTGACTCTGCTGCCAACCCATCAGGTCTTGCTGGCTAATTTTTTCTCTCAGGTTGAATTCACTGTCTGTCTTTGTGGTCGAACCCATCAGGTTTTGCCAGTTACTAGGTTGTAATCTTTACTTGTGAACTCGTGTTAAATGTTAACTGTGTGTCCTTGTTTGTGTCACGTTTGTATTGACCTTGTCTCTGTTTGAGTAGCTCTCATTATGGGACAAAGCCATTCCATGCCTCTGTCCTTGAAACCTTTCCTGGTCCCTGCCTCCAATCTGACCACTTCGCTCACGATCCTATCACTCAAACCTTCTGCTCATCCCCATCTTCTCTCCATTCTCCCTGAGTCACAAGACGGTAGATCTTGTGGTTGTGAAAAAACGGGAGCTGCATGATGATCTTTGTGTGTCTTTTTGTCTCTGTTTCTGTTAAATGTGATGGCATTGTTTGGACCTATGCAGAGTCCCGAGTTCTAAACTGCCTTACATGTGTGGAAGTAACTTTAGCTAAATTTTAACCTAATGCTTCTCTTGTGAGGGACCAAAAGTGAATAGAACTGCCAGCTTTTCTGTTCTCACCATTTACACCTCTCTTAGCTGTGTTTTAAAGAACTTTTGAATCAAAGTGTGAAATATGATATATCAAGAACTATGTAATGTTTTGAACAACCTACAATAAAAATTAATTTAAAAAAATAAACAAATTAAAAACAAAAACAAAAAAAAAAGAACTTTGATAAACTTTACTCCCCTTTGTTAAGCGAGATTAGGGAAGCAGTCTTTTATTTTCTTCCCTTAGTTGGCTTGATCATGCCCACTGCAGAGTGAAATGCCTGGGGTCTAAGAACTTTAATATCTCGCTTAAACTTTACTCAAAATCCTGTCCTCATTATTAAATTTGCATTAATTGGCTTTGGGGATGGGAAACAAAACTTCAGTCATTAATTATGACACCCCAGAGGGGACTTTAAATGAACCCCACTGCCCTCTTGGGGAAGCCTAACACTCAAAACAACTGCAAGCAGAGGATGAACTTTTTGGGAGCTGACTACTGAAAAGTTGGGAGATATAGAATATGCCTGGTGCCTGGGGTCAAACCATACCAGAGGAACTAATCCTGTAAGTAAATGGTGAGGCTAAGGGACACCCAGCAGCTGTCAGAGCCATTTTGCTGTGGGGAACTCCCTTATTCCTTAACTGCACTTTAAGGATTACTCCACCTCTGTTTACTTAACAAAAGGGACAATGAACGCAGTAATATTTTGATAATATAGATTGTTTCTTGGGGATGATCTTGACTGAATGTGTATCTAAAAATGATTTTTTTTAATTGTAATAATCTGGTATCTAAATGGGTTTCTAAAGCTTTGCACTATCTTACAGTTAAAAGTTGGGTTTAAACAATTGTTTAGTTTGCTTTCAGGTAGTTCATGCTAGGAAACTTAAATACTTAGGATAAATAAAATTAAGGAGTTTTAATTTTGAACTATATAGCCTGAGACAATTTCACTAGATATACCAGTGCATTAACTTGGGCAAAGATAATAAATTATGATATGGTATCTGTTCCCGTCAGTGTGTAAGATTTTTAAAAAAGGTGCTAAATTAAAACGTTGGTCTGGCTTATTGAAATGACATTAACTAGCAACAGTCTTGGAAATTTTCAAAGCTTAATTTCGGATACACATGATAGTGTGTAGTTCTTTTAAAAAAATTTTCAGCCAATTTAATGTAACTTAATACTACTATAGAAACTTCAGAACAAAGAAAGTGGCTTAATGATACTATGGAAACTTGTTCTGATCCTGGCTTTTATATTATCAAAAAATGATCCTATTTTCAGTTTTGGGTGAGCAAGTTTTTCTAGTGTAAAAAAATCTAAAGATATAAAATTTTGAGAATTGCACCTTAAACTTGCATCATAATTTTCAACATCCAAACCTGGAAATTATGACTTATATCTAAAATGCCTTAGGCATGAGGTTTCTGCTCAGAATTCCAGCCTTTCCAGTTTTCGAGACCTCAGCCAAGACTTAAGTTGATATGCAAATAAAAGAAGACCGCAGCTCTCAGCAGGAGACAGATAAAAAGGAGTAAAATTGTCTTTTTACCTGAACTCAAACTAGACCCAACCAAAAAGTACATTATATGGTATTTACTAATTACTGGCCAGTCATCTTTTTTAGGACTCTTGCTTTTTCTTAGATTCTGTACATATATATATATATATATATATATATATATATATATATATTGAGCTCATGATCTTGATCCTGCAGACACGTTACTGTTTTCTGATCAGTTCTATTTTTGATCAACTGTGGAGTTTTTAAACATTCCAATGGAGATTTCACCTGAAAAAGCTACAAGGCCTTTACTATTGTGTTATGTGTTACATTTGTGTTACGTGTTGTATGTCGGTATGTCTGTATGTGTAATGTCAATATATAATACAGTGATATGACAATTGACAGATGAGGAGTGCTCATGAAAAATTTAAAAATGGATCCAAATATTTTTGATTCACGTGATTCAAATGGTTCAATTAAAATTGGGAAAACGGATAAAAATAAAGATGTCTTTAAAATTAGGCCTATAAGTTTTCTAGGTGTTCAAAAAGGCCCTAATAAAATGCTGATGTCTACAAAATAATCTGCTTAAATTAAGAAATTTACAAGTATTGTTTCAAAATGTGAACAGAATAAGGTTAACAGATGGAAAAGAGAAACTAAAAGGTTCTAGATATAGATTTAATAGAGGGAAAATGCGTTTCTGGATAAGAGAGTCTATATGATTAAGTAATTAAAAGGGTTTAAGTAAATAATAAAAAAGATTTGTGTAAGATGGTTATATGTGTAAGTTTTGAGCTAGTAATCTTAAAAAATTAAACAGCTGGTTAAACAAGTACTGTTTTTATAAAATTGTGCCATGTTATTTCTTTAAAAAGCTAAACTTGGTTAATACAAAAACATGAATGTAATTGTGGTATTAATGTGTTCATATCTTCCAGGTATACAAGTCTGTAAGGTAGAAGCTTCAAAAGAGCATTGTATCAAGCTGGTGTTCTAAGGTTGTATGGTAATTCTAGGCTTAAAAGGAAAACATGTTGGAGATTTATGTATATAATTTGTGTTCTATTATTGGGCTTGTTATCAATAAGATATGTACAGTTCCATGTTACTTTTTACACTAAGATACAATCTAAATGTATTTTTAAGTTAATGAGAGCAAAATCAGTGAAGGTTTTATTGTAAATCACAAAGGTAATGCCCATTAATTTCCATGTGAAAACTGTTTTCTTCAGGTTTCACAAAGGGGTGGCCTGAAGCAAAGACTTTCCTGATATTCAGGGCAGCATAACCATATTTAATCAAAAGGCCCAATGCAGGGTTTCTCCACTGAGACTTTACTGGTCACACTGATATCTGAGTTTTCTGAGATGCTTGCCATTCCCTTCAGCTATTCAGTACATCACCATGTCACAGAGCTAGGAGGTGGTACATATCTTGGACACAAAACCATGAGCCTATTCTGGAGAGTGGCCATAATTCAGGAAGAATACAGGAATGTAGGAAGATAGTAGGTGTTGACCATTGATAAGGCCAGCCACAGTTCATTCATAAATTGGGCAGGATGAATGATTGGAAGTTTTCTCCTTGACAGGACACACCCATTGAGGCATTCTCTTTTCTAATGTCTACAACCACGGACATAGTGAGATACACAGACATAGAAACACTCGCCTTGTCATAGGACTAACTAGAAACAGTCCACTCAAAACCAAACAAACCCCCTTTCCTAACTACTCTCAGAACATGAGAAAAACCACAAACCCACACCCACACCCACAAAGGCACCTCCTTCTCCCAAATAGGTCTGTGACTATCCAGAGTGTCCTCTGACTGGTGGGCCATACTATGTTTCCCAGAAATAGCCTGTCCTGTCTCAGATCTGATTTCCTTGGTCAGCTCTGTGAAATTGTCAGGAGGCAGCAGTGAGCCTGTACCTGCTTTCTCCAGAAGGGATCCTCTTCAGAACTTTCCTGGCATTTGGCCATCCTCACATAAGTAGGTACCAAAATGCCTGACTCTGTCCTTGGTAAATCCAAACAAGTGAGACCACTGGGACTGGGGCTGGGACTGGGTCTGGGTGCCTGGCTTTTTTGAACCCAAATTTGGAGATATCCATCAACAAGGATGTGAGGTGACGTCACTTCCTTCAGGAAATGAATGAGGTCACTGTCTTGGCAACCACTTTGTCCTAACACTTGCTTCCTAGGTTCTCATAATATGGAGGATGCCCCTACTTTCTGTGACACTTTCACAAGTACAAATAATATAGAAACCATAGGCACCTGGGAACAGCTCTCTACAGAGGCCTAGTTTGGTCAATCTAACCTACATTAAGAAGGGAGAGGCTGATTCAGACGCATGCTTTCATCCTGACCGGGTTGTTTGCATGGAAGATGACTTTTGCTCTCTCAGGTCTTTCATAGCTGACTACATTTTCTCCAGGGATCATTTCTGCATGGAACTTTGAGGTTCTCAGCAGGTGGAAGATCCCCTACATTTATGTATTGTAAGACCAACTCTGTCCCTGCTCTTCTGTAAAGTTAGATTGAAGGAACAGTGTATAGATAGGATTAATAACATGTTCGATTTGTGTTAGGAATCATTCTGCTGGATGAATAATGGTATTGGGAACCTGCAATATTTATAAGAATATATAGGTGAAATATAAGTTTGAAAACAGTAATCTAGGTAAGATTTGAAGCCCAGAAAGGCATTGGGACCTTGATTGTGATACTTAGCTTTGAATTACATTCTGCACTGAGGTCTGAGATAAATCGATATACAATGGAATAAAACACTGTACCTCAGATGATTGAATGTAGAAGAGAACATCCAGTCAAAAAGTGGTAGTCAGTAGGATGAGGAAGATAGTAAGTTTAGGAAGAAGAGTGAGTCTAGGAGTTGGACTAAGAGTTCTTTAGTAATAGGGTTTTGGTTAGAGAGTGAATGTAAATTTCAGCAAATGTGAAGGATCAGTCACTATGATGAACTGGGAAAATATGTAGGAAAAGAGATATCTATAGAGACATTAGGAAATCAGTCAAAATATAAAGAGAGTAATTGGATTAGACATTTTCAACAGGGTTGAGGTTGAATATATACTCTTAGGAAGAAACAAGTATGTACTCACCAATAGATTGACATTTAAGAGCATTAGGCATCCTGGACATGGATGTTTTTATTAATCAATACTCACATTAATTTTAGGCTTTGGTACCAACATAAGTGTGATCTTTGCATTTTTTATCCATAATATTACTGTGATAAAATGTATATGTAGATCTGGTGACATGAGTAATTCTTCCACCATTATTTGAGCAATATTTTGAAAACTTATATCAAGAGCTATGTAATGTTTTGAACAACCAACAATAAAAATTAGGTAAAAATAATTAGTATTGGGAATACAAATATGGGTACCCTGCGTCTATGAATACAGAGATAATGCATGAATAGTCCATATTGTGAATAAATAATATAACTGGTTACAACTTTAGAAATTGGAATAAATTGATATCTGAAAATATACAGGAAATCTTATATTGATATACAATCATTCACTCCAACCAGTTATACATCGAATGGTAATATCAGTGTTATGGTTTATCATAAAAAGTGTGTGAGTTTTGCTTCAAAATGATTATGTAAATCAAAAATAATGTTTTTGGAAGAAGTCTCTTGAAAAGACCAGTCCAAAAAAGGAGGAATACATGTGATCTGAAGCAGGAAGTGATTGAAAGTGTACCAAATGCCTTTAAATTTGTGAACTGTGGATGAAATATATTTTCTATGATGTCCATAAACTGAAGAAAAAGTAATGTACCAGTAATGAATAAAAATGAACATTAAAATACACATCATGTCCCATAGGAATCTGCTTGCATTGATGTTAAACTGGGTCAGTTACTGTAGAAATGTAAGGATTTGTATGCATCATTCACTGAAGTGAGTTTTCAGTACTAGAAAACAAATATATATTTGAGGTGGATGAATATTTCTGAAAATAATCTTGTGAAAAGTTGATCATAAAACCTCATACATGAACATGAATGAATTTAAGGAGTGTATAATAAGACACATATATTTCATATTTTGAAAAATCTAGAGAGTGTAGATTTCTCACAAAACACATACAGAGATATTAAAAAGTAGCAATATATATGCCAATCAAAATTCATCATGAAATACATATCATACACAGATACAAAAATATTTATTTTACTGAACATGGATTTATGTATAATGTGGTTCAACTAGAAGCTCATGCATAGTTTGAATTATTATTTCCAACAGCATTTAAAAGGAGTGATCTTTTCTCACAATTTGTATCTGCCAAGTCAGCCTCCTCACAGGAAAGTACGTTTGGTTCCAGGTAGGATTCTATATGTGCATATAAAAAAACATGTGCTGAATAGGCAACAGAGAAAGGGAGACAGGAATTCACATATTTGTTAAATTTAAAGCAAGATATCCAAAGTTTCTCCAGTGCCACCTGGTCATGGGAATTTCAAAAATTTCATGGTATGTATCGATCCCATTTTTCAAGGATAAAGTTGGAGGCACTGTGGGTTTCAATTCTTTCAGGAACGATTAAATTTTAGGAAGCTCATTTCGATGAAATTTCTGGAGAACTCTCACAGGCAAGTCTTCCCAAAGGGTGGCCAAAAGGTCACATGAAGCCAGGCCCATTGAGGTCTACAATGTGAGGTCCATGTGTGTTTTGACTCTCAACTATGGCTTCCAAGTCTTTCAGAATTAAATCATGTGATATGCTGGCTGAGATGCTCAGTGCTCTGTGGAAAGCCACCCTGGGCCTAGATCTCAGTTTTCATGGGTAACTCTCATGTGTGGCCTCCTAAAGTCCCAACAAGATTCATGGCAATACTTCTCTGAGTGCAGTTCCAGAACTCAGTCTCTAAGGGAATCACAACAGAGTTCAAGACAAGGTGGACCCAGTCAATTCTTCCAACCGCCACACAAATGACCACAATTAAAACCAAAATACTCCAACATGGCCCTCATCTTTTTCCATGTAGACACTCATCATAACCTCTGGCTGGAGGTTTCCATGAGGAGCAGCCCAAGACAGTGTCCAAAATGAGCTCCCTTGCCCTTTATTTGCCTAAAGTCATGGTGCTCTGGACACCCTTCCTTTGAATCAGGTGTGATGAAATAGGCCTCCTGTTAATACTGTTATTCTTCTAAAATTTGAGGCCTACTGACTGTCACGTATAGATTCTTTATGTGATTTGGAGTCAATAGAAAACCCATGCTTCTCTGTAGGGCTTCGAAGAACTCATTTGAAACAAAGGATCCCTATTCTCACTTGATGGAAGTCAGGAACCTAAGAGAGAAAGGCAAGAGACTTCATTTACAATGACTTATATTTTGGGCATTTTGGTTTGGATGTACACATGGGATCATTTTTTAGATCCATCAGATGCTGAGAATCTAAGCCACAGCCTCCCATGTTGCCAAGAGGCTGATTCAGACATATCCATTTCCAAAGCAATTAAGCAAAGAGCCACAGGTGATGACCATTTTTTCCAGTTGAAAACTGTTTTCTTCAGGCTTCACAAAGGTCTGGCCTGAGGCAATGACCTTCCTGACATTCAGGGCAACAGAACAATAGGTAAGCAAAAGGCCCAAAGCAGGGTTTCTCCACTGAGACTTTCCTGGTCACACTGATATCTGAGTTTTCTGAGATACTCGCCATTCCCTTCAGCTCTCCAGTACATGGCCATGTGACAGAGCTTGGAGGTGGTACATATCTTGGACACAAAACCATTAGCCTATTCTTGAGAGTGTCCAGAATTCAGGAAGAAAACAGGAACATAGCAAGATCGCAGGTGTTGCCCATCGATAAGGCAAGCAGAAGTCAATTCACAAATTGGGCAGGATGAATCCTGGGAAGCTTTCTACTAGACAGGACACATCCATTGATGCATTCTCTTTTCTAATGTCTACAACTACGGACACAGTGGGTTACACAGACTTAGAAACACTCGCCTTGTCAAAACACTTACTATAAACAGTTCACTCCAAACCAAACAAACCGCCTTTCCTACCTATTCTCAGAACTTGAGACAAAACCAAAAACCCACATCCACACCCACAAAGGCACCTCCTTCCCACAAGTAGGTCTGTGACTATCCAGATTGTCGTCTGAATGGTAGGCCATACTTTGTTTCCCAGAAATGGCCTGTCCTGTCTCAGATCTGGTCTCCTTGGCCAACTCAGTGAAGTTGTTAGGAGCCAGCGGTGAACCACTACCTGCTTTCTCAGGAAAGGCCCCTCTTCAGAGCTCTCCTGGCAATTGGCCATCCTCCCATCAGTAGGTACCAAGAAAGACTGACTCTGTCCTTGGTAAATCCAAACAAGTGAGACCACTGGGACTGGGACTGGACCGGCTCTGGGTGCCTGTCTTCCTGGATCCCAAGTTCAGAGAGTTCCATCACCAAGGAAGTGAGGTGAGGTAACTTACTTCAAAAACTAAATGAGTCACTGCCTTGGCAACCACTTTGTCCTAACACTTGCTTCCAAGTGTCCCATGAGATGGAGGCTGCCCCTACTTCCTGTGACACTTTCACAAGTTAGAATGGTATATCAACCATAGGCACCCGGGAACAGCTCTCCACACAGGCCTGGTTTGGTTCGTCTTCTCTACATTAAGAAGAGAGAGGCTGATTCAGAAACAACCCTTCATCCTGACCTGGTTGTTTGCCATAGAAGGTGGCTTTTGCTCTCTCAGGTCCTTCATAAATGCCTACATTTTCTCCATGGATCATATCTGCATGGACCTTTGAGGTTCTCAGCAGGTGGTAGATCCACTTCATTCCTGTATTGTAGGAACAGCTCTGTCGCTGCTCTACTGTAAAGTTAGATTTATGAAACAGTGTATGGTGAGAGTTAAAATCATGTTCGATTTCGGTTAGGAATCATACTGCTGGATGCAAATGTTATTGGAAACCTGAGATATTTATAAGAATATATAAGTGAAATGAATGTATGAAAACAAGAACCCAAGAAAGATTTGAAGCCCAGAAAAGCATTGGACCCTTTATTGAGATACTTAGCGTTGAACTACATTCTGCACAGATGTCTCAGATAAATCGATATACAATGGCACAAGACATTGTACCTTGGATGATTGAATGTATATGAGAACATCCAGTCAAAAAGTGATAGTCGGTAGGATCAAGAAGATAGTCGGTAGGTTTAGGAAGAAGAGTGAGTATAGGTTTTGGAACAAAAGTCCTTTAGCAATAGGGTTTCGGGTAGAGATTGAATGTAAATGTCAGCACATGTGAAGAGTCAATCTCAATGATGAATTGGGGAAAATATGTAGGAAAGCAGATATCAATAGAGACATTTCAAAATCAGGCAAAGTATAAAGTGAGTGATAGGATTAGACATTTTCAACAGGGTTGAGGTTGAATATATAATCTTAGGAAGAAAGAAATATGCAGTCACCAATAGGATTGACATTTGAGAGCATTAGGCAACCTTGACATGGATGATTTTAGTATTCCATGCTCACTTTCCATTTAGGCTTTGGTAAAATCATAAGTGTGATATTCTCATTCTGTGTCCAGAATATTACTGTGATAAAATGTATATGTAGATCAGGTGACATGAGTATTTCTTTCACCATTTCTGGAGCAATATTTTGAAGACGTATTAATGAGTATTAAGTGTACAAGACGTGTACACTGTGTCTATGAATATAGAGATAATGCACGAATAGACCATACTGTGAATAAATAATATAACTGGTGCCACTTTAAATAAAGATTGAATTGATATCTGAAAATGTATAAATAATATTATATTGATGTAATTTATTCATTCAATCCAGTCATACGTCTAATGGAAATATTAGTGTTATGGTTTATCATGAATAGTGTGTGAGTTTTGCAACAAAATGATTATGAAAATCGAAAATAATGTGTTTAGGAAAGAAGTCTCATGAAAATACCAGTCAAGAAACATGGAGGAATACATGTATTCTGAAGCAGGAAGTGATTGAAAGTGAAACAAATGCCAATAAGTTTGTGAACTTGTGGATGAAAAATATATCCTATGATGTGCAAAAACTTTAAAAATACTAATGTATTTCACCATTTCTAGGAGCAATATTTTGAAGATATACAAATTATTATTGGGGGTACACAGAGGTTTACCCTGTGTCTATCAATATAGAGGTAATGCATGAATAGACCATACTGTGAATAAATAATATAACTTGTTCCACTTTTAATTTTGGATTGAATTGATATCTGAATGTATACAAGAAATCTTATATTGATATACAATCATTCATTCCAACCAGTTTTACATCTAATGGTAATATTAGGGTTATGGTTTATCATGACGGGTGTGTGAGTTTTGCTTCAAAAGTAATAATGGAAATCGAAAATAATATGTTTGGAAAGAAGTCTCATGAAAAAAGTAGTCAAGAAACATGGAGGAATACATGTGTTCTGAAGCAGGAAGTGATTGAAAGTAAAACAAATGCGTATAAATTTGCTAAATTGTGGATGAAATATGCATCCTATGATGTGCATAAACTGGAGAAATAGTAATGTACTAGTGTTTAATAAAAATGAACGTCAAAATACACATTATATCCCATTGAAGTCTTCTTGCATTGATGTTAAACTGCGTCAGTTACTTTAGAAATATTAGAATATTTTTGGTGTTATAATACGATTTATTTTAGCACTAGCATGCCACAGAATGTAGAGGAAAGAGCAATGGATTTTTAGTTATAGCATTAATAATCTAACACTTAATGACTATTTTGCGGAGTCTAGAAATTACATAAGGCTATGTAACATAATTTTTGTTTTATTTAACATTCATTATAACTTGGAATTTTGGTAATATTTCTCCTTTTTTATTTTTTATTTTTTCAGTTGTTGATAGACCTTCATTTTATTTATTTGTTTGTTGTGCTGAGAATATAACCCAGTGCCTCACACATGCTAGACAAGAATGTTAACACTGAGCCACAAACCCAGCCCCGCCACTTTTATTTTATCATCAAACACTCCTCTCCCTCTTCTTTACTCACTTTCTTCCTCATTTCCCCCTTCTCTCTCTTCCTTTTTCATTTTCCCTCCATATGTATTTTTCTCTCATGTCATTACAAATAGTAGTAGGCTATGAAATTTACATTTAAGACTGTTTTTTATAGTCATTCTTTTTTCCTGAGAAAATTTAAAAATTATAATCACCTGATAGATATATTACAATACATTATACATATGTATCTATATGCATGCATATGTATTATATATATATATATATATATATATATATATATATATATATATATATATATATATATATATATATTTAAAAGTACTTTGATTAGCCTGTTAGAAATAATATAGACCAAGTCTTTCTTAATTCTCAAGTCTTCCAGAATTAAAACCTTACAGTGAAAATCAAATAAACATGTTTAAGTAAATAGGTATCATTCTTATTTATCAATATTGATAATTAAAGGTTTTATATCACATTAAGCTGTAATATGGCATATTAACTCTTATGAATTAGAGATACATTTTGTGAACAACCTATTATTTAAGGACCATATGCACTGACATTTTAAATGGCTTTCTTGTGACTTCAATTTCTATCAATTGCGTATTTATTGCCAAAACTCATTTTAGTAATTTTCATAATAATAATTGATATAAAGTCAATTGTTTAATTCTTCTTGTAAGTAGTTACTTATTACAGTAGGGACAGTATTAATAATTGTAAATCTTTATAAGAAAAATGGTTCAAAGATATTTTCATGCAAAATTAAGAATAATTGCATGCTCTAAATGTTTGATTGTTGATACATATAATGAAGAGCTTTTGATGAGTCTCTTCTCCAGTTACACATAAAATGCAAAGATATAGTTGGATACGTATGTCCAAATAAAGATACGGAAAAATACACATTATCAGCTAGAAACTGGTACAGTCCAACACATTGTACCAACTTGTCAGATGAGGTAGTATTCTGGAAGAATAGCCTAAGACTAGACCTGGTCCATGACAAAATATTCACGAAAATATTGAAATATGAAAAATATAGGAAATGCCATGATTTTTTTCAAGAGGTAGGTGGATTATCATTTAATCTCAAATAAGTGCATTTTCAAAAGCCAGTTTTCTGGTAAAATAAATTTGTGATAGTTACAACTACAAAAAAAAGTTTCTGCTTAGCAAAATGAATGCATCTCAACCGTTTTTTTAGCTGATTTCTTCCCACCAAATTTTAAATCTTTATTTATTTTTTATTGGTTGTTCAAAACATTACAAAGCTTATGATATATCATCTTTCATACATTTGACTCAATTGGGTTATGAACTCCCTATTTTCCCCAAATACGAGTTGCAGAATCACATTGGTTACACATTCACATTTTTACATAATGTCATATTAGTGACTGTTGTTTTCTGCTACATTTCCAATCCCCTACTATCCCCCCTCCCCTTCCCTCCCATCTTCCCTCTCCACCTCATCTTCCGTTGTTCACTTCTCTCCCTGTCCCCCCCAACTTTCCCTCACAACCTCTTATATGTAATTTTGTGTAACATTGAGGGTCTTCTTCTATTTCCATATGCTTTCCCTTCTCTCTCCCTTTCTCTGTCCCCACTCGTCTTTGTTTAATGTTAATCATTTCCTGATGCTCTTCCTCCCTGTTCCATTCTTTGTTGCTCTCTTTATATCAAAGAAGACATTTGACATTTGTTTTTTAAATATTGGCTAGCTTCTTTTAGCATAATCTGCTCTAATGCCATCCATTTCTCTGCAAATTCTATGATTTTGTCATTTTTTAGTGATGCATAATACTCCATTGTGTATAGATGCCACATTTTTTTATCCATTCATCTATTGAAGGACATCTAGGTTGGTTGTACAGTCTACCTATTGTGAATTGTGCCACTATGATCAATGATGTGCCAGTATCCCTATAGTACGCTCTTTTAAGATCCTCAGGGAATAGTCTGAGAAGGGCGATAGCTGGTTCAAATGGTGGATCCATTCCCAGCTTTCCCAGGAATATCCATACTACTTTCCAAGTTGGCCTCACCAATTTGCAGTCCCACCAGCAGTGTACAAGTGTACCCTTTTCCCCACATCCTCATCAACACTTGTTGTTGTTTGACTTCATAATGGCTGCCAATCATACTGGAGTGAGATGGTATCTCTGGGTGGTTTTGATTTGCATTTCTCTGACTGCTAGAGATGGTGAGCATTCTTTCATGTACTTGTTGATTGATTGTATGTCCTCCTCTGTGAAGTGTCTGTTCAGGTCCTTGATCTATTTGTTGATTACGGCATTTGTTATCTTATTGTTTAATTTTTTGAATTCTTTGTATATTCTCTATATTAGGGCTCTATCTGAAGTGTGAGGGGTAAAAATTTGTTCCCAGGATGTAGGCTCTCGATTTACCTCTCTTATTGTTTCTCTTGCTGAGAAAAATCTTTTTAGTTTAGGTAAGTCCCCTTTTTTTATTCTTGTTATTAACTCTTGGGCTATGGGCATCCTATTAAGGAATAGTATACCCCACAGTATGTAGATCGTAGAAAACTTTTCTTCTATCAGACGCAGTGTCTCTCATTTTATATCAAGCTCCTTGTTCCATTTTGAGTTAACATTTGTGCATGGTGAAAGACATTCAGTTTCATTTTGTTGCATATGGATTTCCAATTTTCCCAGCACCATTTGTTGAAGAAGCTATCCTTCCTCCATTGCATGCTTTTAGCCACTTTATTTAATATAAGAAAGTTGTAATTTTGTGGACTGGTTTCTGTGTCCTCTATTCTGTACCATTGATCCACCCGCCTGTTTTGGTACCAGTACCACGCTATTTTTGTTACTATTGCTTTGTAGTACAGTTTAAACTCTGCTATCGCTATACCTCCAGATTCACACTTCCTGCTTAGAGTTGCTTTTGCTATTCTGGGTCTTTTGTTTTTCCATATGAATTTCATGATTGCTTTATTTTTTTACAAGAAATGCTGTTGGAATTTTGATTGGCGTTGCATTAAACCTGTAGAGAACTTTGAGTAATATCGCCATTTTGATGATGTTAGTACTGCCTATCCATGAACAGGGTACATTTTTCCATCTTCTAAGATCTTCTTCTATTTCTCTCTTTAGGGTTCTGTAGTTTTCTTTATATAAATCTTTCACCTCTTTTGTTAGGTTGATTCCCAAGTATCTTATTTTATTTAACGATATTGTGAATGGAGTGATTTTCCTCATTTCCATTTTAGAAGTTTTGTTGCTGATACATAGGAATGTCTTTGATTTATGCATGTTGATTTTATATCCTGCCACTTCGCTGAATTCATTTATTAACTCTAGCCATTTCTTTGTAGACTCTTTTGGGTCTGTTAAATATATTATCATGTCATCTGCAAATAGCGATACTTTAAATTCTTCATTTCCTATTTTTATGCCTTTAATTTCTTTTGTCTGTCTAATTGCTCTGGCTAGTATTTCAAGAAATAAATTGAATAGAAGTGATAATAGAGGGCATCCCTGTCTTGTTCCAGATTTTAGAGGGAATGCCTTCTGTTTTTCTCCATTTAGGATGATGCTAGCCTGAGCTTTAGCATATATAGCTTTTACAATGTTTAGGTAAGTTCCTGTTACCCCTAGTTTTTCTAGTGTTTTGAACATAAAGGGATGCTTTACTTTGTCAAATGCTTTTTCTGCATCTATCGAGATGATCATATGGTTCTTCTCTTTCATTCTGTTGATGTGGTGAATGGCATTTATTGATTTTCGTATATTGAACTAGCCTTGCATCCCAGGGATAAATAATACTTGATCATGGTGCACAATTTTTTTTGATATGCTTTTGTATTTGATTCGCCAGGATTTTATTGAGAATTTTTGCATCCTAGTTCATTAGAGATATTGGTCTGTAGTTTTCTTTCTTTGAAGTGTCTTTGTCTGGTTTCAGGATCAGGGTGATGTTGGCCTCATAGAATGAATTTGGAAGAGCTCCTTCTTTTTCTATTTCTTGAAATAGCTTGAAAAAAATATTGGTATTAATTCTTCTTTGAAGGTTTTGTAGAACTCCCCTGTATACCCATCCTGTCCAGGACTTTTTTTGGTTGGTAGTCTTTTGATGGCTTCTTCTATTTCTTCCTTTATTATTGGTCTGTTTAAATTGTGTGTGTCTTCCTGACTCAATCTGGGCAGATCGTATGACTTAAGAAATTTATCAATAACTTCACTATCTTCTATTTTTTTTGGAATATAGTGTTTCAAAATACTTTCTGATTATCTTCTGTATTTTTGTAGTGTCTGTTGTGATATTGCCTTTTTCATCCCGTATGTTAGTAATTTGAGTTCTCTCTCTTCTTCTCTTCATTAGCATGGCTAAGGGCCTGTCAATCTTATTTATTTTTTCAAAGAACCAACTTTTAGTTTTATCAATTTTTTCAATTTTTTTGTTTTAATTTTGTTGATTTCTGCTATAAATTTAATTATTTCTTGTCTTCTACTACATTTGCTGTTGTTTTGCTCGTCCTTTTCTATTTTTTTGAGGTGTAGTGTGAGTTCATTTATTTGTTATTTTTTTCTTGTTTTTAGGAAAGAACTCCAAGAAAAGAATTTCCCTCTTAAAACTGCTTTCATTGTGTCTCATAAATTCTGGTACGTTGTGTCTGTATTGTCATTTGTCTGTAAGAATTTTTTTTTTATCTCCTCCATTATGTCTTCTGTAACCCATTGATCATTCAGTAGTATGTTGTTCATTTACCATGTGATGTAGAATTTTTCCATCCTTCTTTCATCATTGATTTCCAGTTTCATTCCATTATGATCAGATATGGTACATGGTATTATCTCCATGCCTTTATATTTACTAAGAATTGCGCTATGGCATAATATATGGTCTACCTTTGAGTAGGAACCATGTTCTGCTTAGAAGAACGTGTATCCACTTGATGATGGTTGATATCTTTTATATATGTCGGTTAAGTATAGGTTATTGATTGTGCTGTTATGTTCTATATTTTCTTTATTCAGTTTTTGTCTAGAGGATCTGTCTAATGCCGAGAGTGCTGTGTTGAAGTCACCCATAATTATTGTTTTGTAGTGTATTTGACTCTTGAACTTGAGGAGATTTTTTGTTATGAACATTGCAGCTCCATTGCTAGGTGCATACAAATTGATAATTGTTATGTCTTGTTGGTTGATGGTTCCTTTTAACAGAATATAGTGTCCTTCTTTATCCCTTTGATTAACTTAGGTTTGAAGTTGATTTTATTCCATGATAATGGCCACTCCTTCTTGCTTCCGCGCGCCATGTGAGTGGTAAGATTTTTCCCAACCTTTTACCTTCAGCCTGTGTTTGTCTTTTGATATCATATGAGTCTCCTGAAGGCAGCATATTGATGGATTTGTTTTTTTGATCCAGGTTACTAGTCCATGTTTCTTGATTGGTGAGTTTATGCCATTAACTTTTAAGTTTACAATTGAAATATGATTTGTGCTTCCAGTCATGTTTATTTATTTATTATATTTTAGTTTGGCTAGTTTTTACTTTTTTGGTTATTTTCCTCCCCCTTTACTGAGATACCTCGTGCTGTTAGTTTTGGGCAACATTTTTCAATTCCTCTTCTTGTAGTATTTTGCTCAAAATGATTTGCAGTGCTGGTTTTCTGGCTGCAAATTCTTTTATCTTGTGTTTATCATGAAAGACTTTAATTTCATTTTCAAATCTGAAGCTTAATTTTGCTGGATACAGTATTCTTGGTTGGAATCCATTATTTTTCAGCATTTGAAATACAATGTTCTTGGATCTTCTTGCTTTCAAAGTCTGTGATGAAAAATCAGTTGTTAACCTGATTGGTTTACCCCTGAATGTAAATTGCCTCCTTTCTCTTACAGCATTTAATATTTTCTCCTTGATCTGTATGTTGGCTATCTTCATAATTATATGTCTTGGAGTTGGTCTATTATGGTTTTGAATGTTTGGGATACTGTAGGCTTCCAGGATTTGGCAATCCAATCCATCTTTCATCTCTGGGAAGTCTTCTAGAATTATTTTATTTAATATTTTCTCCATTCCTTTGGTTTGAATCTCTATGCCTTCTTCTATCCCGATGACTCTCAAATTTGTTTTTTTTTTAATGACATCCCATATCTTTTGAATAAATTATTCATGGGATTTAAGCATCTTTTCTGTATTGACTATATTCTTTTAAAGTTGATAAACTTTGTCTTCATTATCTGATGTTCTGACTCTACTTGATCCAGTCTATTTGTAATATTCTCGTTTGAGTTTTTAATTTGGTTTATACTTTCCTGCATTTCTTGGATTACTGTTTGATTTTTTTAAGATCTCTATCTCCTGGTAAAGCTCGTTGTTTGCCATTTGAATTTGTTTGTTTAATTCATTTTCAAAATGTACTTTTATTGCTTGGATTTGCTGCCTCATGTCTTCTCTAATATTCCTTTCCATCTGAGATAGGTATGCCTTGAGTTCTTTCCCTATCCCTGTTTCTGATGCTTCTAGGTCCTCCTGTAGAATTAAGTTGTTCTGCATTGTTTGTCCTCTTTTTTTCCCTTGTTTTTTCATGATGTTCACGTTACTTTCCAGCTCTATTTGATTGCTGTGTTTCTGCTTTATTCTATAGATTTGTTTTGGTGTTGTATATCTCTGGTGTCTCTCCTTTGAGTTGGTAGACTATGCCTTCTAAAGTGGATTCCACTTGGAAGGAATTCCGAAGGCCGAGCTCCAGTGACGTCACCTCTCTGCTTTGGCGGGCCCCAGGCTCCTTGCCGAGGTGTCCGAATGGGGGGTGGGACTGGAAAGTCTCTGGTTGGTTTCAGCTCCGGGTCACTGGCGGACAGGTGGTCTCCAACCGCCCAGTCACGCGGGCAGCAGGTGGGCTGTCGCCGGCGGGTGGGTGATCTCTAGCCATCCAGTGGCGTGGTTGGTTGCTGGCAGGAGGGCGTTCTCCAGGAGGGCGTTCTCCAGCCGCCCAGTCACATGGGCAGCGGGTGGACTCTCATATCGGGCCTGCAATCTACAGCCGCCCAGTCACAAAAGCCTGGCCTCTAGTCCCCTGTTTTCCCCTGCTAGTCCTGGTTTCTCCTGCTAGACCAAATTTCCCCTGAGTGATGGCTCTTGGCAGTTCAAACTCTACTCTGGGTCTGCCGTTTGTTGGGTGTGGAGGGTGTCTATTGGGAATCCAGACAATCTATTGTTTTGATTTTTTCTCTTTGCCCCGTTTTCGGGGCAAGACACGTTTAGTTTTCGTCACTGATGGGAGGGGAAGTTGAAAGTCAGGTGTCTATACTTTTACCTGCGTCTTTATGCAGGCTCGCTCTGATAATCCCTCCCCCAGGAAGCCTAGGAGAGATTTTATGGAATTCCCCACTGTATGGGAGATGAGCTGAGTAACACACACCTGTTTTATTGTTGCAATCTGTTGGAGAGTTGCGGTGGTTACTTCAGCTCTCCAAGATGGTGGCCGCTGGTTTCCTTTGTGGAGTTTCCTTTGCGGGGGATAGAACTTTACCACTTCCTTCCCCGTCTGAAATCCCGAACTCAGCCCGGGGCTCAGTGGGGGCTCAGCCGGCAAGATTCCACAGAATCCACAGCAACATTTCTCCCTGCTTGAAGGTCGCTTCTCGGTGGTGCCCAGCCATCTGTAACAGCGTGCCTGGCCGCATGATTCAATCATCCCAGATGTCTGGTCACACAGTTGGCTATTGGGAACCCCGGCTCTCTAGTGTTTTGATTTTTTCACTTGCCCCTCCCCAGGACTGGCTAGACAGGTTTCATTTTCGCCGCTGATGGGAGGGGGAGTTGAAGGTCAGGTGCTTCTAGTTTTTCTCCATTTTTATGCAGGCTTGCTCTTATAATCTCTCCCCTGGAAAGCCTAGGAGAGATTTTATGCGAATTCCCTGATGTATGGGAGATGAGCTGAGTAACACACACCTGTTTTATTGTTGCAATCTGTAGGAGAGTAGCTGTGGTTACTTCAGCTCTCCAAGATGGTGGCCGTTGGTTTCCATAGAGGAGTTTCCCTTGTGGGGGATTGAAATGTACCTCTTCCTTCCCTGTCTGAAATCCTGAACTCAGCCCAGGGCTCAGTGAGGGCTCTACTGGCAGGATTCCACAGAATGTGCATCAACATTTCTCCCTTCTTATTGGTCGCTTCTCAGTGGTGCCCTGCCATCTGTAGCCACTGGGTGGGCCATGAGGATCAGTCAGACCGGATCTCCGGTCACACATTTGGCTCGTGTTTGAGACTCAATTACCTGTCCTCGGTTCTAGAAATCCATCTTCTCGGTTTTGGTGCACCCCCATTTTGCTGTAGGTTCCTAAGAGATAGTTTTTTGTTGTTCTAACTCGTTATTCACCTGTGCAGTGACACGGTACACTGGGTGTGATGCACTCTATTCGCCACCATCTTGCAATGATGAAATATTATGATTTGTATGCACCATTTACTGAAGTTAGTTTTCAGTATTAGGAAACAAATATGTATTTTAGGTGGATGAATATTTCTGAGAATAATCTTGTGAAAAGTTGATTAAAAATCCACATACATGAATAAGAATGATTTTAGGGAGTATATAATAAGACACAAATATTTCATATTTTGAAAAATCTGGAGAGTGTATATATATATATATATATATATATATATATATATACACACACACACACACACACACACACAAGCACACACACATGCAGACATTAAAAAGTAGCAATATCTATGCCAATCGAAATTCAAAATAAAATATATATCATCCACATATCCAAAAAAATGCATTTAATTGAAAATGGATTTATGTATAATGTTGTTCAACTAGGAAGCTCACACATAGGTTGATTTTTCAGTTCCAACAGCGTTTAGGAGAAGTGATCTCTTCTCACAATTTGTATCTGCCAATTCAGCCACCTCAGAAAAATGTACGTGTGATATGAGGTAGGTTTATATATGTGCATATAAAAATACATGTGGTGAATAGGCTACAGAGAAAGGGAGACAGGAATTCACAAATTTGTTAACTTTAAAAACACATTGAAACTATTTCAATAAACACTGACTATATTTATAACTTATACCCTATATAATGCAAAAGGGAAGTCCAACTATACACCACACCACCACGCCTTCTCTGAACTGATTGTGTTTCTATTCTGTTAGGGTTACTATTCTCCATCATATTAGGATTAGCAGTCAGAGTCTAGTAGGGTATGGGTTAGTGTCAGAGATTCAGTATTTCGAATGGAAAATAAGAAAAAAATCCCAATGTGTTTGCAAATATGTGTTACCCAAAAATCTTCCCACTCTCATCCAGAACAATGCCTTGATATTACTCTCACCTGAAGTAATGCACAATTAGAGGAGAAGAGTTAGAAAATCTGTGAGTGCATATCTGGAATAGAATATGCTCAGGATTTCACAACCTTGTAGGTGGTAGAGGAGTTCCAAAATGTAAGGGACAGGGTAAACACTCCACAAACATGGAGCTCTGCAGGCCTAAAGACTTCTTGAGAAACTGCCTCTGAGTTTGGGCACTGGAAATATGTGTTATTGTCAGGAGCTTTATGTAGTGAGAGCATCAAAACTGGGACTGCATTTATGTGACCTGGAGCACATGGTATCTTATTTTCCAATGAACATGAGGCAGCAGTGCTAAATTCTCTCTTTGTAGGTAAACTGTGGCAACTGGGGCTAATTTTCTCTCCATGTGGACTGTGAAGCCATTTGGTCATCCTCTACTTTTCCTGGTGTTTCTTGCTGCTGCAATGGGAGTTTGGTATTTCCTTCACGAAATACAAGGAGTTCAACTGGGACACAGTGCTGGAGGGAGTACTGTCACATGTGGTGGGTCAGGGTCTCCTTGAAAATGCACCAATCAGGCTTCTATCCCACATAGGTTGCCCCCTTGACCATAGCAATCTGATTCTGAACATTGCCCTGAAACCTCCCCATATAACAAGAAGCCATTACATATAAGGGTCTGCTGGCTGCACCGTGTGAGTAACAAGCCATTTGGAAGCCAATGGCAGATCCACATGGCCCCAACACAGATGTTTGATCACACACCTGCCCACCACTGCTCTAGGCCCGCTAATCAGCAGGCTCCAACTTACTGGCATCTCTGTTCTACACCATTTTCATGAAACCCAGTCAATCAACGCACTGTCTGGTATACTTATGATAAGAAACTGGACATCAAAAGATTCTCCAGTGCCACCTGGTCATGAAAATTTCAAAAATTCCATGATATTTATCTAGTCATTTTTCTAGGATGAAGTTGAAAGCACTATGATTTTCAATTTATTCAGGCACCATTAAATGTTGAGGAAGCTCATTTCAATGAAAGCTCTGTAGAACATTCACAGGCAAGTCTTCCCAAAGAGTGGCCAAAAGGTCACATGAAGCCAGGTCCATTGAGGTCTACAATGTGAGGTCCATGTGTGTTTTGACTTTCAACAGTGGCTGCCATGTCTTTCAGAATAAAATCATGTGATTATCTGGCTGAGATTCCCAATGAACTATGGAAAGCCACCCTGGGCCTAGATCTCAGTTTCCAAAGGCGACTCTCATGCATGGCCTCCTAAAATTTCAACACAACTCATGGCAATACTTCTCTGAGATCAGTTCCAGAACTCAGTCTCTAAGGGGAATCACACTAGAGTTCAAGCCCAGGTAGAGCCAGTCATCTTTTCCAACTGCCAAGCTAATAACCACATATAAAACCAAAACACTTCCACATGGTCCTCACCTTCTTCCATATAGACACTCATTATAACCTCTAGCTGGAGGTTTCCATGAGGGGCACAGCTCCAGACAGTGTCCAAAATAAGCTCCCTTGTCCCTCTTTTGCCTAAAGTCGGGTGGCCTGAACACCTTCCTTGAACCAAAAGTGATCAAATAGGCCTGCCGTTAATACTGCTCTGCTTCTAAAATTTGAGGACTACTGACTGTGAGGTTTGATTCTTTATGTGAATTGGAATCATGAGAAAACCCAAGCACCCATGGGCTTGCCTCTGCATGGTCTGAAGAAATCATTTGACCCAAAGAATTCCTATTCTCACTTGATGGAGGTCATGAACCTTACAGAGGAATGTGAGAGACTTAATAAACAATGACTGCTCTTTTAGCCATTTTGGTTTTGGATGAACACATGGGATCCATCACGTGCTGAGAATCTAACAACAGCCTCACACAGGGTCAAGAGGCTGATTCACATATCCATTTCCAAAGCAATTAAGCAAATAGCCACAGGTATGCATATTCATTTCCATTTGAAAACAGTTTTCTTCAGGCTTCACAAAGGAGTGGCCTGAGGTAAAGACCTTCCTGAAATTCAGGGCAACAGAACAATAGGTAAGCAAAAGGCCCAATGCAGGGTTTCTCCACTGAGACTTTCCTGGTCATACTGATATCTAAATTTTCTGAGATGCTCGCCATTCTCTTTAGCTATCCAGTACATGGCCATATCACAGAGCTTCTAGGTGGTACATATCTTGGACACAAACCATGAGCCTATTCTGGAGAGTGTCCAGAATTAAGGAAGAAAACAGAAACTTAGGAACATAGCAGGTGTTAACCTTCGATAAGGCAAGCAGCAGTCCATTCATAAATTGGGCAGGATGAATGCTTGGAAGCTTTCTACTAGACAGGACACATCCATTGATGCATTTTCTTTTCTAATGTCTACAATCATGGACAGAGCTGGATACACAGACATAGAAGCACTCGCCTTGTCAAACGACTTACTAGAAACAGTCCATGCCAATACAAACACACAGCCTTTCCTACTTATTCTCAGAACATGAGACAAAACCACAAACACACACCCACACCCACACCCGCAAGGCACCTCCTTTGCCCAAGTAGGTCTGTGAGATCCGGAGTGTCCTCTGAATAGTGGGCCATACTATTTTCCCCCAAAATGGCCTGTCCTGTCTCAAATCTGGTCTTTTTGGCCAAATCTGTGCAGTTGTCAGGAGCCATGAGTGAGCCACTACCTGCTTTCCCAGGAAAGGCCCCTCTTCAGAGCTTTCCTGGCATTCGGCAATCCTCACATCAGTAGGTACTAAGAACGACTGACTCTGCCCTTGGTAAATTGAAACAAGTGAGACCACTGGGACTGGGACTGGGACTGGCTCTGGGTGCCTGTCTTCCTGGATCCAAAGTTCATAGAGTTCCATCACCAATGAAGTGGGGTGAGGTTACTTCTTTCAGGAACTGAATGACATCACTGCCTTGGCAACCACTTTATCCTAATAGTTACTTCTAAGCTTCCCATGAGATGGAGGCTGTCCCTACTTCCTGTCACACTTTCACAAGTTACAATGGTATAACAACCATAGGCACCTGGGAACAGCTCTCCACACAGGCCTGGTTTGGTTCATCTTCTCTACATTAAGAAGGTAGAGGCTGATTCAGACACATCCCTTCACCCTGACCAGGTTTTTTGCCATGGAAGATGACTTTTGCTCTCTCAGGTCTTTCATAGCTGCCTACATCTTCTCCAGGGGTCATTTCTGCATGGACCTTTGAGGTTCTCAGCAGGAGGAAGGTCCCCTACATTCCTGTATTGTAAGACCAACTCTGTCACTCCTCTTCTGTAAAGTTAGATTGAGGGAAAAGTGTATGTTTAAGGTTAATAACATTTTCGATTTCGGATAGGAATCTCTCTGCCGGATGAATAATGGTATTGGGAACCTGTGATATTTAGAAGTATATAGAGGTGAAATATAAGTATGAAAACAGAAATATAGATAAGATTTGAAACCAAGAAGGGAATTGGGCTCTTGAGTGGGATACTTATGTTTGAATTATGTTCTGCACATGTGTCTAAGATAAATTGATATACCATGGCACAGGACCATATACCTTGGATGATTGATTGTCAAAGAGAACATCGAGTCAAAAAGGGATAGTCAGTAGGATTAGGAAGATAATAGGTTTAGAAAGAAGAGTGAGTATAGGATTTGGACCAAAATTTCTTTAGCAATAGGGTTTCGGGTAGAGAGTGAATGTAAAGGTCAGCATATGTGAAGTGTCAGTCACAATGATGAATTGGGGAAAATATGTAGGAAAGCAGATATCAATAGAGATATTAGAAAATCAGGCACTGTCTGGTACACTCATGATAAGCAACAGGACATCCAAAGGTTCTTCAGTACCACCTGGTCATTGGAATTTCACAAATTTCAAGGTATTTATCTAGTCAACTTTCAAAGATGAAGTTGGAGGCACTGTGGATTTCAATTCATTTTGGAAGCTCATTTCAATGAAAGCTCTGGAGAACTCTCACAGGCATGTCTTCCCAAAGAGTGGCCAAAATGTCACAAGAAGCCAGTCCCATTGAGGTCTACAATGTGAGGTTTGGGTATCTTTTGACTCTCAACTATGGCTGCCAAGTCTTTCAGAATAAAATCATGTGATACCCTGGCTGAGATTCCAAGTGCTCTGTGGAAAGCCACCTGCAACTAGATCACCAATACCAGCTTTCTCAGGAAAGGCCCCTCGTCAGAGCTCTTCTGGAATTTGGCAATCTTCATATCAGTAGGTACCAAGGAAGACTGACTCTGTCTTTGGCACATCCTAACAAGTGAGACCACTGGACTGGGACTGGGACTGGCTCTGTGTGCCTGGCTTCTTGGATCCCAAGTTCAGACATTTCCATCACCAAGGAAGTGAGGTGAGGACACTTCCTTCAGGAACTGAAGGAGGTCACTTCCTTGGCAATCACTTTGTCCTTACAGTTGCTTCCAAGGTTCCCATGAGATAGAGGCTGCCCCTACTTCCTGTGACACATTCATAAGTTAGAATGGTATATCAACCATTGGCACCTGGGAACAGCTCTTCACACAGGCATGGGTTGATCAATCTTCTCTACATTAAGGTAGGAGAGGCTGGTTCAGACACATCCCTTCATCCTGACCAGCTTGTTTGCCATGGAAGATGACTTTTGCTCTCTTAGGTCCTTCATAGATGCCTGCAACTTCTCCGGGGTATAATTTCTGCATGGAACTTTGATGTTCTCAGCAGGCGAAAGATAACCTACATTACTGTATTGTAAGACAAACTTTGTCCCAGCTCTTCTGTACAGTTAGTTTGAGGGAACAGTGTATGGTTAGGGTAATAACAGGTTTGATTTGGGTTAGGAATAACACTGAGAAATGAACAATGGTATTGGGAACTTGCAATATTTACAAGAATATATAGGTGAAATATCAGTATAAAAATAGAAATCTAGATAAGATTTGAATCCAGGAAGGGCATTGGACTGTTGATTGCCATACTTAGATTTTAATTATGTTCTGCATAGATGTCTCAGATAAATCAATACACAATGGCATAGAACCTTGTACCTTGGATGATTGATTGTCGAAGAGATCATCCAGTCAAAAAGGGAGAGTCGGTAGAATTAGGAAGATAGTCGGTAGGTTTAGAAAAAAGAGGGATTATAGGATGTGGACCAAAAGTTCTTTAGCAATAGGCATTCGGATCGAGAGAGAATGTAAATGTCAGCACATGTGAAGAGTCAGTCACAATGATGAAGTCGGGAAAATGTGTAGGAAAGCAGATATCAATTGAGACATTAGGAAATCAGCCAAAGTATAAAGTGAGTGATAGGATTAATCATATTCAACAGGGTTGAGGTTGAATATATAATCTTAGGAAGAAACAAATATGTAGTCACCAATAGGATTGATTTTAGAGCATTAGGCAACCTGGACATGGATGTTTTAGTAATCCATGCTCACTTTCCATTTAGGTTTTGGTGAAAGATTAATAAAATATGTAATTGTCACTTCCTGTTTTCCTGTATGCTTAACAAAACACTGTTGAAATCTTGAGGACTGTTTGCTAAACTTGTTACCAGAATGTGCCGTCCCCAACTGCCAAACTGCAGAATGTACTCCCTCACCCCTTTGCACGCAAACTGCCCACTTGCTCTGACCCATCAATAAAATTCCCTCCCTGCCCTCTCCAAGGAAAGTATATAAGCTATGCTTAAGCTGTTCTCATTGCTCTCTGCTCTATTCAAGTGAGCTCTGAGCCCCAGAATGCTGGACTTCCAATAAACCCTTTACTGTTGCATCAGACATTCTCGTGGTGGTCTCTTCCTCTGACGCTCGCCCGACCTTTACATCTGGAGCCCCCAGCGATATCCGGCAGTGGCGGACGAAAGACCACCAATGGGCTCCTCTCAGGGTACATAAGGCGCCTCTTTCTGCTTTCAGGTTTCAGTTTAGGGCTTGGCAAAATGGCTATCGTTGGTGAGTGTGAGCTTTCTCCGACGGTGGCTGACAGACGTGTCACAGAGCCACAGGCCACGTCCCTGGGGGACGCCCCAGAGGACTCAGGATATCAAGAAACAATAATCTCCTCGACTCAGTGATATTTTGTTTCAGATTTGGTATTGCCAGCCCATCAGGTTTTGCTAGCTACTCAGTCCTGGTCTCAGTATTGGACATCCATTACCTGTCTTTATTGTCTTGTCTTGTCTGTGTAGTGTGTCGTTGCTTTCACTGTTTGTGTATCTCTCATTATGGAACAGAGCACTTCAATGCCTCTGTCCCTGACGCTTGATTACTGGACCAAAGTCTGCTTAAGGGCCCAGAATCTTTCTTTTTCTGTAAAACGCCGGACCTGGAAGACTCTCTGTGCCTCAGAATGACACACCTTTGGAATCTAATGGCCCCCAGAAGGATGTTTCTACTTGCAACTAATTCAAAAAGTCAAAGATATTGTCTTTCAGCCGGGGCCACATAGCCATCCAGATCAACCGCCATGTATCTTAACTTGGCAGGACCTCTGCAAATCTCCTCCTCCATGGATGAAGCCTTTCCTTGTCCCTGCCCCCGCTCCTACTCCTTCCCCCACGATTCTTTCTCTCAAACCCTCTGCTCCTCCTCCTCCGCCCTCTGTTCTCCCTGAGTCTCAAGACTCTTTTGGACTTTCCTCCCCCTTCTTATACCCTGCCCTCATCCCCCAACCCCCAACAACCTCTAAGTGATTCCCCTGCTGCTGATTCAGTCTCTCCGCAATTTCAGGAAGCTAGGCCAGCCCAGCGCCCTCCAAATGACTCCCCTGTGGCACACACAGCGCCTCCTTCCCTGGAGGAAGCTGGCCTGGCTAAAAGAACTCAAAGAACTCCCTGGCGTTTTCACACATGCCTACTTGGGATGACTGCCAACAAATCCTAGGGACTATCTACATGACAGAGGAACGAGAGAGAAACCTCCTGGAAGCTAGAAAAAAAATATCCTTGGACCAGATGGGCGACCGACAAAACTTCCCAACATAATCAAAGCTGGCTTCCCCTTGAACTGACCCAACTGGGACCCCAACACCTTTGAAGGTAGGGAGCATCTGTCCACTTATTGCTGGGCCCTAATAGTGGGTGTCCACGCGGCTGCTAGGAAACCAACTTATTTGGCCAAGGTAAGAGAGATTATTCAAGGGCCTTATGAATATTCCTCTATGTATCTAGAGAGAATAATGGAGGTATATAGGAGATATAGTCCTTTCGATCCTCAGGCAGAGGATCAAAAGGCATCTGTCATGATGGCCTTCATTGGGCAAGCTGCCCTGGATATTAAAAGAAAGTTACAATGCTTAGATGCATTACAAGATATGTCTTTGAGATATTTAGTCAGAGAAACCGAGAAAGTATACTATAAGAGAGAAACAGAGCGAAAGAAAGGGAGCAAAGAGAGGATGAGAGATGCAAAAGACAGACTAAGGCATTGACTAAGGTCCTGGTCACAACAATAAATAGGCCTGAAATTAAGAAACAGGGAGTCAGTAAGGGATACCTGGGCCCATGCCAGAGGCCACGCCTGGACTCAGATCAATGTGCCTACTCTAAAGAAAAAGGACACTGGGCCAAAGAGTGCCCTAGAAAGAGACAGCCACACCAGCCAGCCATTCTGACTCTGGAGGATGACTAAGAAAATCGGGTTCAGATCCGTTCCCTGAGCGCAGGGTAACTTTTGAAGTAGAGGGGACCCCAATAAAATTTGAAGTGAATACAGGGGCAGTATACTCAGCACCCTTAAGGCCCCACTGGGCGCTCTATCAAATAAAAGTTCTCTAGTTCAAAGGAATAACAGCAGTAAATATCGGACATAGACAAATAAGAGGACCATGGACATGGGGAAATGAAAAATCCATCACTCCTTCTTAGTAATCCCAGAATGCCTGGCCCCATTGATGGGCAGAGATCTGCTCACCAAGCTCCAGGCCAAAACAACTTTTAACCCCAAAGGCCCAAAATGAAATTTCTAAATCCTTCAGTAAAAACTCCTATAGTCTCGGCTTTAAATATGTCAGTAGAAGATGAACAGCAACTCTTCACACCCCCCAAGACTGATCAAACAGGCAAGCTACCCCAGAAATGGATAACAGAACACAGATGCCTGGGCAAAAACTGCTGGGTTAGGCCTAGCCATGAAACAACCTCCAATAACAGTGGAGTTAAAAGCCACAGCCTCCCCAATCAATGTCAAACAATATCCTCTGAGCAAAAAAGCTATAGATGGGATAAGGTCCCATATTCAGAAATATCTGGCCTTAGATTTCTAAGGCCCTGTCAATCAGCCTGGAACACTCCTCTGCTACTAGTAAAAAAAAAGCCAGGAACCGGGAACTATCCCCCGTTCATGATCTAAGAAAGATCTACAACAGAGTGCAGGACATTCACCCCACGGTACCTAATCCGTACAATCTTCTTATCACTCTGAACCCTGAGCCGAAATGGTATACTGTTCTGGACTTAAAAGATGCTTTCTTTTGCTTGCCTCTGCATAAAGATAGTCAATTGCAGTTTGCTTGTGAGTGGGTAGACCCAGAAACCGGAATGTCTGGTCAACTAACTTGGAGTAGACTCCCAAAGGGGTTCAAAAACTCCGCCGCTCTCTTTGATGAAGCCCTCCACAGAGATCTCAACAACTTCAGAACTTCGCACCCTGAAGATACCCAACTTCAATATATGGATGACCTGCTAATGGCAGCCAACACCAAGGAAAACTTTGAGTCTGGGACCCAAGCACTATTATATGAGCTTGCTGAACTCGGGTATAGAGCTTCTGCCTAAAAGGCCCAAATTTGCTAGCATGAAGTAATCTTCGTGGGCTATTCCCTTAGAGGAGGTAAACAATGGCTCTCTGATCCCAGAAAAAAAACGGTTGTGCAGATACCACCCCCATCTAACAGCAGACAACACAGAGTTTCCTGGGACTGCTGGGTTTTGCAGGTTATGGATTCCTGTGTTTGCATCCTTAACTTCTTCTTTATACCCACTGTTAAAGGGAGATGCCCAAATCCAATGGACCCCTAACCACCAGAAAGCTTTAGATAACATCTAAGCACACTGACGCTGAACTCCTCAACTTCACTGAGCCAAGCCTGAAATTTCAGAAATCCCTACACTACGTTAAAAATGTACATCAATTCACTCAACTTGGTTCAAGGAAACTGTAGGCATTTCTGAAGTATCAAGAACAGAGTTTCCACTAACCAACTCACAGTGAAAGGAAATAACTGAACGGATAACAAAAGCCTGTCGGGTCTTTCAATAGGTTAATGCTTACCCTTCCAAGCTTCCCGCAGGAAACCACCTACGAGGATTCAGACCAGGACAATTCTGGGAAGTGGACTTTACTGAAATTAAGCCAGCAAGGTATGGACTTAAATATCTCCAAGTCTTTGTAGGTACATTTTCAGGATGGATTGAAGCCTTTTCCACAAAAAAAAAAAAAAAAAAAAAAAAAAAAAAAAAAAAAAAAAAAGCGCAAATGGTTGTCTAGAAGATCCTGAAAGATATTTTTCCAAGATATGGCCTGCCTATGGTAATAGGGTCTGATAATGGACCGGCGTTCATGGCCCACATAAATCAGGGGTTATCCAGGACCCTGGGGATTAATTGGAAGTTACATTGTGCTTATAGACCCCAGAGCTCAGAACAGGTAAAAAAATAAATAAATAGAACCATTAAAGAGACCTTAACGAAATTAAGCTTAGAGAGCTGCATAAAAGATTGGACTATGCTCCTGCCTTATGCAATGTTTCATGCAAGAAATACTCCCTCTGTTTCTTTGTGTAACCTCAACCCCTATGAAATTCTCTATGGGGCCCCTCCTCCAGTAAGGGACCTAACCCCAACTCTAAGACCTAAAGATCCCTTCACACCCTTTTGCTTGACAGACTTAAAGCTCTTGAAAGAACTCAGTGATAACTGTGGAAACAGCTGGCCACTCCCTACCAACCTGGTGAAGAGGGGACTCCACATCGATGTCAAGTAAGAGAATTCATCTAAATAAGATGACATCAGGTGTCATCCCTGGAACCCCGCTGGGCAGGACCATACCAGGTGCTACTTATAACACCTACAGTGGTAAAGGTTGATGGAATCACTTCCTGGATCCTAATTCTCATTTCAAGACTGCGCCCTGTCCAGACTCTGGCTGGAAACTGGAAAAGACTGATAACCCTTTCAAATTGCATATTCGCCGTGTGGATAAGGCTATAGACGCTCCCCTTGATCACCAGTAGTCCTAACCCTCATCATCCCATTCAGCAGCGATGGTTGATCACAAATCCTACTAGACAAGAAGTATGGTCTATCTCACATACAGCCCCTTAGGGACCTGGTTGCCATCTCTCCACCCAGACATTTGTCAGCTGGCTATACGTCTTTCCTATTAGGATATCCCTGATGAAGAGGATCCCAATAAAATTCCATTAAATCCCTTTCATACCATAGATAATGGAAACAAACATTATTAATATAGGGACACGCGAACCAGACGCAGGTTGGCTAGCCTAGATTACTATGTTTGCCTGGCGGACTATCAAAGCCACAAAAAGCCACCGCTGTGTGGGGGAAAAGTCGACTTCTTCTGTGAATAATGGGGATGTGAGCATACACGGGATGCCAGGTTGAAACCAAACGCCTCATCAAATTCAGTTCACAGCATTGGCCATATTACCAATTAGACACCCTAAACGATGGCCCCCAGAGGGGTCTCTAGATCCTCAAATTCTGCATGACCTTTTCAACTTCGGCAAGTGCTCAAAAGGGTGGAAGGAAATTCCCCTATGTGGAGGCCTTTTCTCTCCTTTGCTCACATCCTGAACTATGCTTCTCCAAAAGATCCTCACCCTCAGGCTTCTGCTCCAGACTCTCTGCTGTCACTCCCATATCAGCAACCTGATTTCTCCCCTCCAATTACTAGATCAACAACCCAAACTTCCACCGGTTCTCAGACCATTGCCCCCTTGCTGAGGTAGCAGGTACTGAGGTACCCTTCTAGCCACTCACTAATCTTTTCTCCTGTCAGTGCCCGCACTGGGACCCACCAGGTCCTCTTACCAGCTAACCCAAAGCTCAAACCAGCTGAGGAGTGCCCGCAGAAGCCTATCCAAAATGTAATTAAAATGGCCTTTAAAGTTGCTTTGTCATCACTCAAAACAGGTTACTAATAATTTAAAGTCCCTCACAGGTTTTTGGGGATACTCTCTCCCATCTTCCCCTCTGCTCTACCTGTTCAACTTCTCAAGTTTTTGTTGCCAGAAAAATCCCAAACCCCTTTCCCATTACTCTTTTATATCTCGTTTTCCTCATTCTCAGATCCACGGAGCTGATCTCACCCCCCTCATCCCCCATCTTCCCATCTGTACCAGGCCCATAGAAACGTCTTAAATGACCTTCTCCAGAAGTCTTCATCATGGCTGACTTTAGAACTTTCAGCAACAGAGTCCCTATAACAGATTTCAATGTAGATAAACGTCCTCTTTTAGTGTTCCTCTATTCTACTTGGCCACTGGCTGGAAAAATAAGCACTCCAAAGCTAGACGCCCCCTTACTAGTTTTTCACAAAATATGTGAACAAGGCCTCTGGCCTTGAGCTGGGGCTTCACAGAGATGGCTACATTTCTAAGAACAATATGTTACCAACTGGGCTCCATGGTAACAGCTGGCAGGGAGAGAAAAGAATAGAAGAAAAAAGCTCTCGCCCTCCCAGGTGTCCTTAAAAAGTTAACTTGCCGAGAGCAGAGGAAAAAAAAACAGAAACAAAAAATGCTTTTGGTGAACTTCTGCAGACTGTGAATTTCTGAGTCCCTTCCATTACATGTTGGGTAAAAAATTCTGAAACTACCTAAACTTGAGGTTCAGGCGATTAATTGATTACAACAGAAGCAATGCCCTCTAAATCCGGTTGCAACCAAATAGGACTGTTTTCCTGTCTTTGGTGCTATCTTAGGTGCCTTGGCATTCCTACAACAGTATAATTCTATATACTTAAACATTGTTTATATTTTCATAAAATGGTCAACAGATGTGATTAATTATGTTATTGTGCAGATGTTTCACAGAGTGCTCTATCATGACGCAGGTACATTTAAAGATCAAATAGAGGGGCATACAACCCGGTTTGGCCAGGAACCTGTATCCCTCACTTTAGGCATCCTATTGGGAATAAGATTTGCTGCAGGGGTGGGCACAGGAACCACTGCATTAGTCCATGGGACACAACAAATGAACCAATTAGAAGCAGCAATAGACCAAATCTTTAAGATATTAAAAACCTCCATCACAGCTTTACCGGAATCTTTAACCTCTCTCTCTCTGAAGTTGTCTTACAGAACAGGTGAGGGTTCGACCTCCTCTTCATGACACAGGCCTTTGTCCTGCATTGAGGGAAGAATGTTGTTTTTATGCTGATCATAATGGAGTTGTAAAAGAATCTAAGATTAAATTAAAAAGACGCCTTGAAGAGCATCAACAAAAGAGAGAGGCCCAAAAAGGATGGTTTGAGTCTTTCTTCACACAGTCCCCCTGGTTAACTATGCTTTTATCAGCCCTGGCTGGTACATTAATAATCCTCATATTATTGCTAACTGTAAGACCCTGTTTGCTCAGCCGTGTAGTTTCCTTTCTCCAAGCTCAATTTCGACAAGTTAAACTTATGGTAATCAGAAAATAATATACCACACTAGCAGACATAAAATGTGACACCCCCAATGATCACTTTTACGATTAAAAGTAACCAAAAGAAGAAGAGGGGAATGAAAGGTTAATAAAATAGGTACTTGTCACTTCCAGTTTTTCGGTATGCTTAACAAAACACTGTAGATATCTTGAGAACTGTTTGCTAATCTTGTTCCCTGAATGTGCTGTACCCAACTGAAAAACTGCAGAATGTAATCCCTCACACGTTCGCACGCAAACTGCCCACTTGCCCTTACCCATCAATAATCTTCCCTTTCTGCCCTCTCCAAGGAAATTATATAAGCTCTGCTTAAGCTGGTCTCAGGGCTCTCTGCTCTATTCAAGGGAGCTCTGAGCCCCAGCATGCTGGACCCCTATAAACCCTTGGCTCTTACCTGAGACAGTCTCTGGTGGTCTCTTCCTCCGATGCTGGAATGACCTTTACATTGGTAAAATAATAAGTGTGATCTTTGCTTTTTGTGTCCAGAATATTACTGTGATAAAATGTATATGTAGATAAGTATTTCTTCCACCATTTCTGGGAGCAATATTTTTAAGATGTATAAATTAGTATTGGTGGTACAAATAGGGGTAATCTGTGACTATGAATATAGAGATAATGCATGAGTAGACCATACTGTGAATAAATACTATAAAGGGTTTCAAATTTAAATAATAGATTCAATTGATATCTGAAAATATAC
Source organism: Callospermophilus lateralis (assembly GCF_048772815.1). Lineage (NCBI taxonomy): Eukaryota > Metazoa > Chordata > Mammalia > Rodentia > Sciuridae > Callospermophilus > Callospermophilus lateralis. The sequence continues at coordinate 6,045,405 of NC_135316.1, read as the reverse complement.
AGGAAATCTTATATTCCAACCAGTAATACATTCATTCCAACCAGTTATATATCTAATGGTAATATTTGGATTATGGTTTATCATGAAGAGAGTGCGAGTTTTGCTTCAAAAGTGATTATAGAAATTGAAAATAATGTGTTTGGAAAGAAGTCTTATGAAAAGACCAGTCAAGAAAACTGGAGGAATCCATGTGTTCTGAAGCAGGAAGTGATTGAAAGTGAAACAAATGCCAATAAGTTTGCTAACTTGTGGATGAAATATGTGTCCTATGATGTGCATAAATTGAAGAAATAGTAATGTACCAGTGTTCAATAAAACGAACGTCAAAATACACATCATGTCCCATAGGAATCTACTTGCATTGATGTTAAACTAGGTCAGTTCGTGTAGAAATATTAGTATTTGTATGCAACATTACCTGAAGTTACTTTTTAGTAGTAGGAAACAAATATGTATTTCAGGTGGATGAATATTTCTGAGAATAATATTGTGAAAAGTTGATTTTAAATGCACATACATGAATATGAATGTATTTAGGGAGTGTATAATAAGACACATATATTTCATATTTTGAAAAATCTGTAGAATATATATATATATACAAAACACACACAGACATTAAAAAGTAGCAATATATATGCCAATCGAAATTCATGGTGAAATATATATCATCCACAGATCCAAAATTGTAATTTTACTGAACATGGATTTATGAATAATGTTGTTCAACTAGAAAGGTCACCCATAAGTTGAATTTTAAGATCCAACAGGGTTTAGGAGGAGTGATCTCTTCTCATAATTTATATCTGCCAAGTCAGCTCCCTCACAAGAATGCACATGTGATACCAGGTAGGATTCTATATGTGCATATAAAAATAAATGTGCTGAATAGACTTCAGAGAAAGGCAGACAGGAATTCACATATTTGTTAACTTTAAAAACACATGCAGAACTATTTCAAAAAAAATTGACTGGATTTATATCACCTACCCTACATAACGCATAAGGCAAGTCCAACTAAACACCATGCATTCTCTGAACGGCTTGTATTTCTATTCTGTTTGGGTTATTTTTCTCCATCATATTAGGATTATTAGTCACAGTCTAGTAAGGTATGGGTTCGAGTCAGGGATTCAGTATTTTGAATGAAAAATTGGAAAATGAATCCAATGTTTATGCAAATATGTGCTACACAATAATCATCCCACTCTCATCCACAACAATGCCTTGACATTACCTTTGCCCCAAGTAAGACACAAATAGAGAAGAAGAGTTAAAAAATCTGTGAATACATATCTGGAATGGAATACGCTCAGGACTTCACAACCTTGGAGGTGGTAGAGCACTTTTCAAAAGTAAGGGACATGGTAAACACTCCACAAACATGGAGCTCTGCTGGCCTAAACACTTCTTGAGAAATTGCCTCTGAGGTGGGGCACTTGAAATATATGTTGTTGTCAGGAGCTTTTGCTTCTTTTGTAGTGAGACCATCAAAGCTGGGTCTGCATCGATGTGACCCAGAGGACATGGTTTCTTTTTTTCCAATGAACCTGAGGCAGCCGTGCTGAATTCTCTCTTTTTAGGTAAACTGTGGCCACTGGGGGCTAAGTGTCACCCCATGTGGACTCTGAAGCCATTTGGTCCTCCTCCAATTTTTGTGGTGGTTCTTGCTGCTGCACTGGGACTTTGGTATTTTCATCACGAAATACAACAAGTTCAACTGGGAAACAGTGCTGGAGAGAGTTCTGTCACGTGTGGTGGGTGAGGGTCTGCAGGAGAATGCACCAACCAGGCTTCTTTCCCACATAGCTTGCACCCTTGACCATATAAACCTGATTCTGAATATTGCCCTGAAACCTCTCCATATAACAAGATGCCTTTACAAATAACAGTCTTCTGGCTGCACCATGTCAGTCACAAGCCATTTGAAAACCTGACCACATGGACCCACCACAGATGTATTAACACACACCTTCCCACCACTGCTCTAGGCGCACTACTCACCAGGCTCCAACGTACTGGCATCTCTGTTCTACATTATTTTAGAGAAACCCAGTCAATCAAGGCACTCTCTGGTATACTCATGATCAGCAACAGGACATCCAAAGTTTCTCCAGTGCCACCTGGTCATGGGAATTCCAATAATTTCATGGTATTTATCTTGCCATTTTTCAAGGATGAAGTTGGAGGCACTGTGGATTTCAAGAACCATTAAATGTTGAGGAAGATCATTTCAATGAAACTCTGGAGAACTCTCATAGGCAAGGCTTCCCAAAGATTGGCCAAAATGTCACATAAAGCCAGGCCCATTGAGGTTTACAATGTGAGGTCCATGTGTGTTCTGACTCTCAACAATGGCTGCCAAGTCTTTAAGAATAAAATCTTGGATATCTTGGCTGAGATTCCCAGTGCTCTGTGGAAAGCCACCCTGGGCCTTAATCTCAGTTTATAAGGGCAACTCTCATGCGTGGCCTCCAAAAATTCCAACACAATTCTTGGCAATACTTTTCTGAGGTCAGTTCCAGAACTCAGTCTCTAAGGGGATTCACACCAGAGTTCAAGCCCAGGTTGACCCAGTCATCTCTTCCAACCGCACCACAAATGACCACAATTAAAACCAAAACACTCCCACATGGCCCTCATCTTCTTCCATATAGACACTCCTCATAACCTCTAGCTGGAGGTTTCTATGAGGGGTGCAGGAAAAGATAGTGTCCAAAATAAGCTCTTTTGCCCATCATTTGCCTAAAGTCAGGGTGGTCTGAAAAGCCTTCCTGTGAACCAGGAGTGATCAAATAGGCCTACCCTTAATACTGCTCTGCTTCTCTAATTTGGGGTCTACTGACTGTGGGGTTTACATTCTTTTTGAAAATTGGGGTCATGAGAAAACCCAAGCACCCATGGGCTAGCCTCTGCAGGGCTTTGAGGAACTCATTTGACCCAAAGTATTCCTATTGTCACTTGATGGAGGACAGGAACCTTACAGAGGAAGGTGAGAGACTTCATCCACAATGACTGCTCTTTGGCCATTTTGGATTTGTATGCACACATGGCATCTTTCTTTAGATCCATCAGGTGCTGAGAATCTAAGCCACAGCCTCACACAGTGCCAACAGGCTGATTCAGACACATCTCTTTAGAAAGCAATTACTCAAAGAGCGACAGGAGATGCCCATTGATTTCCATTAGAAAACTGTTTCATTCAGGCTTCACAAAGGTGTGGCCTTAGGCAAAGACCTTCCTGACACTCAGTGCTACAGAACAATAGGGAAACAAAAGGCCCAAAGCAGGGTTTCTCCACTGAGACTTTCCTTGTCACACTGATATCAGAGTTTTCTGAGATTCTCGCCATTCCCTTCAGCTATCCAGTACATGGTCATGTCACAGAGTTTGGAGGTGGTACATATCTTGGTCACAAAACCATGAGCCTATTCTGAAGAGTGGTCAGAATTCAGAAAAAAAACAGGAACTTAGGGAAATAGCAGGTATTGGCCATCAATAAGACCAGCCTCCATCCTTTTATAAATTGGGCAGGATGAATGTTGGGAAGCTTTCTCCTAGACAAGACACATCCATTGATGCATTTTCTTTTGTAATGTCTACAACCACGGACACAGTGGGAGACACAGACATAGAAACACTCGCCTTTTCAAATGACTTACTAGAACCAGTCCACTCCAAACCAAAGAAACCGCCTTTCCTACCTATTCTCTAAACATGAGACAAAACCACAAACACACACTAATTCCCACAAAGGCACCACCTTCCCCCATGTAGGTCTGTGACTATTCGGAGTATCCTCTGCTTGGTGGGCCATACTATGTTCCCTGGAAATGGCCTGTCTGTTCTCAAATCTGGACTCCTTTGCCCACTTTGTGAAGTTGTCAGGAGCCAGCGGTGAGCCACTACCTGCTTTCTCAGGAAAGACTTCTCTTCAGATCTTTCCAGGCATTTGGCAATCCTCACATCTGTAGGTACTAAGATCAAATGACTCTCTCCTTGGTAAATCCAAACAAGTGAGAACTCTGTGACTGTTACTGGGCTTGGCTCTGAGTGCCTGGTTTCTGGGATTCCAAGTTCAGAGAGTTCCCTCACCAAGGAAGTGAGGTAGGTCACTTCCTTTATGAACTGAATGAGCTCACAGCCTTGGAAACCACTTTGTCTTTACAGTTTCTTCCTAGGGTCCCTTGAGACGGAGGCTGCACCTACATCCTGTGACATTTTCACAGGTTAGAATGGTATATCAACCATTGGTACCAGGGGAAAGATCTCCACACAGGCCTTGTTTGGTCCATTTTCTCTACATTAAAAATAGAGAGGCTGATTCAGACACATCCCTTCATCCTGACCAGGTTGTTTGAGATGGAAGATGACTTTTGCTCTCTCAGGTCTTTCATAGCAGTCTAAATCTTCTTCAGGGATCATTTCTGCATGGATCTTTGATATTCTAGCAGGTGGAAGATCCCCTAAATTCCTGTATTGTAAGATCAGCTCTGGCCCTGCACTGCTGTAAAGATAGATTGAGGAAATAGTGTACGGTTAGGGTTAATAACATGTTCGATTTGGGTTAGGAATCATTCTCCTGGATGAATAATGGTATTCGGAACCTGCAATATTTAGAAGAATATATAGGTGAAATATAAGTATGGAAACAGAAATCTAGGGAAGATTTGAAGCCTAGTAGGGCATTGGGCCCTTGAGTCGGATACTTATCTTTGAACTATATTCTGCACAGATGTCTCAGATAAATCGATATACAATGAAATAGGACCTTGTACCTTGGATGATTGAATATCAGAAAGAACATCCAGTCAAAAAGGGATAGTCCGTAGGATTAGCAGGATGGTCAGTATGTTTAGAAAGAAGAGTGAGTATAGGATTTGCACCAAAAGTTCTTTACAATTAGGGTTTCGGGTAGAGAGTGAATGTAAATATCAGCACATGTGAATAGTCAGTCACAATGATGAACTGGGGGAAATATGTAGGAAAGCAGATATAAATAGAGACATTAGGAAATCAGCAATAGTATAAAGTGTGTAATTAGTTTAGACATTTTCAACAGCGTTGAGTTTGAATATATAATCTTAGGAAGAAACAAATATGTAGTCACCAAGATTATTGACATTTGAGAGCATTAGGTAACCAGGACATGGATGTTTTTAGTAATCCATGCTCACCTTCCATTTAGGCTTTGGTAAGATCATAAGTGTGACCTTTGCATTTTGTGTCCAGAATATTTTTGTGATACAATGTGTATGTAGATTAGGTGACATGAGTATTTCTTCCACCATTTCTGGAGCAATATTTTGTACATGTATAAATTAGTATTGGGGGTACAAATAGGCATACCCTGTGTCTATGAATATGCAGATAATGCATGAATAGACCATACTGTGTGTAAATAATATAACCAATTCCACTTTAAATAATGGATTGAATTGATATCTGAAAATATAAAAGAAATCTCATATTGATATACAATCATTCATTCCAATCAATTATACATCTAATGGTAATATAATGGTTATGGTTTATCCTGAAATGTGTGTGAGTTTTGCTTCAAAAGTGATTATGGAAATCAAAAATAATGTGTTTGGAAAGAAGTCTCATGAAAAGAATAGTCAAGAAACCTGCAGGAATACAAGTGTTTTGAAAAAGGAAGTGATTGAACGTGAAACACATGCTTATAAATTTGCTAACTTTTCGATGAAATATATATAGTATGAGGTGCATAAACTGCAGAAATAGTAATGTACCAGTGTTGAATAAAAATGAACATCAAAATACACGTCAAGTCCCATAGGAATCTACTTGCATTGATGTTAATCTGGGTCAGTTACTGTAGAAATATTAGGATTTTTATGAACAATTCACTGAAGTTAGTTTTCAGTACTAGGAAACAAACATGTATTTCAGGTGGATGAATATTTCTGAGAATAATCTTGTGAAAAGTTGATTATAAATCCCCATAAATCACAAAACATTATAAACACAAAACACACACGGACATTAAAATGTAGCAATATATATGCCAATTGAAATTCATTTTGAAATATATATCATCCACTCATCCCAAACTATTTATTTAATGAACTTGGATTTATGTATAATGTTGTTCATCTAGGAAGCTCCACGATAGGTTGAATTATCTCTTCCAACAGTGTTTAGTTGAACCGATCTCCTAAATGTGTATGCAAATATGTGCTACACAAAAATTTTCCCACTCTCATCCAGAACAATGCCTTGATATTACGTTCACCCCAAGTAAGACACAATTGGAGGAGAAGAGTTAGAAAATCTGTGAGTACTATCTGTAATGTAAAATGCTCAGGAGTTCACACCTTAGAGGTTGTAGAGGAGTTTCCAAACATAAGGGACTGGCTTGATAGACCCAACCTGATCTTTTATTAAAATTGGGAGCCATCTTGCCACAAAGCCATGAAAAGATAATTTTGGATTTACTATAAAATACAGCAAATTCTGAACCTGCTTTGAATGCCTGCCGTGCCTTGAACTCATCCATGCCTGGCTTTCTGACCACATAACAGCGCTCTCTGAAATTTTAGTGACACCTCAAAAATATTGGTCTTCCCTGACCAGAAAATGACCCTCCTTGAGGCTTTAATGGTCCTCATAATTTCTGATGTTGGGGCCACCAAAAAAAAAAATGTAAACTACAATTAGTTTGATGCTTTCAAAGTTCTATTATCTGTAACAAGCCTTTTGTGTTACTTTCTGGCGTATATAGCTTGGCTGTAGGAAAGGTAGGGTTGCTGTCTTGTTCCCGCCATTTTGGCAGGGAGAGGCAGCCCGGCAGGTTAAAATAATAAGCTTGCCTTAATTTGATTTTAATTGGAGTCAGTGGTCTTTTCTTGCATCCTAGTCCAACATTTTGGAGTTCCCCAGCGAGATGACCCTGCCCGACCAGATCACAAGACCAGACTGCTAAAAATTCTGAAGCTGGCCTTCCCTTCAGGGCACCAGGCTGGAAAGCCACTCTAAGGGGTGTGCAACTTAAGATGTCCCAAGGCCTTGGAGTGAGCCTTCGGTCTGGGGAGCACTGCAGTGAACCACCACACTAAAACTATTAGCAAGCCCCTGGTGGAGGAGGCCTCCATAGGTAAGTGGTGCCTTTATAACATCTGATATCTGTTAAGGGAGATCTCTTCTGATGACAGAGAGGTGGCCTGGGGAGGCTCACATACACTCCTGTACAGGAAAGTACTGAGAATCATCCTGTCCTCTGTTCTGTTCTGTAGGGAATTCCTCTGCAAGGGTAGAGAGGTGCCGACGGGCACGCATGCGCTCCTACCCCGGAGCTTTTGCAAGACGTTGCATTGCTCCTCTGTTTTTCTGTTTTGGAACCGAAATTCTGTTTTTTTGTGTTTTGTTCTGTTTTCTATATGTTTTTTGTTTGTTTGTTTTTGTGCGTTTTGTTGTGTGATTTCTGTGGTAAAATCTTAAGGATATTGGATGTGAAGATGGGTAACAAAGCAAGTAAGCCTGACACCCCTTTGGACTGTGTTTTAAGTAACTGGGAAAAACTTTACCCCCCTTTGTTATGCAGGGTGGGAGAAGCCCCTAGCTGGCTGCCTGGAGCACACCCACTGCAGATGGCAATACCTGCTGGGGAACGAAGAACTGAGTATCTCCCAGGTTAACAAGTGAAATTCTTTTAAAACCCCTTGTTCCTTCAGATCAAGAGAGTCAAAACCTTTGGGCAGAGTTCCCTTGTTTTTCCTTTGTTAGCAAAGCAATAAACCTCCCATTTTCTTTTTCTCAAAACCCTGTCCTCATTATTAAATTTGCTTTAATTGGCTTCAAGGTCAGGAACCGAACTTTAAATTACAAATTTTGATACCCCGCCCCCCCCCCGCCCCGTCCCGGAACTTTTTGAGAGATGAGTACTGAAATGTTAGGAGATGGAGCATGCTTGGGGTGGAACCGAAACAGAAGAGCTAATCCTGTAAGAAACAGGAGGGACTGAGGGACTCCCAGCAGCTGCCAAAGCCCTGTTGCTTCAGGGAATTCCCTCCTTCCTTCCCTGCACTGTAAGGATTTTGCCACCTCTGTCTTCTTTAAAAAGAGAAAAATAAAAAGGGGACACTAAATGCAGTAAAGTCACCATGGAGATCCTTGATTTTACATTTCAGGTTGCTCTTCTGTGAAAACATCTGGTCCCCTTGTGGGGACATCTGTGGTGCCAATGGTTTAGGAGATTTTTCTCTTATCTGCTCTGTTTTAAAGGCTTCTGTCTGTCAGCCATAATCTGGAGTTTCTTTCTGTCTGTCTTGTGTCTTTGTTTCTGGCCCTGTGAGACATCTGCAATAATGTGCTGATATTATAAATTGTTTCTTGGAAAGGATCTTAGCTGAACCTGTGTCTAAATGATGATGTTTTATTGTAACAATCTGGTATCTGAAGGCATTTTTGAAGCATTGCCCAGTTTTGCAGTTAAAAGTCGGGTTTAGGTAATTGTTTAGTTTATGATTTCAGATAGTTCATGTTAGAGAACTTAAATACTTAGGATGAAAAACTAAAGAACTCTACTTCCAAGTTGGTAAGTAACTTCCCAAGCATTCAGTCTTTTTTTCACCAATTTTGAATTGGGTAGCCTGGGAAAATGTCACTGTGTGTACCAGTGCATTAATTTGGACAAGGATAGTAAATCATAGTATGGTATCTGTTGACAAAACAAGATGTAAAGATAAAATTTTGTGAATTGTATCTTAAATTTGTATCATAATTTTCAACATCCTAACCTGAAAATTATGGTTAAAATGATTTAGGCCTGAGGTGTCTGCTCAGAATAGCAGTTTTTTCCTCCTCCTTCCAGACCTCAGCCAGGACTTATGTTGAAATGCAAATGAAAGAAGCCTGTAAGCTCAGTAGAAGACTGATCTGAGACCTAAGGGGAAAAAAAAAGGTAAATTGTATGGTATTTACTAATTACTGGCCAGTCATTTTTTCTAGGAATCATAATTTTTTCCTTAGATTCTTTATTTTTTTTGAGCTCATGATTTGGATCCTACAGACCTAGTTTAATGTTTTTCTGATCAGTTCTATCTTTGACCAACGGAAGATTTTTTAAAACATTGCAATGGAGATTTCACCTGTGAAAAGCTACAAGGCCTTCACTATTGTTATGTATGCACATTTTTGTTATGTGTTGTATGTCTATATATATACACGTATGTCCGTATATCATATATATGATACACAAATTAACATATATAAGGAGCACTCATATAAAAAGCGCTCATAAAAACAAATTTTAAAAAGTGGATCCAAAGATCTTTAATTCACGTGATTTAAATGTTTCAATTTAAATTGGATAAACAGATAAATATAAATGTCTTTAAATTTAAGCTTACAAGTTTTTCTAGGTGTTCAAAAATCTAATAAAATATTAATGTTGACAAATGGTCTAATATGCCTTGGTTCTAGGACTTTTTCTTCAACCAAAAAAATGCTTTACACTGTTCAATACATTTGTCTAATATTTTGATAAATAAGTAAAGTAAATTTGATATGGGATTACTCATTCATGAGTACTTTTGTTTGACATCTGATTGATATTCTAAGGTCTGTATATCCTTGTACTAAAGTCTGTATAAGATTGTAAAAATCACTCATGTGTTAAAGAGACAAAAATTTCTTAAAACATAAGTTTACCCATAACATTGTGATTATTAAGTTTTATTTTTTTCCAGAGCAAGCAACCATAAAATTTAAACAACTGTTTAAATAAGAACAGTTATTTTAGAGCACTGTACTGCCATTTCTTTAAAAGCTAAACTTGGTTAATATAGAAACATCACTTTAATTGTGATGCTATTAATGTGCTCATATCTTCCAAGTATACAAGTCTATAATTCAGAAACTTTAAAAGAGCATTATATCAAGCAGGTATTCTGAAGTTGTATGGTAAATAAAATATATATTGGGGATTTATTTACCTGTTATCAATAAGATATGTAAAGTTTTATATTACTTTTTACATTGTGGAACAATTTAAAAGTATTTTTATGTTAATGAGATCCTAATCTATATAAAGGTTAAAAACTTTCAGCCGTTCTTTAATTCATGTTTTAAATATGATATCATATGGTTTTAGATAATGTTCATGTGACCTCAAACAATTTATGTAAAATGTGTAAAATGATATTTAAAAAAAAACAAAGTTCAGCTTTAGAACTAAAACACTTAAGATTTATAAAGAGCCCTGCCTTACCTGAGATAAGGCTCTGTGTCCCATCTTAATACATGTGAGAATGACTACGAAAGCAGTAGGTCAGATTTTATTTCATTTAAAGTTTTGTTCAAAAGTTAATTTTTTTCTGACAAGATTACTAGGACCTCAAACAGGGGGTATAATATATAACTTACCCAAAAAATTGAGGGTAGCTATTACATGAACTAAGTATTTTTACTCTTGTTAAAAATTTTTATTTCTTAATTTCCCTATAAGTGATCAAAAGATTCCCAGTTAGTGTTTTACAGAAGTGTTGCTTTAAGAACACAACATGGGTTAATTTAAGATAATAAGTCATCACCTACAAGACTCACAGAAAAATAGATCCCAATTAATAATAAGATAAATAATTAAAATGTTATGGACATTAAAGCCCAGTACTCTTAATATAAGGCTGTTAAAATTTATTTGCTGGATGTTTAAGATTAGGATTTAAAATTAAAGTTAAATGAAAAGGGCCAAGAAAACAAATATTTGGCTCTTGCCCTCTGAGTCAGTCTGAATCCAGGGAACAGGGGACTTCTCTAAGAGCTTTGCAACTCTGGGCCACATAACCTCCCGATCAGGGAGATTAATGAGACCACTGGAGAACAAAAATCCAATCAGAGCATTTGCTACAAAGAGGAGAGTCCTCAGAGTAGGGAGACATCCCTGATGCTTCCGAGGGAAGCCACATGGTCAAGCAAGACTTGGATCCTCCTAGCGCAAATGACACTAGCAGAACTGAGAAGCTGCTCTCAAGTTTCACCAGGAATCACTCCCATTAAAGCTCAGCTGACTGTTAACAATAGATAAAAACAAAAGTCAGTTTGACTGCTTCATCTTAAACACTTAGCAAAGACAGTTGAAAGCAAAATACAGCAATTCCTGGGCATTTTAAATAATAATGATAATAATAATAATAATAATAATAATAATAATAATAATAATAATAATATTTTAAGGTATACACTTTATGTTAGCCTCCCAAAATAAATAAGACTGGAGGCTACAAAGAAGGGTTCTCAGACAGGAATGCCTGATAACTATAAAAAGAGACTATCAAGAGGAGCTGCCAGAGGCAGAAGTTTTTAGTTTAAGTTTTTAGTTTAAGATATTCCTAACCTACACAGGTAGGCTTGGTGTTTGCTAGTACAGTTATTCAGCCCTGAGTAAAATAATTAATGGTTTCTCTATTAGACACAAGGTCATACTAGTAAAAGGATTTTAAAAGATCAGATGACATTAAATTATTAAACTGTATCTTATGGGGAGGGACAACTGTAACACTAAAAGTTAAATATTAAGTTGACAGTCCTGATAACTGGGGATATTAAAGACTGGTGAGGGAAATTCATACAGTGACACGTTCCAACTGCTGCAACATTTATTCAGTACTCATGTTTTTTGTTTCTCTCATATAAAAACCCATCCCCAGATGACTTTACAACCTGTTCTTTCCCAACCAGACTTCAAAACGAACTGACTTTTAAAGGCAACTCATGTCTCTCAACTGACTTCTAAAAGGCAACTCATGTCCCTCACGCCATGCCCCCTCATGTCACCCTCTCTCAGCTCAGAAGAAGCCAAAATGAGAGACACCTCTCTACTTACAACAATGGAGCCAAAAATAATCAGACTATCAATATAAGTAATTAATTAAGTCAGGTAAAATCAGGGAGACCGGTTTTCGGTGAGTTCTAAAAATTTGGAGACTGTTACCTGAGGGATTAAAATTTCCTCAGTGCTCTTCCCCTACCCTGTCAAAGATTTGAAAGGGACACGTAAGAAAAGGGAGGAATGATAGACCCAACCTTATCTTTTATTAAAATTGGGAGCCATCTTGCAACAAAGCCATGAAAAGATAATTTTGGCTTTACTATAAATTGCTGAAAATTCTGAACCTGCTTGGAATGGCTGCCCTTGCCTTGAACTCACCCATGCATGGCTCTCTGACCAGACAGCAGCCCTCTCCGAAACTTTAGTCACAAGTCATAAATATTGGCCTTCTGTGGCCAGACAATGACCCTCTCTGAGGCTCTAATGTTCTTCATAAATTTTGATGTTGAGGCTAGCAAAAAAAAATATATATGTAAACTACCATAAGTGTGATGGTTGTCAGAGTTCTGTAATCTGGAACCCCCTTTTGTGTAACTTTCTGGGGTAAAAAGCTGGGCTGTAGGAAAGGTGGGGTTGCTCTCTTGTTCCCACCATTTGGGGAGGGAGAGGCAGCCCAGCCGGTGGAAAAAATAAGCTTGCTTTAATTTGATTTTAATGCAGTCAGTGTTCTTTTCACACATCCTGTTCTAACAGGTAAACACTCCACAAACAAAGAGCTCTGCTGGCCTAAAGACTTCTTGAGAAACTGCCTCTGAGGTTTGGCACTTGAAATATTTATTGTTGTCAGGAGCTTTAGCTTCTTATTTAGTGAGACCATCAAAGCTGGGTCTGCATCTATGTGACTGGAGGGCATGGATTCTTATTTTCCAATGAACATGAGACAGCAGTGCTGAATTCTTTCTTTGTAGGTAAACTGTGGCCACTGGGGCCTAAATGTCTCCCCGTGTGGACTGTGAAGCCATTTGGTCATCCTCCATTTTCATGGCGTTTCTTGGTGCTGCACTTTGAGTTTGGTATTTGCATCACGAAATACAAGGAGTTCAACTGAGACACAGTGCTGGAGGGAGTTCTGTTCACGTGTGGAGTGTCAGTGTCTGCAGGAGAATGCACCAACCAGGCTTCTGTCCCACATAGCTTTCCCCTTGACCATAGCAACCTGATTCTGAACTTTGCCCTGAAAACTCTCCATATAACATATACCTTTACATAGAAGGGTCTGCTGGCTGCACCACAAGCCATTTGGAATCCAATGGTAGATCCTCATGGCCATACCACTGATGTTTTATTACACACCTGCCCACCACTGCTCTAGGCCCACTAATCAGCATTCTCCAACTTACTGGCATCTCTGTTCTACACCATTTTCAGGATACTCAGTCAATCAAGGCACTCTCTGGTATATTCATGATCAGCAACAGGACATCCAAAGGTTCTCCAGTGCCACCTGGTCAAGGGAATTTTTAAAATTTCATGGTATTTATCTACCATTTTTCAAGAATGAAGTTGGAGGCACTGTGGGTTTCAACTCATTCAGAACCATTAAATGGTGAGGAAGCTCATTTCAATGAAAGCTCTGGAGAACTCTCACAGGCAAGGCTTCCCAAGAGTGGCCAAAAGGTCACTTGAAGCCAGGCCCATTGAGGTCTACAATGTGAGGTCCATGTGTGTTTTGACACTCAACAGTGGCTGCCATGTCTTTCAGAATAAAATCACGTGATTATCTGCTAGAGATTCCCAATGAACTATGGAAAGCCACCCTAAGTCCTAGATCTCAGTTTCCAAGGGCGACTCTCATGCGTGGCCACCTAAAATCTTCATACAATTCATGGCAATACTTCTCTGAGGTCAGTTCTAGAACTGAGTCTCTAAGGGGAATCACACCAGAATTCAACCCAGGTGGAACCAGTCATCTCTCACAATTAAAACCTAAACACTCCCATATGGCCCTTATCTTCTTCCCTATAGACACTCATCATAAACTCTGGCTGGAGCCCAAGACAGTGTCCAAAATAAGCTGTCTTGCCCCTCATTTGCCTAAAGTCAGGTTGGCCTGGACACCCTTCCTGTGAACCAGGAGTGATCAAATAGGCCTGCCATTAATACTGCTCCACTTCTCCAATTTGAGACCTACTGACTGTGGGGTTTAGACTCTTTTAGTTTATTGGAGGCATGAGAAAACCCAAGCACTATGGGCAAGCCACTGCAGGGCTTTGAAGAACCCATTTGACTCAAAGGATCCCTATTCTTACGTGATGGAGGACAGTACCATAACACAGGAAGGCAAGAGACTTCACCCACAATGACTGCTCTTTTGGCCATTTTGGTTTTGGATGCACACTTGGGATCTTTCTTTAGATCCATCAGGTGCTTAGAATCTAAGCCACAGCCTCACACATTGCCAAGAGGCTGATTAAGACACATCCCTTTCCAAAGCAATTAAGCAAAGAGCCACAGGAGATGAGCATTCATTTTCATTTGAAAACTCTTTTATTCAGTCTTCCAAAAGTGTTGGCCTGAGTCAAACACCTTCCTGACATTCAGGGCAACAGAACAATATGTAAGCACAAGGCCCAAAGCAGGGATTCTCCACTGAGACTTTTTTGGTCACACTGTTATTTGAGTTTTCTGAGATGCTTGCCATTCCCTTCAGCTATCCAGTACATGGTCATGTCACAGACCTTGGAGGTGGTACATATCTTGGACACAAAACCATTAGCCTATTCTGTAGAGTGGACAGAATTCAAGAAGAATGTAGTCACTTATGAAGTTATTAGGTGTTGCCCTTCAATAAGGCAAGCCACAGTCTATTCTTAAATTGGGCAGAATGAATGCTGGGAAGCTTTCTATTAGACAGGACACATCCACTGATGCATTCTCTTTTCTAATGTCTACAACCACTAACACAGTGGGATACACAGACATAGAAACACTAGCATTGTCAAAGGACTTACTAGAATCAGTTCACTCCAAACCAAAAAAAAAAAAAAACAAACAAAACAAAAAAATGCCTTTCCTACCTATTCTCAGAACATGAGTCAAAACCACAAACCCCACCCAAACCCACAAATTCAACTCCTTCTCCAAAGTAGGTCTGTGACTACCCGGAGTGTCCTCTGATTGGTGGGTCATTCTGTCTTCCCCAGAAATGGCCTCTCCTGCCTCAGATCTGGTCACCTTGGCTAATTCTGTGAAGCTGTCAGGAGCCAGCATTGAGCCACTATCTGCTTTCTCAGGAAAGACCACTCTTCATAGCACTTCTTGCATTTGGCCATCCTCACATAACTAGGTACCAAGAAAGAATGACTCTGTTCTTGGTAAATCCAAACAAGTGAGACCATTGAAACTAGGACTCGGACTGGCTCTGGGTGCCTGGCTTCCTAGATACCAAGTTCAGAGAGTTCCATCACCAAGGAAGTGAGGCCAGGTCACTTCTGTGAGGAACTGAATGAGGTCACTGCCTTGGCAACCGTTTGTCCTAACAGTTGCTTCCAAGGGTCCCATGAGAGGAAGGCTGCCCCTACTTCCTGAGACACTTTCTCACGTTAGAAGGGTAAACCAACCATAGGCGCCCAGGGATAGCTCTCTACACAGGCCTGGTTTTGTCCATCTTGTCTACATTAAGAAGAGAGAAGCTGATTCAAACACAACTCTTCATCCTGACCAGGTTGTTTGCCATGGAAGATGACTTTTCCTCTCTCAGGTCCTTCATAGCTGCCTACATCTTTTCCAGGGATCATTTCTGCATTGACCTATGAGGTTTTCAGCAGGTGGAAGAACCCCTACATTCCTGTATTGTAAGACCAAATCTGTCCCTGCTCTTCTGAATACTTTGATTGAGGGAACAGTGTATGGTTAGGCTTAATAACATGTTCAATTAAATCAAAACACTCCCACATGTCCCTCATATTCTTCCATATATATACTCATCATAACCTCGGGCTCGAGGTTTCCATAAAGAGTGCAGCACAAGACAGTGTCCAAAATAAGTTCCCTTGCCCCTCGTTTGCCTAACGTCAGGGTTTCCTGGACACCCTTCCTGTGAACCAGGATTGATCAAATAGGCCTTCCATTAATACTGCTCTTTTTCTCCATTTTGAGGCCTACTGACTGTGAGGTATAGATTCTTTATGTGGTTTGGAGTCATGTGAAAACCCAAGCACCTCTTCCGGTCTTTGAAGAACTCTTTTGACCCAAAGGATCCCTATTCTTACTTTATGGAGGTAAGGAACGTAACAGAGGAAGCAAGAGACTTCATCCACAATGAATGATCTTTTTGCCATTTTGGTTTAGGATGCACACATGGGATCTTTGTTTAGATCTATCAGGTGCTGAGAATCTAAGCCAAAGCCTCACACAGGGCCAAGAGGATGACTCAGACATATCCCTTTCCAAAGCAATTAAGAAAAGAACCACAGGTGATGCCCATTAACTTCCATTTGAAAGAAGTTTTCTTCAGGCTTCAAAAACTGGTGGCCTGAGGCAAAAACCTTCCTGACATTCAGGTCAACAGAACAGTAGGTAAGCAAGAGGCACAAAGCAGCGTTTCTCTACTGAGACTTTACTGGTCACACTGATATCTGAGTTTTCTGAGATGCTCCCCATTCCCTTCAGCTACGCAGTACATGGCCATGTCACAGAGCTCAGAGGTGGTACATAACTTGGAGAAAAAAAAAAAAAAAAAACATGACCTATTCTGAAGACTGGCCAGAAATCAGGAAGAAAACAGGAACTAAGGAAAATAGTAGGTGTTGCCCATCCATAAGGCAAGCCACAGTCCATTCATAAATTGGGCAGGATGTGGGCTGGGATGCATTCTACTAGACAGGACACATCTATTGAAGTATTCACTTTTCTAATATCTACAAACACGGACAAAGTGGGATACACAGACATGGAAACACTCGCCATGTCAAAAGACTTATTAAAAACAGTCCACTCCAAATCAAACAAACTGCCTTTCCTACCTATTCTCAGAACATGAGACAAAACCACAAACTCACATCCACACCCACAAAGCCACCTCCTTTACCCAAGTAGGTCTGTGACTATTTGGAGTGTCCTCAGACTTATGGGCCATACAATGTTCCCCCAAAATGGCCTGTCCTGTCTCAGATCTGGTCTCCTTTACCAACTCTGTGAAGTTGTCAGGAGCCATCAGTGAGTCACTACCTGCTTTCTCAGGAATGGCCCCTCTTCAGAGCCTTCCTGGCATTTAGCCTTCCACACATCAGTATGTACCAAGAAAGACTGACTCTGTCCTTGGTAAATCCAAACAGGTGAATCCACCATGACTGGTTTGGCTCTGAGTGCCTGGCTTCCTGGATACCAAGTTGAGAGAGTTCCATTACCAAGGAAGTGAGGTAGGTCACTTCCTTCAGGAACTGAATGAGGTCACTGCCTTGGCAACCACTTTGTCCTAACAGTTGCTTCCATGAGTCCCATTAGATGGAAGCTGCCCCTACTTCCTGTGTCACATTCGCAAGTTAGAATGATATGTCAACCATAGGCACATGTTAACAGTTCTCAACACAGGCCTGGTTTGGTCAATCTTCATGACATTAAGAAGAGAGAGGCTGATTCAGACACATACCTTCATCCTGACCAGGTATTTTGCCAAAGAAGGTGACTTTTGCTCTCTCAGTTCCTTCATAGCTGCCTACATCTTCTCCAGGGTTTTTTTCCGCATGGAACTTGAGGTTATCAGCAGTTGGAAGATCCCCTACCTTCTTGTATTGTAAGACCAACACTGTCCCTGCTCTTCTGTAAAGTTAGATTGAGGGATCAGTGCATGGTTAGGGTTAATAACATGTTCGATTTTGGTTAGGAATCATTCTGTGGGATGAATAATGGTATTGGGAACCTGCGATATTTACAAGAATATATAGGTGTGATATAAGTATGAAAACAGAAATCTAGGTCAGATTTGAAGCCCAGATGGGCACTGGGCCCTTGATTGGGATACTTAGCTTTGAATTATTTCTGCAAAGATGTCTCAGATAAATCGATATACAATGGCATAGGACCTTTACCTTGGATGACTGAATGAGGAAGAGAACATCCAGTCAAAAAGTGATAGGACCAAAAGTTCTTTAGATACAGGGTTTTGGTTAGAGAGTGAATGTAAATGTCAGCATATGTGGATAAACTCCACAATCATGGAACACTGCTGGCCTTAAGACTTCTTGAGAAACTGCCTCCGAGGTTGCGCACTTGAAATATATGTTGTTGTCAGGAAATGTAGCTTCCTTTTTAGTGAGACCAAAAAAGCTAGGTGTGCATATATGTGACCTGGAGTACATGGTTTTTGATTTTGCAATGAACATGAGGCAGCAGTGCTAAATTCTCTCTTTGTAGGTAAACTGTGGCCACTGGGGGCTTAGTGTCTCCGTGTGGAATGTAAAGACCTTTGGTCAGTCTCCACTTTTTGTGGTGTTTCTTGCTGCTGCACTGGGATTTTGGTATTTGCTTCACGAAAGACAAGGAGTTCAACTGGGACACAGTGCTGGAGGGAGTTCTGTCAGGCGTGGTGGGTCAGGGTATGCAGGAGAATGCACCAACCTAGCTTCTATCCCACATAGCTTGCCCCCTTGACCATAGTAACCTGATTCTGATCATTGCCCTGAAACATTTTCCACATAAAAAGATGCCTTTACATATAAGAGTCTTCTAGCTGCACCATGTCAGTTACAAGCTATTTGGAAGGCAACGGCAGATTCACATGGCTCCACCACAGATGTTTTATCACACACCTGCACAACACTGCTCTAGGCCCACTACTCAGCAGGCTCCAACTTACTGGCATCTCTGTTCTACACGATTTTCTTGAAAACCAGTCAATCAAGGCACTGTCTGGTATACTCATGATCAGCAAAAGGACATCCAAAGGTTCTGCAGTGCCACCTGGTCATGGGAATTTCAAAAAATTCATGGTATTTATCTAGCCATTTTTGAAGGATGAATTTGGAGACACTGTGGGTTTCAATTTATTCAGGAACCATTAAATTTTGAGGAAGCTCATTTCAATGAAAGCTCTGGAGAACACTCACAGGCAAGGCTTCCCAAAAAGTGGCCAAAATGTCACATGAAGCCAAGCCCAATGAGGTCTACAATGTGAGGTCCATGAGTGTTTTGACTCTCAAATATGGCTGCCAAGTTTCTCAGATTAAAGTCACGTAATATCCTGGCTGAGATTCCTAGTGCTCTTGAGAAAGCCACCCTGGGCCTAGATCTCAGTTTCCAAGGGCGACTCTCATGCGTGGCCTCCTATAATCCCAAAATAATTCATGGCAATACTTCTCTGAGGTCAGTTCCAGAATTCAGTCTGTAAAAGGAATCACAACAGAGTTCAAACCCAGGTGGACCTAGTCATATCTTCCAACCGCCACACAAATGACCACAATTAAAACCAAAACACTCCCATATGACCCTCATCTTCTTCCATACAGACACTCATCTTAACCTCTGGCTAGAGGTTTCCATGAGGTCGCAGCCCAAGATAGTGTCCAAAATATGCTCACATGCCCCTCATTTGCCTAAATTCAGGGTAGCCTGGAAACCCTTCCTGTGAACCAGGATTGATCAAATAGGCCTACCGGTAATACTGCTCTGCTTCTCCAATTTGCGGCGTACTGAATGTGGGGTTTAGATTCTTTATGTGAATTGGAGTCATGAGAAAACCCAAGCAACTATGGGTTAGCCTCTGCAGGGCTTTAAAGAACTCATTTGACTCAAGGGATCCAGATTTTCACTTGATGGATATCAGGAACCTTACAGAAAAAGGCGAGAGACTTCATCCACAATGACTGCTCTTTTGGCCATTTTGGTTTTGGTTGCACACAAGGGATCTTTCTTTAGATGTATAAGATGCTGAGAATCTAAGCCACAGCCTCACACAGGGCCACAAGGCTGATTCAGACCCATTCCTTTCCAAAGCAATTAAGCAAAGAGCCACAGGTGATGCCCACTCATTTCCATTTGAAAACTGTTACTTCAGGCTTCACAAGGGGTGGCCTGAGGCAAAGCCTTTCCTGACATTCAGGGCAACAGAACAATAGGTAAGCAAAAGGCCAAAAGCAGGGTTTATCCACTGAGAGTTTACTGGTCACACTGATGTCTGAGTTTTCTGAGATGCTCGCAATTCCTTTCAGCTATCCATTACATGGCCATGTCACAGAGCATGGAGTTGATATATATCTTGGACACAAAACCATGAGCCTATTCTGGAAATTGGCGAGAATTCAGGAAGAAAACAGAAACTTATGTAGATAGTAGGTGTAGCCCATCAATAAGGCAAGCAGGAGTCCATTCATAAATTGGGCAGGATGAATGCTGGGAAGCTTTCTACTAGACTGGACACATCCATTGATGTATTCTCTTTTCTAATGTCTACAACCATGGAGACAGTGGGATACACAGACATAGAAACACTCGCAATGTCAAATCAAATGACTTATTAGAAACAGTGCACTCCAAACCAAACAAACCGTCTTTCCTACCTATTCTCAGAAGATGAGACAAAACCACAAACTCACACCCACACCCACAAAGGCACCTGCTTCCCCCAAGTAGGTCTGTGACTATCCTGAGTGTCGTCTGACTGGTGGGCCATACTATAATCCCCCAAAATGTCCCGTCCTGACTCAGATCAGGTCTCCTTGGACAACTCTGTGAAGTTGTCAGGAGCCAGCAATGAGCCACTACCTGCTTTCTCAGGAAAGGTCCCTCTTCAGAGCTCTCCTGACATTTGGACATCCTCCCATCAGTAGGTACCAAGAAAGAGTGACTCTGTCCTTCTTAAATCCAAACAAGTGTGACCACTGGGATTAGGACTGGGACTGGTTCTCGGTGCCTAGCTCCTTGGATCTTAAGTTCAAAGAATTCCATCACCAAGTAAGTGAGGTGGGGTGACTTCCTTCAGGAATGTAATGTTGTTACTGCCTTGGCAATCACTTTGTCCTAACAGTTGCTTCCAAGGGTTCCATGAGATGGAGGCTGCCACTAATTCTCTTGACACTTTCACAAGTTAGAATGGTATATCAACCATTGGCACCCAGGAAAAGCTCTCCAGACAGGCCTGGTTTGGTCCATCTTCTCTACATTAAGCAGAGAGTGGCTGATTCAGACACATCCCTTCATCCTGACCAAGTTGTTTGTCATGAAAGATTACTTTTGCTCTCTCAGGTTCTTCATAGGTGCCTACATGTTCTCCAGGAATCATTTCTGCATGAACCTTTGTGGTTCTCAGCAGGTGGAAGATCCCTTACATTCCTGTATTGTAAGACGAACACTGTCCGGGCTCTTATGTACAGTTACATTGAGGGAACAGTGTATGGTTAGGGTTAATAACATGTTCAATTTGGGTTAGGAATCATTCTGATGGATGAATAAAGGTATTGGGAACCTGCGATATTTATAAGAATATATAGGTGTAATACAAGTATGTAAACAGAAATCTAGGTAAGATTTGAAACCCAGAAGGTCATTGGGCCCTTGATTGGGATACTTAGCTTTGAATTATGTTCTCCACACATGTCTCAGATACATTGATATACAATGACACTGGACCATGTGCCTTGGAATAATGAATGTAGAAGACAACATCCAGTCAAAAATGGATAGTAGGTAGCATTAGGAAGATAGTCGGTAGGTTTACAAGGAAGAGTGAGTGTATGATATGGACCAAATGTTCTTTAGCATTAGGGTTCCCGTTAGAGAATGAATGTAAATGTCAGAACATGTGAAGAGTCAGTCACAATGATGAACTGGGAAAAATATGTAGGAAAGCAGATATGTATAAAGAAATTAGGAAATCATGCAAATTATAAAGTGAGTTTTAGGATTAGATATTTTCAACAGGCTTGATGTTGAATATATAATCTTAGGAAGTAACAAATATGTAGACACCAATAAGATTGACATTTGAGAGCATTAGGCAACCTGGACATGGATGTTTTTAGTAATCCATGCTCACTTTACATTTAGGCTTGGTTCACTCATAATTGTGAACTTTGCATTTTGTGTCCAGAATATTACTGTGATAACATGTATATGTAGATCAGGTGATATGAGTATTTCCTCCACTGCTGGGAGCCATTAGCCAAGTAGGTATGACAATTTCCTTGCCAGCGTACCCCGATGCTGTTTAGTGGAAGGATTCCTGGAAAGTGACCTTGCTCAAGGACCAGGGGAGATCCGTGTTTAGGGTGTTCCTGGTTTAGGATAATCTGAGTTTAGGGCGTTAACGGTTTAGGAAGATTATTCCTGCCGGGAATAGGGCGTACGCTGCTGCCTGAGTTCCTCTTGAGTTCTTAGAGTCAGACAGTATAATTGGGAGACAGAAGCCCAGTGGAGGTGTGGATTTGGGCAGAGAATGTGGATTTCCCCAGAATGTGTTTGTAGACGGCCGGAGTGAGATCGGGAATAAAGAATTGCTGTTTGAATCTACAAAGCTGTGAGTGGCTCGTGATTTGTGCTCAGCTGGAGACTGCAGCATCTGGTGGCTCGTACGTGGAATGCCTGAAGCTTGGGGGTAAGTAAAATTGCTCGCCCCTGAGGGAAGGCGAAAAAATGGGTGACCATTTCAAAAAACAATGTGTTTCTTTTTTTATTTATTTTATTTTTATTTCAAGTTGCCTGTTCCAAGAACTTTCTCAGGCAAACTGGGGAAAATGGTTGACTCAAAGTTTGAAGTTGTTCGCCTCCGAGGAAGAGAAATTGTTAGAGAAAGGAGGCACCCCAGTAAGACAAAGAACAGTTATGCCATGTGTTGATATAATACAAAAATGTAGCCCATGGCTTTTTAAAGATGAGTTGTTAAGTATATCAATGGGACCATCATGGTATCCTGTAGAAGAATTTTTCATCAACAAGAAAGAGATGGCTAGTTCTGTTTACTACATTTGTCTAAGATCTTGGTTTTTACAGACATCTAATTAATTTACAAAGCTAAAGTGTTAAAATATCAACCACTAAATATAAAATCAAATACTCTTTACTAATTAAGTTCCATAAGGTAATATATTTAAATATTATGTGTGTTTTCATAAATTGGTGAATGGAAAAAAGTTTAATATTGCTTTGGTCTGTGTCTTTGCTGAAACAAGATTACTAAATGTTAAGATTCTATCAGGTGTAATTTATATACAAAGAGTATAAGAAGTTACAGTTGTGTTTCAATTATAGTATTATAGTACCATAAAAAAAATGAAAGTATTTCATCCTATTAAAGTGGAGTAATTTGTCAAAATCAGAAATTTTATAAGAGTTGTTTCAGAATATGAATTTATAAAAAGGGTTAACGGATAGAAAAGAGATATTAAAAGATTGAAGATGTGAAAATATATTTTAATATGGAAGGTTAAAAGAAAAAAAAATGTTTCTAGATGAGATAAGAATTTTAAACCCACAAAATAGGAAAAAAATATTAGGAAAAAAAACGACTAAGGGTATATTTACAAACGTTAAAAAAAACAAAACTAGAAGATAGAAATAAGATAAAAAATGGTTGAAAATGTCAAGTAATGTATTTCAGATAGAAAATGCAAAAAGCTAAGAAAATGCAAAAAGCTAAGACAACTATTAGATACAGACATACTTATTAAAACAAAAAGAGGGAATTGGAAAGGGGTATATATCACCCAAAGACAAACTTAAAAATAACCCTTTTTTCTCTAAACTTTTTAAATTTGGATTCATCAGGACTTAGTGCTGCGGAAAGACATATGTATCCAAAGAATGTACATAAGCCTAAAGTACTTTTGAAAGATATTCTAACAGGACAATGGAAAGGTCCTGACCCAGTGATTGTCTGGAGTCGGGGCCCTATGTGCTTCCACAGAGAGAACAGAAACCGATTTGGATTCCAGAAAGTCTAACTAAAGCAATTTCCACAGATCAAAAAATAGATAATTTGACTCATCCATAACAGCTGATATCCAGAACTCCAGTCCGGCCATTCTTACATCTATGACAGTGATTAACCAGGATGCTTTTTTCAATATCTATTTTATTATTGCATTTTTTCACATCATAAGGTTCTATTTTTATTTTTTGAGCTCATTCAAACCTAGGTTAATGGTTTTCTGACCAGTTTTATTTTTTGACTGTGGAGTTTTTAAACATTGCAATTGAGATTTCACCTAGATAAGTCTACAAGTCCTTTATTATTGTCTTATGTGTTGTACTCTTGTGTTTTGTGTTGTATGTCTGTATGTGCGTATGTCCATATTTCATATATGAGGAGCGCTCATGAGAAAATGGATCCGAATTATTTATTTTTCTATTCACGTGATTTAAATGGCTTAATTTAAATTAGGTAAACAGCTGTTAAGGATTGTTTTTAAAGGAGGTTAACAGATCTGTTTGTTGACATTCACCTTCCCTTTTCATTTTGTTTAATAATTCTTTTCAGGATAATGTCTCTTTAGCATCATTGCCAGAATTCCTATCTTTATCCCAGTGCCAATGAAGACAAAGATAAAACCAAACTACAGCTTCTATGATAGCTATCACAGTAAGCTGTATAAACTGATGCATCAATGAATGTAACTCAAGAAATAATGTTCAATAAAGAAGTCAACTTACTTTGGGAGGAAACGGACTTTGGGAGGAGACAAACATATTGATAGATTCCTCCGCTTTGAACTTCTTGCAGAACTTGCCTGGACTATGTAACTATCGTTTGGTGCAGCGAATTGTGGTAATGCTGGCATATCTTTGCTGATGTTGTCACCAGTGTTGCAATTTTTATTTCCTTGCCAGCGCACCCCATGTTAATTGTGGTAGTGCTATCATATCTTTGCTGATGGTGTCACCAGTGATGTAATTTTTCCAAAGGAGCTGTCAATTGGCTTGGTGTTGTGGCATTTCTGTATCCTCCTCCCTTCTGCTAGTGATGGTCTAAAATTTGGCGGCCAATGGCTATATGCTGGACCGGTAGTCAGTGACGGGTATGATCCAATTGCAGTGGTATCAACCTAAGACAGGAAGCTGACGCCTAAATGTCAGTTTTCCCATGACGAGTAAGAACCATATGTTGAATTGGACAACCTACCAGACACGGTCCTTAAGCCACATTAACCTCACTCCCCAACTGGCACCAAGGCCAAATTTGGGGGCCAACAGATGTGAGGCAAAAAACCTCACCCCCTACTGGTGCATAGACCTATCCACATGTATGGCTGCATGCTGGACCGGTAGTAAGTGACGGGTATGATCCAGGTGCAGTGGTATCTACCTAAGACAGGAGGCTGACGCCCAAAGGTCAGTTTTCCGATGACGGGTAAGAACCATATTTTGAATTGGGCAACCTACCAGGCACGGTCCTTAAGCCACATTACTTGTTGTTTAATTAATCAAAAGGGGGGAGATGCTGGGAGCCATTAGCCAAATAGGTATGACAATTTCCTTGCCAGCGTACCCCCATGCTGTTTAGTGGAAGGATTCCTGGAAAGAGACCTTGCTTAATGACCAGGGGAGATCCGTGTTTAGGGTGTTCCTGGTTTAGGATAATCGGAGATTAGGGTGTTCACGGTTTAGGAAAATTATTCCTGGCGGGAATAGGGCGTACCCTGCTGCCTGAGTTCCTCTTTAGTTCTTAGAGTCAGACAGAATAATTGGGAAACAGAAGCCCAGTGGAGGTGTGGATTTGGGCAGTGAACGTGGATTTCCCCAGAACGTGTTTGTAGACAGCCGGTGTGAGATCGGGAATAAAGAATTGCTGTTTGAATCTACAAAGCTGTGAGTGGCTCTTGATTTGTCCCCAGCCGAAGACTGCGGCATTCCACCATTTCTGGGAGCAATATTTTGAATACGTATAAATTAGTATTGGGGGTACAAATAGTGTACCCTGTGTCTATTAACATAGAGAATATGCATGAATACACCATACTGTGATTAAATAATATCTCTGGTTCCAAATTTAAATAATGGATTGAATTGATATCTTAAAATATACAGTAAATCGTATATGCATATACATACAAACATTCCAACCAGTTATACATCTAATGGTAATATTAGAGTTATGGTTTATCATGAAGTGTTGTGAGTTTTGCTTCAAAAGTGATTAAGGAAATCGAAAATAATGTGTTTGCCAAAGAGTCTCATGAAAAGACCAGTCTAGAAACATGGAGGAATACATGTTTTCTGAAGCAGGAAGTGATTGAAAGTGAAACAAATCCCTGTAAACTTGTGAACTTGAGGATGAAATACATATCCTATGATGTGAATAAACTGAGGATATAGTACTGTACCAGTGTTAAATAAAAATGAACTTCAAAATACACATCATGTCCCATAGAAATCTACTTGCATTGATGTTAAACTGGGTTAGTTACTGTAGAATTATTAGGATTTGTATGCACCATTCATTGAAGTTAGTTTTTAGTACTAGAAAAAAATATGTATTTCGGGTGGATGAATATTTCTGAGAATAATTTTGTGCAAAGTTGATTACAAATCCAGATACATGAACAAGAATGAATTAAGGGAGTGTATATATGACACATATATTTCATATTTTGAAAAATATGTGGAATATATATATATATATATATATATATATATATATATATATATATATACACACACACACATACACACACACACAAAATACACACACAGACATTAAATGTAGCAATATATATGCCAATCGCAATTCATCATGAAATATATATCATCCACAGATGCAAAATATTTAACTTACTGAACATGGATTTATGTATAATGTTGTTCACTAGGAAGCTCACACATAGGTTGAATTTTCAGTTCCAACAACATTTAGGAGGAGTGATCTCTTTTCATAATTTGTATCTGCCAAGTCAGCAACCTCACAAGAATGTACGTGTGATACTAGGTAGTATTCTATATGTGCATATAAAAATACATGTGCTGAATAGGCTACAGAGAAACGGGGACAGGAATTCAAATATTTGCTAACTTTAAAAACACATGGAGAACTATTTGAAAAAAAATTGAGTAGATTTATAACTACTACCCTATATAATGCAAAAGGCAAATCCAAATATACACCATGCCTCCTCTGAACTGCTTGTATTTCTATTCTGTTTGGGTTATTTTTCTCCATCATATTAGGATTAGTACTCAGAGGCTAGTAGGGTATGGGTTAGTGTTAGGGCTTCAGTATTTCGAGTGGAAAATTGGAAAATAAATTACACTTATAACACCTACAATGGTAAAATTGACGGAATCACTTCCTGGATCCATGCCTCTTAACTCAAGCCTGCGCCCTGTCCAGACTCTGTCTGGAAACTAGAAAAGAGTTGTAACCCTTTCAAATTGTGTATTTGCCATGTGGATCAGGCTATAGACTCTCCCCTTGGCCACCAGTAGTCCTAACGCTCATCAGCCCGTTCAGCAGCGATGACTGATCACAAATTCTACTACACAAGAAGTATTGTCTATCTCGCATACAGGCCCCTTAGAAACCTGGTGGCCATCTCTCCACCCATATATTTGTCAGCTGGATATATGTCTTTCCTGTTGGGATATCCCTGATGAAGAGGATCCCACTAAAATTCCATTAAATCCCTTCCGTATCATAGATAATGGGAACAAACATGGAACACAACAAATGACCCAATTAGAAGCAGAAATAGACCAAAGCTTAAAGACATTAAAAACCTCCATCACAGCTTTACAGGAATTTTTAACCTCTCTCTCTGAAGTTGTTTTACAGAACAGGCGAGTGTTGGACATCCTCTTCATGAGAGAAGGGGGCCTTTGTGCTGCATTGAGGGAAGAATGTTGTTTTTATGCCGACCATATTGGAATTGTAGAAGAATCTGTGAGTAAATTAAGAAGACGCCTTGAAGAACATCAATGAGATAGAGAGGCCCAAAAAGGGTGGTTTGAGTCTTGGTTCACACAGTCCCCCTAGTTAACTACGCTTTTTTCAGCCCTGGCCTGTCCATTGATAATCCTCATAACTGTAGGACCTGTTTGCTCAACCGTGTAGTTTCCATTCTCCAAGCTCAAATTGGACAAGTTAAACTTATGGTAATCAGACAAAAATATACCCCACTAGCAGACATAAAATGTGACACCACCAATGATCACCTTCATGATTAAAAGTAACCAGAAGAAGAAGTGGGGAATGAAAGGTTAATAAAATAGTTACTTGTCACTTCCTGTTTTTCTGTATGCTTAACAAAACTCTGTTGAAATCTTGAGAACTGTTTGCTAATCTTGTTCCCAGAATGTGCTGTCCCCAACTGCTAAGTTGCAGAATGTACTCCCTCACCGGGTTGCTTGCAAAGTGCCCACTTGCCCTGACTCATCAATAAATTTCCCTCCGAAAGTATATAAGCTCTGTTTAAGCTGTTCTCAGTGCTCTCTGCTCTATTCAAGTGAGCTCTGAACCCCAGCATGCTGGACCCCCAATAAACCCTTTGCTGTTGCATGAGACCGTCTCTTGTGGTCTCTTCCTCCGACGGTCGCCCGACATTTACATCTGGAGCATTAAGCGAGATCCGGCAGCGGCGGATAAAAGAACCCCAACAGGCTCTTCTCAGGGTAAGTAAGGTGCCTCTTTCTGGTTTCAGGTTTCATGTTAAGGCTTGGCAAAATGGCTATCGGTGAAGAAAGTGAGGTCTCTCCGAAGGTGGCTGACAGACGTGTCACAGAGCCATAGGCCGCGTCCCTGGGGGATGCCGTAGTGGACTCAGGAAATCGAGGATCAATAGTCTCCTCGACTCAGTGAAATTTTGTGGTGAGCCGTTTCTGCAGATTATGGTTGCCATTGCAAGATGGCACTGGGTCCACTGTGGTCTGTAACAAACAACTCCTTGTTTGGGAGAGTTGGTGCATGGTTTCTCAGCACCCTGTGAGAAAGTTCCACGTGGCAGCTTCGCATTGGGGCTTGGGATGCTTTATTAAGGCTGGGAGGGGCATCCGGCCAGGAATTAGAAGAAATATCAAGGGCCTGAATAAACTGCTGAAAGAAGATTCCTGAGTTGCGTCTTCCTTGCGGGCAAGGGGTCACGACAAGTGGTGCTGAAAACCCGGGAACCAGAACTTTCAGCAGTCAGGGGTGGTGCACCGGTTAGTCCTAGGTAAGTGGGACCCGCTATCAAAGCGGAGATTAGTCCCAGGTAATTGGGACCCGCTATCAAAGCGGAGATTAGTCCCAGGTAATTGGGACCCGCCATCAAAGCGGAGATTAGTCCTAGGTAATTGGGACCCGCTATCAAAGTGGCAGCTCCTCTATAAAGCCAGAGAGAGCATTACATCTTATTGCAGCTGCACTGTGTACTTTCACTCTTACTTTCACTTTTGTTTTTTGTGCGTCTTTTGTTGTGTCATGGGTGCCATATCTTCAAGTCCGCTTCTCCTGGCCCTTGATAACCTGTTACGTTCCAAGGGCCTAAAAGTGAAACGTAGTACTTTACAGAGATTTTTACAGAAGACAGATATTGCTGCACCGTGGTTTCCGTTCTCGGGCAGCTTTACTCTGCCTAGCTGGGATAAGTTAGGCACAGATCTTGACTTTGCTTCTGAGCAGGGCATATTAGAGGGTGGGGTGATACCCCTTTGGAAGATGATCCGTAGTTGCCTCGCAGATGGCAGATGTCAGGAAGCACTTACTAAAGGACAAGAGGTTTTAGAGCAATTACATGAAGAAAGATCAGAAATGGCAGGCAGTTAGGTATTTCAGGAGGGTGGGAGTGTGCGGAGCGAGAAACAGGGGAGGAGGCGATTGTCTCTGGCACGGAGTGAAATATTTCAGGAGGAAGGGAATGTGCAGAGCGAGAAACGGGGGAGGAAACGCTTGTATGCAGATCTCAGTACACTGCGCACACTCCCATGCAAAAGTGGGTCAGAAGAGGAGAAGGATGAGGAGGAGGAGCTCAGGAGACTGTCTCGGCAGCTAGGGAGTCTAACTATGGGAAAAGGGAACAAAAATAAACAGGAGCTCAAAAAAAAAAAAAAGAAAAAAAAAATGATCCTCCGGACCCGCCGCCGTACGGTGGGGGTATTTCGAGGAGAGTTTTCCATGCCCAAACATAGAGGGGGCTGTTAACATTTTTACTGATGGTTCCAAGTCTGGAATGGGAGCTTATGTAATTAATGACTCTCCCCCTATCCAGCATCAATTTGCTCCTGGAAATCCACAATGGGTAGAACTACAAGTTGTTATTGAAGTTTTTAAACAGTGTTCTTTTCCTTTTAATCTTATTTCGGACTCCAGCTATGTGGTACAAGCACTAAAAGTCCTGGAGGCCGTGGGAACTATTAGTGATGCCCACAATGTGTCTGTTTACTTTACTCAGCTTCAACAGCTTATCTCTAACTGCACTGCTTCTTTTTATCCAATGCACATCAGGGCTCACACCTCTCTTCCTGGTCCGTTATCCCAGGGGAATGCCTGTGCGGACTTAGCCACTAGAGGTCAATTGATATGCTTGGCTTCCTCCTTAGAGGGGGCTAAGTTGTTTCACCAAAACTTCCAGGTTAATGCATTAACGCTGCGCAGGCGTTTTTCCATTTCAAGAGCGGATGCTCGGCAGATAGTATTGCAATGTCCCCATTGTGTCACATTTCTTCATCCCCCTAATTATGGAGTAAACCCACGGGGATTAAAGCCATTGGTTGTTTGGCAAATGGATGTGACACATATACCTGACTTTGGTAACCTTAAGTATGTGCATGTTTCCGTTGATACGTGCTCTGGAATTATCCATGCTTCTGCTTTATCAGGAGAAAAGGCACGTAATGTCATTACTCACTGTTTAGAGGCATGGGCAGCATGGGGTGCACCTGCATCCCTTAAGACTGATAATGGACCTGCTTATACTGGCAGACAATTTACAGCTTTTTGTTCTACTATGGGAGTGCAACTTACTCATGGTTTGCCTTATAATCCTCAAGGACAAGGCATTGTTGAGCGTGCTCATCGCACCTTAAAGGAAACTTTACAAAAACAAAAAGGGGGAATAGGAGCTGAACACACATCTAAAGAAAGCCTGTCCTTAGCTCTCTTTACCATTAATTTTTTGAATTTGGATATTCATGGTCGCTCTGCGGCCGATAGACATGTGTCCCCTCAGCCCTCTGTGATTGGCTATGTTAAGTGGAAGGATGCTCTTATGGGCCAATGCAACGGCCCTGACCCCGTGCTGACATGGGCACGAGGATCTGTATGTGTTTTTCCCCAGGATCGTACGGAACCGTTGTGGGTCCCTGAATGCTTGACAAGAAGAGTCTCGACATCAACTGACCAGCAACAAGAGATACCACAACAATCCTGTGATGAGGATCTTCATTCTGCTAAGTGCTCTGGCTCTGGTGCTGGTGCCGATGGCACAGGCGACACCAATGCGGTGGTGGGCAGTGGCACGGGCATGGCCAATGCCGATGCCGGTTCATGGTAATTCTAGTGTCCTCCCCACTCTTTTTTCAACCTCATGTGAGATGTCTGCTCCCTGTGCCTCTCCTAGAGGGGACATGGAGCGAATTTTTAATCAATCTCAAGTTAATCTCACAGGAGTTTTTTGTTTCAGCCTTAGAAATGCTAATTGCATTAGCCTTAAGACCAAAAATTTGACTAACTGGGAGGACCCATTGCGGTCCAATCAGGTCTCAGGAAGCATTATCAGTGCTGTATTGAGCAAGGTAGCTTCGGGGAAGCAATCAGGCTCAGAGACCCCCGCAAACAGCAGCTCTGCTCTTAACATAACTACCTTGGCTATTATCTCCTAGGCACTATTCCCAGTGCCTCCTTCTTCTAGTAGTATTTATAATGCCACTCATTTCAAGGCCTCTCCTTACTGTTCCCCTAATCTTGATTTCCCCCCAACATTTACGCCTTGTCAGGATCATTCTTGGGAGAAACATCAAGTTGCTAAAGGTTTCTCCCTTTCCCCCTCTCTTAATAGGTATGTTTATAACTTTAACAATAGTGCCAGCTCCTCTACAGGAGTAGGTTGGTCCTGGTTTCAATGGCTGATTTCCAATGAAAAGGGGGCTTCAGCCGATATTTCTGCACTGGCTCAGTTGGTAGGAGCCAAAAGTTGGCTGGCTAATATTTCTGGCACTATTAGGGAAAGTGAACAAGGTAATAGACTTACATCTGTTTCATTCAACTCTCTGTTGTATAATGCCACATTGCCTGCTGCAATGGTCTGTGTCCAATCCCCCTTCTTATTTTTTTGGCTAAGGCCACCTCATCGGGGATGCTGGATTGTTCTCATACTACCTGTCTCTTATCTGAGTGTTGGAATGGTTCCTGGACTGTAGCAGTGATTATGAAAATTCCAACTTTCGTCCCAATCCCGGTCACTGCGGATGCTGATAAATTCCCTATTGTTGAGCTACTTAGAGTCCGCAGAGATTTTGGAATCACAGCGGCTATAGTGACAGCCGTGGAGGTATCTGCTGCTGCGGCGGTTACGGCCGGAGTGGCTATGGCCAATCAAGTACAAACTGCTGCCACCATTAATCAAGTTGTCCAACAAACTTCCACCATACTTGAATCCCAAAATACAATTAATCAACATATTTTGTCAGGGATTTTAGCTGCCAACCAAAGAATAGACTTACTCCAAGCTCAGGTAGAAGAATTGGCTGACTTAGTGCTTTTGGGTTGTGTTGACCAACGTACACATTTATGCATAACCTCTGTCAGATTTAATGATTCCAGGAATGCTTCCCGCATCATTGGCGAATATTTGGCTGGAAATTGGTCCATGGAAGCGGAAGACATGATCCAGTCTCAACTAACCCAGATAGCTGTCTTGAATAACACCCGTGTTGATCCCGTGACTCTGGGTCAATTCACCGATTGGATATCTTCTGCTTTTTCCTTTTTTAAAGAGTGGGTGGGGGTAGGCATTTTTGGTGCAATGTGTTGCTTCGGTATGTTTCTCTGTTTGTGGTTTCTCTGTTGCCTCAAGGCCCGCAATGCTCACGATAAGGCTATGATCATCCAAGCTCTTGCAGCTTTAGAAAATGGCAATTCACCTCAAGTCTGGCTTGCGCATCTTAAACAGTAAATCTTTGACATGGTCGTTGCACCCCAAGTTATTATAACATTGCACTGGGATCGGCATGTCTTTCCTCGTTATTCTCTTAGTGTTGGAAAGCCCTTGCACTCTGCCGGTCTTGCTGCCATTGCACGCAGGTGGGTTTCCACAGTAATGCTTCTCTATCACCTTAAAGTCCGTGCCTTTTTTTCAGGGTGCTGTCAACTCGTTTGTTGTTGTGTACAGCCACAGTTCAGCCTCAGCTGTCCCCCTTCGTCCACCTTCATCACGATACAGGATGCGAGGCAAGGCACTGCACATGAGTGATCCTTGAAGTGGACCTCAAGGAGAGCATGTCCTATTGCATGCGGGTTTGATGTCCACGCCCCGCCCCACGAAAAAAGGCGTCGGCTGATATGGCTTCAGATATGGGGAAGGGCCCTCCTTAGGACTGAGCCATACTATGCAGCCACTTCTGCACAGTGGGATAGGACCTCTACTCTCGCCTGTATTGTTTTCAGAAAACAGAAGGGGGGAACTGTGGTGAGCCGTTTCTGCAGATTATGGTCGCCATTGCAAGATGGCGCTGGCTCCACTGTGGTCTGTAACAAACAACTCCTTGTTTGGGAGAGTTGGTGCATGGTTTCTCAGCACCCTGTGAGAAAGTTCCACGTGGCAGCTTCGCATTGGGGCTTGGGATGCTTTATTAAGGCTGGGAGGGACATCCGACCAGGAATTAGAAGAAATATCAAGGGCCTGAATAAACTGCTGAAAGAAGATTCCTGAGTTGCATCTTCCTTGCGGGCAAGGGGTCGCGACAAAATTTTGTTTCGGATTCAGTTTTGCCAGCCCATGAGTTTTTGCAGGCTATTCAGTCCTGGTCTCAGTATTGGACTTCCATTGATTGTCTTTATTGTCTTGTCTTCTCTGTGTCGTGTGTCGTTGCTTTCACTGTTTGTGTATCTTTCATTATGGAACAGAGCACTTCAATACCTCTGTCCCTGACCCTTGATCACTGGACCAAAGTCCGCTTAAGGGCTCAGAATCTTTCTTTTTCAGAAAAACACCGGACCTGGCAGAATCTCTGTGCCTCAGTATGACCCACCTTTGGAGTCAGATGGCCCCCAGAAAAATCTTTCTACTTACCACTAATTCGAAAAGTCAGACATATTGTCTTTCAGCCTGGGCCACGTAACCATCCAGATCAACAGCCATATATCTTAATTTTTCAGGACCTCTGCAAATCTCCTCCTCCATGGGTGAAGTCTTTCCTTGTCACTGCCACTGCTCCTACTCCTTCCCCCACGATTCTATCTCTCAAATCCTCTGTTCCTCCTCCTCCACCCTTTGTTGTCCCTGAGTCTCAAGACTCTACTGGACTCTCCTCCCCATTCTTATGCCCTTCCCTCTTCCTCCAACCCCCAACACACTCTAAGTGATTTCATTGTTGCTGAATCAGTCTCTCCGCCATTGGAGGAAGCTCGGCCGACCCAGCGACCCCCAGATGACTCCCCTGTGGCACACACAGCCCCTCCTTCCATGGAGGAAGCTAGCTCGACTAAAAGAACTCAAAGAATTTGGTGGCGTTTTCACACCTGCCTACTTGGGATGACTGCCAACGACTCCTAGGGACTCCCTTCATGACAGAGGAACAAGAGAGAAACCTCCTGGAAGCTAGAAAAAAATATCCTTGGACCAGATGGGCGACCAACACAACTTCCCAAAATAATCAAAGCCGGCTTCCCCTTGAACTGACCCAACTGGGACCCCAACACCTTTGAAGGTAGGTAGCATCTGTCCACTTATTGCCGGGCTTTAGTAGTGGATTTCCAAGCGGCCGCTAGGAGACCAATTGATTTGGCCAAGGTAAGAGATATTATTCAAGGGCCTGATGAATATCCCTCTATGTTTCTAGAGAGAATTATGGAGGCATATAGGAGACATACTCCTTTTGATCCTCAGGCAGAGGATCAAAAGGCATCTGTCACAATGGCCTTTATTGGGCAAGCTGCCCTGGATATTAAAAGAAAGTTACAATGCTTAGATGGATTACAATATATGACTTTGAGAGATTTAGTAAGAGAAGCCAAAAAAGTATACTATAGGAGAGAAACTGTGGAAGAGAAAGAACAAAAGAGGGGAAAAAAGGGAGCAAAGTGAGGATGAGAGAAGCAAAAGACAGACTAAGGCATTGACTAAGGTCCTGGTAACAACAAAAAATAGGCCAGAAATTAAGAATCAGGGAGACAGGTAGGGATACCTGGGCCCCCACCAAAAGCCACCCTTGGCCTCAGATCAATGTGCGTACTGTAAAGAAAAAGGACACTGGGCCAAAGAGTGCCCTAGAAAGAGACAGCCATGCCACCAGCCATTCTGACTCTGGTGGATGACTAAGAAAGTCGGGGCTCAGATCCCCTCTCCGAGCTCAGGGTAACTTTTGAAGTGTAGGGGACCCCTGTAAACTTTGAAGTGGATACAGGGGCAGCATACTCAGCACTTAAGGCCCCATTGGGCCCTCTATCAAATAAAAGGTCTTTAGTTCAAGGAACTAACGGCAGTAAATATCGGGCTTAGACAACTAAGAGGACTATGAACCTGGGAAAAGGAAAAATCCATCACTCCTTCCTAGTAATCCCAGAATGCCCGGCCCCATTGATGGGCACAGATCTGCTCAACTTTTAACCCTTATAGGCCCCCAAGTGAAATTTCTAAATCCTTCAGTAAAAACTCCTATAGTCACGGCTTTAACTATTACAGTAGAAGATGAACGTGAACTCTTCACACCCCCCAAGACTGATCAAACAGGCAAGCTACCCCAGAAATGGATAACAGTTTACCCAGATGCCTGGGGAAATACTGCTGGGTTAGGCCTAGTGGTGAAACAATCTCCAAAAACAGTGGAGTAAAAAACTTCAGCCTCCCCTATCAATGTCAAACAATATCCTCTGAGCAAAAAAGCTAAAGATGGGATAAGGCCCCATATTCAGAAATATCTGGCCTTAAGGGTCCTAAGGCCCTATTAATTGGCCTGGAACAATCCTGTGCTACCAGTAAAAAAAAGCCAGGAACTGGGGACAATCGCCCTGTTAAAGGCCTAAGAGAGATCAACAACAGAGTGCAGGACATTCACCCCATGGTACGTAATCCGTACAATCTGCTTAGCACTCTGAACACTGAGCGGAAATGGTATATTGTTCTGGACTTAAAAGATTATTTCTTTTGCTTGCCTCTGCATAAAGATAGTCAGTTGCTGTTTGCTTTCAAGTGGGTAGACCCAGAAACTGGAACGTCTGGTCAAATAACTTGGACTAGATTCCAACAGGGATTCAAAAACTCGCCCTCTCTCTTTGATGAAGCCCTCCACAGAGATCTCAACAACTTCAGAACTATGCACCCTGAAGTCACCCTGCTTCAATATGTGGATGACCTGCTACTGGCAACCAACACCAAGGAAAACTCTGAGTCTGGGACCCAAGCACTATTATCCAAGCTTGCTGAACTCGGGTATTGAGCTTCTGCCAAAAAGGCCCAAATTTGCCAGCAAGAAGTAATCTTCCTGGGCTATTCCCTTAGGGGTGGTAAATGATGGCTCACTGAGCCCAGAAAACAAACCGTTGTGGAGATACCACCCCCATTTAACAGGAGACAACTCAGAGAGTTTCTTGGGACTGCTGGCTTTTGCAGGTTATGGATACCTGTGTTTGCATCCTTAGCTGCTCCATTATGCCCGCTGTTAAAGGGAGATGTCCAATTCCAATGGGCCCCTAAGCACCAGGAAGCTTTTGATAACATCTAAGGACACTGACACTGAACTCCTCAACTTCACTGAGCCCAGCCTGCAATTTCAGAAAGCCCTACACTACGTTAAAAATGTACATCAACTCAGTCACCTTGGTTAAAAGAAACTGCAGGCATTCCTGAAGGATCAAGAACATGGTTTTCGACTAAGTGATTCACAGTGAAAGGAGATAGCTGAATTGGTAACAAAAGCCTGTCGGGTCTGTCAATTAGTTAATGCTTACCCTTCCATGCTTCTTGCAGGAAAGCACCTATGAGCAACCAGACCAGGAATTGTTGGAAGTGAACTTTACTGAAATTAAGCATGCAAGGTATGGACTTAAATATCTCCTAGTCTTTGTAGATACATTTTAAGGATGGATTGAAGCCTTCCCCACAAAAAAAAAAAAAAGTCGCAAAATGTAGTCAAGAAATTCCTGAAAAATATTTTTCCAAGATAAGGCATGCCTAAGGAAATAGGGTCTGATAATTGAACAGCATTTATGGCCCAAGTAAGTCAGGGGTTAGCCAGGACCCTGGGGATTGATTGGAAGTTACATTGCGCTTATAGACCCCAGAGCTCAGGCCAGGCAAAACAAATAAATAGAACCATTAAAGAGACCTTAACGAACTTAAGCTTAGAGAACGGTATATAAGATTCGTCTATGCTCCTGCCTTATGCACTGTTTCATGCAAGAAATACTCCCTCTGTTTCTTAGTGTAACCTCACCCGCTATGAAATTCTCTATGGTTCCCCTCCTGCAGTAAGGGACCTAAATCCAACACTAAGACCTAATGATCCCTTCCACACCCCCTTGCTTGACAGAGTAAAAGCTCTTGAAAGAACTCAGTGATACCTGGGTAAACAGCTGGCCACTGCCTACCAACCTGGGGACAAGGGGACTCCACATCGATATCAAGTAAGAGACTTCCTCTACGTAAGACAATATCAGGTGTCATCCCTGGAAACCCGCTGAAAAGAACCATACCAGGTGCTACTTTTAACACCTACAGTGGTAAAAGTAGGCGGACTCACTTCCTGGATCCATGCCTTTCACCTAAAGCCTGCGCCCTTTCCAGACTCTGGCTGGTAACTGGAAAAGAATAGTAACACTTTCATATTGCGTATTCACCATGTGAATAAGTCTATAGATTCTCCCCTTGACCACCAGTAGTCCTAACACTATTCCGCCCATTCAGCAGCAATAGCTGATCACGAATCCAACTAGACAAGAAGTATGGTCTATCTCGCATACAGCCCCCTTAGGGACCTGGTGGCCCTCTCTCCACCCATACATTTGTCAGCTGGCTATAGGTGTTTCCTATTGGGATATCCCTGATTAAGAAGATACCACTAAAATTCTATTAAATCCCTTCTGTACCATAGAAAATGGGAACAAACATTATGGATGTAGAGACACGCGAGCCAGATTCAGGTTGGCTAGCCTAGATTAGTATATTTGCCCAGCAGACTATCAAAACCACAAACAGCCATGGCTGTTTGGGGGGGAAAGCCGACTTCTTCTGTAATTCATGGGGATGTGAGCATACAGGGGCTGCCTGATGGAACTCAAACTCTTCATGGAATTCAGTACACAGCATTGGCCATATTACCAATTAGACAACCAAAACTTATAGCCCCCAGAGCGGTCTCTAGATCTCTGTGTGACCTTTTTAACTTCTGCAACTGCTCAAAAGGGTGAATGAAGATTCCCCTATGTGGAGGCCTTTTCCCTCCTTCGCTCACATCGTGAACTATGCTTCTCCAATAGATCCTCACACTCAGCCTTCTGCTCCAGACTCTCTGCTGTCACTCCCACATCAGCAACCTGATTTCTCCCCTCCAATTACTAGATCAAAAACCAAAACCTCGGTTCTCAGACCATTGCCCCCTTGCTGAGGTAGCAGGTACTGAGGTACCTCTCCACCACTCACTCCTTTCTTCTCCTTCAGGGCCCACACTGGGTCCCACCAGGTCCTTTTACCAGCTAACCCAAATCTCAAACCAGCTGAGAAAAGCCCTCAGACCAATATCCAAGATGTAATAAAAATAGCTTTTAAAGTTGCTTTGTCATCACTGAAAACAGGTTACTAAGAATTTAAAGTCCCTCACAGGCTTATTGGGATACTCACTCCATATTCCCCTCAGCTCTATCTGTTCTACTGCACAAGTTTTTCTTGCTAGGAAAATCCCAAAATCCTTTCCCATTATTCTTTTACATCTCTCCTTCCTCATTCTCAGATCCACGGAGCTGCTCTCACACCCCACCTTCCCCGTCTTCCCCTCTGTACCAGGCCCACAGAAAAGTCTTAACTGACCTTCTCCAGAAGTCTTCACCATGGCTGACTTTAGGACTTTCAGCAAAAGAGTCCCTATGAAAGAGTTCAATGTAGATAAACTTTTTCTTTTCATGTTGCCTGTTCTACTTGGCAACTGGCATGAAAAATTAGCACTCCTTAGCTAGAAACTCACTTACTGGTTTTTCACAAAATATGTGAACAAGGCCCCTGGCCTTGAGCTGGGGCTTCATAGAGATGGCTACATTTCTAAGATAAAGAAGTTACCAACTGGGCTCCAATGTAACAGCTGGCAGGGAGAAAATAAAAAAGAGAAGAAAAAAGCTCTAGTTCAAGGGACACAACAAATGACCCAATTAGAAGCAGCAGTGGACCAAAGCATAAAGATATTAAAAACCTCCATCACAGCTTTACAGGAATCTTTAACATCTCTCTCTGAACTTGTTTTACAGAGCAGGCGAGGGTTGGACCTTCTCTTCATGAGAAAAGGGGCCCTTTGTGCTGCATTGAGGGAAGAATGTTGCTTTTATGCCGACCATACTGGTTGTAAAAGAATCTATGAGTAAATTGAGAAGA
This sequence comes from Callospermophilus lateralis, assembly GCF_048772815.1. NCBI lineage: Eukaryota > Metazoa > Chordata > Mammalia > Rodentia > Sciuridae > Callospermophilus > Callospermophilus lateralis. The sequence continues at coordinate 6,005,919 of NC_135316.1, read as the reverse complement.
CGCCTTGAAGAGCATCAACGAGAGAGAGGCCCAAATAGGGTGGTTAGAGTCTTCGTTCACACAGTCCCCCTGGTTAACTACGATTTTATCAGCCCTGGCCAGTTCATTAATAATCCTCATATTATTGCTAACTGCAGGACACTGTTTGCTCCACCGTGTAGTTTCATTTCTCAAAGCTCTAATTGGAAAACTTAAATTTTGGTAATCAGTCAACCATATACCCCACTAGCAGACATAAAATGTGACACCCCACAATGATCAATTCTATGATTAAAAGTAACCAGAAGAAGAGGTGGGTAATGAAAGGTTAATAAAATAGATACTTTTCACTTCCTGTTTTTCTGTATGCTTAACAAAACACTGTTGAAATCTTGAGAACTGTTTGCTAATCTTGTTCCCAGAATGTGCTGTCCCCAACTGCCAAACTGCAGAATGTACTCCTTCACCAGGTTGCTTGCAAACCCCCCACTCGCACTGACCCATCAATAAATTTCCCTCCCTGCCATCACCAAGTTAAGTATATAAGCTCTGCTTAAGCTGTTTTAAGGGCTCTTTGCTCTATTCAAGTGAGCTCTGAGCCCCAGCATGCTGGACCCCCAATAAACCCTTTGTTGTTGCATGAGACAGTCTCTTGGTTGTCTCTTCCTCCGACGCTAGAACAACTTTACATTAGTACAATCATAAGTGTGACCTTTCCTTTTTGTGTCCAGAATATTACTGAGATAAAATGTATATGTAGATCAGGTGACATGAGTATTTCTTCCACTATTTCTTGGAGCAATATTTTGATGATAAAAAAAATAGTATTGGGGGTACAAACAGGTGTACCCTGTGTACCCTGAGATAATGTATGAATAGACCATACTGTGAATAAATAATATAATTAAATTGACCTTTAAATAATAGATTGAATTGATATCAGAAAAAATACAGGAAATCTTATATTGATATACGTACATTCATTTTAACGAGTTATACATCTAATGGTAATATTAGGCTTATGGTTTATCATGAAGAGTGTGAGAGTTTTGCTTCAAAAGTCATTATGGAAATTCAAAATAATGTGTTTGAAAAGAAGTCTCATGAAAAGACCAGAAAACAAACATGCAAGAATACATGTGTTCTGAAGCAGGAAGTGATTGAAAGTTAAACAAATGCCTATAATTTTGCTAACTTTTGGATGAAATATATATCCTATGATGGTGAAGAAATTAAAGAAGTAATAATGTACCAGTGTTGAATAAAAATTAATATCAAAATGTACATCATGTTCCATAGGAATCTACTAGCATTGATGTTAAAATGGGTCAGTTACTGTAGAAATATTAGGATTTGTATGCATCATTCTCTGAAGTTAGTTTTCAGTACTAGGAAACAATAATGTATTTCAGGTGGATGAATATTTCTGAGAATAATCTTGTGAACATTTGATTATAAAACAATGTACTTGAACGTGAATGAATTTAGGGAGTGCATATAAGACACATATATTTCATATTTTGAGAAATCTGGAGAGTGTATATATATATATATATATATATATATATATATATATATACACACACACAAAACACACACACAGACATTAAAAAGAAGCAATATATATGCTAATCGAAATTCATCATGAAATATATATCATCCACAGATGCAGAAATATTTTTTTTTACTGAACATGGATTTATGTATAATGTTGTTCAACGAGGAGGCCAACCCATAAGTTGAATTTTCAGATCCAACAGGGTTTTGGAGGTGTGATCTCTTCTCACAATTTGTATCTGCCAAGTCAGCCACCTAACAAGAATGTACGTGTGATACCAGGTAGGATTCTATATGTGCATATAAAAATACAAGTGCTCAATAGGCTACAGAGAAAGGGAGACAGGAATTCACATATTTGTAAACTTGAAAAACACATGGAGAACTATTTCAACTAAAAATTTACTGATTTATGTAATAAATCATATTGTATTACATATTGCCCTATGTAATACAAAAGACAACTCCATCTATACACCATGCCTCCACTGAATTGGTTGTATTTCTATTCTGTTTGGGTTATTTTTCTCCATCATATTAGGATTAGTAGTCATAGTCTAATAGCACATGGGTTATGATCATAGATTCAGTATTTCGAGTGGAAAATATGAAAATTAATCCAATGTGTATGCAAATGTGTGCTACACAAAAGTCTTCCCACTCTCATCCAGAACAATGCCTTGACATTACCTTCGCTCCAAGTAAGACACAATCTGAGAGGAAGAGTTAGAAAATCTGTGAATATATATATGGAATGGAAAATGCTCTGGAGTTCACAACCTTGGAAGTGGTAGAGGAGTTTCCAAAAATAAGGTAAATGGTCAACACTCCACAAACATGGAGCTCTGATGGCCTAAAGACTTCTGGAGAAACTGCCTCTCAGGTTGGGCACTTGAAATATATGTTGTCAGGAGCTTTAGCTTCCTTTGTAGTGAGACCATCAAAGCTCAGTCTGCATCCATGTGACATGGAGGACATGGTATCTTATTTTCCAATGTATATAAGGCAGCAGTGTGAATTCTCTCTTTATAGGTAAATTGTTGCCACTGCAGACTTAGTGTCACCCCGTGTGGACTGTGAAGCCATTTGGTCATCCTCCACTTTTGGTAGTGTTTCTTGCTGCTGCACTGGGAGTTTGGTTTTTGCTTCATGAAATACAAGGAGATCAACTGGGAAAGAGTGCTGGAGGGAGATCTGTCACGTGTGGTGGGTCAGGGTGTGCAGGAGAATGCACCAAACAGGCTTCTAACCCACATAGCTTGCCCACTTGTCCATAGCAACCTGATTCTGAACATTGCCCTGAAACATCTCCACATAACAAGATACCTTTACATAGAAGGGTCTTCTGGCTGCACCATGTAGGTTCCAAGCTATTTGGAAGCCAACGGCAGATCCACATGGCCCCACCTCAGATGTATTATCACATACCTTCACACCACAGCTCTAGGATCACTACTCAGCAGGCTCTAACTTACTGGCATCTCTGTTCTCCGTCATTTTCATGGAACCCAGTCAATCAAGGCACTCTCTCGTACACTCATGATCAGCAACAGGACGTCCAACGGTTCTCCAGTGCCACCTGGTCATGGGAATTTCAAAAATTTTACGGTATTTATCTAGCCATTTTTTAGGATGAAGTTGGAGGCACTGTGGGATTCAATACATTCAGAAATCATTAAGTGTTGAGGAAGCTCATTTCCATGAAAACTCTGGAGAACTCTCTCAGGCAAGGCTTCCCAAAGATTGGCAAAAAGGTCACATGAAGCCAGGCCCATTGAGGTCTAAAATGTGAGGTCCATGTGTGGTATGACTCTCACCTATGGCTTCCAAGTCTTTCAGAAAAAAAATCATGTGATATCCTAGATATGATTCCCAGTTCTCTGTGGAAAGACACCCTGGGCCTAGATCTCAGTTTCCAAGGGCGACTCTCATGCGTGGCCTCCTAAAATCACAACACAATTCATGTCAATAATTCTCTGAGGTCAGTTGCAGAACTCAGTCTCTAAGGGGAATCACACCAGTGTTTAAGCCCAGGTTGACCCAGTCATCTCTTCCAACCACCACACAAATGACCACAATCAAAACCAAAACACTCCCACATGGCACTCATCTTCTTACATATTGACACTCCTCATACCTTTTGGCTGGAGGTTTCCATGAGGGGCGCAGACCAAGACAGTGTCGAGAATAAGCTCCCTTGCCCCTAATTTGCCTAAAGTCTGGGTTTCCTGGACACGCTTCCTGTGAAACAAGAGTGATCAATTAGGCCTGCAGTTAATACTGCTCTGCTTCTCAAATTTGAGGCTTACTGACTGTCAGATATAGAATCATTATGCAAATTGGAGTCATGAGAAAACCCATGCCCATATGGTCTAGCCTCTGTAGGGCTTTGAAGAACTCATTTGAATAAAAGGATCCCTATTGTCACTTGATGGAAGTCAGGAACCTAACAGAAAAAAGCAAGAGACTTCATACACAATGCATGATCTTTTTGGCATTTTCGTTTGGGATGCACACATGGGTTCTTTCGTTAGATCCATCAGGTGCAGAGAATCTAAGCCACAGTCTCACACAGGGCCAAGAGGCTGATTCAGACACATTCCTTTCCAAAGCAATTAAGCAAAGAACCACAGGTGATGCCCATTCATTTCTATTTGAAACTGTTTTCTTCAGGCTTCACAAAGGGGTGGCCTGAGGCAAAGACCTTCCTGACATTCAGGGCAACAGAACAATAGGTAAGCAAATGGCCCAAAGCAGGGTTTCTCCCCTGAGACTTTACTTGTCACACTGATATCTGAGTTATCTGAGATGCTCGCCATTCCCTTCAGCTATCCAGGACATGGCCATGTCACAGAGCTTGGAGGTGGTACATATCTTGGACACAAAACCATGAGCCTATTCTGGAGAGTGGCCAGATTTCAGTAAGAAAACAGGAACTTAGGAAGATAGTAGGTGTTGCCCATCCATAAGTCAAGCCCAGTCCATTCATAAATTGGGCAAGTTGAATTTTTGGAAGCTTTCTACTAGACAGAAAACATCCCTTTATGCTTTCTCTTTTCTAATGTCTACAACCGCAGACACAGTGGAAACACTTGCCTTGTCAAATGACTTTCTAGAAAGAGTCCACTACAAACCAAACAAACCGCTTTTCATACCTATTCTCAGAACAGGGGACAAAACCACAAATTCACACCCAAATCTATAAAGGCACCTACTTTTCACAAGTAGGTCTGTGACTATCCGGAGTGTTATCTGATTAGTCGGCCATACTATGTTCCCCCAGAATTGCCTCTCCTGTCTCAAGTCGGGACCCCTTGGCCAACTCTTTGAAGTTGTCAGGAGACTGCTGTGAGCCACTACCTGCTTTCTCAGGAAAGGCCACTCTTCAGAACTCTCTTGGCATATTGCCATCCTCACATCAGTAGGTACCAAGAAAGACTGACTCTGACCTTGGTAAATCCAAACAAGTGAGGGCACTTTGACTGGGACTGGGACTGGCTCTGGGTGCCTGCCTTCCTGGATCCCAAGTTCAGAGAGTTCCATCACCCAGGAAGTGACATAGGTCACTTTCTTCAGGAACTGAATGAGGTCACTGCCTTGGCAAGCACTTTGTCCTAACAGTTGCTTCAAAGGGTCCCAATAGATGGAGGCTGCCCCTACATTCTGTGAAACTTTCACAAGTTAGAATGGTATATAAACCATAGGCACCCAGGAGCAGCTATCGACACAGGCCTGGTTTGCTCCATCTTCTCTACATATAGAAGAGATAGACTGCTTCAGACACACCCCTTCATTCTGACCTGGTTGTTTGTCATGGAAAATGACTTTTGCTCACTCAGGTCCTTCATAGCTGTCTATATCTTCTCCAGGGTATCATTTGTGCATGGACCTTTGAGGTTCCCAGCAGGTGGAAGATCTCCTACATTCCTGTATTGTAAGACCAACTCTATAAAGTCTCTTCTGTAAAGTTAGATTGAGGGAAGAGTGTATGATTCGGGTTAATAACATGTTTGATTTGGGTTAGGAATCATTCTGCTGGATGAATAATGGTATTGGGTACCTGCAATATTTATAAGTATATAGAGGTGAAATATATGTATGAAAACTGAAATCTAGGTAAGCTTTGAAGCACAGATGGACATTGGGTACTTGATTGGGATACTTAGCTTTGAATTATGTTCGGCACAGATGTCTCAGATAAATCTATACACAATGGCATAGGACCTTGTACCTTGGATGATTGAATATCGAAAAGAATATCCAGTCAGAAAAGGATAGTCAGTAGGATTAGGAAGATAGTTGGTAGGATTACAAAAAAGAGTGAGTATAGGATTTGGACAAATGTTCTTTAGCAATAGGGTTTCAGGTAGAGAGAAAATGTAAATGTCAGCACATGTGAAGAGTCAGTCACAATGATGAACAAGGGAAAATATGTAGGAAAGCAGATATCAATAGAGACACTAGGAAATCAGGCAAATATAAAGTGAGTGATAGCAATAGTTATTTTCAACAGCCTTGAGGTTGAATATATAATCTTAGGAAGAAACAAACATGTAGTCACCAATAGAATTGACATTTGTGAGCATTAGGCAACCTGGACATGGGTGACTTCCATAATACATACTCACATTCCATTTAGGCTTTGGTAATATTGTAAGTGTGACTTTGTATGTTGTGGGCAGAATATTACTGTTATAAAATGTATATGTAGATCAGGTGACATGAGCATTTCTTCCACCATTTTTGGGAGCAATATTTTGAAGAGGTATAAATTAGTATTGGGGTACAAATAGGTGTACCATGTGTGTATGAATATGGTGATAATGCATGAATAGACCATACTGTGAATAAATAATATAACCGGTTCTAACTTTAGAAATTGAAATAAAGTGATATCTAAAGATACACAGGAAATCTTATATTGATATATATACATTCATTCCAACCAGTTATAAATCTAAAGGTAATATTAGGGTTGTGATTTATCACAGAGAATGTGTGAGTTTTGCTAGAAATTGATAATGGAAATTGAAAATAATGTGTTTGTAAAGAAGTCTCATGAAATGACCAATCAAAACCAAGGAGGAATACATGTGTTCTGAAGCCAGAAGTTATTGAAAGTGTAACAAATGTCTGTAAATTTTTGAACTTGTGGATGAAATTTATATTCTATGATGTACAAAAACTGAAGAAATAGTAATGTACCAGTGTTAGATAAAAATGAACGTCAAAATACACATCATGTCCCATAGGAATCTACTTGTGTTGATGTTAAACTGGGTCAGTTACTATAGAAATATAAGGATTTGTTTGCACCATTCACTGAAGTGAGTTTTCACTACTAAAAAACAAATATGTATTTTAGGTGGATGAATATTTCTGAAAATAATCTTATGAAAAGTTGATTATAAAACCACATGCATTAACATGAATGAATTTAGGGAGTATATAATAAGACACATATATATCATATATTGAAATATCTAGAGACTGTATATATATATATATATATATATATATATATATATATATATATATACAGAATACAAACAGAGAGACATTAAAAAGTAGCAATATATCTGCCAATCAAAATTCATAGTAAAATATATATCATCCACAGATCCAAAAATATTAATTTAACTGAACATGTATTAATGTATAGTGTTGTTCAACTAAGAAGCACACTCATAGTTCGTATTTTCAGTTCCAAAAGCGTTTTGGAGGAGTGATCTCTTCTCATACTTTGTATCTACCAAGTAATCCACCTCACAGGAATGTACGTGTGATACCAGGTAGGATTCTATATCTGTATATAAATATACATGTGCTGAATAGGCTATAGATAAAGGGAGATAGGAATTCACATATGTGTTAACTTTAAAAACACATGGAGAACTATTTCAACAAAAAATTAACAAGATTTATAACTCCTACCCTATATGATTCAAAAGGCAAGACCAACTATACACTGTGCCTCCTCTGAACTGCTTTTATTTCTATTCTGTTTGGGTTATTTTTCTCGATCATATTAGGATTAGTATCAGACTCTAGTAGGATATGGGTTAGTGTCAGGGAATCAGTATTTCGAATGAAAAATTGGAAATGAATCCAATGTGTATGTAAATATGTGAAACACAGAAATCTTCCCACTCTCATCTAGAACATGCCTTGCCAATACCTTCGCCCCAAGTAAGACACAATTAGAGGAGAATAGTTAGAAAATCTGTGAATACATATCTGGAATGGAACATGCTCAGGAGTTCACAATCTTGGAAGTGGTAGAGGAGTTTCCAAAGTAAGGGACAGGGTAAACACTCCACAAACATGGAGGCCTCCTGGCCTAGAGACTTCTTGAGAAACTGCCTGTGAGGTTGGGCACTTGAAATATATGTTGTTGTCAGGAGCTTTAGCTTCCTTTCTAGTCAGACCATAAAAGCTGGGTCTGCATCTATGAGACCTGGAGTACATGGTTTCTTATTTTCGATTGAATATGAGGCAGCAGTGCTGAATTCTCTCTTTGTAGGTAAACTGTGGCCACTGGGGGCTAAGTGTCACCCCGTGTAAACTGTGAAGCCATATGGTCATCCTCCATTTTCGTGTTGTTTGTTGTTGCACCACTGGGAGTTGGGTGTTTGCTTCTCGAAATACAAGGAGTTCAACTGGGACACAGTGCTGGAGGGAGTTCTGTCACATGTGGTGGGTCAGGATCTGCAGGAGAATACAAGAACTAGGCTTCTATCCCACATAGCTTGCCCCATTGACAATAGCAACCTGATTCTGAACAATGTTCTGAAACCTCTCCATATAATAAGATGCCTTTACATATAAGGGTCTGCTGGCTTCACCATGTCAGTCACAATCCATTTGGAAGCCAATGGTAGATCCACATGGCCACACCACAGTTGTTTTATCACACACCTGCCCACCATTGCTCTAGGCCCACTCCTCAGCAGGATCCAACTTTCTGGCATCTCTGTTAAACACTATTTTCATGAAAACCAGTCAATGAAGGCACTGTCTGGTATACTCATTGTTTGGAGAAGTATAAATGGCAGCCATACCCCAGAGAAAAACCCAACATGGCGCCTAAGGACTTCTTCTTCCTACCTTCTAATTTTCTGCAGTGGCGTGAAAAGTTTCTGCCTGTGTGAACTCTCCTGCCTGTGCCAATTTCAAATCTCGTTGGCTGGGAACCTTAGCCCCAATGAGAACTAATTCCTAGGCTCCAGAGCTGATATCTGAAAGAACTTGATAATAAACGGGTTGCCTGTCATTTATCTAAGCCCTTACATCTCCCCCTTAGTTCTATATAAGCACACAGCTTTTTGCAATAAAATTGGAATTCTCCCAGCTAAGTGTTTTTGCATGGGGAGTTCTTTCATTCTGGTGCCCCATGTGAGGATACAGGTGAGCTCTTTCCAACAAGAGCCCCGTCCCCCGCTCCGCCTAGACACTCCGCCCTAGTCCGCTATTTTCAGATGCCGGCTTCCTGAACTCACAACTGATCTGATGTATTTAAGGCTCCCCTGACCCTGGCTCGCCAACTCCCTTCGGGCTACCACTGGTTTTGTGTCCATGATTGTCTGGCACACTCCAGACGCCCGGTAGGGGGTAGGGAATTCCTCCAACTAAGACTTTTACTGGTCGCAGTGGACCCTCTGGTGATCCGTTTCCCTTTGGGGCATGAGGCTTCTGAGTTTACACGAGAGACTGTGGTTTTTCCTCCTCCAATGCCGCTGCCGCTGCAGGCTAGAGTTGCTGTTTCCTGCTGTGCTGCTGGGTCTTGCTGAAGCTGCCTCTCTGCTACGGAAAAACTGAACTCCCGGCCTGGAAATGCATTCTGCCGGAGCCGAAGTTCTGTTTTCATTACTGACTTCTTCCGCTGCCGTCTAAAACTTTCCTGTGTCAGGTTGCCCGTGGCTCCAACCCCATTGGGTCTCACAGATCGCACTTCACTGGTGACGACCAGGTAGTGCCCTCTGTATTTCCTCACAATGGCTGGTCATTTTGGGGATGCCCACCTGACCCCCATTCGCCTGAGCTTCCTGGAAGCCGTTCCAGCCTGGGTTTTCTCTTTGTCTCTCTCAATTACTCTTATTCCCTCTCTCTCTCTCTCTTTCTCTCTCTTCCATCTCTCCCTGTGACTATGGACACCTCTTTGTCTGTACCTGAAGCCTCACCTCTCAAATGTTTAATACAAAATCTGGCCACACTTTCCCTCACACCAGACATCAAGCCCAAACTTCTAATCAAATTCTGTACCCAAGATTGGCCTACATATCCACTGGATAATGGCAATCATTGGCCTCCAGAAGGCTCCTTAGATCCAAACCTCCTCCGGGACCTTTTTCACTACTACCAGCATCTGAAAAAGTGGAGGGAGATTCCTTGCATTGAAAGTTTTAGCCTTCTCGCACAGCACCCTGATCTCTGCTCCTCCCGCCCTTCCTCTCAGGACTTCCTTGCTTGCAAACCCCTCTCTTCCACTACTTCTACTCCTGACTTCGCAGATTCTTCCTCATTTGACCCAGCAAATGAACCCCCACCTTATCCCCCAGCCCCATCTGCCCCTTCTCTCCCACTATACCCTCCTCTTCCTCTTCCTGATTCCACGGATCCTCAGTCTTCTGTTTCATCCCCCTCCCCTCCACCCTCTTCTGCCTGCTCCACCTCCTCCTCCTCCACAGAGACATTCGCTTCCCCTCCCTCTCCTTCCTGTCCTCCGCCTGCCTCTTTCAGTCCTCCTGTTACCAGGTCTAAGGGAAACCTTCCCACCCCCAAGACAATCGCACCCCTTCGTGAGGTAGCTGGTCCTGAGGGTGTCATCAGAGTCCACTTGCCCTTCTCCATGTGGGACATTACTCAGCTAGAGAGGAAGTTAGGCTCATTCATCTCTGACCCCACCACTTACATTCGGGAGTGTCAATGGGTCCTGCAAGCATATAGCCTCACCCATCATGACATCTACATGCTCTTGGCCAATACACTTCTCCCCAAAGAAAGGCGATGGGTCTGGGAGCTAGCCCAAGCCCATGCTGATGAAAATCATAGGACCAATCCTAACCGCCCCATGGGCCGTCATGCTGTTCCAGAGCAGGATCCCCTATGAGATTACAACACCCCTGTAGGCTTACAGTCTTGTGACATTTTTACATCATGCCTCTTGGCAAGCCTGAAAAAGGCCACCCGCAAGGATGTTAACTTTCAAAAGGTGCAGGAGGTCATTCAAAGGAAGCAGGAGACACCTTCAGAATTCCTGGATAGACTAACCAAGGCCCTTCAACAGTACACAAACCTCAACCCAGAAACCCCTGATGGACGTCATGTCTTAATGACATATTTTCTGGCCCAAAGCTACCCTGACATTAAAGCCAAGCTTAAAAAGCTTGAACAGGGAACTGCTACTCCTCAGACCGAAATCCTCGCTGTCGATTTCAAGGTTTTTTATGGTAGGGAGGGTGAAAGTGAACGCCGTAGGCAGAGGGTTGAAAATGCCAAATTCCAAATGTGGACCAGGTCATTCAGAGAAGGCCATCACCACGCCGTCCCGATAAGCAAGCTCTGTCCCCTGGAGCTTGCTTCAAATGTGGTAAGGAGGGACATTGGACCAGAGATTGTCCTTCACCGAGGACACCCTCCAACCCCTGCCCAAAATGCCATCAAAGGGGACACTGGGGGGCAGACTGCCCAACAACCCGGAAGGGAGGTTGGTCAGACACCCGGCAACCCCTGCCTCTTCTGGGCTTCGCAAAGGAGGGTTGACGGAGCCCTGGGCCTTTCCTCCCGACTATTACCATCAAGAAGCAAGAGCCTAGGGTCACCTTCCTGGTGGATGGACGCTTCATTATCTTCCTCTTGGATACTGGTGCTGCTTTTTCGGTCTTGAGGAAATATTGGGGTCCTACCACACCCTCAAAAGCTCCTATTGTCGGGGTAGGAGGTAAACAGATTTTCCCTCAAAAAACTTCCCCCCTTAACATGTTATATGCAGGGATCCCTTTTGTTCTTCACACACTCCTTTCTCGTTATGAGCCATTGCCCCATTCCCCTTCTGGGAAGGGACATACTCTCACTATTTAAAGTCACCATTCACATATCACCCCACACCTCTCCTACCTCTCATTTCCTCATGATGTTCCTAGGGGCAGATGCACCTCTTTCATGCACTCTCCCACGACTATCTAAACCAGTTAACCCTGAGGTTTGGGACACAACTACACCCTCTTTGGCTAAATGCAGTCCTATTCATATTTTCTTACGGGACACTTCAAGATATATTAGTCAACCACAATATCCACTCACAACCATAGCCCTCCTCGGATTAGGACCCATCATCCAGAATTTATTATGAAAGGGGTATCTTAGGCCTACACACTCTCTTTTCAACACCCCCATTCTGGCAGTTAAGAAACCTAATGGGTCCTACAGGCTGGTTCAAGACCTTTGCCTTGTGAACTCCTCTGTGGTCCCCATCCACCGACTAGTGCCCAACCATTACACCCGCCTCTCTCAGATCCCTGCTACTACTATCCACTTCTCGGTCCTAGATTTAAAAGATGAATTATTTTCTATTCCCTTTGTCTCAGAATCTCAGGATATCTTTGCTTTTACGTGGACTGACGCTCACACCAGCCATTCTCATTAGCATAGCTGGACTGTCCTCCAACAGAGATTCAGGGATAGCCCCCATCTCTTTGGCCAAGTTCTTGCCCAGTACCTCACATCCTATAACCCGACATGTTCTGACTCTACTCTCCTTCAATATGTCGATGACCTTCTTCTATTTAGTCCCTCTTGAGAACACTCTCAATCCCACACCACCCAGCTTCTTAATTTCCAAGCAGACAAGGGATATAGGGTGTCTCCCCACAATTCCTGGTTTCCCAGTCTTCTGTCAAATATCTTGGTTTTTGCCTTACACCTGGGAAAAAGGACAAAACACTGGATAAGAGGCAACTCCTCTCTGATCTTCCAGTGACTCATACGAAAGTGGAAATACTATCATTCCTTGGACTAGCATGTTATTTTAGGGCCTGGTTCCCAAATTATTCCCTTCTAGCAAAACCCCTGTATGAACTAGCAAAGGGACCCCCTAGTGAATCTCTTGCCTCCTCCTCCAACTACCACTTCCACAGGCTTCAGCAACTCCTCTTAAAGGCATCTGCCCTTCACCTTCCTGATCTTTCAAGACCATTTCGTCTATATGTCCATGAAAAAGGGTGGCAAGCACATGGGGACTTTGGTCAAAACTATGAGCCTACATTTGCACCTGTGGCATATTTGTCCAAGCAACTAGATCCTACCATCCGTGGGTGGGCCCCTTGCTTATGAGGCTGACTGCTGGACAAATTTTACACAAAGAAGCCTCTAAGCTGACTTTTGGGGCCCCTTTAACTATCCACTCCCCACATCACTTGAAAGATCTTTAAGCTTATAAGGGCCTTCAAACCCTTCCTCCATCCAGAGTTCTGTCGCTCCTCACTTCCTTTCTGGAAAACCCTAATATTACTTTCCTCCCCTGCTTTGCACGGAACCCTGCCTCACTGCTCCCAATGACTCCCACGTCTAACACACCGACTCATAATTGCTTGGAAACCTTAGATGATTTCCTCCCCAGTCATTCTTCCATTTCTGAGGGACCACTCACCAAGCCTGATCTTATCTGGTTCACTGACGGCAATTCCTTTAGGCAGAATGGCACTCATTACTCTGGATACACTCTAGTTTCAGCCACTGAGATTATAGAGGCCAAAGCTCTGCCTTCAGGAACTACCAACCAGCAGGCTGAAATTATAGCAGCCACTTGTGCCTGCCTTCTAGCACAAGGCAAATCCCTCACACTTTATACTGACTCAAAATATGTCTTCCATATCTTATTATCCCATGCTGCAATATGGAAGAAGTGCGGCCTACTTACCACCAAAGGTAATGCGATCACTAATCCAGCTCTTATAACCAATCTGATAGAGGCCTCCCACTTACCCACCCAGTTGGGAGTTGTCCATTGTAGGTCCCATCAGAAGGACGGCTCTCTTATCACTGAGGGCAATGCCAAAGCTGACCAGACAGCACAAATGGCTGCTACCACTTCCAATTATGGCCTCCCTGGGGAACATATAATGGCCACTTTAGACAGCTCATCTGAAGCGCCTACTTTTTCCAGTAAGAACAAGGATCTTTTAAAGTTCATTCATACTCTATTCCATTCCAATTCTCAGTCTTTGACCCTCTTTTTACAGAGCTTCTTCTCCCTCAACCCCTCTGACAAAGCCATGCTACAGAATATAGCCTCTAATTGTCAGATCTGTCAGCGGACCAACACTCATACTCCTTTAAGGCCCAAAACTTTCCCTTCCCACCAAGCCCGGGGACACATTCTTGCTGCTGACTAGCATGTAGACTTCACCAACATGCCCACAGTATGGCACACTAAATACCTCCTTGTCTTTGTGGACACTTCCTCTGGTTGGGTTGAGGCATTTCCCACTTCCAATAAAAAGGCTTCCACTGTAGCTTCAATCTTACTGACAGACATCATCCCCAGGTTTGGTATGCCCACTTTCCTACAATCTGACAATTGCCCTGAATTTATTTCTAGGATCACACAAAAGGTCTCTCAAGCCCTCTCCTTCAAGTGGCATTTCCACTGTCCATATCACCCCCAGGCTTCAGGGAAAGTGGAAAGGGTAAATCATACTCTAAAGGAAGTCCTTACCAAATTGACAATGGAATTAAACTTAGACTGGGTCAAACTCCTTCCCTTTTGCTTTGCTTTGAATCAGAGCTCTCCCTAAGATACCATCTTTTCTGTCTCCCTTCGAGATAATGTGTGAAAGACCTCTTATATACCTTGGGTTGGTCATTTCACAAGGACCTCTCACCCGAGATTTGTCTTTGCCTCTCTTGTTTCATCTCCGCTCGGAACTCTGGAAATATCAGGACTGGCTTCTTCTGGACCCAGTCTCCTCTCCAAACACTGCTCCCTTAACACCTGGGAATCTAGTCTATTATAATACCCCAGAGGAGAAAGGGCCTCTTGCCCCGAAATGGGAAGGCCCCTATCCTGTCATTTTCTGTACCCCCACTGCCGCCAAACTCTCCTTACCAGACAACCATCTCACTCCCTGGATTCACATTTCTAGGTTGAAGGCATATCACCAGGAGGCCCCACTTGCTGACGACAGGATCACCCCAGAGAAACTCCAAGAATCACCTTCTGAACCTCCCCTTTACTCCTGCTCTCCCCACCCATCTCACCCATTTAAGTTGCGCCTAACACGGTGTTCCCCACAGACCAATTCCTCTTAAAGAAGGCACAATGAGCTCACCCAACACCCTAGTCTTCTCTCTGTGCCTGTTTTTTTGTGCTCTGCTTATTTTCTATGCTCTGTCGGGACTGGTCTTTACCCTCCTCTCCTACTATGTATTTATTCACTCTTCGGGAATGATACTCAGAACATGGCATGCAGAAGGTCCGCACAGTGGATGCAACTACTTGCTTCATCCACAACTGCACCTCTATTTCCCTAAAATTGTCACCTTCAAGGACCTTCGTCCCTGGTAGCTGGAACTGACCTTTCATTTGCTTCCTTTTTGATCAAACCAAAGACTATTGTCATTGGTGGCCTGAGATACATAATGGGTGCCTCTATAGGTCATGAAGGTTCCATGATGAACGTGGTAGCTATTCTTACCACTCACTTGTTTACCCTGAAGGGTGGACTTCTAGTTACCTAAAGTGGCATAAAGGCTCTTCATTCGGTAACAATGGATGGTATACTTTAGATATACCTGACCCCAAGGCCAAACGTTGGGACTATGTTGAGTTTGCTGTCTATGCTCGGACAACCTCAGCCAGACCCACAGGGTAAATGACTGTTGGCCGCACTCTGATTTCGCCACCTAAGGCAACCATCCAGGTAGTTGAACACATTAAGGAGTCAGAATAAAAACTTCGAGATCTTATCCATAGCTCATCCAAAGAGGATTCAGAGCCTTCAACCCCCTCAGGTCCCCCTCCTACATGGCTCAATTTGCTACAACAAACCCTTTGATTATTAAACTCCACCACTCTTTCTGTGCCTACTTCTCAGTGCTTTCTCTGGGCTTCAGTTAGTGGTCCACTTCTAGCAGCGGTTCTATTAGCGACAGGAAATATTTCAGCAAAAACCTACAATTTCTCTAAGAAAGGACAACCCCAACATGTGACACGTATCCCACTGTGGGAAAGTTATTCCACCAATACTTCATTTCCTTTCATCTGTTTCCACCTGCCAATAATGAATCCTTTACCCATTTGTTTCTTGAGCTATAGCACCCCATCGAGCCCTGCGTTTATGCAACCTGGACATTTCCTCTGGTGTAACGGGTCTTTAAGAACCTCAACGATCAATGTCTCTGGCACCTGTTTCTTGGTTACTGTGGTTCCTCAGCTGTCTTTGTATACTCCCACCGAATCCCAACAGTTGGCCCTACCTTCCCGCACCCATAGGGCAGTCTTTCTACCGGTTCTGGTAGGCCTCACTTTAACAACCTCAGTGGCGAGTCTTGGACTCTCTGGTGGAGCTATAGGTCATGCTCTATGGGCATCCAATGACCTGCAACGAAAACGTCAGGAAGCACTCGATACCACTGCTGAGTCTCTGGGCTCCTTGCTGTGGCAGGTTACTTCAATGGCAAAAGTGGCTTTACAGAACCGAAGGGCAATTGATCTTCTCACTGCAGAGAAAGGGGGTACATGCCTGTTCCTCAGAGAGGTATGTTGCTTTTATGTTAATGAATCTGGTCTAATAGAAAAAATGTTAAATTGCAGGTATTATCGACCCAATTGCTCAAACCTACCTCCTCCAATCCCATAATGGGGTTCTTTCAATCCTCTCTTGCCATGTACTTACTACCTATCTTGGGGCCCCTTATTGGGATGCTCCTTTTTTGTGCTCTCTTGCCCTGCATAATGAAGTTCCTTCAAACCCAACTGCAAAAAATTTCTAATCAAACTTTCAACCAGCTTTTTCTTAGGCACTACCAGCCTCTGATGACCGATGAACCCCCAACATCTCCAAGAGAACAGTTCACTCAGTGCTGAAGCTCACAACCAGGCACGATGGAATGCAACGGACATCAGACAGCGGGAGACAATGAGCTCGGAGAACCTCTTAATCTGCCATCCTGGATTAATGAGTCTTTATATCCTTCTAAGCTTCCTCATGGCCCTTGGCCTCTTCTCTGTCAGTCCTCCAACATGGAACTTCTGCCAAAAATTGACCTTTGCTTTAATTTTTATCTTCATTCTGTTTTTATTCACTCTGAGCTTCTTCAGGTGCTGATGACACCATGTCCAGGCAATGCTTCCAGTATTTCATAGAGTCCCTGTTACAGGACCAGTGGCTAATGCCAACAATCTCCTCCATCCAGGACTGGTTCCATGCCATCGACAACTTGTGGCTTCATGGAACTTTCAATGAATTTACCCCTAAGAAAGTAGCTGTCTATAGCCACTGGGTTTTCTTTCTGGCTGCCATGATATCCACAGACATGTCTTCCGAACATTCCTTCACTTCCCTTTCTAGGCCCCACAGCACCCCCAATCAGTAGGAAGCAGCCAGATCTGACCAACGATGCCCCACTTCCTAAAAAAACAAAAAGGAAGGAATATTGGGAAAAGTATAAATGGCAGCCATACACCAGAGAAAAAAACCCAACATAGCACCTAAGGACTTCTTCTTCCTACCTTCTTCTTTTCTGCAGTGGCATAAAAAGTACCCACCTGTGTGAACTCTCCCACCAGCGCCAATTTCAAATCTCGCTGGCGGGGAACCTTAGCCCCTATGAGAACTAATTCCTGGGCTCCGGAGCTGATATATGAAAGAACTTTCCAATAAACGGATGCCTGCCTTTTATCTAAGACCTACCATCTCCCCTTAGTTCTATATAAGCACCAGCTTTTTGCAATAAAATTGGAATTCTCCCGGCGAAGTGTCTTTGCGTGGGAAATTCTTTCACTCATGATCAGCAGCAGGACATCCAAAGGTTCTCCAGTGCCAAATGGTGATGGGAATTTCAAAAATTTCATGGTATTTATCCAGCCTTTTTTCAAGGATGAAGTTGAAGGCACTGTGGGCTTCAATTCATGCAGGAATCAATATATGGTGAGGAAGCTCATTTCAATGAAATCTCTGGAGAACTCTCACAGGCAAGGCTTCCTAAAGAGTGGCCAAAATGTCACATGAAGCCAGGATCATTGAGGTCTACAATGTGAGGTCCATGTGTGTTTAGACCCTCAACTATGGCTGCCAAGTCTTTCAGAATAAAATCATGTGATATCCTGGCTGAGATTCCCAGTGCTCTGTGGAAAGCCACTCTGGCCCTTGATCTCAGTTTCCAAGGGTGATTCTCATCCATGGCCTCCTAAAATCCCAGTACAATTCATGTCTATACTTCTCTGAGGTCAGTTCCAGAACTCAGTCTCTAAGAGGAATCACACCAGAGTTAAAGCCCAGGTGGTTCCAGTCATCTCTTCCAACCACCACACAAATGACCACAATTAAAACCAAAACACTCCCACATGGCCCTCATCTTCTTCCATATAGACACTCATCAAAACTTCTGGCTGGAGTTTTCCATGAGGGGTGCAGCCCAATACAGTGTCAAAAATTATCTCCTTTGCCCCTCATTTGCCTAAAGTCACGGTGGCCTGGATACCCTTCCTGTGAGCCAGGAGTGATCAAACAGGCCTGCTGTTAATACTGCTCTGCATCTCCAATTTGAGGCCTACTAAATAAAAGGTATAGAATGTTTATATGATTGGGAGTCACGAGAAAACCCAAAAACCTATGGGCTAGCCTCTGCAGGGCTTTGAAGAACACATTTGTCCTAAAGTATCCCTATTCTCACTTGAAGGGGGTCAGGAACCTTACAAATAAAGGTGAGAGGCTTCATTCACTATAACTGCTCTTTTGGCCATTTTGGTTTTGGATGAACACATGGGATCTTTCTTTGGATCCATCAGGTGCTAAGAATATAAGCCACAGCCTCACAGGGGTCCAAGAGACTGATTCAGACACATACCTTTCCAAAGCAATTAAGCAAAGAGCCACAGGTGATGCCCATTCACTTCCATTTGAAAACTGTTTTCTTCAGGCTTCACAAAGTGGTGGCCTGAGGCAAAGGCCTTCCTGACATTCAGGGCAACAGAACAATTGGTAATCAAAAGCCCCAAAGCAGGGTTTGTCCACTGAGACTTTACTGGTCACACTGATATCTGAGTTTTCTGAGATGTTCGCCATTCCCTTCAGCTATCTAGTACATGGCCATGTCACAGAGTTTGGAGGTGGTACATCTCTTGGACACAAAACCATCAGCCTATTCTGGAGAGTGGCAAGAATTCAGGAAGAAAACAGGAACTTAGGAAGATAGCAGGTGGATAAGGCAAGCCTCAGTCCATTCATAAATTGGGCAGGATGAATGCTGGGAAGCTTTCTACTAGACAGGACACATCAATTGTTGCATTCTCTTTTCTAATGTCTACAACCAGGGAAACAGTGGGATACACAGACATAGAAACACTAGCCTTGTCAAACAATTTACTAGAAGCAGTTCACTCCAAATCAAACAAACCGCCTTTTCTACCTATTCTCAGATCATGAGACAAAACCACAAAATCACACCCACACACACAAAGGCACCTCCTTCCCCCATGAAAATCTGTGACTATCCGATGTGTCCTCTGACTGGTGGGCCATACTATATTCCCACGAAATGACCTGTCTTGTCTCAGATCTGCTCTCCTTTCCCAACTCTGTGAAGTTGTCAGGAACCAGTGGTGAACCACTACCTGCTTTATTAGAAATGGCCGCTATTCAGAGCTCCCCTGGTATTTGGCCATCCTCACATCTGTAGGTACCAAGAAAGACTGACACTCTCCTTGGTAAATCCAAACAAGTGAGCCCACTGGGACTGGGACTGGACTGGCACCGGGTGCATGGCTTTCTGGTTCCAAAGTTCAGAGAGTTCCATCAACAAGGAAGTGAGGTAGCTCACTTCTTCAGGAACTGAATGAGGTCACTGCCTTGGCAACCACTTTGTCCTAACAGTTGCTTTCAAGGGTACCATGATATGGAGGCTGGCCCTCCTTCCTGTGACAATTTCACAAGTTAGAATGGTATATCAACCATGGGCACCTGGGAGCAGCTCTCCACCTAGGACTGGTTTGGTCCATCTTCTCTACATTAAGAAGAGAGAGGCTGATTCCGACACAACCCTTTATCCTGACCAGGTTGTTTCTCATGGAAGTTGACTTTTGATCTCTCAGGTCCTTCATTGCAGCCTACATATTCTCCAGGGATCATTTCTGCATGGACCTTTGAGGTTCTCAGCAGGTGAAAGATCCCCTACATTCCTGTATTGTAAGACCAACTCTGTCCCTGCTCTTCTGTAAAGTTAGATTGAGGGAACAGTGTATGGTTAGGGTTAATAACATGTTAAATTTGGGTTAGGAATCTTTCTGCATGATGAATATTGGTATTGGGAAACTATGATATTTACAAGAATATATAGGTGAAATATATGTAAAGAAACAAAAATCTTGGGAAGATATGAAGCCCAGAAGGGCATTGGGCCCTTAATTGGTATACTTAGCTTTGAATTATGTTCTGCACAAATGTCTCAGATAAATTGATATACAATGGAATAGGACCTTGTACCTTGGAAGATTGAATATCAAAGAGAACATCCAGTGAAAATGGGATAGTCGGTAGGATTAGAAGATAGTCGGTAGGTTTAGAAAGAAGAGTGAGTATAGGATTTAGTTGGAAAGTTCTTAAGCAATAGGGTTTCTGGTAGACAGTGAATGTAAATGTCAGCACATGTGAAGAGTTAGTCACAATGATGAACAGGGGAAAATATGTAGGAAAGCAGATATAAATAGAGACATTACTAAATCAGGCAAAGTATAAAGTGAGTGATAGGATTAGACGTTTTGAACAGACTTGAGGTTGAATATATAATCTCAGGAAGAAATAAATATATAGTCACCAATAGGATTGACATTTGAGAGTATTAAGCAACCTGGACATGGAAGTTTTTAGTAATCCATGCTCAGTTTCCATTTAGATTTTGGTACAATCTTAAGGGTGACTATTGCTTTTTTGTCCAGAATATTACTGTGATAAAATGTATATGTAGATCAGATGACATGAGTATTTCTTCCTCCATTTCTTTGAGGAATATTTTGAAGACGTATAAATTAGTATTGAGGGTAAAAAGAGGTGTACCATTTGTCTATGAATATAGAGATAATGCATCAATAGACCATAATGTGAATAAATAATATAACTGGTTCCACTTTAAATAACAGATAGAATTGATATCTGAAAATATATAAGAAATTATATATTGACATAGAATCATTGATGACAACTAGATATACGTCTAATTGTAATAGTAGGGTGATGGTTTATTATGAAGAGTGTGTGAGTTTTGCTTCAAAAGTGATTATGGAAATCAAAAATAATGTGTTTGGAAAGAAGTCTCATAAAAAGACCAGTCAAGATACATGGAGGGATACATGTTTTCTGAAGCAGGAAGTGATTGAAAGTGAAATCAATGCCTATGAATTTGTGAACTTGTGGATGAAATATATATCTTATAATGTGCATTAACTGAAGAAATAATAATGTACCAGTGTTGAATAAAAATGAACTTCAAAATACATATCATGTCCCTTAGGAATATACTTGCATTGATGTTAAACTGGGTGAGTTACTGTAGAAATATTAGGAGTTACATGCCCCATTCACTGAAGTTAGTTTTCAGTACTAGGAAACAAATATGTATTTCAGGTGAGTGAATATTTCTGAGAATAATCTTGAGAAAAGTTGATTAAAAATCCACATACATGAACATGAATGAATTTATGGAGTGTATAATAAGACACACATATATAATGTTTTGAAATATATGGAGAGTATATATATATATATATATATACAATAACCACACACAGACTTTAAAAGGTAGCAATATATATGCCAGTCGAATTTCACGGTGAAATATATATCACCCACAGATCCAAAAATATTCATTTTACTGAATATGGATTGATGTATAACTTTTTTCAAATAGAAAGCTCACCCATAGTTTGAATTTTCAGTTCCAACAGCGTTTACGAGGAGTGATCTGTTCTCACAGTTTGTGTCTGCCAAGTCATGTAACTCACAAGAATGTATGTGTGATACCAGGTAGGATTCTATATGTGCATATAAAAATTTATGTGCTGAATAGACTACAGAGAAAGGGAGACAGGAATTCACATATTTGTTAACTTTAAAAACACATGTAGATCTTTTCAACAAAAAATTGACTAGATTTATAACTCCTACCCTATATAATGCAAAAGGCAAGTCCAAGTATAAAACATGCCTCCTCTGAACTGCTTGTATTTCTATTCTGTTTGGGTTATTTTTCTCCATCATATTAGGAATAGTTTTCAGGATGTAGTAGGGTATGTGTTAGTGTCAGGGATTCATTTTTTCAAATGTAAAATAGGAAAATGAATCTAATGTGTATGCAAATATGTGCTAAACAAAAATCATCCCGCTCTCATCCAGAACAATTCCTTGACATTACCTTCGCCCCAAGTAAAACACAATTAGAGAAGAGTTGGAAAATATGTGAATACATATCTGGAATGGAGTATGCTCAGGAGTTCACAATCTTGGAGGTGGTAGAGGAGTTTCCAAAAGTATGGGAAAGGGTAAACACTCCCCAAACATGGAGCTCTGCTGGTCTAATGACTTCTTGAGAAACTGCTTCTGAGGTTGGGCACTTGAAATATATGTTGTTGTCAGGAGCTTTAGCTTATTTCTAGTGAGACCATCAAAGCTGGGTCTGCATCTGTGTGACCAGGAGGACATGGTTTATTATTTTATTTTCCAATGAACATGAGTTATCAGTGCTGAATTCTCTCTTTGTAGGTAAACTGTGGCCACTGGGGGCTAAGTGTCTTCCCATGTGTACTGTGAAGCCATTTGGTGATCCTAAACTTTTCATGGTGTTTCTCGCTGTTGCACTGGGATTTTCGCATTTGCTTCATGAAATACAAGGAGTTCAACTGGGACACAGGGCTGGAGGCAATTCTGTCACGTATGGTGTGTCGGGGTCTGCAGGAGACTCACCAACCAGGCTTCTATCCCACATAACGTGGCCCCTTGTCCATAGCAACCTGATTCTGAACATTGCGCAGAAACATGTCCATATAACAAGATGCCTTTTCATGGAAGGGTCTGCTGGCTGCACCATGACAGTCCCAATCCATTTGGAAGCCAATGGCAGATCCACATGGCCCCACCCGAGATCTTTTATCACATAGCTGCATACCACTGCTCTAGGCCCACTACTCAGCAGATTCCAACTCCGTGGTATCTATGTTCTATACCATTTTCATAAAACCCAGTCAATCAAGGCACAGTCTCGTACACTCATGATCAGCAACAGGACATCCAAAGGTTCTCAGGAATGGCCTCCCTTCAGAGCTTTCCTGGCATTGTCCATCCTCACATCATTAGGTACCAAGAAAGACTGACTCTGTCCTTGCTAAATCCAAACAACTGAGACCACTGGGACTGGGACTGGGTCTGGCTCTGGTTGCCTGGCTTCCTGGATCCAAAGTTCAGAGAGTTCCATCACTAAGAAAGTGAGGTAAGGTCACTTCCTTCAGGAACTGAATGAGGTCACTGCCATATCAACCACTTTGTACTTACAGTTGCTTCCAATGGTCCCATGAGTTGGAGGCTGCCTCTACTTCCTGTGACACTTTCACAAGTTAGAATGGTATACCGACCATAGGCACCCAGGAACAGCTCTCCACACACACCTGGTTTGGTCCATCTTTTGTACATTAAGAAGAGAGAGGCTGATTCATACAAAACCCTTCATCCTGACGAGGATGTTTGCCATGAAAGATGACTTTTGCTCTCTCAGATCCTTCATAGCTCCCTACATCTTCTCTAGGGATCATTTCTGCATGGACCTTTGAAGTTCTCAGCAGCTGGAAGATCCCCTACATTCTTGTGTTGTAAGAACAACTCTGTCCCTGCTCTTCTGTAAAGTTAGATTGAGGGTACAGTAGATTTCAATGGTTAAAACCCTTTTGATTTGCGTTAGGAATCATTCTGCTGGATGAATAATGGTATTGGGAAAACGCGATATTTATAAGAATATAGAGGTGAAATATAAGTATGAAATTAGAAATCTAGGTAAGATTTGAACCCCAGAAAGGCATTGGGCACTTGTTTGGGATACTTAGGTTTGAATTACGTTCTACACAAACTTCTCAGATAAATTGATATACAATGACATAGAACCTTGTAACTTGGATGGTTGAATGTAGAAGAGAACATCCACTCAAACAGGTATAGTCGGTAGGATCTGGAAGATATTAGGTTTCCAGAGAAGAGTGAATATAGAATTTCGATCAAATGATCTTTAGCAATAGGGTTTCGGTCAAAGAGTGAATGTAAATATCAGCACATGTGAATAGTCAGTCACAATGATAAACTTGAAAGCAAATATCAATAGATAAATCACGAAATCAGGCAAAGTATAAAGTGACTGAAAGGATTAGAAATTTTCAACAGGGTTGAGTTTGAATATATAATCTTAGGAAGAAACAAATATGTAGTCACCAATAGGATTGACATTTTAGAGCATTAGGCAACCTGGACATGGATGTTTTTAGTAATCCATGTTCACTTTACATGTAGGCTTTTGTGCAATGATAAGTGTGAACTTTGCATTTTGTGTCCAGAATATTACTGTTATAAAATGTATAGGTAGATCAGATAACATGAGTATTTCTTTTTCCATTTCTGGGAGCAATATTTTGAAGACGTATAAATTAGTATTGTGGGAACAAAGAGGTGTACCCGGTGTCTTTGAATATAGAGATAATGCATGAATAGACCATACTGTGAATAAATAATATACCTGTGTCCACTTTAAATAATAGATTGAATTGATATCTGAAAATATATAAGAAATCTTATATTGATATAGAATCATTCATTCCAACCAGTTGTATATCTAATGGTAATCTTAGGGTTATGGTTGATCCTGAATTGTGTGTGAGATTTGCTTCAAACGTGATTATGAAAATCGAAAATAAAGTGTTTGGAAAATAGTCTCATGAAAAGACAAGTCAAGAAACATGGAGGAATACATGTGTTCTGAAGCAGGTTGTGATTGAAAGTGAAACAAATGCGTATAAATTTGTGGATAAAATGTATATTCTATGATGTGCATAAACTGAAGAAATAGTAATGTACTAGTGTTGAAAAAAATAAACATGAAAATACACATCAGGTACAACAGGAATCTACTTGCAATGCTGTTAAACTGGGTAAGTTACTGTAGAAATATTAGAATTTGTATGCATCATTCACTGAAGTTAGTTGTCAGTACTAGGAAAAAATTTGTATTTCATGTGGATGAATATTTCTGAGAATAATCTTTTGAAAAGTTCATTATTAATCCACACACATGAATACGAATGAATTTAGAAAGTGTATAAAAAGACACATATTTCATATTGTGAAAAATCTGGAGAGTGTGTGTGTGTATATAATATATATATGTATATAATATATATATATATATATATATATATATATATATATATATATATATATATTATATACACACACACAGAGAGACATTAAAATAGCAAAATATATGCCAATCGAAATCCACCATGAAATATATACCACCCACAGATCCATAAATATATATTTTAATGAACATGTATTTATATATAATGTTGTTAAATTAGGAAGCTCACCCATAGATTTAATTTTCAGTTCCAACAGCGTTTAGGAGGAGTAAACTCTTACAATTTGTATCGGCCAAGTCAGCCACCCCACAAGAATGTACGTGTGGTACCAGCTAGTATTCTATATGAGCATATAAAAATCGATGTGCTGAATAGGTACAGAGAAAGGGAGACAGGAATTCACATATTTGTTAACTTTAAAAACACACAGAGAACTATTTCAACAAAATTTGACTAGATCTATAACTCCTACTCTATATAATGCAAAAGGCAAGTCCAACTCTACACCATGCCTCCTCTGAACTGCTTGTATTTCTATTCTGATTGGGTTATTTTTTTCCATTTTATTAGGATTAGCAGTCAGATTCTAGTAGGGTAGGGGTTGGTGTCAGTAATTCAGTATTTCAAATGGAAAATTGGAAAATGAATCCAATTGTAGGTAAACTGGGGGATAAGTGTCTCCCCATGTGTACTGTGAAGCCATTTGGTCATCCTCCAGTTTTCCTGGTTGTTTCTTGCACTTGGAGTTTGGTATTTGCTTCACGAATTACAAGGAGTTTAACAGGGACACAGAGCTGGAGGGAGTTCTGTCAAGTGTCGTGATTCAGGGTCTTCAGGAGAATTCACCAACCAGGCTTCTATCCCACAGAGCTTGCCCCCTTGACCATACCAAACTGATTCTGAACATTGCCCTGAAAACTCTCCATATAACATGATGCCTTTACATAGAATGGTCTGCTGGCTTCACCATGTCAGTCACAAGCCATTTAGAAGACAATGACAGATCCACATTGCCCCACCACAGATGTTTTATCACACACCTGCACACCACTGCTCTAGGCCCACAATTCATTAGGATCCAACTTAGTGGCATCTCTGTTCTACACCATTTTCATGAAACCCAGTCAATCAAGGAACTGTCTGGTACACTCATGATCAGCAACTGGTCATCCATTGGTTCTCCAGTGCCACCTGGTCATGGAAATTTCAGAAATATCATTTTATTTGTCTAGCCATTTTTCAAAGATGAAGTTGAAGGCACTGTGGGTTTCAATTCATTCAGGAACCATGAAATGGTGAGGATGCTCATTTCAATGAAAGCTCTGGAGAACTCTCACAGGTAAGGCTTCCCAAACAGTGGCCAATAGGTTACATAAAGCCAGGCCCATTGAGGTCTATAATGTGAGGTCCATGTGTGTTTTGACACAAATCAGAGTTCAAGCCCATGTGGACCCACTCATCTCTTCCAACTGCGACACAAATGACCATTTTTGAAACCAAAACACTCCCACATGGCCCTCATCTTCTTCCATATAGACACTCATCATAACTTCTGGCTGGAGTTTTCCATGAGGGGCGCAGCCCAAGACAGTATCCAAAATTATCTCCCTTGACCTTCATTTGCCTAAAATCAGGGTGGCCTGGATACCCTTCCTGTGCAGCAGGAGTGATCAAATAGGCCTGCCCTTAATACTGCTCTGCTTCTCCAATTTGAGGCTTACTGACTGTTCAGTATAGATTCTTTGTGTGAAACGGAGTCATGAGAAAACCCAAGCACCATGGACTAGCATCTGCAGGGCTTTGAAGAACTCATTTGACCCAAAGGATCCGTATGCTCACTTGATGGAAGTCTGGAACTTAAGAGCGGAAGGCAAGAGACTTCATCCACAATTACTGATCTTTTTGCCATATTTTGGTTTTGGATGCATACAAAGGATCATTCTTTGGATCCATCATGTCCTGAGAATCTAAGCCACAGCCTCACACAGGGCCAAGAGCCTGATTAAGACACATCCCTTTCCAAAGCAATTAAGCAAAAAGCCACAGGTGATGCCCATTTATTTCCATTTCTAAAACTGTTTTCTTCTGGTTTTAAAATGGGGTGGCCTGAGGTAAAGACCTTCCTGACATTCAGGGCAACAGAACAATAGGTAAGCAAAAGGCCCAAGAAGGGTTTCTCCACTGAGACTCTCCTGGCCTCACTGATATCTGAGTTTTCTGAGGTGCTCGCCATTCCCTTAGGCTATCCAGTACATGGACATGTCAAAGTGTTTGGATTTTGTACATATCATGTACACAAATCCATGAGCCTGTTGTGGAGATTGGCAAGAATTCAGGAAGAAAACAGGATCTTAGGAAGATAGCAGGTGTTGCCCATCCATAAAGCAAGCCCCAGTCCATTCATAAATTAGGCAGGATGAATGCTGGGAAGATTTCTAATAGATAGGACACATCCATTGATGCATTGCTTTTCTAATATCTACAACCACGGACACAGTGGGATACACAGACATAGAAACACTCACCTTGTCAAGCGACTTACTAGAAACAGTCCACTCTAAACCAAAAAAAAACGCCTTTCCTCCCTATTCTCGGAATATGAGACAAAACCACAAACTCACACCCTCACCGACAAAGTCACGTCCTTCCCCCAAGTAGGACTGTGACTATCCGGAGTGTCCTCTGACTGATGGGCCTTACTATGTTCCCCAGAAATGGCCTGTCCTGTCTCAGATCTGGTGTCTTTGGCCAACTCTGTGAAGTTTTCAGGTGCCAGTGGTGAGCCACTACCTGCTTTCTCAGGAAAGGGCCCTCTTCAGAGCTTTTATGGCATTTGGCCATCCTCACATCAGTAGGTACCAAGAGAAACTGACTCTGTCCTTGGTAAATCCAAACAAGTGTGCCCAGTGGGACTGGTACTTGGAGTGGCTCTGAGTGCTTGGCTTCCTGGATCCCAAGTTCAGAGAGTTCTTTCCCCTAGGAAGTGAGGTAAGTCACTTAATTCAGGAACTGAATGAGGTCACTGCCTTGGCAACCACTTTGTCCTAACAGTTTCTTTCATAGGTCCCCTGAGATGGAGGCTGCCCCTACTTCCTGTGACACTTTCACAGGTTCAAATGGTATATCCAGCCTACTCAACTGGGAACAGCTCTCCACACTGGCCTGGTTTGTTCCATCTTCTCTACATTAAGAACAGAGAGGCTGATTCCGACAAAACCCTTCATCCTGACCAGGTTGTTTGCCATTGAAGATGACTTTTGCTCTCTCAGGTCCTTCATAGCTGCCTACATCTTCTCCAGTGACATTTCTGCATGGACTTTTCAGGTTCTTAGCACGTGGAAGATCTCCTACATTCCTGTATTTTAAGACCAACTTTGTCCCTGCTCTTCTGTAAAGTTATATTGAGTGAACAGTGTATGGTTAGGGTTAATAACATGTTCGATTTGGGTTAGTAATCATTCTGCGGGATGAATAATGGTATTGGGAACCTGCCATATTTGTAAGAATATAGAGGTAAAATATAAGTATGAAAACAGAAATCTAGGTAAAATTTGGAGGGCAGAAAGTAATTGGGCCATTGATTGGATACTTAGCTTTGAATTATGTTCTGCACAGGTGTCTCAGATAATGCAATATACAATGTCATAGGACCTTTTACCTTGGATGATTGAATGTCAAAGAGAACATCCAGTCAAAAAGGGATAGTCGGTAGGATTAGGAAGGTAATCGGTAGGTTTAGAAGGAAGAGTTACTATAGGATTTGTACCAAAAGTTCTTTAGCAATAGCATTTCGGGTAGAGAGTGAATGTAAATTTCAGCCCATGTGAAGAGTCAATCACAATGATGAACTGGGATAAATTTGTAGGAAAGCAGATATCAATAGAGACATTAGGAAATCACTCGAAGCATAAAGTGAGTGATAGGATTAGACATTTTCAACAGAGTTGAGGTTGAATATATAATCTTAAGAAGAAACAAATCTGTAGTCACCAATATGATTAATATTTGAGAGCATTAGGCAACCTGGACATGGATGTTTTTAGTAACCCATGCTCACTTTCCTTTTAGGCTTTGGTGAAAGGTTAATAAAATAGGTACTTGTCACTTCCTGTTTTTCTGTATGTTTAACAAAACACTGTTGAAATTTTGAGAACGGTTTGCTAATCCTGTTCCCAGAATGTGTTGTCCCCAACTGCCAAACTGCAGAATGCACTCTCTCACCCATTTGCACGCAAACCGCCCACTCGCCCTGACCCATCAAAAAACTTTCCTCCCTGTCCTCTCCACGAAAAGAATATAAGTTCTGCTTAAGCTCTTCTCAGGGCTCTCTGCTCTATTCAAGTGAGCTCTGAGCCCCAGCATGCTGGTCTCCCAATAAAACCTTTACTGTTGTATGAGACAGTCTCTTGGTGGTCTCTTCCTCCGATGCTCACCCGAACTTTACATTCGGAACCCCCAGCGAGATCAAGCAGCGGCGGACAAAAAACCCCTAAGGAGCTCCTCTCAGGATAAGTAAGGTACCTCTTTCATGTTCCAGGTTTCAGCTTAGGGCTTTGCAAAATGGCTATTGGTGATGAGCGTGAATTCTCTCTGATGGTGGCTGACAGATGTGTCACAGAGCCACAGGCCACGTTCCTGGGGGATGCCCCAGAGGACTTGGCAAATCGAGGAACAATAGTCTCCTCGACTCAGTGATATTTTGTTTCGGATTCGGTATTGCCAGTGGATAAGGTTTTGCCAGCTACTCAGTCATGGTCTCAATATTGGACGTCCATTGCCTGTCTTTATTGTGTTGTCTTGCCTGTGTCATGTGTCATTGTTTTCACTGTTTGTATATCTTTCATTATTGGACAGAGCATTTCAATGCCTCTGTCCCTGACTCTTACTCAGTGGACCAAAGTCCGCTTAAGGGCTCAGAATCTTTCTTTTTCAGTAAAACGCCGGACCTGGCAGATTCTCTATGCCTTAGAATGACCCACCTTTGGAGTCGGATGGCCCCCAGAAGGATCTTTCTACTCCCCAATAATTCAAAAAGTCAGAGATATTGTCTTTCAGCCGGGGCCACATAGCCATCCAGATCAACAGTCATATATCTGAACTTGGCAGGACCTATGCAAATCTCCTCCTCCATTTGTGAAACCTTTTCTTGTCCCTGTCCCCACTCCTACTCCTTCCCACATGATTCTATCTCTCAATCCCTCTGCTCCTCCTCCTCCACCCTCTCTTTTACCCTGAGTCTCAGGACTCAATTGGACTCTCCTCCCACTCCTTATCCCCTGCCCTCGTCCCCCAACCCCCAACACACTCTAAGTGATTCCCGTGTGGCTGACTCAGCCTCTCTGCCATTGGAGGAATCTAGGCCGGCCCAGCAGTCTCCAGATGACTACCCTGTGGCACACAAAGCCCCTCCTTCCCTGGAGGAAGCTGCCCGACTTAAAGAACTCAAAGAACACGCCGGCGTTTTCACACCTGCCTACTGGGGATGACTGCCAACAACTCCTAGGGACTCTCTTCATGACAGAGGAAAGAGAGAAAAACCTCCTGAAAACTAAAAAAAAAAAAAATCCTTGGATCAGATTGGCGACCGACACAACTTCCCAACATAATCAAAACTGGCTTCCCTTTGAACCAACCCAACTGGGACACCAACACAATTGAAGGTAGGGAAAATCTGTCCACTAATTTCCGGGCTCTAATAGCGGGTCTCCAAGCGGAAGGTCAGGTGACCAACTAATTTTGCCAAGGTTAGAGAGATTATTCAAGGGCCTGATGAATCTCCCTCTATGTTTCTAGAGAGAATTATCGAGGCATATAAATGATATACTAATTTTGATCCTCAGGCAGAGGATCAAAAGGCATCTGTCTTGATGGCCTTCATTGGGCAAGCTGACCTGGATATTAAAAGAAAGTTACAATGCGTAGATGGATTACAAGATATGACTTTGAGATATTTAGTCAGAGATAAACTGAGGAAGAGAAGGAACAAAGGAGGAAGAAAGAAAGGGAGCAAAAAGAGGATGCAAGAAGCAAAAGATAGACTAAGGCATTGACTACAGTTCTGGTCACAACAAAAAATAGGCCAGAAATTAAGAAACAGGGAGACAGGAAGTGATACCTGGGCCCACCCCAAAAAGCCACCGCTGCCCTCAGATCAATGTGCCTACTCTAAAGAAAAAGGACACTGGGCCAAAGAGTGCCCTAGAAAGAGACAGCCACACCAGTCAGACATTCTGACTCTGGAGGATGACTAAGAAAGTCGGGGCTCAGAACCCCTCCCGGAGCTCAGGGTAACTTTTGAAGTGGAGGGGACCCCAGTAAACTTTGAAGTGGATACAGGGGCAGTATACTCAGCCCTTAAGGCCCCATTGGGCCCTCCATCAAATAAAAGGTCTCTAGTTCAAGGGGCTAATGGCAGTAAATATTGGGCATAGAAAACTAAGAGGACCATGGACCTGGTAAAAGGAAAAATCCACCACTCCTTCCTAGTAATCCCAGGATGCCCGGCCCCATTGATGGGCTGAGATCTGCTCACCAAGCTCCAGGCCAGAATAACTTCTAACCCTGAAGGCCCCCAAGTGAAATTTATAAATCCTTCAGTAAAAACTTCTATAGTCACGGATTTAACTGTCAGTAGAAGATGAGCATCAACTCTTCACACCCCCCAAGACTGATCAAACAGGCAAGCTACCCCAGAATTGGATAATAGATTACCCAGATGCCTGGACAAAAACTGCTGGGTTAGGCCTAGCCATGAAAAAACCTCCAGTAACAGTGGAGTTTAAAACCTCAGCCTCTCTGACCAATATCAAAAAATACCCTCTGAGCAAAAAAGCTAAAGATGAGATAAGGCCCCATATTCAAAAATATATGGCCTTAGGGGTCCTAAGGCCCTGTTAATTGGCCTGGAACAATCCCGTGCTACCAGTAAAAAAAGCCAGGAACCGGGAACTATCGCCCCTTTCAAGACCTAAGAGAGATCAACAACTGAGTGCAGGACATTCACCCAGCGGTACCTAATCCATACAATCTACTTAGCACTCTGAACCCTGAGCAGAAATGGTATACTGAGCTGAACTTAAAATATGCTTTCTTTTTCTTGCCTCTGCATAAAGATAGTCAGTTGCTGTTTGCTTTTGAGTGGGTAGACACAGAAACCAGAACATCCGGTCAACTAACTTGGACTAGACTCCCACAGGGGTTCAAAAACTCCCCCTCTCTCTTTGATGAAGCCCCCACAGAGATCTCAACAACTTCAGAACTATGCACCATAAAGTCAACCTGATTCAATATGTAGATGACCTGCTACTGGCAGCCAACACCAAGCAAAAATGTGAGTCTGGGACCCAAGAACTATTATCCGAGCTTGCTAAACTCAGGTATACAGCTTCTGCCAAAAAGGCCCAAATTTGCCAGCATGAAGTAATCTTCCTGGGCTATTCCCTTAGGGGTGGTAAACGATAGCTCACTGAGCCCAGAAAACAAACCGTTGTGCAGATACCACCCGCATCTAAAAGCAGACAACTCAGAGAGTTTCTTGGGACTGCTGGATTTTGCAGGTTATTGATACCTGGGTTTGCGTCACTAGCTGCTTTTTTATACCCTGTGCTAAAGGGAGATGCCCATTTCCAATGGACCACTGAGCAACAGGAAGCTTTGGAAAAGATCTAAGGACACTGACACTGAATGCCTCAACTTCACTGAGCCCAGTCTCCAATTTCAGAAAGCCCTACACTAAGTTAAAAATGTATATCACCTCACTCACTTTGGTTCAAAGAAATTGCAGGCATTCCTGAATGATCAAGAACAGAGTGTTCCACTAACAAACTCACAGAGAAAGGAAATAAGTGAACGAGTAACAAAAGCCTGTCGGGTCTGTCAACTGGTTAATGCTTACCCTTCCAAGCTTCTTGCAGGAAAGCACCTACGAGGAACCAGACCAGGACAATTCTGGTAATTGGGAACTGGACTTTACTGAAATTAAGCCAGCAAGGTATGGACTTAAATATCATTTAGTATTTGTAGGTACATTTTCAGGATGGATTGAAGCCTCCCCCCCAAATAAAAAAGAAAGAAAAAAAGAAAAATATAGGCGCAAATGGTGGTCAAGATGATCCGGAAAGATATTTTTCCAAGATTCGGCATGCCTAAGGTAATAGGGTCTGAAAATGGACCGGCGTTCATGGCCCATGTAAGTCAGGGGTTAGCCATCCAGGGATTATTTGGAAGTTAAATTGTGCTTATGGACCCCAGAGCTCAGGCCAAGTAAAAAAAAATAAATAAAACCATTAAAGAGACCTTAACGAAATTAAGCTTAGAGACCAGCATAAATTGGACTATTCTCCTGCCTTATGCACTGTTTCATGCAAGAAATACTCCCTCTGTTTCTTTGTGTAACCTCACCCCCTATGAAATTCTCTATGGGGCCCCTCCTCCAGTAAGGGACCTAACCCCAACTCTAAGACCTAATGATCCCTTCCACACCCCCTTGCTTGACAGAATTAAAGCTCTTGAAAGAACTCAGTGATACTTGTTGAAACAGCTGGCCACTGCCTACCAACTTGGGGACAATGGGACTCCACATCCATATCAAGTAAGAGACTTCATCTACTAAAGATGACATCAGGTGTCATCCCTGGAACCCTGCTGGAAAGTACCATACCAGGTGCTACTTATAACACGTACAGTGGTAAAGGTAGATGGAGTCATTTCTGCATCCATGCCTCTCATCTTAAGCCTGCACCCTGTCCAGACTCTGGCTGGAAACTGGAAAAGACTGGTAACCCTTTCAAATTGGGTGTTCGCCATGTGCATAAGGCTATAGACTCTCCCCTTGGCTACCAGTAGTCATAACCATCATCAGCCCGTTCAGCAGCGATGGCTGATCACAAATCCTACTAGACAAGAAGTATGATCTATCTTGCATACAGCCCCCTTAGGGACCTTGTGGCCTTCCCTCCACCCAGACATTTGTCATCTGGCTATAGGTCTTTCCTACTGGGGTAGATCAGATGAAGAGGATCCCACTAAAATTCCATTAAATCTTTTTCATATCATAGGTAATGGAAACAATCATTATGGATGTAGGGACACGCGAGCCAGATGCAGGTTGGCTATCCAAGATTAGTATGTTTGCCCGGCTAATTATCAAAACCACAAACAGCCATGGTTGTGTGGGGGAAACCTGACTTCTGTAAGTCATGGGGATGTGAGCATACAGGGGTTGCCTGATGGAACCCGAACTCCTAATCAAATTCAGTACACAGCATTGCCCATATTACCAATTAGACAACCAAAACCCATGGCCCCCAGAGGGGTCTCCAGATCCTCAAATTCTGCATGACCTTTTCAAATTCGGCAAGTGCTCAAAAGGGTTGAAGGAAATTCCCCTATGTGGAGGCCTTTTCCCTTCTTCGCTCACATCCTGTCTATGCTTCTCTAATAGATCCTCACCCTCAGCCTTCTGCTCCAGACTCTCTGCTGTCACTCCAACCTCAGCAACCTGATTTCTCCCCTGCAATTAATAGATCAAAACCCCAAATCTCCATGGGTTCTCAGACCATTGCCCCCTTGCTGAGGTAGCAGGTACTGAGGTACCCATCCACCCATACACTCCTCTCTTTTCCGGTCAGTGCCCACAACAGGTCACACGAGGTCCTCTTACCAGCTAACCCAAAACTCAAACCAGCTGAGGAGAGCCCTCAGACCCCTATCCAAGATGTAATGAAAATGGCCTTTAACGTTGCTTTGTCAACACTGAAAATAGGTTACTAAGAATTTGTAGTCCCTCACAGCCTCTTTGGGATTCTCACTCCCATATTCCCCTCTGCACTACCTGTTCTACTGCTCACGTTTTTGTTGCTAGGAAAATCCCAAACACCTTTCCCATTACTCTATTACATCTCTCCTTCCTCATTCTCAGATCCAAGGAGCTGCTCTCAGCCGCCCCTTTCCCGTCTTCCCCATCTGTACCAGGTCCACAGAAAAGTCTTAACTGACCTTTTCCAGAAGTCTTCACAATGGCGGACGTTAGAACTTTCAGCAAAAGAGTCCCTATAAAAGAGTTTATTGTAGATAAACTTACTCTTTTCGTGTTGCTCTGTTCTACTTGGCCACTGGCTGGAAAAATCAGTACTCCTAAGCTAGACACCCCTTACTAGTTTTTCACAAAATATGTGAACAAGGCCTCTGGCCTTGAGCTGGGGCTTCACAGAGATGGCTACATTTCTTAAGTAAAGAAGTTACCAACTGGGTACCATGTTAAGAGCTGGCAGGGAGAAAAAAAAAGAGAAGACAGAAGCTCTCCCCCTCCCAGGTGTCCTTAAAAATTTAACTTGCCCAGAATGGAGGAAAAATAACAGAAACAAAAACTGCTTTTTGTGAACTTCTGCAGACTGTGAACTTCTGAACCTCTTCCCTTACATGTTGGGTACAAAATTTTGAAACTACATAAACTTGGGGTTCAGGAGATTAATTGATTACAACAGAAGCAATGCCCTCTAAATCCGGTTGCAACCAAATAGGACTGTTTCCCTAGCTTCGGTGCTCTTGTAAGTGCCTTCCCTGTCCGTCCCTACAACAGAAAGATTCTATATACTTAAACATTGTTCGTGTTTTTATAAAATGGTCAACAGATGTGATTAATTTTGTAATGGTGCAGATGTTTCCCAGAGTGCTCTATCATGATGCAGTTTCATTTAAAGATCAAATAGGGGGGCATACAACCCGGTTCCGCAAGGAACCTGTATCCCTCATTTTAGCCATCCTATTAGGAATAATAGTACCTGCAGGGGTGGGCACAGAAATCACTGCCCTAGTCCATGGGATATACAAATGACCCAATTAGAAGCAGCAATAGACCAAAACTTAAGATATTAAAAACCTCCATCACGGCTTTACAGGAGTCTTTAACATCTCTCTCTAAAGTTGTTTAACAGAACAGGCGAGGGTTGGACCTCCTCTTCATGAGAAAAGGGGGCCTTTGTGCTGCATTGAGGCAAGAATGTTGTTTTTATGCCAACAATACTTGAGTTGTAAAAGAATCTATGAGTAAATTAAGAAAATGCCTTGAAGAGCGTCAATGAGAGACAGAGGCCCAAAAAGGGTGGTTTGAGTCTTGGTTCACACAGTCCACCTGGTTAATTATGCTTTTATCAGCCCTGGCTGGTCCATTAATAATCCTCATATTATTGCTAACTATAGGACCCTGTTTGCTCAACCGTGTAGTTTCCTTTCTTCAAGCACAAATATGACAAGTTAAACTTATGGTAATCAGACAACAATATACCCCACTAGCAGACATTAATGTGACACCCCCAATGATCAATTTTATGATTAAAAGTTACCAGACGAAGAAGTGGGGAATGAAAGGTTAATAAAATAGGTACTTGTCACTTCCTGTTTGTCTGTATGATTAACAAAACACTGTTGAAACCTTGAGAACTTTTTGCTAGTCTTGTTCCCAGAATGTGATGTCCCCAACTGCCAAACTGCAGAATGTACTCCTTCACCCATTTTCACGCAAACCGCCCACACTCCCTGACCCATCAAATAACTTCCCCCCCTGAACTATCCAAGGAAAGTATATAAGCTCTGCTTAAGCTGTTCTCAGGACTCTCTGCTATATTCAAGTGAGCTCTGAGTCCCAGCCTGCTGGACCCCCAATAAACCCTTTGCTGTTGCATGAGACAGTCTCTTGGTTGTCTCTTCCTCTGATGCTCTCCCGACATTTACATTGGTACAATCATAAGAGTGACCTTTGCTTTTTGTGTCCAGAATATTACTGGCCTTCACTGTCTAGGGTAAGAAAATTAAGGGCAATAATTCATGGTTAAGGCGATCCCTGGGAGTGGTAAATACAAGAGTGGAAGCCTTAAGGCAGATTAGCCAAGTCTTTAAGGTAAGTTGGGCACCTTCCACAATGCCTGGGCCCTGATGGTTGTATAGAATTGCAGTAGTATGACATATTTGCAAGATATCACAGAACTGTTTAAACTTGGCACTGGTATGTGCAGGACCATTTTCCGTTTTAATATGTATTGGTTTACTCATTATAGAAAAGGTTGAAACAAGACAAAAAAGGACATCTTTGGTAGCCTCTCCAGAATGTGGTAATGCAAAAATAAAGCCGCTGAATGTATGTATAGAAACGTGTATATATTTGTTTTTTTCCAAATTCAGGAAAATGCGTACCATCCATTTGCCAAATCTGATTGGGCAGTAATACTCGGGGGTTAACTCCCAATTGTTGAATGGGGAGGGAGAGAGCACAACGAGGGCATGCTTTTACTATTTCTCGTGCTTGTTGCCTGGTGATTTTACAAAGTAATCAAAGGCACTGGGGATTTAGAGGGTGAAGATTGTGTAACTCCATGGCCTTTTGAA
Organism: Callospermophilus lateralis; assembly: GCF_048772815.1. NCBI lineage: Eukaryota > Metazoa > Chordata > Mammalia > Rodentia > Sciuridae > Callospermophilus > Callospermophilus lateralis. The sequence continues at coordinate 5,968,397 of NC_135316.1, read as the reverse complement.
TGGAGCCAACAAAAATTGGAAAGATGGAACGAGTCACTGCATCAGCTTGGGCATTACTTTTGTTAGAGGGCCGAGAAGATCAGAGTGTGCCCTCATGTGTCCTAAGAAAAATGGGTGTGTTCTGGCCTGAATTAGCTGCTGAAGCTGGTGAAACAGAAAGGCCACATTGGAAGAAGCCTTAATGGCGGGTGAAATCTCCAGCAGGGGCACAGAATGAGCAATGTAGGCACTGTCTGTATAAATATTAACAGGATTATCAAAAATGTTATAAAAACTTGTGTTATGGCAAACAATTTCACAAGCTGTGCTGACCTATAGACAGTATCAAAGGTGGTAGGGTGGTTATTGACAACAAAGACCACACAGCCATTACTGGAACCATCTGTGAAGACAGTAAGGGCTTGAGAAATGGAAGCCTTTTGAGTAATTTTGGGAAAAATAAATGGATGTAATTGAGAAAAATGTAAAAGGGGCCATTGGGGAGGTTGTTATCAATTGTTCCCACAAAGCCTGATAGGGCAATACCTTATCTCAGTCTCCCTAGGCATGTACCAGGGACAAAATTCATACGAAGCATTTGATGAGTCACCATGGAATTTGGACTGGCAAAAATAACTTCCATTTGACTCATAATATCTTGGCCCCATAGGTTAACAGCGTGGTCAGGAACAACGAAAGGAGTGACAGTTCCCTTATTACCCTCTTTATCAGTTCAACTAAGAGCAATAGAGCTGACCAGAGGATTTTTTGACTGTCCTATCCCTTTAAGGTCAGTCAAAAATGGGGTGAGGGGCCAACCTGATGGCCAGTATTTTTGAGAAATAATTGTGGCATCAGCTACAGTATCAAGAATTACTTGGAATTCCTTTCCTTCAATAAGTAAGGTAAGGGTGGGTCTCTTATGAGAAATAGGCTGAACCCAATACACATCAGAGAAGCCCAAGCTGTCAGTCCCCCAGGGTAGGGTTTGGGCGGTGGAAGTGCCTTCTTAATCTAAGGGAAGGAGTATTAATTGTGCAAGTCTTTTTCATCCTGGGATGGCCGCAACTCCATTAATAGCTGTGGCCAGTATTTTTATTTCTCCAGTGAAATCATTATCAATAATGTCAGGGAAGACATGAACACCTTGTAAGGTAGTAGAGGCTCTTCCAAGAATAAGGGCACACGTATGGGATGGAGGGGGACCCATAATTCCAGTGGGTAGTATCTGGGGCCCTTGCATTCAGTCTAATATTGTATTGGTGGTGGCACAGAGGTCCAATCCTGTGCTGCCTGGGGTGGCTCCTTGGTGGGAGGCAATTGTGGAGAAGGATTTTGAGGTAGGTTGGGAGTTTGGGAGGGAACAAACCTTATTGCCCCTGGGTTTGTCCTGGGGAAGGTTGGGGCCAGAGGCTGGCCCCGCAGGGAGTTTCCCGAGAAGCGGGAAGAAATAGGCTGTCTGAGGGCATTTGTCTTAGATCTACACTGACTGGCCCAGTGACGACCTTTACCACATCTAGGGCAGAGGGTAGCTCTGGGCGGTTTAGCCCCGGTTTGAGGAGATGCTGTTCCTAGGCTTTGTTTGCTTGTCATACACTCACGTGCAAAATAGCCAGGTTGTTTACAAGTAAAACAAGTACGTGAGCCAGGATTGTGAAAGGCCTTGGTAAAGGCGTCACCTAGGGCGAGACCAATGGCATGGGCTGCACCCACCACTGCACAGAGTCTAATAAAATCAGAAAGTTCCCCTTTATCCTTATGTGGTCAAAGAACATCCTGACATGCCGGGTTGGTGTTTTCAAAGGCAAGATTTTTACAAAAGTGCTTTTGCTTTTGCTTGGTCCAAGCAAGCATTCTGCGGCTAGGTTAAGCCGGGCAACAAAGTCGCTATAAGGCTGAGGTCCTTGTCGAATTTTTGCCAGGAAAGTGTTAGCTTTTTTGAGGGAGGCGTCTCCAAGCATGTGAGCCAGCCGTCTGAATCTGCGCCAAAAGTCCAGCAGGGAAACGCACCTGTTTAGGGTTAGTGTCAAAAGGCGCATTGACCATTAGCTTAAAATAAGTCTAGGATTTAGAGGAGGCCTTAGTAAAAATTTTTTTGAGCAGTTTCCCGACAGTGGTCTTTGAAATATGCATTGCATAATAGGAAGTCTCAGGCACTGAGAATAGCTCCGGCTAAAATTTTTCCATCATTGGGAGTAAGCCTTTGTGCGCTGTGGCTTTCTAATAAAGCCAAAGTCTTGGGCCCAGTGGGGCCATAGTGAGCACAAGTGTTTTTAAGTTTTTCAAAAAAACACAGGCTTAATTTTTTGTGGACACTCTGGGTTCCTTCCTGCCTAGCGGTGAACTCCTCATCCTCTGAGTCCTGATCTTCCTCTTGCCCTTCCCCCACCTCATCCCCGTTGATCAATTTTCCCCCCGCTTTCTCCTCTTGATCCTCGTCTAAGTCTTTGTCCTCAGCTTGTGCAGGCTTTTCTATCTGACTGGTGGTGACTGGGAAGGCGAGAACAAGCTGATGGAGCGGCTTAGCCTTTGTATTAGAACACCTTGGGCCAGCTCACATTGACTCCTTGCCTAAGACTAATGAGCAGAGCTCAGAGTCAAGGGATCTTAATTCTTTAGAAGTTGGATCTGTTCCCGTCTATGTTGGAAGGACGCTTGCAAGGGAGCCAGGTTAGGCAAGGGAAGTGGGGAAAAATATTTGGGTGGGCAGTTGGCCCCTGAAGGGCCAGAGCACAAAAGGCGGGAGGGATATAGGAGGGAGGTGGATGTGTAAGTCCTATAGGCTGTGGCAGGATCCTGAGAGGTGGCGGGTCTTCTGAATGGTAGCATGCTGCTTCCTTCTCCAGAGTAGCCTCCTCCCCAGGGGTCAATATGTCTCAGGGATTTCAAACTGGATAAAGGCAGTTGGTAACAATTGGAGCCTTATTTATTAGGGTGGAATTTTGAGGGGGACCAGAAAGGTTCCCAGGGTCCTGGGGAGACTGAGATGGGTCTATGTCTATACTAACTAATGGGCATGCGGAGGGGGGCCGAGAGGTCTTTGCATAGCATTTTCCCCAATCCTGACAAATTTTAAGGTACCATTGTCAAAGGGTGAACTTTTAAGAATTTCATTAATTTAGTTCCAGGAAGAAAAGGTGGAAACAGGCACTTTTTCTGGGCCAAAAGATTCATAATAATCTTTTAAACAGTCTCCTAGTCTAAGACAATTTTTATCATCAATGGTCCCTTCAAGGGGAAACCATGGACACAATTCTCCTAGGTATGAAAAGAATAATTTTAAGTCCTTTTCTTAACATGTGCCCCCCAATCTTGAGGACTCCTTGAGGCCTGACAAAAACAAATCATGTGACGAAACTCCTTGTCCCATGGTGGGTCACCCAACGTGCGTCATCCCCACTCTCCTCCTAGACCTGTCTCTCGGTGGTGTCTGCCAAGGCGATCGCGGGCTCCCCTTGGCCAAGTCTTCAGGAGGATGGGGTTCCCCCTCAATCAAAGGTTCCAGCCCCAGTCAGTGTGCGCCAGATGCCCCATCCCACAGGACACATCAACGTGGGTGGTGAACCTAGATGGGGAGGAATGAAGGGACAAGAGACACGAGAGATGAAAGCAAGACAGAAATTCTGATCAAGCTGCAAACTTTCATTGTTCACACAGGGTTATTTATATGCTGGGGATGGGAACACTCTCTTATCGACAGTTCCTGGATATCCTCACAAGGTGAGATAACCTAGGATATTTCAGGAGACAGATGGCCACAGGGTGTCTCAGGGAGACAGGGGGCTACAGGATGTCTCCCAAGCAGGATGTCTCGCAGGGGGCTGTTTCTTGTATCAGGCTATTCTATGAAGGAGAACTTCCTTCTACCCCTGACAGTCAGGGATTCAGTAATTCAAATGCAAATTTTAAAAATGAATCCAATGTGTATGCGAATATATGCTACACAAAAATCTTCCCACTCTCATCCAGAAGAATGCCTTGACATTAACTTCACCACAAATAAGAAACAATTAGAGGAGAAGAATTAGAATATCTGTGAATGTATATCTGGAATGGAAAATGCTCAGGAGTTCACAACCTTGGAGGTGGTAGAGGAGTTTCCAAAAGTAAGGGACAGGGAAAAAAGTCAACAAACATGGAGCTCCGCTGACCTAAAGACTTCTTGAGAAACTGCCTCTGAGGTTGGGCACTTGAAATATATGTTATTGTCAGGAGCTTTAGCTTCTCTTTTAGTGAGAACATCAAAGCTGGGTCTGCATCTATGTGACCTGAAGGACATAGTATCTGATTTTCCAATGGACATGAGGCAGCAGTGCTGAAATCTCTCTTTGTAGGTAAACTGTTGCCACTGGGAGGTTATTGTCTCCCTGTGTGGACTGTGAATCCATTTGGTCATCCTCGAATTTTCATGGTGTTTCTTGCTGCTGCACTGGGATTTTGGTATTTCCTTCACGAATACAAGGAGTTTAACTGGGACACAGTGCTGAAGGGAGTTCTGTCACGTGTGGTGAGTAAGGGTCTGCAGGAGAATGCACCAACAAGGATTCTATCCTACATAGCTTGCCCCCTTGACAATAGCAACCTGATTCAGAACATTGCCCTGAAAACTCTCCATATAACAAGAGGTCTTTACATTTAAGGGTCTGCTTGCTGCACCATGTCAGTCACAAGCCATTTGGAAGCCAATGGCAGATCCACATGATGTGTTATCCACCAGAGATGTGTTATCACACACCTGCCCGCCACGGCTCTAGCCCCACTAATCAGCAGGCTCCAACTTACTGGCATCTCTGTTCTACACCATTTTCATGAAACCCAGTCAATCAAGGCACTGTCTGGTACACTCATGATAAGCGACAGGACATCCAAAGATTCTCCAGTGCTACCTGGTCATGGGAATTTCAGAAATTTCATGGTATTTATCTAGCCATTTTTCAAGAATGAATTTTGAGGCACTGTGGGTTTCAATTTGTTTTGGAACCATTAAATGGTGAGGAAGCTCATTTCCATTAAAGCTCTGGAGAACTCTCACAAACAATTCTTCCCAAAGAGTAGCCAAAAGGTCACATGAAGCCAGGCCCAATGAGGTCTAGAGTGTGAGGTCCATGTGTGTTTTGACTCTCAACTATTGCTGTCAAGTCTTTCAGAATTAAATCCTGTGATATCCTGGCTGAGATTACCAGTGCTCTGTGGAAAGGCACCCTGGGCCTAATTCTCAGTTTCCAAGGGCAAATCTCATGCGTGGCCTCCTCAAGTCCCAACACAATTCATGGCAAAACTTCTCTGAGGTCAGTTCCAGAACTCAATCTCTAAGGGGAATCACACCAAAGTTCGAGCCCAGGTGGACCCAGTCATCTCTTCCAACCACCACACAAATGACCACAATAGAAACCAAAACATTCCCACATGACCCTCATCTGCTGCCATATAGACACTCATAATAACCTCTGGCTGGAGGTTTCCATGAGGAGCAAAACACAAGACAGTGTCCAAAATAAGCTCCCTTATGCCTCATTTGCCTAAAGTCAGGGTGGCCGGGACACCCTTCCTGAGAACCAAGAGTGATCAAATAGGCCTGCCCTTAATACTGCTCTGCTTTTCCATTTTGAGCCTTACTGACTGTCGGGAATAGATTCTTTGTGTGAATTGGAGTCATGAGAAAATCCAAGCACTAATGCCCTAGACTCTGCAGGGCTTTGAAGAACTCATTTGACCCAAAGAATATCTATTGTCACTTGATAGAGTTCAGGACCTTACAGATGAAGGCAAGAGACTTCAGCAACATTGACTCTTCTTTTGGCCACTTTGGTTTTGGATTCACACATGGGATCTTTCGGTAGATCCATCAGTTTCTGAGAATCTAAGCCACAGACTCACAAAAGGACAAGGGTCTGATTCAGACACATCCCTTTCCAAGCAATTAAGCAAAGAGCCACAGGTGATGCCCATTAATTTCCATTTGAAAACTGTTTTCTTCAGGCTTCACAAAGGGGTGGCCTGAGTCAACGACCTTCCTGACATTCAGGGCATCAGAACAATAGGTAAGCAAAAGGCCCAAAGTAGGGTTTCTCCACTGAGACTTTCCTGGTCACACTAATATCTGAGTTTTCTGAGATGCTCCCATTCCCTTCAGTTATCCAGTACATGGCTATGTCACAGAGTTTGAAGGTGGAACATAACTTGGACACAAAGCCATGAGCCTGTTCTGGAGAGTAGCCAGAGTTCAGGAAGAAAACAGGAACTTAGGAAGATAGCAGGTGTAGCCCATCAATAAGGCAAGCAGAGGTCCATTCATAAATTGTGCAGGATGAATGCTGGGAAGCTTTCTACTAGACAGGACACATCCATTGATGCATTCTCTTTTCTAATGTCTACAACCATGGACACAGTGGTATTCACAGACACAGAAACACTTGCCTTGTCAAAGGACTTACTAGAAAATGTACACTAGATAAAAAATCCCCGCCTTTCCTACCTATTCTCAGAACAAGGGAAAACCACAAATCTACACCCACATCCACAAAGACACCTTCTTCCCCCAAGTAATTCTGAGACTATTTGGAGTGTCCTCTCACTGGTGGGCCATAGTATGTTCCCTCAAAATTACATGTCCTGTCTCAGATGTGTTCTCCTTAGCCAACTCTGTGAAGTTGTCAGGAGCCAGCAGTAAGCAACTACTTTTTTTTCAAGGAAAGGCCCCTCTTCAGAATTCTTTTGGCATATTGCCATCCTCACATCAGTAGGTACCAAGAAAGTCTTATTCTGTCCTTGGTAAATCCAAACAAGTGAGAACACAGGGACTGGGACTGGGACTGGCTCTGGGTGCCTGCCTTTCCGGATCCCAAGTTCAGAGAGTTCCATCACCAAGGAAGTGAGGTGAGGTCACTTCCTTCAGGAACTGAATGAGGTCACTGCCTTGGCAACCACTTTGTCCAAACAATTGCTTCCAAGGATCCCATGAGATGCATGCTGCGCCTACTACCTGTGACAGTTTCATAAGTTAAAATGGTATATCAACCATTTGCACCAGGGAACAACTCTTCACACGGGCCTCATTTGGTCCATCTTCTCTACATTAAGAGGAGAGAGGCTGATTCAGACTCAACCCTTCATCCTGTCCAGGTTTTTTGCCATGGAAGATGACTTTTGCTCTCTCAAATCCTTCATAGATGCCTGCATCATCTACAGGGATCATTTCTGCATGGACCTTTGAGGTTCTCAGCAGGGGAAAGATCCCCTACATTCCTGTATTGTAAGACCAACACTGTGCCTGCTCTTATGTAAAGTTAGATTGAGGGAAGAGGGTATGGTTAGGTTTAATAACATGTTTGATTTGTGTTAGGAATCATTCTGCTGGATGAATAATGGTATTGGGAACCTGCGATATTTATAAGAATATAGAGGTGAAATATTCTAATTGTCGGGTGCGCATAGGATGAAGAGACCACCAAGAGACTGTATCATGCAACAACAAAGGGTTTATTGTGGGTCCAGCATGGTGGGGCTCAGAGCTCACTTGAATAAAGCAGAGAGCCCTGAGAACAGCTTAAGCAGAGCTTATATACTTTCTTTGGAGAAGGCAGAGATGGAAGTTTATTGATGGGTCAGGGCGAGTGGGCGGTTTGCTTTCAACTGAGTGACTGAGTACATTCTGCAGTTTGATAGTTGGAGACAGCACATTCTGGGAACAAGATTAGCAAACAGTTCTCAAGATTTCAACAGTGTTTTGTTAAGCATAAAGAAAAACAGGAAGTGAAGAGTACCTATTTTATTAACCTTTCATTCCCCACTTCTTCTTCTGGTTACTTTTAATAATAAAAGTGATCATTGAGGGGTGTTACATTTTATGTCTGCTTGTGGGGTATATTGTTGTCTGATTACCATAAGTTTAACTTGTCCAATTTGAGCTTGGAGAAAGGAAACTACATGGTTGAGCCAACAGGGTCCAACAGTTAGCAATAATGTGAAGATTATTAATGGACCCGCCAGCGCTGATGAAATCATAGTTAACCAGAGGGACTGTGTGAACCAAGACTCAAACCACCCTTTTTGGGTCTCTGTCTCTCATTGATGCTCTTCAAGGCATTTTCTTAATTTACTCATAGATTCTTTTACAACTCCAGTATTGTTGGCATAAAAACAACATTCTTCCCTCAAGGCAGCACAAAGTTCCCCTTCTCTCATGAAGAGGAGGTTTGAACCCTCGCCTGTTCTGTAAAACAACTTCAGAGAGAGAGGTTAAAGATTCCTGTAAAGCTGTGAGGGAGGTTTTATTATCTTTAAGTTTTGGTCTATTACTGCTTCTAATTAGGTCATTTGTTGTGTCCCATGGACTAGGGCAGTGGTTCCTGTGCCCAATTCTGCAGCAACTCCTATTCCTAATAGGATGGCTAAAGTGAGAGATACAGGTTTCGGGTGGAACTGAGTTGTGTGCCCTCCTTTTTGATCTTTAAATGGACCTGCGTCATCATAGAGCACTCTGGGAAACATCTGCACCATTACATAATTAATCACATCTGTTGACTATTTCAGGAAAGCATAAACAATGTTTAAGTATATAGAATCTTTCTGTTGTAGGGACAGACAAGGCAAGGCACCTAAGATAGCACCAAAGACAGGGAAACAGTCGTATTTGGTTGCAACCGGATTTAGAGGGCATTGCTTCTGTTGTAATCAATTAATCCCCTGAACCCCAAGTTTAGGTAGTTTCAGAATTTCTACCCAACATGCAAGGGAAGGGGCTCAGAAGTTCACAGTCTGCAGAAGTTTACAAAAAGCAGTTTTGGTTTCTGTTATTTTTTCCTCGGTTATGGGCAAGTTAAATTTTCAAGGACATCTGAAAGGGGGAGAGCTTTTTTTTTCTTTTTTTTTTCTCCCTGCCACCTGTTACCATGGAGCCTAGTTGGTAACTTCTTTATCTTTGAATTGTAGCCATCTCTGTGAAGCCCCTACTCAAGGCGAGAGGCCTTGTTCACATATTTTGTGAAAAACTAGTAAGGGTGTGATTAGCTCAGGAGTGCTGATTTTTTTTAGCCAGTAGCCAAGTAGACCAGGGCAACATGAAAAGAAGAAGTTTATCTACAATGAACACTTTATGTTAGCCTCCCAAAATAAGAAAGACTGGAGTCTACAAAGAAAGATTCTCAGACAGAAATGCCTGATAATTATAAAAAGAGACTATCAAGAGGAGCTGCCAGAGGCAGAAGTTTTTAGTTTAAGACCTACCAATATTCCTAACCTACACAGGTAGTCTTGTTGTTTGCTAGTACGATTATCCAGCCTTGAATAACAGAAATAAAGGTTTCTCTATTAGACACAGAGGTCACACTAGTAAAAGGATTTTGAAAGATAAGATGACATTAAATTATTACACTGTATCTTATTGGGAGGGACAACTGTAACACTAAAATTAAAAGGTTAAGTTGACAGTCCTGATAACTGGGGATACTAAAGCCTGGTGAGGGAACATCGATACAGCGACATGTTCCAACTGCTGCAACATTTATTCAGTACTCATAGTTTTAGTATCTCTCATAGAGAAACAAAAACTTTCAGGGCAGCAGAACAATAGGTAATCAAATGGCACAAACCAGGGTTTCTACACTGAGACTTTCATGGTCACACTGATATCTGACTTTTCTGACATGGTCGTCATTCCCTTCAGCTATCCAATACACAGCCATGTCAGTGAGCTTGGAGGTGGTACATATCTTGGACACAAAACCTTGAGCCTATACTGGAGAGTGGCCAGAATTCATGAAGAAAACAGGAACTTAGGAAGATAGCAGGTGTTGCCCATCGATAAGGCAAGCTGCAGTCCATTCATAAATTGGGCAGGATGAATGCTGGGAAGCTTTCTACTAGACAGGACACATCCACTGATGCATTCTCTTTTGTAATGTCTACAACCACGGACACAGTGGGATACACAGACATAGAAACACTCGTCTTGTCAAATGACTTATTAAACAGTTCACTCCAAACCAAATAAACCTTTCCTACCTATTCTCAGAAAATGAGACAAAACCACAAACCCACACCCACACCCACAAAGGCACCTCCTTTTCCCAAGTAGGTCTGTGACTCTCCGGAGTTTCCTCTGACTGGTGGGCCATACTATGTTCACCAGAAATGGCCTGTCATATCTCAGATCTGGTCTCTTTGGCCAACTCTGTGAAGTTGTCAGAAGCGAGCGTTCAGCCACTACCTGCTTTCTCAGGAAAGGCCCCTCTTCAGAGCTTTCCTGGCATTTGGCCATCCTCACATCAGTAGGTACCAAGAAAGACTGACTCTGTCCTTGGTAACTCCAAACAAGTGAGACCACTGGGACTGGGACTCAAACTGGCTCTGGGTACCTGGCTTCCTGGATCCCATGTTCAGAGAGTTCCATCACCAAGGAAGTGTGGTGAGGTCACGTCCTTCCTGAAGGTCACTGCCTTGACAACCACTTTGTCATAACAGTTGCTTCCATGGGTTCCATGAGATGGAGGCTGCCCCTACTTCATGTGACACTTTCACAAGTTAGAATGGTATATCAAACATAGGCACCCCGGAACAGCTCTCCACACAGGCCTGGTTTGGTCCATCTTCTCTACATTAAGAAGAGAGAGACTGATTCAGACAAAACTCTGCATCCTGACCAGGTTGCTTTCCATGGAAGACGATTTTTGCTCTCTTAGGTCCTTCATAGCTGCCTACATCTTCTCCAGGGATCATTTCTGCATGGAACTTTGAGCTTCTTAGCAGGTGTAAGATACCCTACATTCCTGTATTTTAAGACAACCTCTGACCCTGCTCTTCTGTAATGTAAGATTGAGGGAACAATGTATGGTTAGGGTTAATAACAGATTCGATTTCGGTTAGGAATCATTCTGCAGGAATAAAGGTATTGGGAACCTGCAATATTTACAACAATATATAGGTGAAATATAATTATGAAAACAGAAATCTAAGTAAGAATTGAAGCCCAGAAGTTCATTGGGCCCTTGATTGGGATACTTAGCACTGAATTACGTCCTGCACAGATGTCTCAGATAAATCAATAAACAATATCATAGGACCTTGTACCTGGGATGATTGAATGTAGAAGAGAACATCCAGTCAAAAAGTGAGAGAAGTTCGGATTAGGAAGATAGTTGGTAGGTTTAGGAAGAAGAGTGAATATAGGATTTGGAACAAATGTTCTTTAGCAATAGAGTTTCATTTAAAGAGAGAATGTAAGCGTCACCACATGTGAAGATTCAGTCACAATAATGAACTGGGGAAAATATGTAGGAAAGGAGATATCAATAGAGACATTACAAAATCAGGTAAATAATAAAGTGAGTGACAGGATTAGACTTTTTCAACAGGGTTGAGTTTGAATATGTAATCTTTGGAAGAAACAAATATGTACTCACAATTAGGATGTTCATTTGAGAGTATTAGGCAACCTGGACATGGATGTTATTAGTAATCCATGTTCACTTTCAATTTAGGTTTGCTACAACCATAAGTGTGACCTTTGCTTTTTGTGTCCTGAATATTACTGTGATAAAATGTATATGGAGATCAGGTGACATGGATATTTCTTCCACCATTTCTGGGAGCAATATTTTGAAGACTTATAAATTAGTATTGGGGGTAAAATGAGGTGTACCCTGTGTCTATGAATATAGAGATAATGCATGAATAGAAGATACTGTGAATAAATGATATAACTGATTTCACTTTAAATAATGGATTGAAGTGATATCTGGAAATATGTAGAAAATCTTCTATTGATATACATTCATTCATTCCAACCAGTTGTACATCTAATGTTAACATTAGGGTTATGGACTATCATGAAGGGTGTGTGAGTTTTGCTTCAAAAGTGATTATGGAAATCGAAAATAATGTGTTTTGAAAGAAATCTCATGAAAAGACCCGTCAAGAAACCTGGAGGAATACATGTGTTCTGAAACAGGAAGTGATTTAAAGTGAAATAAATGCCTATAATTTTGCAAACTTGTGGATGAAATATATATCCTATGATGTGCATAAACTGAAGAAATAATAAAGTACCAGTGTTGAATAAAAATGAATATCAAAACACACATCATATCTTATAGAAATCTATTTGCATTCATGTAAAACTGGATGAGTTACTGTAGAAATATTAGGATTTGTATGCACCATTCACTGAAGTTACTTGTCAGTACTAGGAAACAATATGTATTTCGGGTGGATGAATATTTCTGAGAATAATCTTGTGAAATGTTGATTATAAATCCACAAACATGAACATGAATGAATTTATAGAGTGTTTAGTAAGACACATATATTTCATATTTTGAAAAATCTGGAGAGTGTGTGTGTGTTTGTGTGTGTGTGTGTGTGTGTGTATATGTATAAAACATAGACATTAAAAAGTAGCAATATATATGCCAATCGAAATTCATCTTGAATATATATCATCCACAGATCCAAATATATTTATTTTACTTAACATGAATTTATGTGTAATGTTGTTCAACTAGGAAATTCACCCATAGTTTGAATTTTCAGTTCCAACAGCGTTTAGTAGGAGTGATCTCTGCTCACAATTTGTATCTGACAAATCAGCCATCTCAAAAGAATGTACGTGTGATACCCGGTAGGAATCTATATGTGGATATAAAATTATATATGCTGAATAGGCTACAGAGAAAGGGAGACTAGAATTCATAAATTTGTTAACTTAAAAAACACATGGAGAACTATTTCAACAAAAAATTGACTAAATTTATAACAGCTACACTTTATCATGCAAAAGGCAAGTCCAACTGTACACCACGCCTCCTCTGAACTGCTTGAATTTCCAATCTGTTTGGGTTATTTTCTCCATCATATTAAGATTAGTAGTCAGAGTGTAGTAGGGTATGGGGTAGTGTCAGGGATTCAGTATTTCCAAAAGAAAATTGGAAAATGAATACAATGTTTAGGCAAATATGTGCTACAAAAAATCCTCCCACACTCATCCACAACAATGCATTGACATAACATATACCCCAAGTAAGACACAATTAGAGTAGAAGAGTTTGAAAATCTGTGAATATATATCTGGAATGGAACATGCTCAGAAGTTCACAACCTTGGAGGTGGTAGAGGAGTTTTCAAAAGTAAGCGACAGTGTAAACACGCCACAAACATGGAGGTCTGCTGGAATAAAGAATTTTTGAGAAACATCCTCTGAGTTTGGGCACATGAAATATATGTTGTTGTCAGGAGCTTTAGCTTTCTTTGTAGTGAGACCATCAAAGCTGGATCTGCATCTATGTGACTTGTAGGACATGCTTTCTTATTTTCCAATGAACATGAAGCAGCAGTGCTGAATTCTCTCTTTGTAGGTAAACTGTGGCAACTGGGGACTAAGTGTCTCCCTCCCTGTGGACTGTGAAGCCATTTGGTCATCCTTCAGTTTTCCTTTATTGCTGCTGCACTGGGAGTTTGGTATTTGCTTCATGAAATACAAGAAATTCAACTGGGACACAGTGCTGGAGGGAGTTCTGTCACATGTGGTGGGTCAGGGTCGGCAAGAGAATGCACCAACCAGGCTTCTATCCCATATAGCTTGCCCCCTTGACAATAGCAACCTGATTCTGAACATTGCCCTGAAATCTCTCTATATAACAAGATGCCTTTACTTATAAGCGTCTGCTGGCTGCACCATGTCAGTCACTAGCCATTTGGGAGCCAATGGCAGATCCACATGGCCCCACAACAGATGTATTATCACACTCGTGCCCACCAGTGCTCTAGATCCACTACTCAGCTGGCTCCAACATATTGGCATCGCTGTTCAACACCATTTTCATGAAACCCAGTCAATCAAGGCACTGTGTGGTACACTCATGATCAGCAACAAAAGACCCAAAGGTTCTCCAGTGCCACCTGTTCATGGGAATCTCAAAAATTTCATGGTATTTAACTAGCCATTTTTCAAAGATGACGTTGGAGGCACTGTGGGTTTCAATTCACTCAGGAACCATTAAAAGGTGAGGAAGCTCATTTCAAAGAAAGCTCTGGAGAACTATCACAGGCAAGGCTTCCAAAAAAGTGACCAAAATGTCACATGAAGACAGGCCCATTGAGGTCTACAATGTGAGGTTCATGTGTGTTTTGCCACTCAACTCTGGCTGCCAAGTTTTTCAGAATAAAATCATGTGATATCCTGGCTGAGATTCCCAGTGCTCTGTGGAAAGCATCTCTGGCCCTAGATCAATTTGCAAGGGCAACTCTCATGTGTGGTCTCCTAAAATCCCAACACAATTCATGGCAATACTTCTCTGAGGGCAGTTCCACAATGCAGTCTCTAAGGGGAATCACACCAGAGATCAAGCCCAGGTGGACCGAGTCATCTCTTCCAACAGCCACACAAATGACCACAATTAAACCCAAAACACTCCAACATGGCCCTCATATTCTTCCATATAGACACTTGTCATAAACTCCGCTGGTTGTTTCCATGAGGGGTGCAGCCAAAGACAGTTTCAAAAATAAGCTCCCTTACCACTTATTTGCCTAAAGTAAGAGTGGCCTGGACACCCTTCCTGTGAAATAGGAGTGGTCAAATAGGCCTGACATTAATACTGCTCTGCTTCTCCAATTTGAGGCCTACTGACTGTCAGGTATAGATTCTTTATGTGATTTGGAGTCATGAGAAAACCCAAACACCTCTGCAGGGCTTTGTAGAACTCATTTGACCCAAAGGATCCCTATTCTCACTTGATGGAGGTCAGGAATCTAACAGAAGAAGGCAAGAGACTTCATCCGCAATGACTGATCTTTTTGCCATTTTGGTTTTGGATGCACATATAGGATATTTATTTAGATCCATCAGGTGTTGAGAATCTAAGCCACAGCCTCACACAGGGCAAAGAGGCTGATTCAGACACATCCTTTTCCAAAGCAATAAAGCAAATAGACACAGGTGATGCCCATTCATTTCCATTTGAAAACTGTTTTCTTCAGGCTTCACAAAAGAGTGGCATGAAGCAAAGACTTTCCTGACATTCAGGGCAAAAGAACATTAGGTAATCAAATGGCACAAAGCAGGGAATCTTCATTGAGACTTTCCTGGTCACACTGATATCTGAGTTTTCTGAAATGCTTCTATTCTCTTCAGCTATCCAGTACATGGCCATGAGAAAGAGCTTGGAGAGGGTACATATCTTGGACACAAAACCATGAACCTATTCTGGAGAGTGGCCAGAATTCAGAAAGAAAACAGGAACTTTGGAAGATATCATGTGTTGCACATCAATAAGGCTAGCCACACTCTATTTATAAATTGGGCTGGATGAATGCTGGAAAGCTGTCTACTAGATGCATTCTCTTTTCTAATGTCTACATCCACAGACACTGTGGGATACTCAGATATAGAAACACTCGCCTTTTCAAACGACATTGTAGAAACAGTCCAGTTCAAACAAAACAAACCATCATTCCGACCTATTCTCAGAACATGAGAAATAACCACAAAATCACACCCTCACTCACAAAGGCACATCCTTCCACCAAGTAGGTCTGTGACTATCCGGAGTGTGCTCTGACTGGTGGGCCATACTATCTTTCCCGAAATGGCTTGTCCTGTCTCAGATCTGGTCCCTTGGCCAAATCTCTGAGGTTTTCAGTAGCCAGGGGTGAGCCACTCCCTGCTTTTTCAGGACAGGCCCCTCTTCAGAGCTTTGCTGCCATTTGCCCATCCTCACATCAGTAGGTACCAAGAATGACTGACCCTGTCCTTGGTAATTCCAATCAAGTGACCACACTGAAACTGGGACTGGGACTGGCACTGGATGCCTGGCTTTCTGGATCCCAAGTTCAGAGAGTTGCATCAACAAGGAAGTTAGGTGAGGTCACTTCCTTCAGGAACTGAATGAGGTCACTGCTTTGTTAACCATATGTCCTAACAGTTGCTTCCAAGAGTCCCATGAGATGGAGGCTGCCCCTATTTCCTGTGACACTTTCACAAGTTAGAATGGTATATCAACCTTAGGCACCTGGAAACAGCTCTCCACAAAGGCCTGGATTGGGCCACCTTCTCTACACTGAGAAGAGAGTGGCTCATTCAGACCATCCAGATCAAGATGTTTGCCTAGGATGATGACTTTTGCTCTCTCAGGTTCTTCATATCTGCATGCATCTTCTTCAGGGATCATTTCTCCATGGACCTTTGAGGTTTTCAGCAGGTGGAAGATGCCCTACATTCCGGTATTGTAAGAACAACTCTGTTCATGCTCTTCTGTAATGTTAGATTGAGGAAACACTGTATGGTTAGGATTAATAACATGCTTGATTTGGGTTAGGAATCATTCTGCTGGATGAATAATGGTATAGGAAACCTGCAATATTTATAAGAATATAAAGGTGAAATAAAAGTATGAAAACAGAAATTTAGGTAAGATTTGAAGCCCAGAAGGGCATTGGGCCTTTGATGGGGATACTTAGCTTTGAATTACGTTCTGCACAGATGTCTCAGATAAATTGACATAAAATGGCATAGGGCCATTTACCTTGCATGATTGAATGTAACAGAGAACATCCAGTCAAAGAGGGCTAGTCGGTAGGATTAGGAAAGTAGTCCGTAGATTTTGGAAGAAAAGTGAGTATAGGATTTGGACCAAAAGTTCTTTAGCAATAGGGTTTCTGGTAGAGAATGAGTGTAAATATCAGCACATGTGAAGAGTTAGTCACAATGATGAACTGGTGAAAATATGTAGGAAAGCAGATATCAGTAGGGACATTAGGAAATCAGGCAAAGTATAAATTGAGTGATTGGATTAGACATTTTCAACAGGCTTGATTGAATATATAATCTGAGGAAGAAACAAATATATAGTCACCAATAGGATTGACATTTGAGAGCATTAGGCAACCTGAATGTGAATATTTTTAGTAATCCATGCTCACTTTCCATTTAGGTTTTGGTAGAAGCATAAGTGTGACCTTTGGTTTTGTTGTCCAGAATATCACTGTGATAAAATATCTATGTAGATAAGGTGACATGAGTATTTCATCCACCATTTCGGGAGCAATATTTTGAAGATGTATAAATTAGTTTTGGGGGTACAAATAGGTTTATCCTGTGTCTATGAATATAGAGATAATGCATGAATAGACCATAATCTGAATAAATAACATAACTGGTTCCAACTTTAAATAATGGAGTGAATTGATATCTGAAAATATACAGGAAATCTTATATTGATATACATACATACATTCCAACGAATTATACATCTAATGTTAATGTTAGGGTTATAGTTTATCAGGAAGAGTGTGTGAGTTTTGCTATTATGGTTGAAGGGACACCCGAGATGCAGGTTGGCTAGCCTAGATTATTATATTTATCCGGGATTTATCAAAGCCACAAACAGGCACGGCTGTGTGAGGGAAAAGCCGACTTCTTCTGTAAGTCATGGGGATGTGAGCATATAGGGGCTGCCTAGTGGAAGCCAAACTCGTCATCAAATTCAGTACTCAGCATTGGCCATATTACCAATTAGACAACCAAAACTGATGGCCCCAAGAGGGATCTCTAGATCCTCAAATTCTGCGTGACCTTTTTAACTTCAGCAAGTGCTCAAAAGGGTGAAAGGAAATTCCCCTATGTGGAGGCTTTTTCCCTCCTTCGCTCAAATCCTAAACTATGCTTCTCCAATACATCCTCACCCTCTGCCATCAACTCCAGACTCTCTGCTGTCAATCCCACCTCAGCAACCTGACTTCTCCCCTCCAATTACTAGATCAAATACCCAACCCTCCACCGGTTCTCAGACCATTGACCCCTTGCTGAGGTAGCAGATACTGAGGTATCCCTGTACCCACTCACTCCTGTCTTCTCCTGTCAGGGTCCACACCGGGTCCCAACAGGTCGTCTTACCAGCTAACCCAAAGCTAAAACAGGCTGAGGAGAGCCCTCAGACCACTATCCAAGATGTAATGAAAATGGCCTTTAAAGTTGCTTTGCCAACCCTGAAAACCGGTCACTAAGAATTTAAAGTCCCTCACAGGCTTTTTGAGATACTAGGTCCCATCATCCCCTCTGCTCTACCTGTTCTACTGCTCAAGTTTTTGTTGCTAGGAAAATCCCAATCCCCTTTCCCATTATTATTTTACATATCTCCTTGCTCATTCTCAGATCCACGGAGCTGCTCTCACCTCCCGCCTTCCACGTCTTCCCCCTCTGTACCAAGACCACAGAAAAGTCTTAATTGACCTTCTCCAGAAGTCTTCACCATGTCTGACTTTAGGACTTTTAGCAAAAGAGTCCCTATTAAAGAGATCAATGTAGATAAACTTCAAAAAAATCAACACTCCAAAGCTAGACACCCCCTTACTAGTTTTTCACAAAATATGTGAACATGGCCTCTGGCCTTCAGCTGGAGCTCCACCGAGATGGCTACATTTCAAAAATAAAGAAGTTACCAACTGGGCTCCATTTTAACAGCTGGCAGGGAGAAAAAAAAGAGAAGACAAAAGCTCTCCCCCTACTTAAAAAGTTAACTTGCCCAGAACAGAGGAAATAAAACAGAAACAAAAACTGCTTTTTGTGAACTTCTACAGAGTGCAAACTTTTGACCCCTTTTCTTACATGTTGGGTACAAAATTCTGAAACTACCTAAACTTGGGGTGCAGCGGATTAATTGATTACAACAGAAGCAATGCCCTCTAATTCCGTTTGCAACCAAATAGGACTGTTACCCTAGCTTCGGTGCTATCTTAGGTTCCTTGCCTTTTCTGTCCCTACAACAGTATAATTCTATATACTTAAACATTGTTTATGTGTTCATAAAATGGTCAACAGATACGATTAATTATGTAATGGTGCAGTTGTTTCCCAGAGTGCTCTAGCATGATGCAGGTTCATTTAAAATCAAATAGGGGGGGCATAAAACCCAGTTCCGCTGGGGACATTTATCCCTCACTTTAGCCATCCTATTCGGAATAGGTGTTGCTGCATGGGTGGGCACAGGAACCACTCCCATAGTCCATGGGACACAACAAATCACTCAATGAGAAGCAGCAATAGACCAAAACTTAAAGATATTAAAAACCTCCATCACAGCTTTACAGGAATCTTTAACCTCTCTCTCTGAAGTAGTTTTACAGAACAGGGGACAGTTGGACCTCCTCTTCATGAGAGAAGGGGCCTTTGTGCTGCATTGAGAGAAGAATGTTGTTTTTATGCAGACAATAATGGAGTTGTAAAAGAATCTATGAGTAAATTAAGAAAATGCCTTGAAGAGCGTCAACGAGACACAGAGGCCCAAAAAGCGTGGTTTGAGTCTTGGTTCACAGAGTCCCCATGGTTAACTACAATTTTATCAGCCTTGAACGGTTCATTAATAATCCTCATATTATTGCTAACTGTAGGGCCCTGTTTGCTCAACCGTGTAGTTTCCTTTCTCCAAGCTCAAATTGGACAAGTTAAACTTATGGTAATCAGACAACAATATACCCCACTAGCAAACATAAAATATGAAACCACCCAATGATCACTTTTATGATTAAAAGTAACCAGAACAAGAAGTGGGGAATGAAAGGTTAATAAAATAGATACTTTTCAGTTCCTGTTTTTCTGTATGCTTAACAAAACACTGTTGAAATCTTGGGAACTGTTTGCTAATCTTGTTCCCAGAATGTGATATCCCCAACTGCCAAACTGCAGAATGTACTACCTCACACATTTGCATGCAAACCGCCCACTCCCACTGACCCATCAATGAACTTAACTCCCTGCCCTCTCCAAGGAAAGAATATAAGCTCTGCTTAAGCTGTTCTCAGGGCTCTCTGCTAAATTCAAGTGAGCTCTGAGCCGCAGCATGCTGGACCTCCAATAAACACTTTGCTCTTGCATGAGACAGTCTCTTGGTGGTCTCTTCCTCCAATGCTCACCCGACCTTTACATTGGTACAATCATAAGTGTGACCTTTGCTTTTGGGTCCAGAATATTACTGTGATAACATGTATATGTAGGTCAGGTGACATGAGTATTTCTTCCACCATTTCTGGGAGGAATATTTTGAAGACGTATAAATTACTATTGGGGGTATAAAGAGGTGTACCCTGTGTCTATGAATATAGAGATAATGCATGAATAGACAATACTGTGTATAAATAATATAATTGGTTCCACTTTAAATAATGGATTGAATTGATATCTGAAAATATATAAGAAATCATATATTGATATACAATCATTCATTCCAACCAGTTGTACATCTAATGGTAATATTAGGGTTATGGTTCATCATGTAGGGTGTGTGAGATTTTCTTCAAAAGTAATTATGGAAATACAAAAATGAGTTTGGAAAGAAGTCTCATGAAAAGACCAGTAAAGAAACATGGAGGAATATATGTGTTCTGAAGTAGAAAGTGATTGAAAATGAAACAAATGCCTATAAATTTGTGAACTTGTGGATGAAATATATATCCAATGATGTGCATAAACTAAAGAAATAGTAATGTACCAGTGTTGAAAAAACGAACTTCAAAATACACATCGTGTCCCATAGGAGTCTGCTTGCATTGATGTTAAACTGGGTCAGTTACTGTAGAAATATTAGGATTTGTATACACCATTCACTGAAGTTTGTTTTCAGTAGCAGGAAACAAATATGTATTCCAGGTGGATGAATATTTCTGAGAATAATCTTGTGAAAAGAAGATTATAAATCCACATACATGAATATGAATGAATTTAGGAAATGTATAATAAGGCAAATATATTTGATATTTTGAAAAATCTGGAGAGTATATATATATATATATATATATATATATATATATATATATATATATATAAACACACATAGATATTAAAAAGTAGCACTATATGCCAATTGAAATTCAACATGAAATATATATTATTCACAGATCAAAAATATTCATTTTAATGAACATGGATTTATGTATAATGTTGTTCAGCTAGGAAGCTCACCCATAGGTTGAATTTTCAGTTCCAACAGCGTTTAGGAAGAGTGATATCTTCTCACAATTTGTATCTGCCAATTCAGCCACCACACAATAGTGTACGTGTGGTACCAGGTAGGATTCTATATGTGCTTATAAAAATACATGTGCTGAATAGGCTACAGTGAAAGGCAGACAGGAATTCACATATTTGTTAACTTTAGAAACACATGGAGAACTATTTCAACAAAAAATTGACTAGATTTATAACTCCTACCCTATATAATGCAAAAGGCAAATCCAACTATACACCATGCCTCTTCTGAACTGCTTGTATTTCAATTCTGTTTGGGTTATTTTTCTCCATCATATTAGGATTAGTAGACAGAGTCTAGTAGGGTATGGGATAGTGTCAGGGATTCAGTATTTCAAATGGAAAATTGGAAAATGAATCCAATGTGTATGCAAATATGTGCTACACAAAAATCCTCCCACTCTCATCCAGAACAATTACTTGACATTACCTTCGCCCCAATTAAGACACAATTAGATGAGAAGAGGTATAATATCTGTGAATACATATCTGGAATGGAAATTGCTCAGGAGTTCATAACTTGGGAGGTGGTAGAGGAGTTTCCAAAAGTAAGTGGCAGGGTAAAACTCCACAATCATAGAGCTCTGTTGGCGTAAAAACTTCTTGAGATACTGCCGCTGAGGTTGGGCACTTGAAATATATGTTGTTGTCAGGAGCTTTATCTTCCTTTTTAGTGAGACCATCAAAGCTGGGTCTGCATCTATGTGACCTGGAGCGCATGTCTCTCATACTCC
Organism: Callospermophilus lateralis; assembly: GCF_048772815.1. Taxonomy (NCBI): domain Eukaryota; kingdom Metazoa; phylum Chordata; class Mammalia; order Rodentia; family Sciuridae; genus Callospermophilus; species Callospermophilus lateralis. Next base: position 5,946,671 of record NC_135316.1, on the reverse strand, counting down.
AGTGAACATTAGGCAGCAGTGCTGAATTCTCTCTTTGTAGATAACTGTGGCCATTCGGGGCTAAGTTTCTCCCCATTGGACTGTGAAGCTATTTGGTCATCCTCCACTTCTTGTGGCGTTTCTTGCTCCTGCACTGGGAGTTTGGTATTTGCTTCATGAAATACAAAAAGTTCAACTAAGAGACAGTGCTGGAGGGAGTTCTGTCACGTGCCATGTGTCAGGGTCTTCAGGAGAATGCATCAAAAAGGCTTCAATCCCACATAGTTTGCCCCCTTGACCATAGCAAACTGATTCTGAACATTGCCCTGAAATTTTTCTATATAACAAGATGCCTTTACATACAAGGTACTGCTGGCTGCACCATATCAGTCACAAATCATTTGGAAGTCTATGGCATATCCACATGGCCCCACCACAGATGTTTTATCACACACCTGCACAACACTGCTCTACAACCACTAATGATCAGGCTCCAACATCCTGACACCTCTGTTCTACACCATTATCATGTAACTCAATCAATCAAGGCACTGTGTGATACACTCAAATCAGCAACAGGACATCCAAAGTTCTCCAGTGCCACCTGGTCATGGGAATTTCAAAAATGTTATGGTATTTATGTAGCCATTTTTCAAGGATGAAGTTGTAGGCACTGTGGGTTTCAATTCATTCAGGATCCATTAAATGTTGAGGAATATCATTTCAATGAAAGCTCTGGAGAAGTCTCACAGTCAAGGCTTCCCAAAGAGTGGCCAAAAGGTTACATGTAGCCAGGCTCATAGAGGTCTACAATGTGAGGTCCATGTGTGTTTTGACTCTCAGCTATGGATGCCAGGGCTTTCAGAATAAAATCATATGATATCATGGCTGAGATTCCCTGTGCTCTGTGGAAAGCCAACCTTTGTCTAGATCTCAGCTTCCAAGGGCGATTCTCATGCGTGGCCTCCTAAAATCCCAACACAATTTATTATAATACTTCTCTGAGGTCAGTTCCACAATGCAGTTTCGAAGGGGAATCACACCAGAGTTTAAACCCCAGTGGACCCAGTCATCTCTTCCAACCGCCACACAAATGACCACAATTAAAACCAAAACACTCCCACATAGCCCTCATATTCGTTCATATAGACACTCATCATAACCTCTGGCTGAAGGTTTCCATGAGGGGCACATCCAAAGACAGGGTTAAAAATAAGCTCCCAGCCTCTCATTTGCCTAAAATCATTGTGGTTGGGATACCCTTCCTGCGAAAATAGGCCTGCTCTAAATACTGCTCTGCTTCTCCAATTTGATGCCTACTGACAGTCAGGTATACATTCTTTATGTGATTTGGAGTCATGAGGAAACCTAAGCACCTCTGCAGGGCTTTGAATAACTCATTTGACCCAAAGGATCCCTATTCTCATTTGATGGAGGTCAGGAAACAAAGAGAGAAAGGCAAGAGGTTTCATCCACAATAACTGATCTTTTTTTCCATTTTGGTTTTGGATGCACACATGGAATCTTTCTTTAGATTAATCTGGTGCTGAGAATCTAAGCCCCAACCTCACACAGGGCCAAGATGCTGATTCAGACACATCCATTTCCAAAGGAATTAAGCGAAGAACCAAAGGTGATGCCCATTCATTTCCATTTGAAAACTATTTTTTCAGGCTTCACAAAGTGTGGCCTTAGGCAAAGACCTTCCTGACATTAAGGGCAACAGAACAATAGATAAGCAAAAGCCTAATGTAGGGTTTCTCCACGGAGACTTTCCTGGTTAAACTGATAACTGAGTTTTCTGACATGCTCCCATTCCCTTCAGCTATTTAGTACATGGCCATTTCACAAACCCTGGAGGTGCTACATATCTTGGACAAAAAACCATGAGACTATTCTGGAGAGTTGCCAGAATTCAGGAAGAATACTGGAACTTAGAAATATAATAGGTGTTGCCCTTCTATAAGGCAAGCTGCAGTCCATTTATAAATTGGGCAGAATGAACGCTGGGAGCTTTCTACTAGACAGGACACGTCCATTGATGCATTCTCATTTCTAATGTCTACAACCACTGATACAGTATGATACACAGACATAGAAACACTCGCCTTGTCAAATGACATACAAGAAAAATTCCACACCAAACCAAACAAACTGACTTTCCTACCTATTTTCAGAAGATGAGAAAAAAACACATACTCACTCATGGACTAGGGATGTGGCTCAAGTGGTAGCGTGCTCGCCTGGCTACGTGTGGCTCAGGTTCGACCTCAGCACCACATACAAACAAAGATGTGTCCGCCAAAAACTGAAAAATAATAAATATTCAAGAATTCTCTCTCTCTCTTTAAAAAAAAAGACACATACTCACACCCACACTCCAAAAGGCACCTCCTTCCCCCAAGTAGGTCTGTGATTATATGGAGTGTCCTCTGACTGGTGGGCCATACTATGTTCCCCCGAAATGGCCTGTATGGTGTCAGATCTTATCTCCTATTTCAACTCTGTGAAGTTGCCAGGAGCTAGTGGTGAGCAAGTACCTGCTTTCCCTGGAAAGGCCCCTCTTTAGAGCTCTCCTGGCATTTGGCCATCCTCACATCAGTAGGTACTAAGAAAGACTGACTCTGTCCTTGGTAAATCCAAACAAGTGAGCCCACTGGGACTGAGACTGGGAATTGGACTGGTTCTGGGTGCCTGTATTCCTGGATCCCAAGTTCAGAGAGTCCCATCACCAAGAAAGTTAAGTAGGTCAATTCCTTCAGGAACTGAATGAGGTCACTGCCTTGACAAAAACTTTGTCCTAACAGTTGCTTCCAAGGGTCCCTTGAGATGGAGGCTGCCCCTACTTTCTGTGACACTTTCACAATTTAGAATGGTATATCAACCAAAAGCACCAGGGAACAGCTCTCCACACAAGCTTGGTTTGGTCCATCTCCTCTACATTAAGAAGAGAGAGGCTCATTCAGACACATCACTTAGTCCTGACCAGGGTTTTGGCCATGGAAGATGACTTTCGCTCTTTTAGGTCCTCCATAGCTGCCTACATGTTATCCAGGGATCATTTCGCCATGGTCCTATGAGGTTCTCAGCAGGTGGAAGATCCCCTACATTCCTGTATTATAAGACCAACTCTGTACCTGCTCTTCTGTGAAGTTAGATTGAGGGAAGAGTGTATGTTTAGTGTTAATAACAGGTTCTATTAGGGTTAGGAATCATTCTGTGAGATGAATAATGGTATTGGGAACCTGCGATATTTACAAGAATATACAGGTGAAATATAAGTTTGAAAACAGAAATCTAGGTAATATTTGAACCCCAGTAAAGCATTAGGCCCTTGAGTGGGATACTTAGCTTTGAATTACATTCTGCACAGATGTCTCAGTTGAATCGATATACAATGGCATAGGACCTTGTACCTTGGATGATTGAATGTCGAAAAGAACATCCAGTCAAAAAGGGATAGTCGGTAGAATTAGGATGATAGTCGGTAGGGTTAGAAAGAAGAGTGAGTATAGGAGTGAGACTAAAGTTCTTTAGCAATAGTGTTTCCGGTAGAGAGTGAATGTAAATATCAGCACATGTGAAGAGTCAGTCACAATAATGAATTGGGATAATATGTAGGGAAGCAGATATCAATAGGCACATTTGGAAATCAGGCAAAGTAAAAAGTGAGTGATAGGATTAGACATTTTCAACAGGGTTGAGGTTGAATATATAATCTTAGGAAGAAACAAATATGTAGTCACCAATAGGATTGACATTTGAGAGCATTAGGCAACCTGAACACGAATGTTTTCAGTTATCCATACTCACTTTCCATTTAGACTTCGGTACAATCATAAGTAGACCTTTGCATTTTGTGCCCAGAATATTATTGTGATAAAATGCATATGTAGATCAGGTGACAAGAGTATTTCTTCCACCATTTCTGGGAGCAATATTTTGAAGGCAAATAAATTCATATTGGGGGAACAAAGAGGTGTTTTCTATGTCAATGAATATAGAAATAATGTATGAATAGACCATACTGTGAATAAATAATATAACTGGTTCCAACTTTAAATAGTGGATTGATGTGATATCTGAAAATATACAGGAAATCTTAAATTGATATGCATACATTCATTACAACCAGTTATACATCTAACGGTAATATTAGGGTTATGGTTTATCATGAAGAGTGTGTGAGTTTTGCTTCAAAAATGATTATGGAAATCGAAAATAATGTGTTTGGAAAGAAGTCATGAAAAGACCAGTCAAGAACCCTGGAGGACTATATGTGTTCTGAAGCAGCAGGTGATTGAAATTGAAACAAATAACTATAAATTTGTGAACATGTGGATGAAATATATATCCTATGATGTGCATAAACTGAAAAAATAGTAATGTACCACTGTTTAATAAAAATGAGCCGCAAAATACACATCATGTCCCATAGGAAACTGCTTGCATTGATGTTAAACTAGGTTTAACTGTAGAAATATTAGGATTTGTATGCACCATTCACTTAAGTTAGTTTTTAGTCCTAGGAAACAAATATGTATTTCAGGTGGATGAATATTTCTGAGAATAATCTTGTGAAAAGTTGATCATATCCACATACATGAATATGAATGATTTTAAGGAGTGTATAATAAGACTCATATATTTCATATTTTGAAAAATTTGGAGAGTTGATATATATATATATATATATATATATATATATATATACACACACACACACACACACACACACACAGACATTAAAAACTAGCAATATGTATATGCCAATCGAAATTCATCATGAAATATATATCATCCACAGATGCAAAAATATTTATTTCACTGAAAATGGATTTATGTATAATGTTGTTCTACTAGGAAGCTCACCCATAGTTTGAATTTTCAGATCCAACAGCATTTAGAAAGAGTGATCTCTTCTCATAACTTGTGTCTGCCTAATCAGCAACCTCACAAATTGTGCGTGTGACAACAGTTAGGATTCTATATGTGCATATAAAAATTCATGTGCTGAATAGGCTACAAAAAAGGAGACAGGAATTTGTTGAGAGCCACAGCTGAAGGGGCCCCAGCAATCTTCCAGCTCCCAGCAAATTTCCAGCTGCCAGATGATTATTGGCTCACAGCGGCCCCAGCAACATCTAGTTGATTGGCTCCTCTGGGGTGATGCTCATTGGAGATGCTCATTGAGCTGTTTCCCCGCCCTTTCAGACTGCTAGCTGATGATTGGCTCACAGTGGGACCAGCAACATCTAGCTGATGGGCTCCTCTGCAGTGATGCTCATAGTGCTATTTCCCTGCCCTTTCAGACCACGTAGCTGTTCATTGGGGGACTTTTTTGGCTCCACCCACATGACCCAACCAATCGACCTCAAGGGTAGGAGGATTGTGGGAGGTGGAGAGGCTTGTGGGTGTGACAGAGACTTAACAAGGAAGCCAGTGGTGGCAGTTGGTCTCTGAGGGTTTTTCCTGAGGAGCTGTTTTGTTTGGCATGTGTAGTTCTAAAAATAAAGTTCATTTCTTTTGACAAGTGGCTCCTGATTCGTCCCCAGGCAGATTGCAGCAATTGGTGGCTCTCTCGGGGAGCAACTGAGGGTAAGTGATAATGTAAACTGCTCACCCCTGAGGGCAGGGCGAGAGGATGGGTAGCCATTTTAAGATCCCTCTCTTGTTTTGCTTCACTTTTGTTTTAAGTTGCCTGTCCATGGAGATGAGTGAGATGGAAGAAAAAAACCCTCACTTCTGAGGAAAAATTATTTACGTCTGAAGAACAGATAGGGAGAAAGGACGGATGCACATGTCAGGAGGATAGAAAGGCTATAATGACTTTTTGTTGTTCCCTTTTTATATCATTCTGTCTCGGTTTTGTTTGGCATCATCTTGTTGGGTTGTATTACAGTAGAAATACGGGATCAGAAATTAGTAAAAAACAAACTGAAAGTGTGTTAAGTAAACTGTTAGAGGAAGGAGGCATCTCAGTAAAATCAAGAACAGTCAGGGCATACGTTGATACAATACAAAAATGTAGCCCATGCCTTTTAAGGAGGAGTTGTTAAATATATCACAATGAAACCATCATGGTGAAGATTTAAAAAGAGGAGAAAAGAAGAGCCCAGGGACTCTGCCAGTTGGCACATTGCCATTGTGGACATTCGTATCTGGTTTGCTTTGTCCAAATCCTTCAGTTCAGACAAAGATAGAGGAACAAAGCTTAGAGCATAAAAAGTCATCAGGGACAAAGTTACAAAAGGAGACTGCTACTAACAACTTTCTATCACCAGAGGGCGTAAGTTTCCAACCAACAGCACCACCTCTATAGGAGACTGTTACTAACACCTTTCTATCACCAGAGGATGTAAATGTCCAACAAGGCCACCTCCATATGCTGGGAGGCCCCCAGCCCCCGCAGTTGATAGTTTGGATCCTGAGACAGGATCTCAAGTATTAACATGCCCTGTATTTGAGGCAGGAGGGCAGCGAATTCACCTTGCTTTAAATTTAAAAATAGTGAAGCAACTAAAAGAGGCTGTAACAACCTATGGTCCTCAAGCACCCTTCATTGTAAGCTTGGTCGAATCCATTAACAACTTGAATATGACGCCAGCAGATTGGGCTAATATGTGTAAAGCTGTGCTTAATGGAGGTCAATACCTGTTATGGAAGGTTGCCAATGAGGAATTTTGCAAGGAGACGGCTATGCGAAATGCAGCAGGTGGTTATCCTCAGAGAAATCTACATATGTTGTTAGAAAAGGGACCTATGAGGATCAGAAGCAACAAATTGCATATGATCCTGGTTTATACGGATAAATTGTTGTAGAGGCGGTTAGGGCATGGAAGACTTCACAAGGACTTGGAAGTTTACAAGGTCAATTATCTAAGGTAATACAAGGAGCTAATGAATCTTACGCTGAATTTGTAGATAGGCTTATTCAAACAACTACCAGAGTTTTTGGGAATTCAGAAAAGCAATGCCATTAATAAAACAACTGGCTTATGACCAAGTGAATTGTTGCTGCAGAGATATCATTAGACCATGGAAACATGAACATTTAAACACATATATTAAATAATTTAGACATTAATGAATAAGAGCAAGTCGTGGCAGCTACAGTAAAACAGGCTTTAGATGCCAGGCCAAGAACATGCTAGAATTGTGAAGAAAGAGGATATTTTAAAAGGAATTGCCCCATAAAAGGAGGGTTTTACAAAACTAGGTATCAAAAGTGTAGAATACCGTGTATTTGCCCACGATGCCATAGAGGAAGACATTGGGCTAATGAATGCCGTTCTCAAACCACCATAGCGGGTACTTCATTATCAAAAAATGAACAAGGACCAGGTGTTTATCCATGATATCACAGAGAAAGGGATCGGGCTCCACTGCAAAAAAATGGACAGGTGGGCCCAATGCTCTGGGTCCCAAAACCACAAATATATGGAGCACTGGAGGAATCCACCAACCCCATCAGGATAGTGCACAGGACACATTGTCCATCAGATCCCTCGTCAGACAAACCAGAGGGAGCACAGGGTTGGACATCTGTGCCTCCGCTAGATCAGTACTAACTCCAGAGATGGGGGTTCAATTAATTTTCATAGGGGTGAAATTGCCTCTTCCCAAAGGAACAGTATGCTTATTATTGGGACGCAGCTCTTCTACTCTAAAAGGACTTATAATAAGTCCTTGGGTAATTTTTCCCAATTATGAAGGTGAAATAAAAATTATAGCCAGTTCTCCAAAGGATATATCAGTAATTTCACTAGGAGATAGAATAGCACAGTTACTAATAATACCAGCCTACATGATAAATTTTCCAGTCATGCTGTAGAAAGAGGTTCCAAGGGATTAGACTCCACAGGTGTAGATTGGGCTATGCTTTCTTTCAATTTAGATTCTCGCCCCATGCTAAAACTAAATATTCAAGGACATGAATTTAATGGGCTACTGGATACAGGTGCAAACCTTAGCATCATCTCTCGTCAAGAATGGCCAAAACATTGGCCATTACAACAAGCCACTCAAATGCTTCGAGGTCTAGGAGTGGCGACTAATCCCCATAAAGGTACAATTGTATTAGATTGGAAGGATCCTGAAGGATGTGAAGGAACAATACAGCCATATGTATTGGATCATCTTCCCGTTAATTTATGGGGATGAGATGTCCTAAATCAATTGGGTTTTACATTAACAAATAAGATCAACCAAATGCCCCCACTATTATGGCTAGACAGGTTTTCGGAAAGGAAAAAGATTAGAAAAACAAGAAGAAGGTATAGGAGCACCAATACAAATAGATCAAGGAACAGACAGACATGGGTTGGATTTTCAGAAAGAGCCACTGAGACAATAATAATTACTTGGAAATCAGAAAGACCAGTATGGGTTCCTCAATGGACCCTGACTAAAGAAAAGATGCAAGCAGCTCATGACCTGGTCAAACAATAATTAGCGGAAGGACATATACAACCTTCTGTATCTCCCCATAATACTCCCATTTTTGTCATCAAAAAGAAATCTGGTAAATGGAGATTATTGCAAGATTTAAGAACCATTAATAATGAGATGGTTATTATGGGACCTGCTGAATCGGGGATTCCTCAATTGTCTGCTTTGCCAAAAACTTGGTATGTTTTAGTTATATATATTAAAGATTGTTTTTATTTCATTTCCAATTCATTCTGAGGATAGTCCACGTTTTGCATTTACTATCCCTACACTGAATCATGAAGGTCCTGATCGGAGAAATGAATGGAAAATACTCTCTCAAGGGATGGCTAAAAGCCCAACTACGTGTCAAATTTATGTTAACAAAGTAATCCAGCCACTTAGAAATCAAAATCCTGAACTACAAATATTTCACTATATGGATGATATATTATCAGCACACAAATATAAAAACCCATTGCTAGAATGTTATGCCAACTTACAAACTTATTAAAAATTATAATCTAGAGATAGCAATAGAAAAAAAACAATTAAATTTTTCAATAAATTATTTAGGAGTTCTATTATTCTCAACCATGGTCAGTCCACCAAAAATTCAAATCCGAGTAGATCAACTCCAATCAATTAATGACTTTCAAAAGTTATTAGGAGATATAAATTGGATAAGGCCTTAACTATGTATACCAACAGGAGAGTTGAAACCTTTATTTGATAGCCTAAAAGGTTTATCAGATCCAAATTCACCCAGAATGTTAACACCTGAAGCAAGAAAGGCATTAAAAATCATTGAAACATAAATGGGAAATATGCATTTGGATAGAGTTGATATAATTTTGCCTTTATTATTTATTGTACTACCAACAAAAAAAAAATTCCTACAGGTGTATTTTGGAAAGAAGGTGCATTATTATGGATTCATTTATCTCATTCTTCTAACACTATTATTACTAGGTTTTCTGAGGCTGTAGGACAATTAATACTCTTAGGAATAAAAGCAGCAAAGGGAGTGTGTGGAATTTCACCCAATAAAATTATTACTCCATATTCTATGAATCAAATTGATGAATTAGCTAATGAGTTAAATACTTGGGCAATAATCATGTGTAAATCTAATGTTTCATTTGATAACCATTTTCCATCTACACTTTTATTGTCTTTTTGTCATCGCATACTGTAATTTTTCCAAAAATGACAAGAAAACACCTATAATGAATGATCCAAGTATATTCACTGATGAGTCAAATCATGGCACACCAGCAATAGTTACACCTGATCAAACTTTTACATTTTTAGTACCCAAACAATCAGCTCAAAAGGTAGAGCTTAATGCAGTATTACAAGCTTTTGTGATGTTTTAAGATTCTGTATTTAATTTATTTTCCCTTAGTCAGTATATAGTTAATGCTATAGTATGCCTTGAAGATGCTGGTAGTATTTCTCCTTCCTCTATTGTTTTCTCTTTGCTTTCCACTATACAAAGTCTAACTGGGACAGAAAAGATCCACTCTTTATAGGACATATCAGGGCACATACAGAATTGCCTGGAGCCCTTAGTTTGGGCAATGATTTAGCAGATAAAACTACACATGACATACATACATATTTTCTCTACAATAGAAGAAGATAAAATTTTCATAAAAAGTTCCATGTCAATGCTAACACTTTACAAAAGTGTTTTAAAATAACTAAGGAACAAGATAGAAAAATAATAAAACAATTTCAAAATTGTGTGACCTTTTTACCACAAGTTAATCTTGGAGTCAATCCTAGAGGATTGATACCTAACCATGTTTGGCAGATGAATGTCGCACACTTGCCAGAATTTGGAAAATTAAAATATTTGCATGTTACAGTTGATACTTCTTCTGGATTTTTCATGGGCTCCCTCTTGTCGGAGAAAAAACTAAAGATGTTATAGCTCATTACTTACAAAATTTTGCCATTGTGGGCATTCCAAAACAGTTAAAAACAGATAATGCCCCCGGTTATACTCCTAGCTCTTTTAAACAATTTTGCTCATCATTTGGCATTACTCATATAACAAGAATCCCATACAATCCACAGGAACAATGCATAGTTGAAAGAGCACATGAAACTATTAAAATGTACTTGCCTGGAGTCCGGAGTCTCTTTATGTGTTTCCACAGGGAGAACAGCAGCCAAATTGGATTCCAGAGAGATTAACTAAAGTACTGACCCAGTGATTCTCTGGAGTCAGGGGTCTGTTTGTGTGTTTCCACAGGGAGAACAGCAGCCAATTTGAATTTCGGAGTGATTAACTAAAGTCCTGACCCCATGATTGTCTGGAATCGGGGGTCTGTTTGTGTGTTTCCACAGAAAGAACAGCAGCCGATTTGGATTCCAGAGAGATTAACTAAAGCGATTTTTATAGACCAAAATAAGATCATTTGGCTCAAATCCATAACAGCTGATATCGAAAACTCCAGTTTGGCTATCCTGACCTCTGCGACAGAACAGGGATGCTTTTTTTAATATCTATTTTATTATTGCCCTTTCCCACATCGTGAAGTTCTATTTTGTTTTTTTGAGCTCATAGAGACCTAGGTTAATGTTTTCCTTATCAGTTCTATATTTTGACTATAGAGGTTTTAATCATTGCAATGGTGATTTCACCTGTAAGAATTTATAAGGCCTTTAATATTATGTTATGTGTTGTATGTATTATGTGTGCACACTTGTGTTTTGTGTTATATATTTGAATGTACGTATGTCCATATATCATATATGATGAGCGCTCATGAAAAAAATGGATCCAAATATTTTTTTTTTATTCACGTGATTTAAATGCTTTAAATTAAATTGGGTAAAGAACTGTTGAGGATTGTTTTAATATGTGAACAAAAAAGGAGGTTAAAAGACCTGTTTGTTTACTTCACCTTTCCTTTTCATTATATTTAATAATTCTCTTCAAAATGATGTAAATTTTTAAGAAAATTGTTTTCTTTTAGTGCCTTCTGGAATGTTAAATAATTTTTCTTTAGCCATTATTGCCAGAATTCCTATTGTCATCCCAGTGACAGTGAAGTCAAAGATAAAACCAATCTACAGCTTCTGCAATAGCCATCACTGAATTTCTGGCAGAACTTGCCAGGACTATGTATCACTTGTATGCATTGTGAACTCACTAGTATGCATTGTGAACTATCTGCTGGTTCAGCGACTTGTGGTAGTGTTGGGGTATTTATGCTGATGCTATCATCAGTGGTACAATTTTTCCAAAAGTAGCCATCAATTGGCTTGGTGTATCTTCCCTATTCTCACTTGATAAAGAACAGGAACCTTACAGAGGAAGGTGAAAGACTTCATTAGCAATGACTGCTCTTTTAGCCACTTTGGTTTTGGATGCACACATGGTATCTTTCTTTAGATCCATCAGGTGCTAAGAATCGAAGCAACAGCCTCACACAGGGCCAAGAGGCTGATTAAGACACATCCTTTTCCAACGCAATTAAGCAAAGAGCCACAGCTGATGCCCATTCATTTCCATTTGAAAACTGTTTTCTCCAGGTTTCACAAAGGGGTGGCCTGAGGGAAAGACCTTCCTGACATTCAGGTCAACAGAACAATTGTTAAGCAAAAGGCCCAAAGCAGGTTTTCTCCACTGAGAAATTACTGGTCACACTGGTGTCTGAGATTTCTGAGATGCTCGCCGTTCACTTCAGCTATCCAGTACATGGCCATGTCACAGGGCTTAGAGGTGGTACATATCGTGGATACAAATCCACGAGCCTCTTCTGGAGAGTGGCCATATTTCAGGAAGAAAACAGGAACTTTGGACGATAGCAGGTGTTGCCCATCAATAAGGCAAGCTACATTCCATTCATAAATTGGGCAGGATGAATGTTGGGAAGCTTTCTACTACTCAGGACACATCCATTGATGCATTCTTTTTTCTAATATCTACAACCACGGACACAGTGAGGTACACAGACACAGAAACAATCACATTGTCAAACGACTTACTTGAAACAGTTCACTGCAAACCAAACAAACCGCATTTTTTTCCTATTCTCAGATCATGAGACAAAACCACAAATCCACACCCACACCAACAAAGGCACCTCCTTCCCCCAAGTAGGTCTGTGACTATCTGGAGTGTCCTCTGACTGTGGGCCATTCTAGGTTTCCCCAAAATGGCCTGTCCTGTCACAGATCTGGTGTCCTTGAGCAACTCTCTGAAGTTGTCAGGAGCCAGCGGTGAGTCACTACCTTCTTTCTCAGGAAAGGCCCCTCTTCAGAGCTTTCCTGCCATTTGGCCATCCTAACAGGATGGTCCAAAGTAGGTACCAAGAAAGACTGACTCTGTCATCTAGAAATTCAAAAAGTGAGACGACTGGGACTGGGACTAGAACTGGCACTGTTTGACTGGCTTCTTGGATCCCAACATCAGAGAGTTTCATCACCAAGGAAGTGAGGTGAGGTCACTTCCATCAGGAACTGAATGAGTTCACTGCCTTGGCAACCACTTTGTACTAAGAGTTGCTTCCAAGGGTCCCATGAAATGGATGCTGTCCCTGCTTCCTGTGACACTTTCACAAGTTAGAATGGTATATCAACCATAGTCACCCGGGGACAGCTCTCCACACAGGACTCATTTGGTCCATCGTCTCTCCATTAAGAATAGAGAGGCTGATTCAGACACAACCCTTCATCCTGACCAGGTTGTTTGCCATGGAAGATGACTTTTGCTGTCTCAGGTCCTTCAGAGGTGCCTATATCTTCTACAGTGATCATTTCTGCATGGAGCTTTGAGGTTCTCAGCAGGTGGAAGATCCCCAGCATTCCTGTATTGTAAGACCAACTCTGTCCCTGCTCTTCTGTAAAGTTAGATTGAGGTAACAGTGTATGGTTAGGGTTAATAACATCTTTGATTTGGGTTAGGAATCATTCTGTTGAATGAATAATGGTATTGGGAACCTGTGATATGTATAAGAATATGTGGGTGACATATATGTATGAAAACAGAAATCTAAGTAACATTTGAAGCCCAGAAGGGCATTGGGCCCTTGATTGGGATATTTAGCTTTGAATAAATTGATATACAATGGCATAGGACCTTGTACCTTGGAAAATTGAATGTAGAAGAGAACATCCAGTCCAAAAGGATAGTCGGTAGTGAAAGGTTAATAAAATAGGTACTTTTCACTTCCTGTTTTTCTGTATGCTTAACAAAACTATGTTGGAATCTTGAGAACTGTTTGCTAAACTTGTTCCCAGAATGTGCTGTCCCCAACAGCCAAACTGTAGAATGTACTCCTTCACCTGATTGCACGCAAACAGCCCACTCACCCTTACGAATCAGTAAATTTCCCTCCCTGCCCTCTCCAAGGAAAGTATATTAGCTCTGCTTAAACTGTTCTCAGGGCTCTCTGCTCTATTCAAGTGAGCTCTGAGCCCCAGCATGCTGGACCCCCAATAAACTCTTTGCTGGTGCATGAGACAGTCTCTCCGTGATCTCTTCATTCGATGCACACCCGACCTTTACATATAGAGGTTCCACCGAGTTCTGTCAGCGGCGGACAAGAGACCCTAACGGGCTCCTCTTGGGGTAAGTAAGGCGCCTCTTTCTGGTTTCAGTTTTAAGGGTAGGGCTTGGCAAAATGGCTGTTTATATAGAGCGTGAGCTCTCTCCGATGATGGCTGACAGACGTTTCACAGAGCCACAGGCCACTTCCCTGGAGGACGCCCCCGAGGACTCAGGAAATCGAGGAACAATAGTCTCCTCAACTCAGTGATATTTTGTTTCAGATTCAGTATTGCCAGTCCATAGGGTTTTGCCGGCTATTCAGTCCTGGTCTCAGTTTTGGACGTCCATTGCCTCTCTTTATTGTCTTGTCTGTGTCGTGTGTTGTTGCATTTACTGTTTGTGTATCTTTCATTATGGGACAGAGCACTTCAATGCCTCTGTCTCTGACCATTAATCACTGGACTAAAGTTCGCTTAAGGGCTCAGAATCTTTCTTTTTTAGTAAAACCCCGGACCTGCCAGACTCTCTGAGCCTCAGAATGGCCCACCTTTGGTGTTGGATGGCCCCTAGAAAGATCTTTCTACTTTCCACTAATTTAAAAAGTCAGAGATATTGTCTTTCAGATGGACCCACATAGCCATGCAGATCAACAGCCATATATCTTAACTTGGCAGGACCTCTGCAAATCTCCTCCTCCATGAGTGAAGCCATTCCTTGCCCCTTCCCCTGCTCCTACTCCTTGCCCCACGATCTCTCAAACCCTCTGCTCATCCTCCTCCTCCACCCTCTGTTCTCCCTGAGTCACAAGATTTGATTCTACTGGACTCTCCTCCCCCTCCTTATCCCCTCCCCTCGTCCTCAACCACCAACACACTCTAAGTGATTCCCCAGCAGCTGACTCAGCCTCTCTGCCATTGGAGGAAGCTAAGCTGGCCCAAGGCCCTCCAGATAACTCCCCCGCGGCACACACAGACCTCCTCCCCTGGAGGAAGCTGGCCCGGATAAAGAAACTCGCTGGCTGCGAATTATTGAAAACCCAGGAACTCCCGTGATTCTCCCCCTATTTCCCTATGGGCCAATGATTGACGACGGCAATGGGTTAAAATTGCATGCCTACCAGTATTGGCCTTTCTCCTCTTAAGACCTATAAAACTTAAAAAATAACAATCCCCCTTTTTCCGAGGACCCCACCTGGCTTACAGGTCTGGTTGAGTCATTGATGTTTTCATAGCCGCCTGCTTGGGATAAGTTTCAACAACTCTTAGGGACTCTCTTCATGACAGAGGAACAAAAGAGAATCCTCCTGGAAGCTAGAAAAAAATATCCTTGGACCACATGGGAGACAAACACATCTTCCAAACATAATCAAAGCCAGCTTTTCCTGGAAGCAACCCAACTGGATCCCCAACACATTTGAAGGTAGAAAGCATCTGTCCACTTATCGCTGGGTTCCAACTAATTTGGCCAAGGTAAGAGAGATTATTCGAGGGCCTGATGAATCTCCCTCTATGTTTCCAGAGAAAATTATGTAGGCATTTAGGAGGTATACACCTTTCGATCCTCAGGCAGAGGATCCAAAAGCATCTGTAACAATGGCCTTTATTGGGCAAGCTGCCTTAAACATTAAAAGAAAGTTACAATGCTTAGATGGATTACAAGATATGGTTTTGAAGGATTTAGTCAGAGAAGCCGAGAAAGTATACTATAAGAGAGAAACTGAGGAAGAGAAGAGAGCAAAGAGAGGATAAAAGAAACAAAAGACAGACTACTGTGTTGACTAAGGTCCTGGTCACAACACCAAAAGGGCCAGAAATTAAGAAAAAGGGAGACAGGAAGGGATACCTGGCCCCATGCCAGAGGCCATCCCTGGACTCAGATCAATGTGCCTACTGTAAAGAAAAAGGACACTGGGCCAAAGAGTGCCCTAGAAAGAGACAGCCACGCCAGCCAGCCATTCTGACTCTGGAGGATGACTAAGAAAGTCAGGGCTCAGATCCCCTCCCTGAGTTCAGGGAAACTTTTGAAGTGAAGGGGACCCCAGTAAATTTTGAAGTGGATACAGGGGCAATATACTCAGCCCTTAAGGCCCCATTGGGCCCTCTATCAAATAAAAGGTCTCTAGTTCAAGGGGCTAATGACAGATAATTTCAGGCTTGGACAACTAAGAGGACCATGGACATGGGGAAAGAAATAATCCATCACTACTTTCTAGTATTCCCAGAATGCCTGGTCCCATTGATGGGGAGAGATCTGCTCACCAAGCTCCAGGCCAAAATAACTTTTAACCCTGAAGGCCCCCAAGTGGAATTTTTAAATCCATCAGTAAAAACTCCTATAGTCACAGCTCTAACTATGTCAGTAGAAAATGCACATAAACTCACTCACCTTGGTTCAAAGAAACTGCAGGTATTTCTGAAGTATCAAAAACAGAGATTTCCACTATCTGACTCACAGCAAAAGAAAATAATTGAATGGGTAAAAAAGTCTGTCGGGTCCATCAATTGGTTAATGCTTACCCTTCCAAGTTTCCTGCAGGAAATCACCTAGGAGGAACCAGACCAGGACAATTCTGGGAAGTTGACTTTAATAAAATTAAGCCAGCAAGGTATGTACATAAATATCTCCTAGTCTTTGCAGATACATTTTCAGGATGGATTGAAGCCTTCCCCACTAATAGAAAAAGAAAAAGAAAAAAAAAAAAAAGAAACAGCGCAATTGGTGGTCAAGAAAATCCTGGAAGATATTTTTCCAAGATACTGCCTGCCAAAGATAATAGGGTATGATAATGTACCAGAGTTAGTGGCCCAGGTAAGTCAGGGGTTACCCAGGAACCTGGGGATTAATTGGAAGTTATATTGTGCTTACAGACCCCAGAGTTCAGGACAGGTAGAAAGAATGAATAGAACCATTAAAGAGACCTTAACAAAATTAATCTTAGTAACCAGCATAAAAGATTGGATTATGCTCCTGCCTTATGCAATGTTTCATGCAAGAAATACTCCATCTGTTTCTTTGAGTAACCTCACCCCCTGTGAAATTCTCTATCGTGCCCCGCCTCCAGTAAGGAACCTAAGCCCAACTCTAAAACTTAACGATCCCCTCCACACCCCCTTGCTTGACAGACTTTAAGCTCTTGAAGGAACACTGCAATACCTGCACAAACAGCTGGCCACTGCCTACCAAACTGGGGACGAGGGGACTCCTCATTGATATCAAGTAAGAGACTTCATCTACATAAGACGACATCAGGTGTCATCCCTGGAACCCTGCTGGAAAGGACCACACCAGGTGCAAGTTATAACACCTACAGTGGTAAAGGTAGACAGAATCACTTCATGGATGCATGCCTCTCATCTCAAGCCTGCGCCCTGTCCACACTCTGGCTGGAAACTGGAAAAGAATGGAAACACTTTCAAGTTGCATATTTGCTGTGTGGATAAGGATATAGACTCTTCCCTTGGCCACAAATAGTCCTAACCCTCATCAGCACATTCAGCAGCGATGGCTGATCTCAAATTCTACTGAAAAAGAAGTATAAACTATCTCACATACAGCCCTATTAGGGACCTGGTGGCCATCTCTTCACCCAGACATTTGTCAGCTGGCTATTAGTCTTTCCTATTGGGATATCCCTGATAAAGAGGATCCCGCTAATATTCCATTAAATCCCTTCCGTACCATAGATAATGGAAACAAACATCATGGATGTAGGGAAACACGAGCCAGATGCAGGTTGGCTAGCCTAGATTACTGTGTTTGCCCGGCAGACTATCAAAGCCACAAACAGTTATGGCTCTGTGGGGGAAAAGCTGAATTCTTCTGTAAGTCATGGGGATGTGAGCATACAGGGGATGACTGATGGAACCCAAACTCCTCATCAAATTCTGTACACAGCATTGGCCATATTACGAATTAGATAACCAAAACCAATGGCCCAGAGAGGGGTCTCTAGATCCTCAAATTCTGCGTGACCTTTTTAACATCTGCAAGTGCTCAAAAGGGTGAAAGGAGATTCCCCTATGTGGAGGCCTTTTCCCTCCTTTGCTCACATCCTGAACTATGCTTATCCAATAGATCCTCACCTTCAGCCTTCTGCTCCAGAGTCTCTGCTGTCACTCACACCTCAGAAACCTGATTTCTCCCCTTCAATTATTAGACAACAATGCAAACCTTCGCCTGTTCTCAGACCATTGCTATTTTGCTGAGGTAGCAGGTACAGAGGTACCCCTCTACCCACTCACTCCTCTCTTCTCCTGACAGTACCCGCACTGGGTCCCACCAGGTCCTCTTACCAGCTAACCCAAAGCTCAAACCAGTGAGGAGAGCCTTCAGACCCCTATCTAAGATGTAATTAAAATGGCCTTTCAAGTTGCTTTGTAATCACTGAAAACAGTTTACTAATAATTTAAAGTCCCTCACATGCATTTTGGGATACTCACTCCCGTCTTCCCCTCTGCACTACCTGTTCTACAGCTCAAGTTTTTCTTGCTAGGTAAATCCCAAACCCCTTACCCATTATTCTTTTACATCTCTCCTTCCTCATTCTCAGATTCTCGGAGCTGTTCTCAGCCCCGCCTTCCCCGTCTTCCCCCTCTGTACTAGGCCCACAGAAAAGTCTTCACTGACCTTCTCCAGAAGTCTTCTCCTGGCTGACTTTAGGACTTTCAGCAAAAGAGTCCTTATAAAGGAGTCCAATGAAGATAAACTTCCTCATATTCGGTTGCCCTGTTTTACTTGGCCAATGGCTAAAAAAATCAGCACTTCTAAGCTAGACCCGCCCTTACTAGTTTTTCACAAAATATGTGAACAAGGCCTCTGGCCTTGAGCTGGGGCTTCACAGAGATGGCTACATTTCTAAGATAAACAAATTATCAACTGGGCTCCGTGGTAACAGCTGGCAGGGGGAAAATAAGAAAGGGAGGATAAAGCTCTCCCGCTCCCAGGTGTCCTTGAAAAGTTAACTTGCCCAGAACAGAGGAAAAAACAGAAACAAAATCTGCTTTTTTTACTTCTGCAGACTGTGAACTTCTGAACCCCTTCACTTACTTGTTGGGTACAAAATTTTGAAACTACCTAAACTTGAGTTTCAGGGGATTAATTGATTACAACAGAAGCATTGTCCTCTGAATCCGGTTGCAACCAAATAGGACTGTTTCCCTGTCTTCAGTGCTATCTTAGGTGCCTTGCCTTGTCCGTCCCTACAACAGCATAATTCTATATACATAAACATTGTTTATGTTTTCATGAAATGGTCAACACACGTGATTAATTGTGAAATGGGGCAGAATATTCCCAGGGTGCTCTATCATGACGCAGGTTCATTTGAAGATCAAATAGAGGGGCATACAACCCAGTTGCACTGGGAACATATATTCCTCACTCTAGCCATCCTATAGGAATAGGAGTTGCTGCATGGGTGGGCACAGGAACCACTGCCCTTGTCCATGGGACACAACAAATGACCCAATTAGAAGCAGCAATAGACCAAAACTAAGATATTAGAAACCTCCATCAGAGCTTTGCATGAATCTTTAACCTCTCTCTCTGAAGTTGTTTTACAGAGCAGTCGAGGGTTGGACCTCCTCTTCATTAGAGAAAGGGGCCTTTGTGCTGCATTGAGGGAAGAATGCTGTTTTTATGCCAACCATACTGGAGTTGTAAAAAAATCTATGAGTAAAATAAAGAGACAACTTGAAGACCATCAACGAGAGAGAGAGGCCCAAAAGGATGGTTTGAGTCTTGGTTCACACAGTCCCCCTGGTTTACTACGTTTTGATCAACCCTGGCCAGTCCAATAAAAATCCTCATATTATTGCTAACTATAAAACCCTGCTTGCTCAACCGTGTAATTTCTTTTCTCCAGGCTCAAATTGGACTAGTCAAAATTATGAAAATACCCCACTAGCAGACAAAGAATGTGACACCCACCAATGATCATTTTTATGATTAAAAGTAGCCAGAAGAAGAAGTGGGGAATGAAAGGTTAATAAAATAGGAACTTGTCACTTCCTGTTTTTCTGTATGCTGAACAAAACACTGTTGAAATCTTGAGAAATGCTTGCAAATCTTGTTCCCAGAATGTGCTGTCCACAACTGCCAAACTGCAGAATGTACTCCCTCACCCACTTGCACGCAAACTGCCCACTCGTCCTGACCCATCAATAAACTTCCCTCTCTGCCCTTTCCAGGGAAAGCATATAAGCTCTAATTAAGCTATTCTAAGGGCTGTCTGCTCTATTCAATTGAGCTCTGAGCCCCAGCATGCTGGACACCCAATAAACCCTTTGCTGTTGCATGAGATAGTCTGTTGGTGGTCTCCTCCTCTGAACCTCGCCTGACATTCACTTGGAGGATTGAATGTAGAAGATAACATCCAGTCAAAAAGGGATAGTCAGTAGGATTTGGAGGATAGTCAGTATGTTTAGGAAGAAGAGTGAGTATAGGATTGGAACAAAAGTTCTTTAGCATTAGGCTTTCGGTTAGAGACTGAATGTAAATGTCAGCACAGGTGAAAAGTCAGTCACAATGATGAACAGGGGAAAATATGTAGGAAAGCAGATACCAATAGAGACATTATAAAATGAGGCAAAGTATAAAGTGAGTGATAGGATTAGACATTTTGAACAGGGTTGAGTTTGAATATATAATCATAAGAAGAAACAAATATGTAATCACCAATATGATTGACATTTGAGAGCATTAGGCAAATTTCCGGTTGATGAATATTCTGAGAATAATCTTGTGAATATTTGATTATAAATACACATACATGAACCTGAATGAATTTAGGGAGTGTATATAAGACACATATATTTCATATTTTGAAAACTATGGAGAGTGTATATATATATATATATATATATATATATATATATATATATATATATATATAAACAAAAAACACAGACACAGACAAAAAAAGTAGTAATATATATGTCAATCAAAATTCATCATAAAATATATATCATCCACAAATCTAAAAATATTCATTTTACTTAAGATGGATGGATGTATAATGTTGTTCAACTAGGAAGCTCACCCATAGGTTGAATATTCAGTTCCAACAGGGTTTAGTAGGAGTGATCTCTTCTCCCAATTTGTATCTGGCAAGTCAGGCACCTCATAAGAATGTGCCTGTGGTACCAGGTAGGATTCTATATGTGCATATAAGAATACATGTGCTGAATAGGCTACAGAGAAGGGGAGATAGGAATTAACATATTTGTTAACTTTAAAAATACATGGAGAATTCTTTCAACAAAAAATTGACTACATTCATAACTTCTAATCTGTATCATGCAAAAGGCAAGTCCAACTATACACCATACCTCCTCTGAACTGCTTGTATTTCTATTCTTTGGGTTATTTTTCTCCATCATATTAGGTTTAGGAGCCAGAGTCTGGTAGGGTATGGGTTAGTGTCAGGGATTCAGTATTTCGAATGGAAATAGGAAATTGAATCCAATGTGTATGCAAATATATGCTACTGAAAAATCTTTCCACTCTCATCCAGAACAATGCCTTGACATAACCTCCGCCTCAAGTAAGACACAATTAGAGGAGAATAGTTAGAAAATTTGTGAATACCTATCTGGAATGGAAAATGCTCCAGATTTCACATCTTTGGAGGTGGTAGAGGAGTTTCTAAAAGTAAGGGACAGGGTAAACACTCCACAAACATGGAGTTCTTCTGGCCTAAAGACTTTTTGAGAATCTGCCTCTGAGGTTGGGCACTTGAAATATATGTTGTTGTCAGGAGCTTTAGCTTCCTTTGTAGTGAGACCATCAAAGCTGTGTCTGCATCAATGTGACCTGGAGCACATGGTTACTTATTTTAAAATGAAAATGAGGCAGCAGTGCTGAATTCTCTCTTTGTAGGTAAACTGTAGCCACTGAGGTCTAAGTGTCTCCCCGTGTGGACTGTGAAGCCATTTGGTCATCCTCCAATTTTCGTGGTGTTTCTTGCTGCTGCACTGGGAGTTTGGTATTTTCTTCAAGAAATACAAGTAGTTCAAATGGAATACATTGCTGGAGCTAGTTCTGTTAGGTATGGTGGCCAGGGTCTGCAGAAGAATGCACCAATAGGGGTTCTATCCCACGTATCTTGCCCCCTTAACAATAGCAACATGATTCTGAACATTGCCCTGAAACCTCTCCATATAAAAATATGCATTTACATATATGGGTCTGCTGGCTGCACCATGTCAGTCACAAGGCATTTGGAAGCCAATGGAAGATCCACATGGCCCCACCACAGGTGTTTTATCACACACTTTCATAACACTGCTCTAGGCCCAATACTCACGAGGCTCCAACTTACTGGCATCTCTGTTCTACACCATTTTCTTGAAAGCCAGTCAATCAAGGCACTGTCTGGTATACTTATGATCAGCAACTGGACATCCAAAGGTCCTCCAGTTTCAGCTGGTCATGGGAATTTCAAATATTTCATGGTAATTATCCAGCAATTTTTCGCAGATGAAGTTGGAGGCACTGTGGGTTTCAATTCATTCAGGAACAATTAAATGCTGAGGAAGCTAATTTCAGTGAAACTCTGTAGCACTCTCACAGGCAAGGCTTCCCATAGAGTGGCCAAAAAGTAACATGAAACAAGGCCCATTGAGGTCTACAAAGCGAGGTCCATCTGTGTTTTCAATCTCAATTATGGCTGCCAAGTCTTTCAGAATTAAATCATGTAATATCCTGGCTGAGATTCCCACTGTTCTTTGGAAAGCCAACCTGGGTCTAGACCTCAGGTTCCAAGGTCAACTCTCATGCCTGGCCTCCTAAAATTCCATCACAATTCATGGAAATACTTCTCTGAGTTCAGTTCCAGAACTCAGTCTGTAAGGGGAATCACACCAGAGTTCAAGCCCAGGTGGACCCAGTAAACTCTTCCGTGACACAAATGAAAGCAATTAAAACCAAAATACTCCCACACGGCCCTCATATTATCCATATAGACACTCATCATAACCTCTGGCTGGAGGTTTCCATGAGGGACACAGCCCAAGACAGTGTCCAAAATAAGCTTCCTTGCACCTCATTTGCATACCTTCAGGGTGGCCTAGACACCATGATGTGAACCAGGAGTTATCAAATAGGCCTGCCGTTAATACTGTTCCAATTCTCCAATTTGAGGCCTATTGACTGTGGGGTTAGATTCTTTATGTGAATTGGAGTCATGAGAAAACCCAAGAACCTATGGGTTAGCCTCTGGAGGTTTTAAAGAACTCATTTGACACAAAGGATCTCTATTCTCACTTGATGGAGGTCAGGAACCTTACAGAGAAAGGCGAGAGGCTTCATCCCAATGACTGCTCTTTTGGCCATTTTGGTTTTGGATGCACACATGGGAACGTTCTTTAGATACATCAGGTGCTGAAAATCTAAGCCACAGCCTCAAACAGGGCCAAGGGGCTGATTTAGACACATCCCTTTCCAAAGCAATTAAGAAAAGAGCCACAGGTGATGCCCATTCATTTCCATTTGAAAACTGTTTTCATTAGGCTTCACAAAGGGGTGTCCTAAGGCAAAGACCTTCCTGACATTCAGTGCAACAGAACAATAAGTAAGCAAAAGGCACAAAGCAGGGTTACTCCACTGAGACTTTCCTGGTCACCCTAATATATGAGTTTTCTGAGATGCTCGCCATTCTCTTCAGCTATCCAGTATATGTCCATGTCACAGAATTGGAGGTGGTACATATCTTGGACACAAAACCATGAGCCTCTTCTGGAGAGTGACCAGAATTCAGAAAGAAAACAGCAACTTAGGAAGATAGCAGGTGTTGCCCATCGATAAGACAAGCTGCACTCCATTCATAGATTGGGCAGGATGAATTATGGGAAGATTTATACTAGACAGGACACCTTCATTAATGCATTCTCTTTTCTAATGTCTACAAAAACGGACACAGACATAGAAAGACTCAGCTTGTCAAACGATTTACTAGAAACAGTCCAATACAACCAAACAAACCACCTTTCCTATCTATTCTCAGAACATGAGACAAAACCACAAACCCACACCCACTCCCACAAAGGCACCTCCTTCCCCCAAGTAGGTCTGTGACTTTCCGGAGTGTCCTCTGACAGGTGGGCCATACTATGTTACCCCGAAATGGCCTGTCCTCTCTCAGATCTGGTTTCCTTTGCCAACTCTGTGAAGTTGTCAAGAAAATGTGTTGAGTCACTACCTGCTTTCTCAGGAAATGTCCCTCTCCAGAGCTCTTCTGGCATTTGGATTTCCTCACATCAGTAGCTACGAAGAAAGACTGACTCTGTCCTAGGTAAATCCAAACAAGGGAACCCACTGGGACTGGGACTGGGACTGACTCTGGGTGCCTGGTTCTTGGACACCAAGTTCAGAGAGTTCCATCACCAAGGAAATGAGGTATGTCACTTTCTTGGAACTGAATGATGTCACTGCCATGGGAACCATTTTGTCCTAACAGTTGCTTCCAAGGGTCCCATGAGATGGAGTCTGCCCCTACTTCCTGTGACACATTCACAAGTTAGAATCGTATATCAACCATTGGCACCCGGGAGCAGCTCTCCACATAGGCCTGGTTTGGTCCGTCTTCTCTACAATAAGAAGAGAGAGGCTGATTCAGACACCTCCCTCCACCCTGAACAGGTTGTTTGCCATAAAAGATGACTTTTGCTCTCTCAGGTCCTTCAAACCTGCCTACAACTTCTCCAGGTATAATTTTTGAATGGACCTTTGAGGTTCTCAGCAGGTGGAAGGTTCCCTTCTTTCCTGTATTGTAAGAACCACACTGTCCCTGCTCTTCTGTAGAAGGAGATTGAGGGAACAGTGTATGTTTAGGGTTAATAACAGGTTCGATTTGGGTTAGGAATCATTCTGTGTGATGAATAATGGTATTGGGAACCTGCGATATTTACAAGAATATAGAGTTGAAATATAAGTATGAAAACAGAAATCTAGGTATGATTTGAAGCCCAGAGGTGCATTGGGACCTTGATTGGGATACTTAGCTTCGAATTATGTTCTGCACAGTTGTCCAAGATAAATCGATTTACAATGGCATAGGACCTTGTACCTTGGATGACTGAAGTTAGAAGAGAACATCCAGTCAAAAAGGGATAGTAGGTAGGATTAGGAAGATATTTGTAGGTTTAGGAAAAAGAGTGAGTATAGAATTTGGACCAAAAGTTCTTTACTAATAGGGTTTCAGTTAGAGAGTGAATGTAAATGTCAGCACATATGTAGAGTCAGTCACTGTGCTGAGCTGTGGAAAATATGTAGAAAAGCAGATATCAATAGTGACATCACGAATTCAGGCAAAGTATATAGTGAGTGATAGGATTAGACATTTTCAACCTGGTTGAGTTTGAATATATAATCTTAGCAAGAAACAAATATGTAGTCACCAATAGAATTGACATTTGAGAGCATTAGACAACCTATATATGGATGATTTTAGTAATTCATGTTCACATTCCATATAGGCTTTGGTACAATCATAAGTGTGACCTTTACATTTTTGTCCAGAATATTACTGTGATAAAATGTATATGTAGATCAGATGACATGAGTATTTCTACCACCATTTCTGGGAGCAATATACTGAAGATGTAAAATTCATATTGGGGTTACAAAGAGGTGTACCCTGTGTCTATGAATATGGAGATAAAGCATGAAAGGACCATACTGTGAAAAAGTAATATAACTTGTTTCAACTTTAAATAATGGATTGGACTAATATCTGAAAAATTACAGAAAATCTTATATTGATATACAATCATTCATTCCAACCAGTTATACATCTAATGATAATATTAGTGTTTTGGTTTATCATGAAGAGTGTATGAGTTTTGCTTCAAAAGTGATTATGGAAATTGAAAATAATGTGTTTGGAAAGAATTCTCATGAAAGACCTGTCAAGAATCCCTGACAATACATGTGTTCTGAAGCAGGAAATGATTACATTGGAAACAAATGCCTATAAATTTGTGAACTTGTGGATGAAATACATATCCTATGATGGGCAAAAACTGAAGAAATAACAATGTACCATTGTTGAGTAAAAATGAACGTCCAATAACATATCATGTCCCATATGAATCTACTTGCATTGATGTTAGACTGGGTCAGTTACTGTAGAATTATCAGGATTTGTATGCACCAGTCACTGAAGTTAATTTTCCGTACTAGGAAAGAAATATGTATTTCAGGTGGATGATTATTTCTGGGAATAATCTTGTATAAAGTTCATTATAAATCCACACACATGAACATGAGTGAATTTAGAGAGTGTATGTAAGTCACATATATTTTATATTTTGAAAAATCTGGGGAGTGTGGAGATATATATATATATATATATATATATATATATATATATATATATATACACACACACAGATATTAAAAAGTAGAAATATATATGCCAATCGAAATTCATCATAAAATATATATTATTCACAGATGCAAAAATATTTATTTTACTGAACATGAGTTTAGGTATAATGTTGTTCTACTAGGAAGCTCCCCTATACGTTGAATTTTAGTTCCAACAGCGTTTAAGAGGAATGATCTCTTCTCACAATTTTTAACTTTCAATTCAGCCACCTCCCAAAAATGTACGTGTAATATCTGGTAGGATTCTATATGTGCATATAAATATACATGTGTGAATAGGCTACAGAGAAAGGAAAACAAGAAATCACATATTTCTTAATTTTAAAAACACATGGAAAATTATTCCAATTAAAAATTGACTAGATTTATAACTCCTACCTTCTATAATTCAAAAGGCAAGTCCAACGATACAACATGCCTCCTCTGAACTGCTTGTATTTCTATTCTGTTGGGGTTTTTTCCTCCATTATATAAGGAAGAGTAGTCTGAGTCTAGTAGGTATGGGTTAGTGTGAGGGATTCAGTATTTCGAAAGGAAAATTGGAAAAGGAATCGAATGTGTATGCAAATATGTGCTTCACAAATATCCTAGCACTCTAATCCAGAACAATGCCTTGACATTACCTTCTCTCCAAGTAAGACACAATTAGGGACGAAGAGTTAGAATATCAGTGAATACATATCTGGAATGGAAAATGCTCAGGAGTTCACAACCTTGGAGGTGGTAGAGGAGTTTCCAAAAGTAATGGACAGGGTAAACACTCCAAAAACATGGAGCTCTGCTGGCCTAAAATCTTTTTGAGAAACTGCCTCTGAGGTTGGGCACTTGAAATATATCTTGTTGTCAGGATATTTGGCTTCCTGTGTAGTGAGACCATCAAATCTCGGTCTGTATCCCTGTGCCCTGGAGGACATGGTTTCTTATTTTCCAATGAACATGAGGCAGCAGTGATGAATCCTCTCTTTTTAGGTCACCTGTGGCCACTGGGGACTAAGTTTCTCCCCGTGTGGACTGTGAAGCCATTTGGTCCTCCTCCACCCTTTGTGGTGTTTTTGCTGCTACACTGGGAGTTTGGTATTTGCTCACAAAATACAAGGAGCTCAACTGGGACACAGTCCTTGAGGGAGTTCTGTCACGTGTGGTGGGTCAGGGTCTGCAGGAGAATGCACCAACCATGCTTCTATTCCTCATATCTTGCCCCATTGCCCCCTTGTTCATATCAACCTGATTCTGAACATTGGCCTGAATCCTCTCCATATAACAAGATGTCTTTACATATAAGGGTCTGCTTGCTGCATCATGTCAGCCAAGAGCAATTTGGAATCAAAAGGTAGAACCTCATGGCCCTACCACTGATGTTTTATCACACACATTCCGACCACTGCTCTAGGCCCAGTAGTCAGCGGGCTCCAACTTACTGGCATCTCTGTTGTACACCGTTCTCTTGAAACCCAGTCAATAAAGGCACTGTCTGGTATACTCACGATCAGAAACAGGACATCCAAAGGTTCTCCAGTTCCACTTGGTGATGGAAATTTCAAAAATTTCATGGTATTTATCTATCCATTTTTCAAGGATGAAGTTGGTGGCACTGCGGGTTTCAATTCATTCAAGAACCATTAAATGGTGAGGAAGCTCATTTCGATGAAAGCTCTGGAGAACTCTCAGAGACAAGGTTTCCCAAAGAGTGGCTAAAATGTCACAGGAAGCCAGGCCCATTGAGGTCTACAATGTGAGGACCATGTGTGTTTTGACTCTCAACTATGGCTGCCTAGTCTTTAAGAATAAAATCATGTGATATCCTGGCTGAGATTCGCAGTGCTCTGTGAAAAGCCACCCTGGGCCTAGATCTCAGTTTCCAAGGGTGACTCTCATGTGTGGCCTCCTAAAATCCCAACACATTTCATGGTAATACTTCTCTGCGGTCAATTCCACAACTCAGTCTCTAAGGGGTATCACACCAGAGTTCAAGCCCAGGTGGACCGAGTCATTTCTTCCAACCGCCACACAAATGACCAAAATTAAACCAAAACACTCCCACATAGCCCTCATCTTCTTCCATATAGTCACTCATCTTAATCTCTGACTGGAGTTTTCAAAGAGGGGCACAGCCCAAGACAATGTCCAAATTAAGCTCATTTGGCCCTTTTTTGCCTTTAGTCAGGGTGGCCTGGACACCCTTCCTGTGAACCAGGAGTGATCAAATACGCATGCCGTTAATACTGCTCTGTTTCTCCAATTTGAGGCCTACTAATTTCAGGTATAGATTTTTATGTGAATTGGAGCCATGCGAAAACCCAAGAACCTCTGCAGGGCTTTGAAGAACTCATTTGACCCAAAGAACCCCTATTCTCACTTGATGGAGGTCAGGAACCTCACAGAGGAAGGGGAGAGACTTCATCCACAATGACTGATTTTTTGCTATTATGGTTTTAGATGCACACATGGGATCATTCTTTAGATCCATCAGGTGCTGAGAATCTAAGTCACAGCCACACACAGGGCCAAGAGTCTAATTCAGACACATCCCATTCCAAAACAATTAATCAAAGAGCCACAGGTGATGCCCATTCATTTCCATTTGAAAACTGTTTTCTTCAGGCTTCACAAAGGGGTGGCCTGAGGCAAAGACCTTCCTGACATGCAGTGCAACAGAACAATAAGTAAGCAAAAGGCCCAAAGCAGGGTTTCTCCACTGAGACTTTCCTGGACACCCTGATATCTGAGTTTTCTGAGATGCATGCCATTCTCTTCAGCTATCCAGTACATGGCCATGTCACAGAGCTTGGAGGTGGTACATATCTTGGACACAAAACCATGAGCCTCTTCTGGAGAGTGGCCAGAATTCAGGAAGAAAACAGAAACTTATGAAGATAGCAGGTGCTGCCCATCAAAAAGACAAGTTGCAGTCCATTCATAAATTGGGCAGGATGAATTATGGGAAGATTTATACTAGACAGGACACATCCATTAATGCATTCTCTTTTCTAATGTCTATAACAACGGACATAGTGGGATACACAGAAAAAGAAACACTCGCCTTGTCAAACGACTTACTAGAAACTGTCCACACCAAACCAAACAAAACGCCTTTCCTACCTATTCTCAGAACATGAGACAAAACCACAAACCCACACCCACTCCCACAAAGGCACCTGCTTCCCCCAAGTAGATCTGTGACTATCCGGAGTGTCCTCTGAATGGTGGGTCATACTATGTTCCCCCGAAATGGCCTGTCCTCTCTCAGATCTGGTTTCCTTTGCCAAATCTGTTAAGTTGTCAAGAGAAAGTCGTGAGCCAATACCTGCTTTCTCAGGAAAGGTCCCACTTCAGAGCTCTCCTGTTATTTGGCCATCCTAACATCAATTGTTACCAAGAAAACTGACTCTGTCCTTGGTAATTCCTAACAAGTGAGCCCACTGGGACTGGGACTGAGACTGCCTCTGGGTGCCTGGTTCTTGGATACCAAGTTCAGAGAGTTCCATCACCAAGGAAATGAGTTATGTCACTTTCTTTGGAACTGAATGAGGTCACTGCCTTGGCAACCACTTTGTCCTAACAGCTGCTTCCAAAGGTCCCATGAGATGGAGTCTGCCCCTACTTCCTGTGAAAATTTCACAAGTTACAATGGTATATCAACCACAGGCACCCAGGAACAGCTCTCCAAACAGGCCTGGTTTTGTCCATTTTCTCTACAAAAAGAAGAGAGAGGCTGATTCAGACACATCCCTTCATCCTGACCAGGTTGTTTGCCATGGAAGATGACTTTTGCTCTCTCAGGTCCTACATACCTACCTACAAGTTCTCCAGGTATCGTTTCTGCATGGACATTTGAGGTTCTCAACAGGTGGAAGGTCCACTACTTTCCTGAATTGTAAGAACCACTCTGTCCCTGCTCTTCTGTAAAATGAGATTTAGGGAACAGTGTATGTTTAGGGTTAGTAACAGGTTCGATTTGGGTTAGTAATCATTCTCTGTGATATTTACAAGTATATAGATGTGAAATATAAGTATGAAAACAGAAATCTAGGTATGATTTGAAGCCCAGAAGGGCATTGGGCCTTGGATTGGGATACTTAGCTTTGAATTATGTTCTGCACAGTTGTCTAAGATAAATCGATATACAATGGCATAGGACCTTGTACCTGGGATGATTGAATGTAGAAAAGAACATCCAATCAAAAAGGGATAGTCAGTAGGATTAGGAAGATATTCGGTAGGTTTAGGAAGAAGAGTGAGTATAGGATTTGGACCAAAAGGTCTTTAGCAAAAGGGGTTCGGTTAGAGAGTGAATGTAAGTGTCAGGACATATGAAGAGTCACTCACTATGATGAACTGGGGAAAATATGTAGCAACGCAGATATCAGTAGAGCCATTACAAAATCAGGAAAAGTATAAAGTGAGTGACTGGATTAGACATTTTCAACAGGGTTGCATTTGAATATATAATCTTAGAAAGAAACAAACATGTAATCACCAATATGATGGACATTTGAGAGCAAAAGGCAACCTAGACATGGATGTTTTTAGTAATCCATGTTCACTTTCCATTTAGGCTTTGGTACAATCATAAGTGTGACCTTTACATTTTTTCCAGAATATTTCTGTGATAAAATGTATATGTAGATCAGGTGACATGAGTATTTTTTCCACCATTTCTGGGAACAATATATTGAAGATGTAAAATTAGTATTGGGGGTACGAAGAGGTGTACCCTGTGTCTATAAATATAGAGATAAAGCATGAATAGACCACACTGTGAATAAATAATATCACTTGTTCCATCTTTAAATAACGGATTGAACTGATATTTGAAAAGATACAGAAAATCTTATATTGATATACAATCATGCATTACAATCAGTTATACATCTAATGGTAATATTAGTGTTCTGGTTTAACATGAAGAGTGTGAGTTTTGCTTCAACAGTGATTATGGAAATCGATAAATGATGTGTTTTGAAAGAAGCCTCATGAAAAGACCAGTCAAGAAACTTTGACAATACATGTGTTCTGAAGCAGGAAGTGATTAAATTGGAAACAAATGCCTAAAAATGTGTGAACCTGTGGATAAAACATATATCCTATGATGTGCAAAAACTGAAAAAATAATAATGTACCAGTGTTGAATAAAAATGAACGTCAAATTACATATCATGTCCAATAGGAATCTACTTGCATTGATGTTAGACTGGGTCAGTTACTGTAGAATTATCAGGATTTGTACGCACCATTCACTGAAGTTAGTTTTCTGTACAAAAAAACAAATATGAATTTCAGGTAGATGAATATTTCTGAGAATAATCTTCTAAAAATTTGATTATAAATGCACATACATGAACATGAATGAATTTAGAGAGTGTATATAAGACACATATATTTCTTATTTTGAAAAATCTGGAGAGTGTGTATATGTGTGTATATATATATATATATATATATATATATATATATATATATATATACAACACACAAAAAAACACACACAGATATTAAAAAGTAGCAATATATATGCCAATCGATATTCATCATTAAATATATATCATTTACAAATGCAAAAATATTTATTTTACTGAACATGAGTTTATGTATAATGTTTTTCTTTTAGGAAGCTCCCCTATAGGTTGAATTTGCACTTCCAACAGCGTTTAGGAGGAATGATCTCTTTTCACAATTTATATCTGCCAATTCAGCCACCTCACAACAATGTACGTGTGATACCTGGTAGGATTCTATATGTGCATATAAATATACATGTGTGAATAGGCTACAGAGAAAGGGACACAAGAATTCACATATTTGTTAACTTTAAAAACACATGGAAAAATTTCAATTAAAAATTGATAGATTTTTAACTCCTTCCTTATATAATGCAAAAGGCAAGTCCAACTATACAACATACCTCCTCTGAACTGCTTGTACTTCTATTCTGTTTGGGTTAGTTTTCTCCATTATATTAGGATGAGTAGTCTGAGTCTAATAGGTATGGGTTAGTGTCAGGGATTCAGTATTTCAAAAGGAAAATTGGAAAAATGAATCCTATGTGTATGTAAATATGTGCTGCACAAATATCCTCCCACTCTCATCCAGAACAATGCCTTGACATTACCTTCGCCAAATTAAGACACAATTAGAGGAGAAGAGTTAGAAAATCAGTGAATACATATCTGGAATGGAAAATGCTCAGGAGTTCACAACCTTGGAGGTGGTAGAGGAGATTCCAAAAGTAAGGAACAGGGAAAACACTCCACAAACATGGAGCTGTGCAGCCTAAAAACTTTTTGAGATACTGCCTCTGAGGTTGGGCACTTAAATCTATATTGTTGTCAGGAGATTTGGCTTCCTTTGTAGTGAGACCATCAAAGTTGGGTCTGCATCTATGTGACCTGGAGGACATGGTTACTTATTTTCCAATGAACATGAGGCGCAGTGCTGAATCCTCTCTTTGTAGGTAAACTGTGGCCACTGAAGACTAAGTGTCTCCCCATGTGGACTGTGAAGCCATTTGGTCCTCCTCCACCCTTTGTGGTGTTTTTGCTGCTACACTGGGAGTTTGGTATTTGCTCACAAAATACAAGGAGCTCAACTGGGACACAGTCCTTGAGGGAGTTCTGTCACGTGTGGTGGGTCAGGGTCTGCAGGAGAATGCACCAACCATGCTTCTATCCCTCATAGGTTGCCCCATTGCCCCCTTGTCCATATCAACCTGATTCTGAACATTTCCCTAAATCCGCTCCATATAACAAGATGCCATTTCCTATAATGGTCTGCTGGCTGCACCATGTCAGTCACAAGCCATTTGGAAGCCAAAGGCAGATCCATATGGTCCCACCACAAATATTTTTTCACACACCTTCCCACCACTGCTCTAGGCCCACTATTCAGCAGGCTGCAACTTACTGGCATCTCTGTTATACACCATTTTCATGAAACCCAGTCAATCAAGGCACTGTCTGTTATACTCATTATCAGCAATAGGCCATCCAAAGGTTCTTTCATACCACCTGGTGATGGGAATTTCAAAAATTGTATTTTATTTGTCTAGCCATTTTTCAAGGGTGAATTTGGAGGCACTGTGTGTTTCAATTAATTCAGGTCCATTAAATGGTGAGGAAGCTCATTTCAATGAAAGCTGTGGAGAATTCTCACAGGCAAGGCTTCCCAAAGAGTGGCCAAAAGTTCACATGAAGCCAGGCCCATTGAGGACTACAATGTGAGCTCCATGTGTGTTTTAACTCTCAACTATGGCTGCCAAGACTTTAAGAATAAATCACGTGATATCCTGGCTGAGATTCTCAGTGCTCTGTGGAAAGCCACCCTTTGCCTAGATCTCAGTTTCCAAGGGCGACTCTCATGCATGGCCTCCTAAAATCCTAACAACATTCATGGCAATACTTCTCTGAGGTCAGTTCCAGAACTCAATCTCTAAGGGGAATCACACCAGAGTTCAAACCCCGGTGGACCAAGTCATCTCTTCCAATCGTCAGACCAATGACCACAATTGAAACTAAAACACGCCCACATGGCCCTGATCTTCTTCCAATTAGACACTCACCATAACCTCTGGCTGGAGGTTTCCATTAGGGGTGCAGCCCATGACAGTGTCCAAAACAAGCTCCCTTTTCCCTCATTTGCCTGAATTCAGGGTGGCATGGACACCCTTCCTGTGAACCACGAGTGATCAAATAGGTCTGCCATTAATACTAGTCTGCTTCTCCAGTTTGAGGACTACTGACTGTGGGGTTTAGATTCTTTGTGTGAATTGGAGTCATGAGAAATACCAAGCACCTATGGGCTACCCTCTGCAGAGCTTTGAAAAACTCATTTTACACAAAGAATCCATATTTTCACTTGATGTATGTCACGAACCGTAAAGAGGAAGGCCAGAGACTTCATCCACAATGAGTGCTCTTTTGGACATTTTGGTTTTGGATGAATACATGGGATTTTTCTTTAGATCTATCAGATGCTGAGAATATAAGCCACAACCACACACAGGGCCAAGAGATTGATTCAGACACATACTTTTCCAAAGAAATTAAGCAAAGAGGCACAGGTGGTGAAAATTCATTTCCCTTTGTGAACTGTTTCCTTCAGGTTTCACAAAGGGGTGGCCTGAGGCAAAGTCATTCCTGATATTCAGGGCAACTGAAGAATAGTTAAGCAAAAAGTCCAAAGCAGGGTTTCTCCACTGAGACTTTATTGGTCACATTGAAATCTGAGTTTTCTGAGATGCTCGCAATTCCCTTCAGCTATCTAGTACATGTCCATGTCACAGAGCTTGGAGGTACTACATATCTTGGACACAAAACCATGACCTTATTATGGAGAGTCGCCAGAATTTAGGAAGAAACAGGAACTTAGGAAGATAGATGGTATTGCCAATCCATAAGCCAAGCCACAGTCCATTCATAAATTGGGCAGGTTGAATGATGGGAAGCTTTCTACTAGACAGGACACATCTATTGATGCATTCTTTTTTCTAATGTCTAAAACCACTAACACAGTGTGATACACAGACATAGAAACACTCGCCATGTCAAAGAACTTAGTAGAAACAGTTCACTCCAAACCAAACAAACCACCTTTCCTACCTATTCTCAGAACATGAGACAAAACCACAAACCCACACCCACACCCTCAAAGGCACCTCCTTCACCCTAGTAGGTCTGTGACTATCTGGAGGGTGGTACGACTGGTGAGCCATACTATGATCCGCGCAAAATGGCCTGTTCTGTCTCAAATCTGGTTTCCTTGGCCAACTCTGTGAAGTTGTCAGGAGCTTGTGGTGTGCCACTACCTGCTTTCTCTTAAAAGGCCATTGATCAGAGCTTTCCTGGCATTTGATAATTCTCTGTACCTTAAAAGGAAATCTGGGTTGGCATGTATTATCATCGTCTATGATAGAATTAATAGGAACTGCCACAGGCATAATTGCCCCTGTTGTCATGGAGAGCCAGTAATCACCAGCAAGGATGGGGTTTGAATTATTTAGGAAGGAGAAGGTAGTTTCCAATATATCTAATGTATTGGTATCTAAACCTGGGAGCTTGGATTTAGGCTATATTAAGGAATGATATGTGAGCTCAGGGATTTGGGGTTTCAAAATTTGATTATCTGATGATGCTTGACAGCATCAGTGAATTCTCCACCATCAGAGACCCCTGTAGGTGCCTTAATGGGGCAGCAGGAGGGTTTACCGACAGGGCCTTGGTACCCAGCTGACTGTAGCTTGGTGTATTTGCCTTTTCCTCCCCGGTCAAAAAGAACGGGAGTATAATGAACAGTGGTCCCCCCTTCTGCATGATTTTTAGTTAGGGAGGCTTCAAACAATTGTTCTCCCTGCTTGTTAACACAAATTGAGGCCAACACATAACAAGATACCTGCATCGCTTGGGTATGTGTTCAAGTTGCAGAACAATTTTGGAGAGATTTATTTGTACTAGGGTGAATTATCTTTGGCTTGTTAACACATACCCATTTAGGCTGATGAACTCCTCCGAGTTTATGGTCAACCTCGGCACGGACGTAAGCCACCTAAGTCACGCAGTCATCAGTCTGGGTCCAACTAGTGGGAGCCTGAGTCCAAGATCTTCCCTTGCATTCACAGGGAGGGCCAAAAAGGTACTCCATAATGTTGGAAGGTGGAGGGCCAAGGCCTCCGTGTACAAACCTGTTCAGCAGAAGTGCGTTAAGCAGGATCCTCACACAGATTGTTGGCTGCATCTGAAAAAGAGGAAAATTTGTCCTCAGGGGGAGGGCCTCCATCCCTGTGTTGAGGTAAGTCATTAACCTGTTTAACCAGGCGTTCTGGTAACTATCTTGGGGCTGCTTGCTCTTGGTCCAAAACACAAGCTGAGCCTCATCCCCAGATGAGGACAGGATCTGGGCGTTTCCATTTATTTGTAAGGGGATTGCGCCACATTACAGGTGGGCGAACAGAATTGGATGAGGGATGCCAGTGCCAGTCTGCGGCCGAATGGCCTTCATTGTCTAGGGAAAGAAAAATAAGGGCAAATAATCCATGATTAAGGTGATGCCTGGGAGTGGTAAATACAAGTGCAGAAGCCTTAATGCGGGTTAGCCAAGTCTTTAAGGTAAGGTGGGCACGTTCCACAATGCCTTGGCCCTGAGGCTTGTATGGAATTCCAGTAGTATGACAAATTTGCAAGGTAGCACAAAACTGTTTAAACTTGGCACTGGTATATGCAGGACAATTATCTTTTTTAATATGTATTTTTTTACCCATTACGGAAAAGGCTGAAACAAGATGAGAAAGGACATCTTTGATAGCCTCTCGAGAATGTGGTGATTCAAAAATAAAGCCGCTGAAGGTATCTATAGAAATGTGTACATATTTTTTTTTTCCAAATTCAGAAAAATGAGAAACATCCATTTGCCAAAACTGATTGGACAGTAATCCTCGGGGGTTAAATCCCAAGTGGTGAATGGGGAGGGAGACAGGGCAACCAGGGCATGCTTTTACTATTTCTCGTTCCTGATGCCTGGTAATTTTACATTGTTATCAAAGGCTCTGGGAATTTAGAT
Organism: Callospermophilus lateralis; assembly: GCF_048772815.1. Classification (NCBI taxonomy): domain Eukaryota; kingdom Metazoa; phylum Chordata; class Mammalia; order Rodentia; family Sciuridae; genus Callospermophilus; species Callospermophilus lateralis. The sequence continues at coordinate 5,909,818 of NC_135316.1, read as the reverse complement.
GATGAAGATTGTGTAACTCCGTGGCCTTTTGAATGGAGCCATCAAAAATAGGAAAGATGGAACGAGTTTCTGCATCAGCTTGGGCATTACCTTGTGTTAGAAGTCCGGGAAGATCAGAGTGTGCCCTGATATGTCCTAAGAAAAATGGGTGTTGTCTGGCCTGAATTAGCTGCTGAAGCTGGTGAAACAGAAAGGCCACACTGGAAGAAGCCTTAATGGTGGGTGAAAACTCCAGCAAGGGCACAGAATGAGCAATGTAGGCACTGTATGTATAAATATTAACAGGATTATCAAAAAATGTTTTGAAAACTTGTGTTATGGCAAACAATTCCACAAACTGTGCTGAATGATAGACAGTATCAAAGGTGGTAGGCTGGTTATTGACAACAAAGACTGCTCGGCCATTACTGGAACCATCTGTAAAGACAGTAAGAGCTCGAGGAATGAGAGCCTTTTGAGTAATTTTGGGAAAAATAAATGGATGTAACTGGACAAAATGTAAAAGGGGTCATTGGGGGGGTGGTTATCAATTGTTCCCAAAAAGCCTGATAGGGCAATACCCCATTCATTTATTGTCTCTAGTAAAAATTGGGTTTGGTCCTTAGTATATGGAATTAAATATTATCAGGGTCTTTGCCAAAATGTTGTTGAGATAGCAAATGACCTTTAAAAATAATAGAAGCTACCTGAGCAAGATAAACAGTAATAACTTTGGAGGATGTGGTGAGTAAATTGACCCAAAGCAAGGGGCAGCCTTTATTTTTAAATGTGTATTTTGCTGCCGAAATATTCCTGTGGGTTTATGAGCAGTGTGTAAAATAACCAGATCCAGAGGAAGGTTATAAGAATTTTGTGTAACAAACTGTTGGGCAATGGCTTCAGTGACTTGGTTTAATGCCTGCCATGCCTAGGGAGTAAGCTTTTGAGGGGAGGATGGGTGAGAATCACCTCTCAAAATATCATTAAGGGGCAAAAGTACACATGTGGGTAATTTTAAATATGTTCTTAGCCATTGAATATCCCCCAGTAATTTTTGAAAATCATTAAGGGTGTGAAGATGGTCCACACGTAGTTGTATTTTAGGAATTTGGATCTGATTATCTTGTAGTTTAAGGCCCAAAGAGCTATAAGGGTCCTGTGTTTGAACCTTATCAGGAGCTATCTGTAGTCCCAAGGTTGTGAGGGTTTTGTAAAGGTCCAAGTAACAATTATTAAGTTCATGGGTATTAGGTGCAGCAATTAACAAGTCATCCATATAATTAAAATATAAATTTGTGGCCATCGCTCTCTCACAGGGTCTACTGCTTGAGCAACGTAATTTTGGCAAAGACTAGGGCTGTTGGCGATACCTTGGGGATGAACCTTCCATTGAAATCTCTGCATAGGGCCCTGAAAATTAATGCGAGGGAGACTAAAGGCAAAATAGGGTTTATTTTCAGGATGTAAAGAAATGGTAAAAAACAATCTTTTAAGTCAATAACCATTTTACAATAGTTTTTGGGAATAGCCACTGGTATGTGAATGCCTGGCTGTAGTCCTCCCATCGGGCGCATAACTTTATTAATGGCACACAAATATTGTAAAAGGCACCACTTGCCTAATTTTTACTTGATAACAAAAATAGGAGTATTCGATGGTGAGGTTGATGGCTCTACATGGCCGGCTGCCAGCTCTTCCTGCACTAACATGGAGGCAGCCTCCAAATTTTCTTGGATAAGGGGCCAGTGATCCACCCACACAAGAGTCTGAGTATCCCAAATAATTTTATCTCCATGGGGTACAGGAGAGTCAGGGACCGACACTAAAAATCCGAATACCCAAGTCCATATGTATTTGTTTTTTGTATGGGTTGTATAGGCTCAACGAGTCCTTGTCTCAGTCTCCGAAGGCCTGTACCAGGGACAAAATTCATAGGAAGCATTTGATGAGTCACCATGGAATTGGGACTGGCAAGAATAACTTCCATTTGACTTAAAATATCTCGGTCCCATAGGTTAACAGGGAGGTCCGGAACAACGAAAGGAGTGACAATTCACTTATTACCCTCTTTATCAGTCCAACTAAGACCCCTAGAGCTGACCAGAAGATTTTTGACTGTTCTATCCCTTTAAGGTCAGTCAAGGATGGGGTGAGGGCCCAAGCTGATGGCCAGTATTTTTGAGAAATAATTGTGGCATCAGCTCCAGTATCTAAAATTCCTTGGAATTTCTTTCCTTCAATAAGTAAGGAAATGGTGGGTCTATTGTGAGAAATGGGTTGAACCCAATATACATCAGAGGAGCCCAAGGAGTCAGTCCCCCTCGGTAGGTTTGTGTAGTGGAAGTGCCTCCTGGATTCAAGGGAAGGAGTATTAATTGTGCAAGTCTTGTTCCTGCTAGGATGGCCACAACTCCATTAATTGCTGTGGCCAGTATTTTTATTTCTCCAGTGAAATCATTATCATTAATGCCAGGGAAGACCTGAACACCTTGTAAGTTAGTAGAGGCTCTTCCAAGAATAAGGGCACACATATGAGATGGAGGGGGACCCATAATTCCAGTGGGTATTATCTGGGGTCGTTGCATTGAGTCTAATGTAGTATTGGTGTTAGCACAGAGGTCCAATCCTGCGCTGCTTGGGGTGGCTAGTTGGAGGGAGGCAATTGTGGAGAAGGATTTTGAGGTAGGTTGGAGTTTGGGAGGGAATAAATCTTATTGCCCCTGGGTTTGTCCTGGGGGATGTCGTGGCCAGGGGCTGGCCCCGCAGGGAGTTTCCCGAGAAGCAGGAAGAAATAGGCTGTCTGAGGGCATTTGTCTTAGATCTACACTCACTGGCCCAGTGATGACCTTTACCACATCTAGGGCAAAGGGTAGCTTGGGCTGGTTTAGCCCCAGTTTGAGGAGACGATATTTCTAGGCTTTATTTTCCTCTCGGACACTTGCGTGCAAAATGGCCAGGTTGTTTACAAGTAAAGCAACTATTTGAGCCAGGATTGTGAAAGTTCTTGGTAAAGGCGCCACCTAGGGCAAGACCCATGGTATGGGCTGCACCTACCCCTACACAGAGTCTAATAAAGTCAGAAAGTTTCCCTTTATCCGTATGTGGTCGAAGAACATCCTGACATGCCGGGTTGGCGTTTTCAAAGGCAAGATGTTTTACAAAGGTGCTTTCGCTTTTGCTTGATCCAAGCAAGCATTCCACAGCTAGGTTAAGCCAGGAAACAAAGTAGCTATAAGGCTCTCAGGGGGCCCTTGTCGAATTTTTGCCAGTGAAGTGGTAGCCAAGTCCTTTTGATGGAGGTGTATCCAAGCATGTAAGCCAGCCGTCTGAATCTGCGTCAAAAGTCCACCAGGGAAATGTGCCTGTTTAGTTTTAGTGTCAAAAGGCTCATTGTCCACTAGCTTAACATAAGTCCCGGATTTAGAGGAGGCCTTAGTTAAAATTTTTTGAGCAGTTTCCCCGACAGTGCTCTTTGAAATTGGCATTCCATAACAGGAAGTCTCCGGCACTGAGGGTAGCTTGGTCTAAAAATTTCCAATCATTGGGAGTAAGCCATTGTGTGCTGTGGCTTTCTAATTAAGGCAACGTGTAGGGCACAGTGGGGCCATAGTGAGCACAAGCCTTGTTAAGTTTTTCAAGAAAATGGAGGCTTAATTTTTTGTAGACTCTGGGATCCCTCCTGCCTAGGGGTGAAATCGTCATCCTCTGAGTCCTGATCTCCTTGATCCATTTCCCTGCTTCCTTCCTCTTGATCCTCCTCTAAGTCTTTGACCTCAGCCTGGGCAGGCTTATCTATCTGAATGGTGGTGACTGGGAAGGCAAGCACAGGCCGATGGAGCGGCTTCGCCTTTGTATTAGACCGCTGTGGGACAGTTGTGTTGACTCCGTACCTAAGGCTACTGAACAGAGCTCAGATTGAAGGGATCTTAATTCTTTTAAAGGTTGGATCTGTTCCCGTCTATATTAGAAAGATGCTCGCAAGGGAGCCAGGTTAGGCAAGGGAAGTGGGGAAAAAATATCTGGGGGGGGTGTAGCATTTGTACTCTGAAGGGCCAGAGCACAAAAGGCAGGAGGGATATAGGAGGGACGTAGATGTGTAAGTCCTATAGGCTGTGGCAGGGTCCTGAGAGGTGGAGGTTCTTCTGAATGGTTGTGAGCTTCTTCTTTCTCCAAGGTAGCCTCCTCCATAGGGGTCAATGTGTCTCCGGGATTTAAAACTGGATAAAGGCAGTTGGTAACCATTGGAGCCTTATTCATTAGGGTGGTATTTTGATTGGGACCAGGAAGGTTTCCACGGTCCTGTGGAGCCTGAGATGGGTCTATGTCTATTCTAACTGATGGGCATGCCAAGGCGGTACGAGAGGTATTTGCATAGTCTCTTCCCCAATCCTGACAAGTTTTAAGGTACCATTGTCAAAGGGTGAACTTTTAAGATTTTCATTAATTAAGTTCCAGTAAGAAAAGGTGAGAACAGGCACTTTTTCTGGGCCAAAGGATTCATAATAATCTTTTAAACAGTTGCCTACTCTAAGCCATCTTTTACCATCAATGGTCCTTTCAAGGGGAAACCATGGACACAGTTCTCCTATGTATGAAAAGAAAAAATTTAAGTCTTTTTTCTTAACACGCACCCCCATGTCTTGAAGGACTCCTTGTAGCCTGACAAAAACAAATCATGTGAAGAAACTGCTTGTCGCATGGAGGGTCACTTTGATGAAATATCTGGAGAATTCTAACAGGCATGGCTTCCCAAAGACAGGCTAAAAGGTCACATTAAGCCAGGCATTTCAGGTCTACAATGTGTGGTCCATGTGTGTTTTGACTTGCAACTATGGCTGACAATTCTTTAAGAATAAAATAATGTGATATCCTTCCTGAGATTCCTAGTGCTCTGTGGAAAGCCACCCTGAAGCTAGATCTCAGTTTCCAAGGGCGACTCTCGTGTGTGGCCTCCTAAAGTCCCAACACAATACATGGCAATACTTCTTTGAGGTCAGTTACAGAACTCAGTCTCTAAGGGGAATCACACCAGTGTTCAAACCCAGATGGACCCAGTCATCTCTTCCAACGGCCACAAAAATGACCACAATTAAAACCATAACACTCCCACATGGCCCTCATCTTCTTCCATATAGACACTCATCATAACCTCAGGCTGTAGGTTACCATGAGGGCCACAGCCAAAGACAGTATCCAAAATAAGGTCCATTGCCCCATTTGCCTAAAGTCAGTGTGGCAGGGACACCCTACCTGTGAACCAGGAGTGATCAAAGAGGCCTGCCCTTAATACTGCTCTGATTCTCCATTTTGTGGCCTAATGACTGTGGGGTTTAGATTCTTTGTGTTCATTGGAGTCATGAGAAAACCCAAGCACCTATGGCCTAGCCTCTGCAGTGATTTGAAGAACTCATTTGATCCAAAGGATCCCTATTCTCAAAGATGGATGTCAGGAACCTTACAGAGCAAGTCGAGAGACTTCATCCACAATGACTGCTCTTTTGGCTATTTTAGTTTTGGATGCACACATGTGATTTTTTTAGATCCATCAGGTGCTGAGAAACTAAACCACAACCTCACACAGGGCCAAGAAGCTGATTCAGAAACATCACTTTCCAAAGCATTTAAGCAAACAGCCACAAATGATGCCCATACATTTCCATTTGAAAACTCTTCAGTCTTCACAAAGGGGTGGCCTGAGGGAAAGTCCTTCCTCACATTCAGGGCAACAGTACAATAGGTAAGCAAAAGGCCCAAAGCAGGGTTCCTCCACTGAGATTTTCTTGGTCACACTGATATCTGAGTTTTCTGAGATGCTCACCATTCCTTTCAGCTATGCAGTACATGGCCGTGTCACAGAGCTTGGAGGTGGTACATATCTTGGACACAAAACCATGAGCCTATACTGGAGATTGGCCAGAATTCAGAAAGAAAACAGGAACTTTGGAAGATATTAGGAGTGGCCCGTTCATAAGGCACGCCGCAGACCATTCATAAATAGGGAAGAATGAATGCTGGGAAGATTTCTAATAGACAGGACATATGTATTGATGCGCTCTCTTTTCTAATGTCTACAACCACGGTCACAGTGGGATACACAGACATAGAAACACTCGCCTTGTCAAAAGACTTACTAGAAACAGTTCACACAAAACCAAACAAAATGACTTTCCTACCTATTCTCAGAACATGAGACAAAACCACAAACCCACACCCACACCCACACAGACCCCCAAGTAGGTCTGTGAAAATATGGAGTGTCCTTTGACTGGAGGGCCATAATATATCCCCCCATAATGGGCTGTCCTGTCTCAGATCTGGTTTCTGTGTCCAACTCTGTGAAGTTGTCAGGAACCAGTGGTGAGTCACTACCTTCTTTCTCAGGAAAGGCCCCTCTTCAGACCTTCCTGGCATTTGGCCATCCTCACATCAGTAAGTACCAAGAAAGACTGTCTCTGTCCTTGGGAAATCCAAACAAGTTTGACCATTGGGACTTGGACTGGGACTGGCTCTGGGTGCCTGGCTTCCTGTATCCCAAGTTCAGAGAGTTTCATCACCAAAGAAGTGAGTTGAGTTCACTTCCTTCAGGAACTGAATGAGGTCATTGCCTTGGCAAACCACTTTGTCCTAACAGTTGCTTCCAAGGGTCCCATGAGATGGAGATTGTTCCTACTTGCTCTGAGATTTTCACAAGTTAGAATGGTATATCAACCATAGGCACCCGGGAACAGCTCTCCACACAGGTCTGGTTTGGTCCATCCTCTCTACATTAAGAAGAGAGAGGCTGATTCTCACAAAAGCCTTCATCCTGACCAGGTTGTTTACCATGGACGATGACTTTTGCTCACTCAGGTCCTTCATAGCTGCCTACATCTTCTCCAGGGATCAATTCTGCATGGAATTTTGAGGTTCTCTGCAAGTGGAATGTCCCCTACATTCCTGTATTGTAAGACCAAATCTGTCCCTGCTGTTCTGTAAAGTTAGATTGAGGAAAGAGTGGTTACAGTTAATAACATGTTCGATTTGTGTTACGAATCATTCTGCTGGATAAATAATGGTATTGGGAACCTGTGATATTCATAAGATTATATAGGTGAAATATATGTATGAAAACAGAAATCTAGGATTTGAAGCATAGAAGGGCATTGGGCCCTTGATTGGGATACTTAGTGTTGAATTAGGTTCTGCACAGATGTCTCAGATAAATCCATATACAATGGCATAGGACCTTGTACATTTGATGATTGAATGAGGAAGAGAACATCCAGTCAAAAAGGGATAGTCGGTCGGATTAGGAAGATAGTTGGTAGGTTTAGGAAGAAGAGTACAGGATTTGAACTGAAATTTCTTTAGCAATAGGGTTTCAGTTAGAGAGTGAATGTAAATGTCAGCACATATGAAGATTCAGTCACAATGATGAACTTTGAAAAATACGTAGGAATGCAGATAATAATAGAGACATTAGAAAATCAGGCAAAGTATAAAGTGAGTTATATTATTAGACATTTTGAACAGGGTTGAGTTTGAATATATAATCTTAAGAAGAAACAAATATGCAGTGACCAGTAGGATTGACATTTGAGAGCATTAGGCAACCTGGACATGGATGCTTTTAGTAATCCATGTTCACTTTCCTTTTAGGCTTTGGTACAATCATAAGTGTGACCATTGCATTTTTTGTCCATAATATTACTGTCATACAATGTATATGTAGATCAGGTGACATGAGCATTTCTTCAAGCATTTCCGGGAGCAATGTTATCAAGTCCTATAAATTAGTATTGGGGGTACAAAGAGGTTTACCCTGTGTCTATGGATATAGACATAATGCATGAATAGACCACATTTTGAATAAATAATTTAACTGGTACCGCTTTAAATAATGGATTGAATTGATATCTGAAATCTTATAAGAAATCTTATATTTGTATAACATCATTCATTCCAACCATCAATACATCTGAAGGTAATATTAGGGTTATGGATTATCATGAAAGGTGTGTGAGTTTTGCTTCAAAAGTGATCATAAAAGTCGAAAATAATGTTTTTGGAAAGAATTCTCATAAAAAGACCAGTCAAGAAACATGGAGGAATACATGTGATCTGAAGAAGTAAATGATTGAAAGTGAAATGAATGCCTATAAATTTGCGAACTTGTGGATGAAATATATATCCCATGATGTGAATAAATTGAAGAAATAGTAATGTACCAGTGTTGAATAAAATGAACATCAAAGTACACATCATGTCCCATAGGAATCTACTTGCATTGATTTTAAACTTGGTCAGTTACTGTAGAAATAATAGGATTTGTATGCACCATTCACTGCAGTAAGTTTTTAGTACTAAGAAACAAATATGTATATCAGGAGAACAAATATTTTGAGAAAACTCTTGTGAAAATTTGATCATAAATCCACATACTTGAATATGAATGAGTTAAGGGAGTGTATAATAAGACACATATTTCATATTTTGAAAAAATATATATATATTTTTACAGACACACACAGACACACACAGACATTAAAAATAGCATAATATATGCCAATTGAAATTCACCATGAAATGTATATCATCCAGAGATCCAAAAATATTTATTTTATAGAACATGGATTTATGTATAATATTGTTAAACTAGGAAGCTCACTCATAGGTTGAATTTTCAGTTGCAACAGCATTTAGAAGGAGTGATCTCTTTAAATTTGTATCTGCCAAGTCAGCCACTTCACAAGAATGTGCGTGTGGTATCAGGTAAGATTCTATAATTGCATGTAAAAATACATGTGCTGAATAGGCTACAGAGACATGGAAACAGGAATTCACATATTTGTTAACTTTAAAACACATTTAGAACTATTTCAACAAATAATTGCCTAGATTTATAACTCCTACCCTATATAATGCAAAAGACAATTCCAACTATACACCATGCCTTCTCTGAACTGCTTGTATTTCTATTCTTTTTGGGTTATTTTTCTCCATCTTATTAGGATTAGTTGTCAGAGTCTAGTAGGATATGTGTTAGTGTGAGGTATTCAGTATTTTGAAAGGAAAATTGGAAAATGAATCCAATGTGTATGTAAATATGTGATACACAAAAATCTTCCCACTCTCATCCACAAAAATGCTTTGACATTACAATCGCCCAGAGTAAGACACAATTAGAGGAGAAGAGTTAGAAAATCTGTGAAAAAATATCTGGAATGGAATATTCTCAGGAGTTCACAACCTTGGAGAAGGTAGAGGCGATTCCAAAAGTAATGCACAGTGTAATCACTCCACAAACATGGAGCTCTGCTGCCCTAAAGACTTCTTGAGAAATTGCTCTGAGAATGGGCACTTGAAATATATGTTGTTGTCAGGAGCTTTAGCTTCCTTTGTAGTGAGACCATCAAAGCTGGGTCTGCATCTATGTGACCTGGAGGACATGGTTTCTTATTTTCCAGTGATCATGAGGCAGCAGTTCTGAATACTGTCTTTGTAGTTAAACTGTGGACTCATGGGGCTAAGTGAATCGACATGTGGACTGTGAAGCCAATTGGTCATTCTCCACTTTTCCTGGTGTTTCTTGCAGCTGCACTGGGATTTTGGTATTTGCTTCATGAAATACAAAGAATTCAACTCTAACACTGTGTGTGAGGGAGTTCTGTCACGTGTGTTAGGTCAGGGTCTGCAGGAGAATGCACCAAACAGGCTTATATCCCACATTGTTGCCCTCTTGACCATAGCAACCTGATTCTAAATATTTCCCTGAAACCTCTGCATATAACAAGATGCCTTTACATAGAAGGGACTGCTGGCTGCACCATGTCAGTCACAAGCCATTTGGAAGCCAAAGGCAGATCCACATGGCCACATCACAGATGTTTTATCACACACCTGCCCACCACTGCTCTAGGCCCACTCCTCAGCAGGCTCCAACTTCCTGGCATCTCTATTCTGCACCATTTTCATGAAAACCCGTCAATCAAGGCACTGACTGGTATTCTCATGATCAGCCACAGGATATCCAGAGATTCACCTGTGCCACCTGGTCATGGGAATTTTCAATAATTCATGATATATTTACCTAGCCATTTTTCAAGAATGAAGCTGTAGGCACTGTGCGTTTCAATTCATTCTGAAACTATTAAATGGTGAGGAAGCTCATTTCAATGAAATATCTGGAGAACTCTCACAGGCAAAGCTTCCCAAAGAGTGGCCAAAAGGTCACATGAATCCAGGCACATTGAGGTCTACAATGTGAGGTCCATGTGTGTTTTGACTCTCAACTATGGTTGCCATGTTTTTCAGAATAAAATCATGTGATATCCTGGCTGAGATTTCCAGGGCTCTGTGAATAGCTACCCTGGGCATAGATCTCAGTTTCCAAGGGCAACTCTCATGCGTGGCCTCCTAAAATTCCAACACTATTCATGGCAATACTTCTCTGAGTTTAGTTCCAGAACTCAGTCTCTAAGCGGAATCCCACCAAAGTTCAAGCCAAGCTGGACCATGTCATTTCTACTAACCACCACACAAATGACTACAATTAAAACCAAAACACTCCCACATGGCCTCATTTTCTTCCAAACAGACACACATCATAACTTCTGGCTGGAGGTTTCCATGAGGGGTGCAGCCCAAGACAGTGTCCAAAATAAGCTCCCTTGCCCCTCATTTGCCTAAAGTCAGGGTGGCCTGGACACCCATCCTGTGAACTAGGAGTGATCAAATAGGCCTGCCATTATTCTGCTCTGCTTCTTAAATTTGAGGCCTACTGACGGTGGGATTTAGATTCTTCATGTGAATTGGAGTCATGGGAAAACCCAAGCACCTATGGGAAAGACTCTGCAGGGCTTTGAAAAACTTATTTGACCCAAAGGATCCCTATTCTCACTTGACAGAGGTCAGGAACCTTACCAAGGAACGAGAGAGACTTCATCCACAATGATTGCTCTTTTGGACATTTCTTTTGGATGCATTCATGTGATCTCTCTTTAGATCCATTCATGTGATCTCTCTTTAGATCCATCAGCTGCAGAGAATCTAAGCCACAGAATCATACAAGGCCAAAAGGCCTATTAAAACATAACCCTTTCCAAAGCAATTAAGCAAAGAGCCACAGTTGATGCCCCTTCATTCGCATTTGAAAACATTTCTTCAGGCTTCAAAAAGAGTGACCTGAGGCAAAGACCTTCCTGACATTCAGGGCAACAGAACAATAGGTAAGGAAAAGGCCCAAAGCAGGGTTTCTCCACTGAGTCTTTACTGATCACACTGATATCTGAGTTTTGTGAGATGCTCGCCATTCCCTTCATTTAACCAATACATGGCCGTGTCACAGAGGTTGGAAGTGGTACATATCTTGGACACAAAACCATGAGCCTATTCTGGAGAGTGGCCAGAATTCAGGAAGCAAACAGTAACTTAGGAAGATAGCAGGTGTTGCCCATCCATAAGACAAGCCGCAGTTCATTCATAAATTGGGCAGGTTGAATGCTGGGAAGCTTTCTACTACACAAGACTCATCCATTGATGCATTCTCTTTTCTAATGTCTACAACCATGGACCCAGTGGGATACACAGACATAGAAACACTCGCCTTTTCAAACGACTTACTGGAAACACTTTACTCCAAACCAAACAAACAGCCTTTCGGACATATTCTCAGAGCATGAGAAAAAACCACAAACCCACACCCACAGCCAGATAAGCACCTCCTTCCTCCAAGTAGGTTTGTGACTATCTGGAGTGTCCTCTGACTGATAAGCCATACTATGTTCCCCCGAAATGGCCTATCCTGTCTCAAATCTGGAGTCCATGGCCAATTCCGTGAAGTTGTCAGGAGCCAGCAGTGAGCCACTACCTTCTTTCTCAGGAAAGGCCCCTCTTCAGAGCTTTCCTATCATTTGGCCATTATAACACCAGTAGATACCAAGAAAGACTGACTCTGTCCTTGGTAAATCCGAACATGTGAGACCACTGAGACTGGGACTGAGACAGACTCTGGGTGCCTGGCTTCCTGGATCCCAGGTTCAGAAAGTGCCATCACCAAAAAAGTTAAGTGAGGTAACTTCTTTTAGGAACTGAATGAGGTCACTGCCTTGGCAACCAGTTTGTCCTAACACATGCATCCAAGTGTCCCGTGACATGTAGGCTGAACCTACTTCCTATGACACTTTCACAAGTTAGAATGGTATATCAACCATAGGCACCCGGGAACAGCTCTCCACACAGGCCTCATTTGGTCCATCTTCTCTACATTAAGACGAGAGAGGCTGATTCAGACAAAACCCTTCATCCTGACGAGGTTGTTTGCCATGGAAGATAACTTTTGCTCTCTCAGGACCTTCATAGCTGCCTACATCTTCTTCAGGGATCAATTCTGCATGGAACTTTGAGGTTATCAGCAGGTGGACAATCCCCTACATTCCTGTATTGTAAGACCAACTCTATCCCTGCTCTTTGTAAAGGTAGATTGAGGGAGCAGTTTATGGTTAGGGTTAATAACATGTTTGATTTGGGTTAGGAATCATTTTGCTGGATGAATAATGGTATTGGGAATCTGTGATATAAACAAGAATATAGAGTTGAAATATAAGTATGAAAACAGAAATGTAGGTAAGATTTAAAGTCCATATTGGCATTGGGCCTTTGATTGGGATACTTAGCTTTGAATTACGTTCTGCAGTGATGTCTCAGATAAATAGATAATCATTGGCATAGGACCTTGTACCTTGGATGATAGAATGTAGAAAAGAACATCCACTCAAACAGGGATAGTCCATAGGATTAGGAAGATAGTCGGTAGGTTTTGCAAAAAGTGTGAGTGCAGGATTTAGACCAAAAGTTCTTTAGCAATAGGGTTTCAGCAATAGAATGAATGTCAATGTCAGCACATGTGAAGAGTCAGTCACATTGGTGAACTGGGGAAAATATGTAGGAAAGCAAACATCAATAAAGACAGTAGGAAATCAGGCAAAATATAAAGTGAGTGATAGGATTAGACATTTTAACAGGGTTGATGCTGACTATATAATCTTCGAAGAAACAAATATGTAGTCACCAATAGGATGGACATTTGAGAGAATTGGCAACCTGGACATGGACGTTTTTAGTAATCCATGCTCCCATTCAATTTAGGCTTTTGTACAAACATATGTGTGATCTTTGCATTTTGTATCTAATATAGTACTGTGATAAAATGTATATGTAGATCAGGTGACATAAGTATTTTTTCCACCATTTCTGGGAGCAATATTTTGAAGACGTATAAATTAGTATTGGGGGTACAAAGAGGTGTAATCTGTGTCTATGAATATAGAGATAATGCATGAATAGACCATACTGTGAATAAATAATATAACTGGTTCCACTTTAAATAATGAATTTAATTGATATCTGAAAATATATAAGAAATCTTATATTGATACACAGTCATTCATTCCTTCCAGTTATACATCTAATGGTAATATTAGGGTTATGGTTTATCATGAAGGGTGTGTGAGTTTTGCTTCAAAAGTGATTATGGAAATCAAAAATAATGTGTTTTTAAAGAAACCTCATGAAAAGACTACTCAAAAAACATGGAGGAATACATGTGTTCTGAAGCAGGAAGTGATTGAAAGTGAAACAAATTGATATAAATTTGCTAACTTGTGGATGAAATATATATCCTATGATGTGCATAAACTGAAGAAATAGTAATGTACCAGTGTTGAATAAAAATGAACATCAAAATACATATCATGTCCCATAGGAATCTACTTGCATTGATGTTAAACTTGGTCAGTAACTGTAGAAATATTAGGATTTGTATGCATCATTCATGGAAGTTAGTTTTCAGTACTAGGAAACAAATATGTATTTCAGGTGGATGAATATTTCTGAGAAGAATCTTGTGAAAAGTTGATTATAAATCCACATACGTGAACATGAATGAATTTAGGGAGTGTATAATAAGACACAGATATTTCATATTTTCAAAATTCTGGTGAGTATGTATATATATATATATATATATGTATGCTATATATATATATATGTATACCTATATATATATATATGTATGCCTATATATATATATATATACACACACACACTCACAGAGACATTAAAAAGTAGCAATATATATGCTAATCAAAATTTATCATGAAATATATAATCCACACATCCAAAAATATACTTTTTACTTAACATGTATTTATATATAATATTGTTCAGCTAGGAAGGTAACCAATAGTTTGAATTTTCAGTTCCAACAGCATTAAGAGGAGTGATATCTTCTCACAATTTGTATCTGCCAAGTCAACAAGCTCTCAAGTATGTACATGTGATACCACGTAGGCTTCTATTACAAATTAAATTAAATTTTTCAATTAAAAAATGACTAGATTTATAATTCCTACCCTATATAAGGCAAAAGGCAAGTCCAATAATACAACATGACTCCACTGAACTGCTTGTATTTCTATTCTGTTTGGGTTATTATTCTCCATCATATTAGGATAAGTAGTCAGAGTCTAGTAGGGTATGGAATAGTGTCCAAAATAAGCTCTCTTGCCCCTCATTTTCCTAAAGTCATGGTGGCCTGAACACCCTGCATGTGAACAAGGAGTGATGAAATAGGACTGCAGTTAATAGCGCTCTGCTTCTCCAATTTGAGGCCTACTGCCTGTCAGGTATAGATTCCTTATGTGATTTGGAGTAATGAGAAAACCCAAGCACTTCCTCAGGGCTTTGAATATTTCATTTGACCAAAAGGATCCCTATTCTCACTTGATGTAGGTCAGGAACCAAACAAAGGAAGGCAAGACACTTCATCCACCATAACTGATCTTTTTGCCATTTTGGTTTGGATGCACACATGGGATCTTTCTTTAGATGCATCAGATGCTGAGAATCTAAGCCAAAGCCTCACACAGGGCCAAGAGGCTGATTAAGACACATCCCTTTCCAAAGCAATTAAGCAAAGAGCCACAGGTGATGGCCATTCATTTCCATTTGAAACCTGTTTTCCTCAGGCTTCACAAAGGGGTGGCCTGAGGCAAAGACCTTCCTGACATTCAGGGCATCAGAAACATAGGTGAGAGAATGGCCCAAAGCAGGGTTTCTACACTGAGATTTTCCTGGTCACACTGATACCTGAGTTTTCTGAGATGCTCCCATTCCCTACAGCTGTCCACTACATGGCCAAGTAACAGAGCTTGGAGGTGGTACATACCTTGAACACAAAACCATGAGCCTATTCTGGAGAGTGGCCATAATTCAGGAAGAAAACAGGAACTTAGGAAGATAGTAGGTGTTGCCCATCCATAAGGCAAGCCGCAGTTCATTCATAAATTGGAAGGATGAATGCTGGGAAGCTTTCAACTAGACAGGACATATCCATTGATGCATTCTCTTTTCTAATGTCTACAACCACGGACACAGTGGGATACGCAGACATAGAATCACTCACCTTGTCAAAAGACTTACTAGAAACAGTCCATTTAAAACCAAACAAACTGTCTTTCCTACCTATTCTCAGAACATGAGACAAAACCACAAACTGACACCCACACCCACAAAGGCATCTCCTACCTGCAAGTAGGTCTCTGACTATCCGGAGTGTCCTCTGTCTGTTGGGCCATACTATGTTCCAATGAAATATCCTGTCCTGTCTCAGATCTGTCTCCTTGGCCAACTCTGTGAAGTTGTCAGAAGCCAGCGGTGAGCCACTACATGCTTTCTCAGGAAAGGCCCCTCTTCAGATCTGTCCTAGCATTTGGCCATCCTCACATCAGTAGGTACCAAGAAATACTGACTCTGTCCTTG
The DNA here is from genome assembly GCF_048772815.1 of Callospermophilus lateralis. NCBI lineage: Eukaryota > Metazoa > Chordata > Mammalia > Rodentia > Sciuridae > Callospermophilus > Callospermophilus lateralis. The sequence goes on along the minus strand of NC_135316.1, from coordinate 5,894,041 downwards.
GTACATCCAAACAAGTGAGCACACTGGGATTGGGACTGGGACTGGCTCTGGGAGCCTGGCATCTTGGATCCCAAGTTCAGAGAGTTACATCACCAAGGAAGTGAGGTAGGTCACTTTCTTCAGGAACTTCATGAGGTCACTACCTTGGCAATCACTTTGTTTTATCATTTGCTTCCAAGGGTCCCATGAGATAGAGGCTGCCCCTACTTTCTGTGACACTTTCACAAGATAGAATGGTATATCAACAATAGGTACCTGGGAACTTCTCTCCACACAGGTCTGGTTTGGTCCATCTTCTCTACATTTAGAATACAGAGACTGATTCAGACACATCCCTTCATCCTGACCAGGTAGTTTGCCATTAAAGATGACTTTTGCTCTCTTGACTCCTTCATAGCTGCCTACATCTTCTCCAGGGATCATTTCTTCAGGGACCTTTGAGGTTCTCAGCAGGTTTAAGAACCCCTACATTCCTGTATTGTAAAAGAAACACTGTCCCTGCTCTTCTGAAAAGTTTGATTGAGGGAAGAGTGTATGGTTAGGGTTAATAAAAGGTTCGATTTGGGTTAGGAATTATTCTGCGGGATGAATAATGGTATTGGGAACCTGTGATAGATACAAGAATATATAAGTGAAATATAAGAATGAAAACAGAAATCTAGGTAAATTTGAAGCCCAGAAGGGCATTGGGCCCTTTATTGGGATACTTAGCTTTGAATTATGTTCTGCAGAAATGTCTCAGATAAATCAATGTTCAATGGCTTAGGACTTTGTACCTTGAATGATGGAATGTCGATGAGAATTTCTAGTCAAAAAGGGATAGTTGGTATTATTAGAAAGATAGTCGGCAGGTTTAGAACGAAGAGTGAGTATAGGATTTGGACTAAAAGTTCTTTAGCAATAGGGTTTCGGGTAGAGAGTGAATGTAAATGTGAGCACATGTGAAGAGTCAGTCACAATGATAATCTGGGGAAAATATGTAGGAAAGCAGATATCAATAGAGACATTAGGAAATCAGGCAAATGAGAAAGTGAGTTATAGGATTAGACATTTTCAATGGGCTTGAGGTTGAATATATAATCTTAGAAAGAAATAAATATGAAGTCACGAATAGGATTCACATTTGAGAGTATTAGGCAACCTGGACATGGATGTTTTTAGTAATCCATGTTCACTTTCCATTTAGGTTTGGTACAATCATAAGTGTCACCTTTGCTTTTTGTGTCCAGAATATTACTGTGATAAAATGTATATGTAAATGAGGTGACATGGGTATTTCTTCCACCATTTCTGGGAGCAATATTTTGAAGACGTATAAATTAGTATTGGGGATACAAAGAAGTGTACCCTGTGTCTATGAATATAGAGATAATGCATGAAAAGAAGATACTGTGAATAAATAATATAACTGGTTCCCTTTTAAATAATGGATTGAATTGATATCTGAAACTAAGTAAGAAATCTTATATTGATATACAATCATTCATTCCAACCAGTTGTACATCTTTTTTTTCCACTTTCTTTTATTGTGATAAAGTACATATAAAACTTACTATCTTTTTTTTCATCTTTCATACATTTGATTCATGTGAGTTATGCTTTTTCATTTTTACCCCAATTACAAATTGCAGAATCACATCAGTTATACATTCACAATGTTTACATAATGCCATATTAGTGACTGTTGTATTCTGCTGTCTTTCCTGTCCCCTACTATCCCCCCTTCTCTCCCCTCCCATCTTTCCTCTGTACCTCATCTGTTGTTGTTCCATTCTCTCCCTCCCCCCGCTTTCCCCTCACAACCTCATATATGTGATTTCGTATAACGATGTGGCTTTCCTTCCGTTTCCATGCAATTTCCCTTCCCTCTCCCTTTCCCTCCCTTCATTCGTCTCACTTTAATGTTAATCTTTTCCTCATGCTCTTTCCCCCTCTTCAGTTCTTAGTTTCTCTCCTTAAATCAAAGAAGACATTTGGCATTTGTTTTTTAAGGATTGGTTAGCTTCACTTAGCATTATCTGCTCTAATGCCATCCATTTCCCTGCAAATTCCATGATTTTGTCATTTTTTAGTGCTGCATAATATTCCATTGTGTATAGATGCCACATTTTTTTTATTCATTCATCTATTGAAGGGCATCTAGGTTGGGTCCACAATCTAGCTATTGTGAATTGTGCTTCTATGATCATTGATGTGGCAGTATCCCTATAGTATGCTCTTTTAAGGTACTCAGGGAATAGTCCGAGGAGGGCGATAGCTGGGTCAAATGGTGGTTCCATTCCCAGCTTTCCCAGGAATCTCCATACTGCTTTCCATACTGGCCGCAACAATTTGCAGTCCCACCAGCAATGTACAAGAGTACCCTTTTCCACACATCCTCGCCAGCACTTATTGTTGTTTGACTTCCTAATGGCTGCCAGTCTTACTGGAGTGAGATGGTATCTTAGGGTGGTTTTGATTTGCATTTCTCTGACTGCTAGAGATGGTGAGCATTTTTTCATGTACTTATTGATTGATTGTATGTCCTCTTCTGAGAAGTGTCTGTTCAGGTCCTTGGCCCATTTGTTGATTGGGTTATTTGTTATCTTATTGTTTAATTTTTTGAGTTCTTTGTATATTCTGGAAATTAGGGCTCTATCTGAAGTGTGGGGAGTAAAGATTTGTTCCCAGGATGTAGGCTCCCGATTTACTTCTCTTATTGTTTCTCTTGCTGAGAAAAAAACTTTTTTAGTTTAAGTAAGTCCCATTTGTTTATTCTTGTTATTAACTCTTGGGCTATGGGCGTCCTATTAAGGAATTTGGAGCCTGACCCCACAATATGTAGTTCGGAGCCAACTTTTTTCTTCTATCAGGTGCAGGGTCTCTGATTTGATATCAAGCTCCTTGATCCATTTTGAGTTAACTTTTGTGCATGGCGAGAGAAAGGGATTCAGTTTCATTTTGTTGCATATGGATTTCCAATTTTCCCAGCACCATTTGTTGAAGATGCTATCCTTCCTCCATTGCATGTTTTTAGCACCTTTATCAAATATAATAAAGTTGTAATTTTGTGGATTGGTTTCTGTGTCCTCTATTCTGTACCATTGATCCACCTGCCTGTTTTGGTACCAGTACCACGCTGTTTTTGTTACTATTGCTCTGTAGTACAGTTTGAACTCTGGTATCGCTATACCTCCAGATTCACACTTCCTGCTTAGAATTGTTTTTGCTATTCTGGGTCTTTTGTTATTCCATATGAATTTCATGATTGCTTTATCTATTTCTACAAGAAATGCCATTGGGATTTTGATTGGCATCGCATTAAACCTGTAGAGAACTTTGGGTAATATCGCCATTTTGATAATGTTAGTTCTTCCTATCCATGAACAGGGTACTTTTTTCCATCTTCTCAGATCTTCTTCTATCTCTCTCTTTAGGGTTCTATAGTTTTCATTGTATAAATCTTTCGCCTCTTTTGTTAGGTTGATTCCCAAGTATTTTATTTTTTTTGAGGATATTGTGAATGGAATGGTTTTCCTCATTTCCATTTCAGAAGTTTTGTTGCTGATATACAGGAATGCCTTTGATTTATGCGTGTTGATTCTATATCCTGCCACTTTGCTGAGTTCATTTATTAACTCTAGCAGTTTCTTTGTAGACCCTTTTGGGTCTGTTAAGTATATTATCATGTCATCCGCAAATAGCGATAATTTAAGTTCTTCTTTTCCTATTTTTATGCCTTTAATTTCTTTCGTCTGTCTGATTGCTCTGGCTAGTATTTCAAGAACTAAATTGAATAGAAGTGGTGATAGAGGGCATCCCTGTCTAGTTCCAGATTTTAGAGGGAATGCCTTCAGTTTCTCCATTTAGAATGATGTTAGACTGAGGCTTAGCATATATAGCTTTTACAATGTTGAGGTAAGTTCCTGTTATCCCTATTTTTTCTAGAGTTTTGAACATAAAGGGATGCTGTACTTTGTCAAATGCTTTTTCTGCATCTATTGGGATGATCATATGGTTCTTATCCTTAAGTCTGTTGATGTGGTGAATAACATTTATTGATTTCCGTATATTGAACCAGCCTTGCATCCCAGAGATGAATCCTACTTGATCATGGTGTACAATTTTTTGATGTGCTTTTGCATTTGATTCGCCAGGATTTTACTGAGAATTTTTGCATCTAAGTTCATTAGAGATATTGGTCTATAGTTTCCTTTCTTTGAAGTGTCTTTGTCTGGTTTTTGGAACAGGGTTATGTTGGCCTCATAGAATGAATTTGGAAAAGCTCCTTCTTTTTCTATTTGTTGAAATAGCTTGAAAAGTATTGGTATTAACTCTTTTTTGAAGGTTTTGTAGAACTCTGCTGTATACCCATCCGGTCCCGGGCTTTTCTTAGTTGGTAGTCTTTTGATGGCCTCTTCAATTTCCTCTTTTGTTATTGGTCTGTATAAATTGTTAGTGTCTTTCTGACTCAATCTGGGCAGATCATATGACTTAAGAAATTTATCGATATCTTCACTATCTTCTATTTTATTAGAATATAGGGTTTCAAAATATTTTTTAATTATCTTATGTATTTCTGTTGTGTCTGTTGTGATATTGCCTTTTTCATCCCGTATGTTAGTAATTTGCGTTCTCTCTCTTCTTCTCTTCGTTAGCATGGCTAAGGGTCTGTCGATCTTATTTATTTTTTCAAAGAACCAACTCTTAGTTTTATCAATTTTTTCAATGGTTTTTTTTGTTTCAATTTCGTTGATTTCTGCTCTGATTTTAATTATTTCTTGTCTTCTGCTATATTTGCTGTTGTTTTATTCTTCCTTTTCTAAGGTTTTAAGATGTAGTGTGAGTTCATTTATTTGTTGGTTTTTTTCTTTTTTTGAGGAATGAACTCCAGAAAATGAATTTCCCTCTTAAAACTGCTTTCATTGTGTCCCATAGATTCTGCTATGTTGTGTCTGTATTGTCGTTTATCTCTAGGAATTTTTTAATTTCCTCCTTTATATCTTCTGTAACCCATTGATAATTCAGTAACATATTGTTCATTTTCCAGGTGATGCAGGATTTTTCCTTCCTTCTTTTATCATTCATTTCCAGTTTCATTCCATTATGTTCAGATATGGTGCATGGTATTATCTACACACCTTTATATTTAGTGAGAGTCGCCCTATGGCATAATATATGCTCTATCTTTGAGTAGGATCCATGTGCTGCTGGGAAGAATGTGTATCCACTTGATGACGGTTGATATATTCTATATATGTCGGTTAAGTATAGGTTATTAATTGTGTTATTGAGTATTATAGTTTCTTTGTTCAGCTTTTGTCTAGAGGATCTATCCAATGGCGAGAGTGGTGTGTTGAAGTCCCCCATAATAATTGTGTTGTGGTCTATTTGACTCTTGAACTTGAGGAGAGTTTGTTTTATGAACGTTGCAGCACCATTGTTTGGTGCATACAAATTGATAATTGTTATGTCTTGATGGTGGATGGTTCCTTGTAACAGTATATAGTGTCCTTCTTTATCTCTTTTGATTACCTTAGGTTTGAAGTTGACTTTATTCGATATGAGAATGGGCACTCCTGCTTGCTTCCGAGGGCCATGTGAGTGGTATGATTTTTCCCACCCTTTCACTTTCAGTCTGTGTATGTCTTTTCCTATCATGTGAGTCTCCTGAAGGCAGCATATTGTTGGATTTGTTTTTTTAATCCAGGTTACTAGCCTATGTCTCTTGATTGGTGAATTTAAGCCATTAACATTTAAGGTTACAATTGAAATATGGTTTGTACTTCCAGTCATGTTTATTTATTTTAGATTGGTTAGTTTTCCCTCTTTGGTTATTTCCCCCCCCCCTTTACTGAGATACCTCCCACTGTTAGTTTTGGGCACTATTTTTCAATTCCTCTTCTTGTAATATTTTGCTCAACATACTTTGCAGTGCTGGTTTTCTAGCTGCAAATTCTTTTAGCTTTTTTTTATTGTGAAATATTTTAATTTCATTGTCAAATCTGAAGCTTAGTTTTGCTGGATACAGTATTCTTGGATGGAATCCATTATTTTTCAGTGTTTGAAATACGTTGTTCCAGGATCTTCTCGCTTTCAAAGTCTGTGATGAAAAATCAGTCGTTAACCTAATTGGTTTACCCCTAAATGTAATCTGCCTCCTTTCTCTTGTAGCTTTTAGTATTCTCTCCTTGTCCTGTATGTTAGCTATCTTCATAATTATGTGTCTTGGAGTTGGTCTATTATGGTTTTGGATGTTTGGGGTCCTGTAAGATTCCAGGATTTGGCAATCTATTCCATCTTTCATCTCTGGAAAGTTTTCTAGTATTATTTCATTTAATAAGCTATCCATTCCTTTGTATTGATTCTCTGTGCCTTCTTCTATCCGAATGACTCTCAGATGAGGTCTTTTGATGAGGTCCCATATCTCTTGGATAGATTGCTGGTGAGATTTCAGCATCTTTTCTGTCTTGACTATATTCTTTTCAATTTGATAAACTTTGTCTTCATTATCTGATGTTCTGACTTCTACTTGATCTAGTCTGTTTGTAATATTCTCATTAGCGCTTTTAATCTGATTTCCGGTTTCTTGCATTTCTATGATTGCAGCTTGATTTTTTTTAACACCTCTATCTCGTGATAAAGCTCATTCTTTGCGGATTGAATTTGTGTGGTTAGTTCCTCTTCAAAATATACTTTCAATGCTTGGATTTGCTGTCTCATTTCTTCTCTAATATTCCGTTCCATCTGAATTAGGTATGCCTTGATTTCTTTCCCTGTCCATGTTTCTGATTCTTCTAGGCCCTCCTGTATATTTAGGTTGTCCTCTATTGTTTGTAACCTTTTTTTTCCCTTGTTTTTTCATATTGTTCACGTTGATTTCCAGCTCTTTTTGACTGCTTAGTAACTGCTTTCTCCTATACATTTGTTTTGGCTTAGTATATCTCTGTTGTCTCTCTTTTGTGGTGGGAGATTATGCCTAGAAATGTTGGGCTTTGTTGTACTTTACAGCTGATTCCTTCAATTCATATAAGGCTTCTAGGTTCTGTATGCATATAATGTTTTGCTGTTTGTTCTTAGGACTATATGTTTAGGTTGGGTGCTCTGGTGGTACAATGGTTAGTATGTCTTGGCTACTTTAGTAGATTGCTCCACTGAAGTTGTATACTACCAGGCAATTGGATCAGGATGCTGATAGTAGCTAGGTATTTATGAGTCTTATAGACAGCCTCGAGACATTCACCTATTTGCATTTAAACAATTACACGCAATGGAAGATGTAATGCTTGGGATGAGAGTTTGGGGTTAGGGGAATGAGGGTGCTGTTAAAAAAAGAAAAAAGGATAGAGGTAGAGATAGATTAGAGGGGAATGAAAAGAACAATAAAACTTGAAATGGAATAGAAAGAGAGAAGAAAAAGGGGAGAAAGGAACAGGGAGAGAAGAAGGAGAGAGTAAAATATGACAACAGCAACAAAACAACAACAACAACAAAAAATTAAAGTCTTAGAGATCCACCTTCCTCTCTTCCATTAGCCCGTACTGTGCCCTCCAAGCGGAGCGTCTGCTCTCTACCTGCCGAGAGCTATCTCTGTAGGGTGTCTCCTGGGGGTCTCTCAGACTTGTCAGTTCAGAGCCATTTCACTTCTCCAGCTCTTAATCCCCCTTCCTCCTGTCAGTCTACCAGCCAGGTCCTGTTTCCCAGAAGTGACTCCCCCAAGGTCTAGTTACACTTGCAGCCCCACCCCGTGTCCCTTTTAAGCCCCAGTGCTGTGGTAAACTGGTGGCTAAGACCTCGGGATTTGCCGCTGTTGATATGTGGGGCTGGGGGTCTGGGATCCCCTCTGCTTCCCTACGGACACGACCCCTGAAAAGTCAATGAAGTTTCCTGGCTGCCTGTATCAGTATGGGAAGTCACGCACCTGCTAAAGTGGATTCTGCTGGGAAGGAATTCCGTCGGCCGAATTCCGATGACGTCACCTCTCTGCTATGGCGGGCCCCAGGCTCTTGCCGGAGTCTCCAAGGGGAGGGGTGGGACTGGTCCGGCCCAGTTCGCCTCAGCTTCTGGCTTGTGGAGGTTTGGCTAAAGACTTCTTCCTGCTAAGCTGTGTCTCGGCGTCTAGCAGGACCCAGTCACTTTGGCTGCGGGCGGGTGGACAGATCTGCAGCTGTGCCTGCGGTGAGCGGATTGTGGCTGTTGGTTTCGGAATTCCACGTCTCTGGCAGGGTCTCACTCGTCCAGGTCACACAGACGCTTCAAAAAAATTCTAGTAGCTCCCGGGCGGTCTCTCTTCAGTGGAATTTTGCTAGGAGAATCTCCGTTGGTCGAATCCAAGAGTTATCGTTGCGACTTTATGTTCCCATCACTGGCTGTGCCTTAAAAGCGCAGCCTCTCTGCCCGCCGCCATGTTGGATCCTTAGTTGTACATCTAATGCTAATATTAGGGTTATGGTTTATCATGACGGGTGTGTGAGTTTTGCTTCAAATGTGATAATGGAAATCGAAAATAATGTGTTTGGAAAAAAGTCTCCTGAAAACAGCAGTCAAGAAACATGCAGGAATACATGTGTTCTGAAGCAGGAAGTGATTGAAAGTGACACAAATGTGTATAAATTTGCGAACTTGTGGATGAAATATATATCCTATGATGTGCATAAACTGAAGAAATAGTAATGTTCCAGTGTTGAATAAAAATGAACGTCAAAATACACATCATGTCCCATTGGAATCTACTAGCCTTGAGATTAAACCGGGTCAGTTACTATAGAAATATTAGGATTTTCTTTTTGGTGTTATAATAGAATTTATTTTACCACTAGCATGCCACAGAATGCAGAGGAAAGATCAATGGATTTTTAGTTATAGCACTAAGAATCTAACACTTAATGACTCTTTTGGATAGTCTAGAAATGACATAAGGCTATGTAACATAATTTTTTGTATTTAACATTCATAAAAGCTTGGAGTTTTGGTAACATTTCTACTTTTTTATTTTTTATTTTTTCAGTTGTTGATGGACCTTCATTTTGTTTATTTGAATGTGGTGCTTAGAATAGAACCCAGTGCCCCACACATGCTAGGAAAGCATGTTACCACTGAACCACAAACCCAGCCCCTCCATTTTATCTTAACATCGAACACGCATCTCCCTCTTATTTACTCACTTTCTTCCTCAGTTTCCCCCTTCTCTCTTCCTTTTTCATTTTCCTTTCATATCTACTTTTCTATCATGTCATTACAAACAGTACTATGCTATGAAATTTAAATTTAAGAGTGTTTTTTATAGTCACTCTTTTTTCTTGAGAAAATTTAATAATTATAATCACCTGATAGATATATTACAATACATTTTTATACATATGTATCTATATTCATGCATATGCATTACATATATTATATATATATACATATATATTTAAAAGTACTTTGATTAGCCTGTTAGAAATAATATAGACCAAAGCTTTTTCAATTCTCAAGTCTTCCAGAATTAACATCTAACAGTGAAAATCAAATAAACATATTTAAGTAAATAGGTATTATTCTTTTTTATCAATACTGATAAATTGAGTTTTTATATCACATTAAGCTGTAATATTCATATTAACTCTAATGAATTAGAGAAACTTTTTTTGAAAAGCCTATTATTTAAGGACTATATGCACTGACATTTTAAATGGCTTTCTTGTGATTTCAATTTCTATCAATTGTGTATTAATTGCCAAATGCTTATTTTAGTACTTTTCATATTCATAATTGATATAAAGTCAATTGTTTAATTCTTCTTGTAAGTAGTTACTTATTACTGTAGGGACATTATTAATAATTCTAAATCAGTATAAGAAAATGGTACAAAGATATTTTCTTGCAAAACTAAGAATAATTGCATGCTCTAAATGTTTGATTGTTGATGCATATTACAAAGAGCTTTTGATGAGTCTCTTCCCCAGTAAAACATAAAATGCAAAGATATAGTTGGGTATGTATGTTCAAATAAAGATAAGTATTATACACATTATCAGCTAGAAACTATTAAATATAAAAGATGAAAAGAAGAATCCAACACATTGTATGAATTTTTCAGATGAGGTAGTATTCTGGAAGAATAGCCTAAGACTAGACCTGGTCCATGACAAAATATTCATGAAAAAAATGAAATATGAAAAATATAGAAAATGCTATGAATTTTTCATGAAGGTAGGTGAATTATCCTTTAATCTCAATTTATGTGCATTTTCAAAAGCCAATTTCCTGGTAAAATAAATTTGTGATAGTTACAACTAAACAAAACAAAGTTTCTGCTTAGCAAAATGAATGCATCTCAACCTTTTTTAGCTGATTTCTTCCCACTCAATTTTAAACCGTTATTTATTTATTTATTTTTATTTTATTTTATTTTATTTTATTTTTATTGGTTGTTCCAAACAGTCATATATTTGACTCAATTGGGTTATGAACTCCCATTTTTCCCCCAAATACGAATTGCAGAATCACATTGGTTACACATTCACATTTTTACATAATGGCATATTAGTGACTCTTGTATTCTGTGACTTTTCCTATCCCCCACATCCCCCCTCCCCTCCCCTCCCCTCCCATCTTCCCTCTCTACCTCATCTGCTGTTGTTCAATTCTCTCCATTGTTTTCCCCCATTTCTCCTCACAACCTCTTATATGTAATTTTGTGTAACATTGAGGGTCTCCTACCATTTCCATATGCTTTCCCTTCTCTCTCCCTTTCTCACCCCCCACTCGTCTTTGTTAAATGTTAAACTTTTCCTCATGCTCTTCCTCGATGTTCTGTTCTTAGTTGCTCTTTTTATATCAAAGAAGACATTTGGCATTTGTTTTTTAAGGATTAGCTAGCTTGGCTTAGCATAATCTGCTCTAATGCCATCCATTTCCCTGCAAATTCTATGATTTTGTCATTTTTTACTGTTGCATAATACTCCATTGTGTTTAGATGCCATTTTTTTTATCCATTCATCTATTGAAGGGCATCTAGGTTGTTTCCACAGTCTAGCTATTGTAAATTGTGCCGCTATGATCATTGATGTGGCAGTATCTCTATTGTACGCTCTTTTAAAATCCTCAGGGAATAGTCTGAGAAGGGTGATAGCTGGGTCAAATGGTAGATCCATTCCCAGCTTTCCCAGATATCGCCATGCTACTTTCCAAATTGGCCTCAAAAATTTGCAGTCCCACCAGCAGTGTACAAGTATACACTTTTTCCCACATCCTCACCAACACTAATTTTTGTTTGACTTCATAATGGCTGCCAATCTTACTGTAGTGAGATGGTATCTTTAGGTGGTTTTGATGTGCATTTATCTGACTGCTAGAGATTGTGAGCATTTTTTCATGTACTTGTTGATTGATTGTATTTCCTCCTCTGTGAAGTGTCTGTTCAGGTCCTTGGCCCATTTGTTGATTGGGTTATTTGTTATCTTATTGTTTAATTTTTTGAGTTCTTCGTATTTTCTGGATATTAGGGCTCTATCTGAAGTGTGAGTAGTTAAAATTTGTTCCCAGGATGTAGGCTCTCCATTTACCTCTCTTATTGTTTCACTTGCTGAGAAAAAAAAACCTTTTTGGTTTATGTAAGTCCCATTTATTTATTCTTGTTATTAACTCTTGGGCTATGGGCATCCTATTAAGGAATGTGGAGCCCAACCCCACAGTATGTAGATCGTAGCCAACATTTTCTTGTATCAGACGAAGTGTCTCTGATTTGATATCTAGCTCATGATTCGATTTTGAGTTAACATCTGTGCATGGCGAGAGAAAGGGAATCAGTTTCATTTTGTTGCATATGGATTTCCAATTTTCCCAGCACCATTTGTTGATGATGCTATCCTTCCTCCATTGCATGTATTTAGCCCCTTTATCAAATATAAGAAAGTTGTAATTTTGTGGATTGGTTTCTGTGTCCTCTATTCTGTACCATTGGTCCACCTGCCTGTTTTGGTACCAGTACCATGCTGTTTTTATTACTATTGCTTTGTAGTACAGTTTGAACTCTGGTATCACTATACCTCCAGATTCACACTTCCTGCTTAGAATTGTTTTTGCTATTCTGGGTCTTTTGTTTATCAATATGAATTTCATGATCCCTTTATCATTTCTACAAGAAATGCCGTTGGGACTTTGATTGGCACCAATTTAAACCTGTAGAGAACTTTGGGTAATATCGCCATTTTGATGATGTTAGTTCTGCCTATCCATGAACAGGGTACATTTTTCCATCTTCTAAGATCTTCTATCTCTCTCTTTAGGGTTCTGTAGTTTTTATTATATAAATCTTTCACCTCTTTTGTTAGGTTGATTCCCAAGTATCTTATTTTCTTAGTGGATATTGTGAATGGAGTGGTTTTCCTTATTTCCATTTCAGAAGTTTTGTTGGTGATATACAGGAATGCCTTTGATTTATGCGTGTTGACTTTATATCCTGCCACTTTGCTGAATTCATTTATTAACTCTAGCAGTTGCTTTGTAGACCCTTTTGGGTCTGTTAAATATATTATCATGTCATCTGCAAATAGCAATAATTTAAATTCTTCTTTTTCAATTTTTATGTCTTTAATTTCTTTTGTCTGTCTAATTTCTCTGGCTAGTATTTCAAGAACTAACTTGAATAGAAGTGGTGATAGAGGGCATCCCTGTCTTGTTCCAGATTTTAGAGGGAATGCCTTCAGTTTTTCTCCATTTAGAATGATGCTAGCCTGAGGTTTAGCATATATAGCTTTTACAATGTTGTGGTAAGTTCCTGTTATCCATAGTTTTTCTAGTGTTTTGAACATAATGGGAGGCTGAACTTTGTCGAATGTTTTTTCTGCATCTATCAAGATGATCATATGGTTCTTGTCATTAAGTCTATTGATGTGGTGAATAACATTTATTGATTTCCATATATTGAACCAGCCTTGCATCCCAGGGATGAATCCTACTTGATCATGGTGCACAATTTTTTTGATATGCTTTTGAATTACATTCACAAGGATTTTATTGAGAATTTTGCATCCAAGTTCATTAGAGATATTGGTGTAGTTTTCTTTTTTTGAAGTGTCTTTGTCTAGTTTCAGGATCAGGGTGATATTGGCTTCATAGAATGAATTTAGAAAAGCTCCTTCTCTTTCTATTTCTTGAAATAGCTTGAAAAGTATTGGTATTAATTCTTCTTTGAAGGTTTTGTAGGACTCTGCTGTATACCCAAGTGATCCAGGGCTTTTTTTGGTTGGTAGTCTTTTGATGGCTTCTTGTATTTCTTCCTTTGTTATTGGTCTGTTTAAATTGTGTGTGTCTTCCTAACTCAATCTGGGCAGATCGTATGACTTAAGAAACTTATTGACATCTTCAGTATCTTCTATTTTATTTGAATATAGGGTTTCAAAATACTTTGTAAATATCTTCTGTATTTCTGTAGTGTCTCTTGTGATAATGACTTTTTCATCCCGTATGTTAGTAATTTGAGTTCTCTCTCTTCTTCTCTTCGTTAGCATGGCTAAGGGCCTGTCAAACTTTTTTATTTTTTCAAAGAACCAACCTTTAGTTTTATCAATTTTTTTCAATGGTTTTTTTTGTTCCAATTTCGTTGATTGCTGCTCTAATTTTAATTATTTCTTGTCTTCTACTACATTTGCTGTTGTTTTGCTCTTTTTTTCTAGGTTTTTGAGGTGTAGTGTGAGTTCATTTATTTGTGTTTTTTTTTTTCTTTTCTTGAGGAAAGAACTCCAAGAAATAAATTTCCCTCTGAAAACTGCTTTCATCGTGTCCCACAGATTCCAGTATGTTGTGTCTGTATTGTCATTTGTCTCTAAGAATTTTTTATCTCCTCCTTTATGTCTTCTGCAACCCATTGATCACTCAGTAGAATATTGTTCATTTTTTCATGTGTTGTAGTATTTTTCCTTCCTTCTTTTATCATTGATTTCCAGTTTGATTCCATTTTGATCAGATACGGTGCATGGTATTATCTCCATGCCTTTATATTTACTAATAGTTGCCCTATGGCATAATATATGATCTATCTTTGAGTAGGATCCATGTGCTGCTGAGAAGAACGTGTATCCACTTGATGATGGTTGATATATTCTATATATGTTGGTTAAGTCTAGGTTATTGATTGTGCTGTTGAATTCTATTGTTTCTTTACTCAGATTTTTGCTACAGGATCTGTCTAATGGCGAGATCAGTGTGTTGAAGTCACCCATAATTATTGTGTTGTAGTCTATTTGACTCTTAAACTTGAGGAGAGTTTGTTTTATGAGCATTGCAGCTCAATTGTTTGGTGCATACAAATTGATAATTGCTATGTCTTTTTGGTGGATGGTTCCTTTAACAGTATATAGTGTCCTTCTTTATCCCTTTTGATTAACGTAGGTTTGATGTTGATTTTATTTGATATGAGTATGGCCACTCCTGCTTGCTTCCGAGGACCATGTGAGTGGTATGATTTATCCCAACCTTTTACTTTCAGCCTGTGTATGTCTTTACCTATCATATGATTCTCTTGAGGGCAGCATACTGTTGGATTTGTTTTTTTGATCCAGGTCACTAGCCTATGTCTCTTGATTGGTGAGTTTAGGCCATTAACATTTAAGGTTACAATTGAAATATGATTTTTACTTTTATTCATGTTTATTTACTTATTTATTTTTAGTTTGGCTAGTTTTTACTTTTTGGTTATTTTCCTCCCCCTTTACTGAGATACCTCCCGCTGGTAGTTTGGGGCACTATTTTTCAATTCCTCTTCTTGTAGTATTTTGCTCAAAATGCTTTGCAGTGGTGGTGTTCTGTCTGTGAATTCTTTTAGCTTTTGTTTATCATGAAATACTTTAATTTCATTGTCAAATCTGAAGCTTAATTTTGCTGGATACAATATTCTTGGTTGGAATCCATTATTTTTCAGTGTTTGAAATACATTGTTCCAGGATCTACTCGCTTTCAAAGTTTGTGATGAAAAATCAGTCATTAACCTAATTGGTTTACCCCTGAATGTAATCTGCCTCCTTTCTTTTGTAGCTTTTAATATTCTCTCCTTTTTCTTTATGTTGGCTACCTTCATAATTCTATGTCTTGGAGTTGGTCTATTATGGTTTTGAATGTTTGGGGTCCTGTAGGGTCAAGAATTTGTCAATCCATTCAATCTTTCATCTCTGAGAAATTTTCTCGAATTATTTCATTTAATATGTTGTCCATTCCTTTGGTTTTAATATCTATGCCTTCTTCTATCCCGATGACTCTCAAATTTGTTTTTTTTTTTATGTAATCGCATATCGCTTAAATAGATTGCTCATGGGATATAAGCATCTTTTCTGTGTTGACTATATTTTTTTCAAGTTGATAAGCTTTGTCTTCATTATCTGATGTTCTGATTTCTACTTGATCTAGTCTATTTACAATATTCTCATTTGAGATTTTAATGTGGTTTATATTTTCCTGCATTTCTAGGAGTACTGTTTGATTTTTTTAAAGATCTCTATCTCCTGGTAAAGCTTGTTGTTTGCCATTTGTTTGTTTAATTCATTTTCAAAATATACTTTTATTGCTTGGACTTGCTGCCTCATGTCTTCTCTAATATTCGTTTCCATCTGAGTTAGGGATGCATTGAGTTTTTTCCCTATCCCTTTTTCTGATGATTCTAGTTCCTCCTGTAGAATTAAGTTGTGCTGCATTATTTGTACTACTTTTATCCCCCTGTTTTTTTATGATGTTCACATTACTTTTCAGCTCTATTTGATTGCTGTGTTTCTGCTCTCTTCTATAGATTTGTTTTGGTTTTATATATCTCTATTGTCTCTCCTATGTGTTGGTAGACTATGCATGCTAAAGTGGATTCCACTGGGAAGGAATTTCGACGGCTGAGCTACAGTGATGTCACCTCTCTGCTATGGTGGGCCCCAGGCTCCTTGCCTGGGTGTTCACATGGGGGTGTGGGACTGGACTGTCTCTGTTTGGTTTCAGCTCCCGGTCGCCGCCGTGCAGGCTGTCTCCAACTTTCCAGTCGCGCAGTCAGCGGGTGGGCTGTCACCGGCAGTCATGCAATCTCTAGATGCCCATTAGGGCGGGCAGAGGGCAGGTGATTGGTCGCTGGTGGGCAGGCGGTCTCCAGCCGCCCAGTCTCACCTGGAGCGGGCCGGCTGTCGCCGGCGTGCGAGCGTTCTCCAGGTGGGCAGTCACGCGGGCCTGGCCTCTAGTCCCCTGGTTTCTCCTGCTAGTCCTGGTTTCTCCTGCTACACCAGATTTTCCCTGAGTAATGCCTTTCGGCAGCTCAAACTGTACTCTGGGCCTGCTGTTTCTTGGGTGTGGATGGTGTCTATTGGGAACCCCGGCACTCTATTGTTTTTATTTTTTCCACTTGCCACTCCCCCAGCGCTGGATAGACAGATTTTGTTTTCACCACTGTTGGGAGGGGGAGTTGAAGGTCAGGTGCCTCTATTTCCCCACCCCCATCTTTATGCAGGCTCTCTCTGATAATCCCTCCCCTCGACAGCCTAGAAGAGATTTTATGCAAATTTCCAGCTGTATGGGAGATGAGCTGAAATCACACAACTGTTTTATTGTTGCAATCTGTCGGACAGTGGTGGTGGTTACTTCAGCTCTCCAAGTTGGTGGCCGTTGGTTTCCTTGGTGGAGGATCCGTTGTGGGGGATAGAACTATAGCGCTTCCTTCCCTGACTGAAATCCCGAACTCAGCCTGGGGATCAGTGGGGGGACAGCTGGCAGAATTCCACAGAAACTGTAGCAACGTTTCTCCCTGCATGCTAGTCCCTTCTCGGTGGAGCCCCGACGTCTGTAGGCATGGGGTGAGCCGCAGGGTTCAGTTAGCCCGGATCTCCAGTTGCATATTTGGCTAAGGTTGACACTCAATTATCGGTCCTCGTTGGTGAAAATCATTCTCCTAGGTTTCAGTGCACACCCAGTTTTTTGTAAGATCCTAAAAAGATAGTCTTTTGTCATTCTAACTCATTATTCAGCTGCAATGTGGCGTGGTACACTGGATGTGATGCACTCTATTCGCGGCCATCTTGCAATGTCGAAATATTAGGATTTGTAGGCACCTGAAGATATTTACTGAAGATAGTTTTCAGTACTAGGAAACCAATATGTATTTCAGGTTGATAAATATTTCTGAGAATAATCTTTTGAAAAGTTGATTATAAATCCACATACATAAATATGAATGAATTTGGGGAGTGCATAATAAGACACATATATTTCATATTTTGAAAAATCTGGAGAGTATATATATACATATATATATGTATATATATATATATATATATATATATATATATATATATATATATATACAGACACAGACACAGAGAGACATTACAAAGTAGCATTATGTATGCCAACCGAAATTCATCATGAAATACATATCATCCACAGATCCAAAAATAATTATTTTACTGAGCATGCATTTATGTATAATTTTGTTCAAATAGGAAGCTCACCCATAGGTTGAATTTTCAGTTCCAACAGCATTTAGGAGGAGTGATATCTTCTCACAATTTGTATCTGCCAAGTCAGCCACTTCACAAAAATGTACGTGTGACAACAGGTAGGATTCTATAAATGCATATAAAAAAAACATGTTCTGACTAGGCTACAGAGAAAGGGAGACAGGAATTCACATATTTGTTATCTTTAAAAACATTTGGAGAATTATTTTAACAAAAAATTGACTTGATTTATAACTCCTACCCTATTTAATGCAAAAGGCAAGTCCAACTATATCAACCATGCCTCCTCTGAACTGCTTGTATTTCTATTCTGTTTGGGTTATTATTCTCCATGATATTACCATTAGTTGTCAGAGTCTAGTACGGTAGGGGTTAGTGTCAGGGATTCAGTATTTCAAATGGAAAATTGGAAAATGAATCCAATGTGTATGCAAATATGTGCTAAACAAAAATGTTCCCTCTCTCATCCAGACCTATGGCTTGACATTACTTTTGCCACAAGTAAGACACAATTAGAGGAGAAGTGTTAGAATATCTGTGAATACATATCTGGAATCGAATATGTTCAGTAGTTCACAACACTGGAGGTGGTAGAGGAGTTTCCAAAAGTAAGGGACAGGGCACTCCACAAGCATGGAGCTCTGCTGGCCTAAAGACTTCTTGAAGTACTGCCTCTGAGGTGGGGCACTTGAAAAATATGTTGTTTTCAGGACCTTTAGCTTACTTTTTAGTGAGACCATCAAAGCTGGGTCTGCATCTATGTGACCTAGAGGACATGGTTTCTTATTTTCCAGTGAACATGAGGCAGCAGTGCTGAATTCGCTCTTTGTAGGTAAACAGTGGCCACTGGGCTCTAAGTGTCTCCCCATGTAGACTGTGAAGCCATTTGGTCATCCTCCAAATTTCTTGGTGTCTCTTGCTGCTGCACTGGGAGTTTGCTATTTGATTCACAAATACTAGAAGTTAAAGTGGGACACAGTGCTGGAGGGAGTCCTGTAACGTGTGGTGGGTCAGTCTCTGCAGGAGAATACACCAAACATACTTCTACCCACATCGATGGCCCCATTGACCACAGCAACTTGATTCTTAACATTGCCCTGAAATCTCTCAATATTAAGAGATGCCTTTACATAGAAGGGACTGCTGGCTGCACCATGTAAGTCACAAGCCATGTGGAAGCCAATGGCAGATCCACATCGTCCCACCACAGATGTTTTATCACACACCTGCCCACGATGGCTCTAGGCCTAGTACTCAGCAGGCTCCAACTTATTGGCATCTCTGTTCTACACCATTTTCAGGAAATCCAGTAAATCAAAGCACAGTCTGGTATACTCATGATCAGCAACAGGACATCCAAAGGTTTTCTAGTGCCACCTGGTCATGAAAATTTCAAAAATTTCATGGTATTTTTCTAGCCAATTTTCACTGATGATGTTGGAGGAACTGTGGGTTTTAATTCATTCCAGAACCCTTAAATGTTGAAGAAGCACATTTCAATGGAAGCTCTGGAGAATTCTCACAGGCAAGGCTTCCCAAAGAGTGGCCAAATGGTCACATGAATCCAGGAACATTGAGGTCTACAATGATGTCCATGTGTGTTTGGACTCTCAACTATGGCTGCCAAGTCTTTCAGAATAAAATCACGTGATATCTTGGCTGTGATTCCCAGTGCTCTGTGAAAAGCCACCCTGGGCCTAGATCTCAGTTTCCAATGGGGACTCTCATGCATGGCCTCCTAAAATCCCAACACAATTCATGGCAAAAATTCTCAGTCTCTAACGGGAATCACACCAGAGTTCATGTCAAGGTGGACTAAGTCATCTCTTCCAACCACCAAACAAATGACCACAATTAAAACCAAAACACTCCCACATGGCCCTCATGATCTTTCATTAGACACTCATCATAACCTCTGGCTGGATGTTTCCATGAGGGGCAAAGCCCAAGACAGTCTCCTAAATAATCTCCCTTGCCCCTTATTGGCCTAAAATCTGGGTGGCCTGGACACACTTTCTGTGAACCAGGAGTGATCAAATAGGCCTGCTGTTAATACTTCTCTGCTTCTCCAATTTGTGGCCTAGTGACTGTGGGGTTTAGATTCTTTATGTGAATTGGAGTCATTAGAAAACCCAAGCACTTATCAGCTAGCCTCTGCAGGGCTTTGAAGTTATCATTTGACCCAAAAGATCCCTATTCAAACTTTATGGAGGTCAGGAACCTCACAGAGGAAGAAGAGAGACTTCATCCACAATTACTGATCTTTTTGCCATTATGTTTTGGATGCACACATGGGATCTTTCTTTAGATCCATCAGGTGCTGAGAATCTAAGCCACAACCTCACTCAGGGCCAAGAGGCTGATTCAGACACATCCCTTTCCAAAGCAATTAAGCAAAGAGCCACAGGTGATGGCCATTCATTTCCATTTGAAACCTGTTTTTCTCAGGCTTCAATAAGGGGTGGCCTGAGGCAAAGACTTTCCTGACATTCAGGGCAACAGAAACATAGGTAAGAGAATGGCCCAAAGCAGGGTTTCTCCACTGAGATTCTCCTGGTCAAACTGATATCTGAGTTTTCTGATATGCTCGCCATTCCCTTCAGCTTTCCAGTACATGACCACATAACAGGGCTTGGAAGTGGTACATATCTATGACACCGAACCGTGAGCCTATTTTGTAGAGTGGCCAGAATTCAGAAAGAACGCAGGAACTTTGGAAGATAGCACGTGTTGCCCATCAATAAGGCAAGCCAAAATCCATTCATCAATTGGGCAGGATGAATGCTTGGAAGCTTTCTACTAGACAGGACACATCAATTGATGCGTTCTCTTTCTAATGTCTACAACCATGGACACAGTGGGATACACAGACATAGAAACACTCGCCTTGTCAACTGACTTACTAGAAACAGTTCACTCCAAACCAAACAAACCACATTTCCTATCTATTCTCAGAACATGAGACAAAACCACAAACACACACCGATACCCACAAAGGCACCTCCTTCCCCAAAGTAAGTCTAGACTATCCAGAGTGTCCTCTGACTGGTGGGCCATACTATGTTCCCCCGAAATGGCCTGTACTGTCTCAGATCTGGTCTCCTTAACCAACTCTGTTAAGTTGTCAGGAGCCAGCGGTGAGCCACTATCTCCTTTCTCAGAAAAGGCCCCACTTCAGAGCTTTTCTGGCATTTGGCCATTCCCATATCAGTAGGTACCAAGAAAGACTGACCCTGTGCTTGGTATATCCAAACAAGTGAGACCACTGGGACTGGGACTGGGACAGGCTCTGGGTGCCTGGCTTCCTGGATCCCAAGTTCTTTGAGTTCCATCACCAAGGAAGTTAGGTGAGGTCACTTCCTTCAGGAACTGAATGAGGTCACTGCCTTAACAACCACTTTCCCCTAACAGTTGCTTCCAAGGGTCCCATGAGATGGAGGCTGCCCCTACATCCTGTGACACTTTCACAAGTTAGAATGTATATCAACCATAAGCAGCCGGGACCAGCTCTCCAAACAGGAGTGTTTGGGTCCATCTTCTCTACATTAAGAACAGAGAGGCTGATTCAGAAACATCCTTTCATCCTGACCAGGTTGTTTGCCATGGAAGTTGACTTTTGCTCCCTCAGGTCCTTCAGTGCTGCCTATATCTTCTCTAGGGATCACTTCTGCATGGACCTTTGAGTTTTTCAATAGGTGGAAGATTCCCTACATTCCTCTATTTTAAGAACAACACTGTCACTGCTCTTCTGTAAAGTTCGATTGAGGGAACAGTGTATGGTTTCGGTTAATAACAGATTCGATTTGGGTTAGGAATCATTCTGCTTGATGAATAATGGTATTGGGAACCTGTGATATTTATAAGAATATATAGGTAAAATATAAGTATGAAAACATAAATCTAGGTAAGATTTGAATCCCAGAAGGGCATTGCACTCTTGATTGGGATACTTAGCTTTGATACACGTACTGCAAAGATGTTTCAGATAAATCAATAATCAATGGCATAGGACCTTGTACCTTGGATGATTGAATGTAGAAGTGAGTATCCACTCAAACTGGGATAGTCGGTAAGATTAGAAAGATATTCCGTAGGTTTCGGAAGAAGAGTGAGTACAGAATTTGGACCAAAATTTCTTTAGCAATA
This sequence comes from Callospermophilus lateralis, assembly GCF_048772815.1. NCBI lineage: Eukaryota > Metazoa > Chordata > Mammalia > Rodentia > Sciuridae > Callospermophilus > Callospermophilus lateralis. The sequence continues at coordinate 5,872,451 of NC_135316.1, read as the reverse complement.
GGGTATCACATAGATAGTGAATGTAAATGTCAGCACATGTGAAGTGTTATTCAAAATGGTGAACTGGTGAAAATATTTAGGAAAACAGACATCAATAGAGACATTAGGAAATCAGGGATATTATGAAGTGAGTAATAGGATTAGACATTGCAACAGGTTTGAGGTTGAATATATAGACTTACAAAGAAACAAATATGTAGTCATAAATAGGATTGACATTTGAGAGCATTAGGAAACCTGGACATGGATGTTTTTAGTAATCCATGCTCACTTTCCATTTCGGCTTTGGTACAATCATAAGTGTGACATCTGCTTTTTGTGTCCAGAATAATACTGTGATAAAATGCATATGTAGATCAGGTGACATGAGTATTTCTTCCACCATTTCTGGGAGCAACATTTTGAAGAGGAATAAATTAGTATTGGGGTTACAAATAGATGTACCCTGTGTCTATGAATGTAGAGATAATGCATGAATAGACCATACAGTGAACAAATAATATAACTGGATCCAACTTTAAATAATGGATTGAATTGATATCTGAAAATATACAGGAAATCTTATATTGATATACGATCATTCATTCTAACCAGTTATACATCTAATGGTAATATTAGGGTTATGTTTTATCATGAAGAGAGTGAGAGTTATGCTTCAAAATAATTATGGAAATCGAAAATAATGTGTTTGGAAAGAAGTCTCATAAAAAGACCAGTCAAGAAACCTGGAGGAATACATGTGTTCTGAATCAGTAAATGATTGAAAGTGAATCAAATGCCTATAAATTTGTGAACTTATGAATGAAATGTATATCCTATGATGTTCATAAGTTGAAGAAATAGTAATGTACCAGTGTTGAATAAAATGAACTTCAAAATACACATCATGTCCCATAGGAATCTACTTGCATTGATGTTAAACTGGGTCAGTTACTGTAGAAATATTAGGATTGATTGCACCACTCACTGAAGTTAGTTTTCAGTACTAGGAAACAAATATGTATTTCAGGTGGATAAATATTTCTGAGAATAATCATGTGAAATGTTGATTATAAATCCACATACATGAACATGAATGAATTTAGGTAGTGTATATAAGACACATATATTTCATTTTTGGAAAAATTTGGAGAGTGTACATATATATGTATATATAAAAAAACACACACAGTCAATTAAAAGTAGCAATATATATGCCAATCAAAATTCTTCATGAAATATATATCAGCCACAGATGCAAAAATATTTATTTTACTGAACATGGATTTATGTATAATGTTGTTCTACTAGGAGGCTCACCCATAGGTTGATTGTTCAGTTCCAACAGCGTTTAGGAGGAGTGATCTCTTCTCACAATTTGTATTTGCCAAGTCAGCCACCTCAGAAGAATATACGTGTGATACCAGGTAGGATTCTATATGTGCATATAAATATTCATGTGCTGAATAGGCTACAGAGAAAGGGAGACAGGTATTCACATATTTGTTAACTTTAAAAACATGTGGAGAACTATTTCAATTAAAAATTAACTAGATTTATAACACCTACCCTATATCATTCAAAAGGCAAGTCCAACTATACACCATGCCTCCTCTGAACTGCTTGTATTTCTATTATGTTTGGGTTATTTTTCTCCATCTTATTAGTTAGGATTAGTAGTCAGAGTCTAGTAGGGTATGGGTTAGTGTCAGGTGTCCTGGCTGGCAGGACACTTCAACGTGGGCATTGAACCTTGTTGGGGAGGAATGAAGGGACAAGAGTCATGAGAGATGACAGCAAGAGAAGAGTTCTGATCATGCTGAAATCTTTTATAGTTCTCACAGTGTATTTATATGCTGCGGATGGGAAAGCTCTCTAATCGGAAGTTGCTGGATGTCTTCACAGGGTGAGATAAGCTCAGGACATTTCAGGAAGACGAATGGCCGCAGGATGTCTCAGGGAGATAGATGGCTGCGGGATGTCTCCCAGGCAGGATATCTCCCAGGGGGCTGTTTCTTGTAAGTGTCAGACTATTCTTTGAGGAGAACTTCCTTCTAGCCCCTCACCTTTCCCCCTTTCTTATATAAAATATTTGACCATACCTTACAGGCCAATGTTTTAGGGGATGATAGAGGCTCTGTTTCTCAAGGAGGCCTTTGAATATCTCCTGATCCGAGAGAGCATGTTTACTAAGAGATTTCTTGGTGGCCTTGACATATTTTTGGAGGAGACGGCTTTGAGGGGAAGCATGCCAACCGCCATCCACCAGACCGTGTCACTCAGAGGTCTTGTGTTTGGGTATCCGTGGATCCATCCTCCTGCAGTCCTTCCTGCACCCTTCGTTATTATGGCCTAATGTCCTCCCTTCATGGGTGCGTCCTCCCACAAGCGGAGGGGCCCATTGAGGACGAACCCTTTTGGCAATGGCAGAAGATGATTTCTCAGAGCTGTTACTTATAGTTTTATGTAAGTAAGAGAGATCTGTGGGGATGTAAACTTAAGAAATAAGCCTGTGAGAAGGGTGAAACATCTTTTTATGTTGGCAGCAAGGTCTTCCATCTCCAGATGATGATAGTGGACCTGTATGGGCTTAGAGGGCAAAATATTAATCTGTTCTTTAATAAATTGTACCAGCCTGTTTATAATGCAGGGTCCTATGGACACCATTAAAAGTAAACCCAAAAGATGGCCTAATAGGGGAAGAAGGTAGGGTAGAAATCCATTAAGCCCAGTCCAGAGGGGATTTTCAAATATTTCCCTTTTTCTCTTTTTTAGATCTTCTTGAACCTGCTTAATTTTAGTGCATACTATGCCTGATTAATTGGCATAAATGCAGCATCGTTCCCCTAAGGTCAAGCAAACACTTCCCCGGTTAGCTGTCAGCAAATCTAAGCCTCGTCTTTTTTGAAGGAACACTTCTGCTAGGGAGTCTATTTGGTCCAGCAAATCTTTAATGGTTCCTGATAGACTTTGTACATAATTTATAAGTTGTTGAGACAGGCGATGGTAAGAGTGTATAGCCGTGCCTAAGCCAGTGTACCTGTGCCCACAGCAGCTGTTATTCCAAGGCTGGCAATGAGTGGTAAGGCATGTATTGCCCGCCTGTGTCTTTTGACTAAGGTGGCTAGGCTAGGAATCGGTAGTCGTTTGTCTCATGGGACAATAGTTGTATCAGGGAGTAATAAGGTAAGAACACAGCCACCGGTCAAATTCACTGGAAGCCTGGGGAAGGCCGAGTTTCCTCCACACATAAAAACTGTGCCATTGGGTAACAAAAAGATGGGTTGGGTGAGGAATAATTTTGTACTGTTGAGCAATTTCCAAAGGAAGTAAATCCAACATCAATATCATAGGTATCATTGTGCATCGCGCCTAAAAGACATAATGTAAATGTGCCTATAGGCAGTAATTTAAAAGAAAATTTGGGTTGGCATGCATTATCATTGTCTATGATAGAATTAATAGGAACTGCCATAGACATGATTGTCCCTGTTGTCATGCAGAGCCAGCAATCACCAGCAAGGGTGGGGTTGGAATTATTAAGCAAGGAGAAGGTAGTTTCCAAAATTTCTAATGTATTGGTATCTAAACCTGGGAGCTGAGATTTAGGCTATATTAAGGGATGATATGTGAGCTCAGGGATTTGGGGTTTCAAATGTTTGATTATCTGAGGATGCTTGACAGCATCAGTGGGTCCTCCACGATCAGAGACCCCTGTAGGGGCCTTAATGGGACAGAAGGAGGGTTTACCGACAGTGCCTTGCCACCCAGCTGACTGTAGCTTGGTGTATTTGCCATCTCCTCCCCGGTCAAAGAGAACGGGGGTATAAAGAATAGTTGACCCCCCTCCTGCATGAGTTTTAGTTAGGGAGGCTTCAAACATTGTTCTTCCTGCTTGTTAACACAAATTAAGGGCGACACATAACAAGAGACATGCATCGCCTGGGTATTCGTACAGGTTGCAGAACAATTTTGGAGAGATTTACTTGTACTAGGGGGAATAATCTTTGGCTTGTTAACACATACCCATTTAGGCTGATGAACTACTCTGAGTTTATGGTCAACCTCGGCCCGAAGGTAACCCACTTTAGTCACACAGTCAGCAGTCTGGGTCCAATTAGTGGGAGCCTGAGTCCAAGATTCTCACTTGCATTCGCAGGGGGGGTGCAAAAAGGTACTACATGATGTTGGAAGGTGGAGGGCCAAGGCCTCCGTGTACAACCCTGTTCAGCAGAAGTGCCTTAAGCAGGATCCTAACACAGATTGTTGACTGCATCTGAAAAAGAGAAAAATTTGTTTTCAGGGGGAGGGCCTCTGTCCCTGGGTTGAGATAAGTCATTAACCTGTTTAAACAGGCGTTCTGGTAACCATCTTGGGGCTGCTTGCTCTTGGTCCAAAACACAAGCTGAGCCTCATCCCCTGATGAGGACAGGATCTGGGAGTTTCCATTTATTTGTAAGGGGATTGCACCACATAACAGGAGGGCCAACAGAATTGGACGAGGGATGCCAGTGTCTTTCTGCTGCTGAATGGCCTTCACTGTCTAGGGTAAGAAAAATAAGGGCAAATAATGCATGGTTAAGGCGATGCCTGGGAGTGGTAAATATAAAGTCGGAAGCCTTAAGGTGGGTTAGACAAGTCTTTAAGGTAAGGTGGGCACGTTCCACAATGCCTCGGCCCTGAGGTTTGTATGGAATTCCAGTAGTATGACAAATTTGCAAGGTAGCACAAAACTGTTTAAACTTGGCACTGGTATATGCAGAACAATTATCTGTTTTAATATGTATTTTTTTACCCATTACGGAAAAGGCTGAAACAAGATGAGAAAGGACATCTTTGGTAGCCTCTCCAGAATGCAGTCATGCAAAAATAAAGCCACTGAAGGTATCTATATAAACGTGTATATATTTGTTTTTTCTAAATTCAGGAAAATGAGTAACATCCATTTGCCCAAACTGATTGGGTAGTAATCCTCGGAGGTTATCTTCCAAGTGTTGAATGGCGAGGGAGACAGTGCAAGCAGAGCATGCTTTTACTATCTCTCGTGCCTGTTGCCTGGTAATTTTACAAAGTAATCGAAGGCTCTGGGAATTTAGATGATGAAGATTGTGTAACTCCGTGGCCTTTTGAATGGAGCCAACAAAAATTGGAAAGATGGAACGAGTTGCTGCATCAACTTGGGCATTACCATGTGTTAGAGGGCCGAGAAGATCAGAGTGTGCCCTGATGTATCCTAAGAAAAATGGGTGTTGTCTGGCCTGAATTAGTTGCTGAAGCTGGTGAAGCAGAAAAGCCACATTGGAAGAATCATTAATGGTGGGTGAAATCTCCAGCAGGAGCACAGAATGAGCAATGCAGGCACTGTCTGCATAAATATTAACAGGATTATCAAAAAATTTTATAAAAACCTGTGTTATGGAAAACAAATCCATAAACTGTGCTGACTGATAGACAGTATCAAATGTGGTAGGCTGGTTATTGACAACAAAGACCTCATGGCCATTACTGGAACCGTCTGTAAAGACAGTAAGTTCTTGAGGAATGCGAGCCGTTTGAGTAATTTGGGGAAAAATAAATGGATGTAACTGGGCAGAATGTAAAAGGGGGTCATTGGGGGGGTGGTTATCAATTGTTCCCAAAAAGCCTGATAGGGCAATACCCCATTCATCCACCGTCTGTAGTAAAAATTGGGTTTGGTCCTTAGTATATGTAATTAAAATATTATCAGTGTCTTTGCCAAAATGTTGTCGAGAAAGCATACCACCTTTAAAAATAATAGAAGCTACCTGAGCAAGATAAACAGTAATAACCTTGGAGGATGTGGTGGGTAAATGGACCCAAAGCAAGGGCAGCCTTTAATTTTAAAATGTGGTTCTCACTGCCAAAATATTCCTGTGGGTGTATGAGGAGTGTGTAAAATAACCAGAACCAGAGGAAGGTTGTAAGAAATTTGTGTAACAAACTGTTGGGCAATGGCTTCTGTGACTTGGTTTAATGCCTGTCATGCTTTTTAAAGGAGGAAGGGTGGGAATCACCTCTCAAAATATCATTAAGGGGCAAAAGTACACAAGTGTGTAATTTTAAATATGTTCTTAGCCATTGAATATCCCCAGGTAAATTTTGAAAATCATTAAGGGTGTGAAGATGGTCCACACGTAGTTGTATTTTAGGAATTTGGATCTGATTATCTTGAAGTTTAAGGCCCAAATAGGTATAAGAGTCCTGTGTTTGAACCTTCTCAGGAGCTATCTGTAGTTCAAAGGTAGTGTGGGTTTTGTAAAGGTCCAAGTAACAATTATTAACTTCATGGGTATTAGGTGCCGCAATTAACAAATTATCCATATAATGTAAAATATAAATTTGTGGCCATAGCTCTCTGACAGGGTCTACTGCTTGAGCAATGTAATTTTGGAAAAACTAGGGCTGTTGGCCATACCGTGGAGAAGAACCTTTCATTGAAATCTCTGCATAGGGCCCTGAAAATTAATGCGAGGGAGACTAAAGGCAAAATAGGGTCTATCCTCAGGATGTAAGGGAATGGTAAAAAAGCAATCTTTTAAGTCAATAACCATTTTACAATTGTTTTTGGGAATAGAAACTGGTGTGAGAATGCCTGACTAAAGTGCTCCCATCAGGCGCATAACTTTATTAATGGCACACACTTGCCTGATTGTTTATTGATAGCAAAAATTGGAGTATTCCATGGTGAGGTTGAGGGCTCTACATGGCTGGTTGCCAGCTGTTCCTGCACTAACATGGAGGCAGCCTCCAATTTTTTCTTGGTAAAAGGCCACTGATCCACCCTCACAGGAGTCTGAGTCTCCCAAATAATTTTATCTGCATGGGGTACAGGAGGGTCAGGGACCGACACTAAAAATCTGAATACCCAAGGCCATATGTACTTGATTTTTGTATGGGTTGTATAGGCTCAACCAGTCCTAGTTTCAGTCTCCCCAGGCCTGTACCAGGGACAAAATTCATACGAAGCATTTGATGAGTCGCAATGGAATTGGGACTGGCAAGAATAACTTCCATTTGCCTCAAAATATCTCAGCCCTAATGGTTAATAGAAAGGTCAGGAACAATGAAACGAGTGACAGTTGACTTATTACCCTCTTTATCAGTCCAGCTAATAGACCTAGAGCTGACCATAGGATTTTTTGATTGTCCTATCCCTTTAAGGTCAGTCAAGGATGGGGTGAGGGTCCAAACTGATGGCTAGTATTTTTCAGACATAATTGTGGCATCAGCTCCAATATCTACAACTCCTTGGAATTGCTTTCCTTCAATAAGTAACGTAAGGGTGGGTGTATTGTGAGAAATTCGCTGAACCCAATACATATCAGAGGAGCCCAAGGAGGCAGTCCCCCGCGGTAGGTTTGCGTGGTGGAAGTGCCTCCTGAATCCAAGGAAAGGAGTATTAATTGTGCAAGTCTTGTTCCTGTGGGGATGGCCACAACTCCATTAATAGCTGTGGCCAGTATTTTTATTTCTCAAGTGAAATCATTATCAATAATGCCAGAGAAGACCTGAACACCTTATAAGGTAGTAGAGGCTTTTCCAAGAATAAGGGCACACGTATGAGATGAAGGGGGACCCATAATTCTAGTGGGTATTATCTGGGGCCCTTGCAATGAGTCAAATATTGTATCAGTGGTGGCACAGAGGTCCAATCCTGCGCTGCCTGGGGTGGCTCGTTGGAGCGAGGCAATTGTGGAGAAGGATTTTGAGGTAGGTTGGAAGTTTGGGAGGGAACAAACCTTATTGCTCCTGGATTTGTCTTGGGCAAGTCGGGGCCAGGGGTTGGTCCTGCAGTGATTTTCTGAGAAGCAGGAAGAAATAGGCTGTCTGAGGGCATTTGTCTTAGATCTACACTCACTGGCCCAGTGATGACCTATACCACATCTAGGGCAAAGAGTAGCTGGGGGCGGTTTAACCCCAGTTTGAGGAGACCCTATTCCTAGGCTTTGTTTGCCTGTCAGACACTTGTGTGTAAAATGGACAGGTTGTTTTCAAGTAAAGAAAGTAGGTGTGCAAGGATTGTAAAAGGCCTTGGTAAAGGTGGCACCTCGGGCGAGACCCATGGCATGGGCTGCACCCAACCCTGCACAGAGTCTAATAAAGTCAGAAAGTTTCCCTTTATCCTTTTGTGGTCGAAGAACACCCTGACATGCTGGTTTTGCGTTTTCAAAGGCAAGATGTTTTACAAAGGTGCTTTTGCTTTCGCTTGGTCCAAGCAAGCATTCTGCGGCTAGGTTAAGACGGGGAACAAAGTTGCTATAAGGCTCGTGAGGCCCTTGTCGAATTTTTGCCAGGGAAGTGGTAGCTGAGGCCTTTTGAGTGAGGCATCCCAAGCATGTAAGCCAGCCATCTGAATCTGCGCCAAAAGTCCAGCAGGGAAACATGCCTGTTTAGTTTTAGTGTCAAATGGCGCATTGCCCACTAACTTAACATAAGTCCAGGATTTAGAGGAGGCCTTTGTTAAATTTTTTTGAGCAGTTTCCCAACAGTGCTCTTTGAAATTGCATTCCAGAGCGGGAAGTCACTAGCACTGAGGGTACCTCAGGCTAGAAATTTCCAATCATTGGTAGTAAGCCATTGTGCGATGTGGATTTCTAATAAAGCCACTGTGTAGGGCATAGTGAGACCAGAGTGAGCACAAGCCTTTTTAAGTTTTTCAAGAAAATGCAGGCTTAATTTCTTGTAGACACTCTGGGTTCCTTCCTGCCTGGGGGTGAACTCCTCATCTTCTGATTCCTGATGTCCTTGATCCATTTCCCCCGCTTCCTCCTCTTGATCCTCATGTAAGTCTTTGAGCTCAGACTGGGCAAGCATATCGATCTGACTGCGGGTGACTGGGAAGGTGAGAACAGGCTGATGGAGCGGCTTAGCCTTTGTATTAGACCGCCTGAGGGGCAGCTTGCGTTGACTCCATGCCTAAGGCTAATGAGCAGAGCTCAGAGTCAAGGGATCTTAATTCTTTTAAAAGTTGGATCTGTTCCCGTCTATGTTTGAAAGACTGTTGCAAGGGAGCTAGGTTAGGCAATGGAAGTGGAGAAAAAATATCAGGGGGTGGGGGGGCAGTTGGTCCCTGAAGGGCCGGAGCACAAAAGGCAGGAGGGATATAGGAGGGAGGTGGATGTGTAAGTCCTATAGGCTGTGGCAGGGTCCTTAGAGGTGGTGGGTCTTCTGAATGGTAGCGAGCTTCTTTCTTCTCCAAGGTAGCCTCCTCCCCAGGGATCAATGTGTCTCTGGGATTTAAAACTGGATAAAGGTAGTTGGTAACCATTGGAGCCTTCTTCATTTGGGTGGTATTTTGAGGTGGATCAGGAAGGTTCCCAGGGTCCTGGGGAGACTGAGAAGGGTCTAAGTCTATACTAACTGATGGACATGCTGAGGGGGGATGAGAGGTCATTTGCATAGTTTCTGCCCCAATCCTGACAAGTTTTAAGGTACCATTGTCAAAGGGTAAACTTTTAAGAATTTCATTAATTAAGTTCCAGTAAGAAAAGGTGGGAACAGGCTCCTTTTCTGGGCCAAAGGATTCCAAATAATCTTTTAAACAGTCTCCTACTCTAAGCCATCGTTTACCATCAATGGTTCCTTTAAAGGGAAACCATGGACACAATTCTCCTATGTATGAAAAGAAAAATTTTAAGTCATTTTTCTTAACATGTGCCCCCCATGTTTTGAAGGACTCCTTGAGGGCTGACAAAAAAAAAATCCTGTGACGAAACTGCTTGACCCATGGTGGGTCACTCACTGTGTGTCATCCCCACTCTCCTCCTGGATATGCCTCTCGGTGGTGTCTGCTGAGGCAATCGCGAGCTCCGCTTTACCAAGTCTTCCAGGAGTACAGGGTTCCCCCTCAGTCAAAGACTCGAGGCCCAGTCAGTGGGCACCAGATGTTCCAGCCGGCAGGACACATCAACGTGGGCAGCGAACATAGATGGGGAGGAATGAAGGGACAAGAGACACTAGAGATGACAGCAAGACAGGAGTTCTGATCAAGCTGCAAACTTTCATTGTTCACACAGGGGATATATATGCTGGAGATTGGAAAGCTCTCTTTTCGGTAGTTCCTGGATGTCTTCACAAGGTGAGATAACCTCAGGATGTTCCAGGAAGACAGATGGCCGCAAAAAGTCTCTGAGAGACAGATGGCGACAGGATGTCTCCCAGGCAAAATGTCTCCCAGGGGGCTGTTTCTTGTAAGTGTCAAGAAATTCTATGAAGGAGAATTACTTCTACCTCTGAAAGACAGGGATTCAGTATTTCGAAAGGAAAATTGGAAAATAAATCCAATGTGTATGCCAATATGTGCTACACAAAAATCTTCTCTCATTCATAACAGTGTCTTGACATTACCTTCACCCCATGTAAGACACAATTAGAGGAGAAGAGTTAGAAAATCTGTGAATACACATCTGGAATGGAAAATGCTCAATAGTTCACAAACTTGGAGGCGGAAGAGGAGTTTCCAAAAGTAAGAGTCAGGGTAAAAACTCCACAAACATGGAGCTCTGCTGGCCTAAAGACTTCTTGAGTAACTGCCTCTGAGGTTGGGCACTTGAAATATTTGTTGTTGTCAGGAGCTTTAGCTTCCTCTGTAGTGAGACCATCAAAGCTGTGTCTGCATCTATGTGACCTGGAGGACATGGATTCTTATTTTCCAATGAACATGGGGCAGCAGTGCTTAATTCTCTCTTTGTATTTAAAATGTTGCCACTGAGGGCTAAGTGTCTCCCATTGTAGACTGTGAAGCCATTTGGTCATCCTCCACTTTTTGTGGTGTTTCTTGCAGCTGCACTGGAAGTTTAGTATTTGCTTCATGAAATACGAGGAGTTCAACTGGAACACAGTGCTGGAGGGAGTTCTGTCACGTGTGGTGCATAAGGGTCTGGAGAAGAATGCTACAACCATGCTTCTATTCCTCATAGCTTGCCCCCTTGACCATAGCAATCTGTTTCTGAAAATTTCCCTGAAACCTCTCCATATAACAAGATGCCTTTACATAAAAGGGTCTTGGGACTGTACCATGTCATTCAAAATCAATTTGGAAGCCAATGCCAGATCCACATGATCCCACCATAGATGTTTTAACACACACCTGCACACCACTGCTCTCGGCCCAGTACTCAGCAGGCTCCAAATTACTGGCATCTCTGTTCTACACCATTTTCATGAAAACCAGTCAATCAAAACACTGTCTGGTACACTCATGATCATCAATAGGACATCCAAAGGTGCTCCCGTGCCACCAGTTCATGGGAATTTCAAAAATTTTATGGTATTGATCTAGCTATTTTTCATGGATGAAGTTGGAGGCACTCTGGGTTTCAATTCATTCACGAACCATTAAATGGAGAGGAAGCTCATTGCAATGAAAGCTCTGGAGTACTCCAACAGGCAAGGTTTTTCAAAAATAGGCCAAAAGGTCACATGAAGCCAGGCCCCTTGAGGTCTACAATGTGAGGTCCATGTGTGTTTTGATTTGCAACGATGGCTGCCAAGTCTTTCAGAATAAAATCATGAGATATCCTTCCTGAGATTCCCAGTGCTGTGTTCAAAGCCACCCTGGGCTTAGATCTCAGTTTCCAAGGGCCACTCTCATGTGTGCCCTCCTAAAATCCCAACACAATTCATGGCAATACTTCTTTGAGTTAAATTCCACAACTCAGTCTCTAAGGGGAATCATTACAGTGTTCAAGCCAAGGTGGACCCAGTCATCTCTTCCAACGGCCACACAAATGACCACAATTAAAACCAAAACACTCCCATGGCCCTCATCTTCTTCCATATAGACACTAATCATAACCTCTGGCTGTAGGTTTCCATGAGGGGCAGAGCCAAAGACAGTGTCCAAAATAAGCTCCCTTTCCCCCATTTGCCTAAAGTCAGTGTGGCCAGGGCACCCTTCCTGTGAACCAGGAGTGATCAAAGAGGACTGCCGTTAATACTGCTCTGATTCTCCATTTTGAGGCCTATGGACTCGGGGTGCAGATTCTTTATGTTAATTGAAGTCATGAGAAAACCCAAGCACCTATGGGCTAGCCTCTGCAGGGCTTTGAAGAACTCCTTTGACCCAAAGGATCCATAGTCTCAATGATGGAGGTCAAGAACCATACAGAGGAAGGAGAGAGACTTCATCCACAATGACTGATATTTTGGCTCTTTTGGTTTTGGATCCACACATGGGATCTTTCTTTAGATCCATGAGGTGCTGAGAATCTAAAGCACAGGCTCTCCCCAGGGCCAACAGGCTGATTCAGACATGTTCTTATACAAAGCAATTAAGAAAAGAGCCACAGGTGATGCCCATTCATATCCATTTGAAAACTGTTTTCTTCAGGCTTCACAAAGGGGTGGCCTGAGGAGAAGACCTTCCTGACATTCATGGCAACAGAAGAATAGGTAAACAGAAGGCCCAAAGCAGGGTTTCTCCACTGAGACTTTCCTGCTCACACTGATAATTGAGTTTTCTGAGATGTTCCCATTCCCTTCAGCTATCCAGTACATGACCATGTCACAGAGTTTGGAGGTGGTACATATCTTGGACAAAAAACCATGAGCATATTCTTGAGATTAGCTAGATTTCAGGAAGAATACCAGAACTTAGGATGGTAGTGTGTGTTGCCCATCCATAAGGCAAGCCGCAGACCATTCATAAATTGTGCAGGATGAATGCTGGGAAGCTTTCTACCAGACAGGACACATCTATCAATGCATTCTCTTTTCTAATGTCTACAACCACGGACACAGTGGAATACACAGACATAGAAACACTCGCCTTGTGAAATGACTTACTAGAAACAATTCACAGCAAACTAAACAATCAAACTTTCCTACCAATTCTCAGAACATGAGACAAAACCACAGACCCACACGCACACCCACAACAACACAGACCGCCAAGTAGGTCTGTGACTATCCGGAGTGTCCTCTGACTGGTGAGGAATAATATATTACCCCATAAGGGGCTGTCCTGTCTCAGATCTGGTCTCCGTGGCCAACTCTGTGATTCTGTCAGGAGCCAGCAGTGAGCCACTATCTGCTTTCTCAGGAAAGGCCCCTCTTCAGACCTTCCTGGGATTTGGACATCCTCACATCAGTAGGTACCAAGAGAGACTGACTCTGTTTTTGGTAAATCCAAACAAGTTTGACCACTGGGACTTGGTCTGGGACTGGCTCTGTGTGCCTGGCTTCCTGGATCCAAAGTTCAGAGAATTCCATCACCAAGGAAGTGAGGTGAGGTCACTTCCTTCAGGAACTGAATGAGGTCAGTACATTGGCAACCACTTTTTCCTAACAGTTGCTTCCAGGTTCCGATGAGATGGAGGCTGCACCTACTTTCTGGGACATTTTAACAAGTTAGACTGGTATATCAACCATAGGCACCCAGGAACAGCTCTCCATACAGGCCTGGTGTGGTCCATCTTCTCTACATTAAGAAGAGAGAGGCTAATTCAGATACATTCTTTCATCCTGACTGGGTTGTTTGCCAGGGAAGATGACTTTTGCTCTCTAAGGTCCATCATAGCTGCCTACATCTTCTCAAGGGATTATTTCTGCATGGACTTTTGAAGTTCTCAGCTGGTGGAAGATCCCATACCTTCCTGTATTGAAAGACCAACTCTGTCCCTCCTCTTCTGTAAAGTGAGATTGAGGGAACAATGTATGGTTAGGGTTAATAGCATGTTCGATTTGGGTTAGGAATCATTCTGCTTTATGAATATTGGTATGGGGAACCTGTGATATTTATAAGAATATAGACCTGAAATACATGTATGAGAAAAGAGACCTAGGAAAGATTTGAAGCGCAGAAATGCATTGGACCCTTGATTGGTATACTTAGCTTGAATTATGTTCTGCACCAAGGTCTCAGATACATCGATATACAATGGCATAGGACCGTGTACCTCGGGTGATTGAATGTAGAAGAGAAAATCCACTCAAAAAGGGATAGTCCACACGATTAGGAAGATACTCAGTATGTTTAGGAAGAATAGAGAGTCTAGGAGTTGGACCAAAAGTTCTTTAGCAATAGGGTTTCGGTTAGAGAATGTAAATGTCAGCACATGTGAAGGGACAGTCACAATGATGAACTGCGGAAAATATGTAGGAAAGCAGATATCAATAGGGACCTTAGGAAATCAGGCAAAGTATAAAGTGAGTGATAGGATTAGATATTTTCAACAGGCTTGAGGTTGAATATATCATCTTAGGAAGAAACAAATATGTAGTCACCAATAGGATTGACATTTGAGAGCATTAGGCAACCTGGACATGGATGTTTTTAGTAATCCATGCTCACTTTCCATTTAGGCTTTGGCAGAATCATAAGTGTGACCTTTGCATTTTGTGTCCAGAGTACTTCTTTGGTAAAATGTATATGTAGATCAGGTGACATGAATATTTCTTACACCATTACAGGAAGCAATATTCTGAAAACTTATACATTACTACGGAAGATACAAATAGGTGTACCCTGTGTTGATGATTATAGAGATGATGCATGAATAGACCATATTGTGAATAAAGTATATAACTGGTTCCAACTTTATATAATGGATTGAATTTACATCTGAAAATATATAGGAAATCTTATATTGATATATATACATTCATTTCAAGCAGTTATATATCTAATGGTAATATTAGGGTTACGGTTTATCATGAAGAGTGTGTGAGTTTTGCTTCAAAAATAATTATGGAATCGAAAATAATGTTTTTAGAAAGAAGTCTAGTGAAAGAACCAGTAAAGAAACAAGGAGGAATACATGTGTTCTGAAAAAGGAAGTAATTGAATGTGAACCAAATGCCTATAAATTTGTGAACATGTGGATGAAAAAATATATTATATGATGTACAAAAACTGAAGAAATTGTAATGTACCAGTGTTGAATAAAAATGAACTTCAAAATGCACATCATGTCCCATAGGAATCTACTTGCATTGATGTTAAACTGGGTCAGTTACTGTAGAAATATTAGGATTTGTAAGGACCATTCACTGAAGTTAGTTTTCAGTACTGGGAAACCAATATGAATTTCACCTGGTTGAGTATTTCTGAGAATAATCTTGTGAAATGTTGTTTATAAATACACATGCAGGAACATGAATAAATTCAGGGAGTGTATAATAAGACACACATATTTCATATTTTGGAAAATCTGGAGAATACACACACACACACACACACACACACACATTAATATGTAGCATTACATATGCCAATCGAAATTCATCATGAAATATAATTCATCCACATATCCAAAAATATTAATTTTAATGAACATGGATTTATGTATAATGTTTCTCACTAGGAAGCTCACCCATAGGTTGAATTTTCAGTTCCATGTATTTAGGGGGAGTCATCTCTTCTCACAATTTTTATATTCCAAAGTCAGTGAGCTCACAATAATGTTCGTGTGTTACCATGTAGGATACTATACATGCATAAAAAAATACATGTGCTGAATCGGCTACAGAGAAAGGGAGACAGGAATTTACATATGTGGTAACTTTAAAAACTCATGGAGAAATATTACAATGAAAAGTTGACTAGATTTATAGCACATACTCGTGATAAAGCAGAAGGCAAAGCCAAGTATACACGATGCTTCCTATGAAAGGGCTGTATTTATATTCAGTTAGGTTTCTTTTTCTCCATGATATTAGGATTAGTACTCAGAGTCTAGAAGGGTATGGGTTAGTGTCAGGGATTTAGTATTTCAAATGGAAAATAGGAAAATGAATCTAATGTGCATGCAAACATGTGCTACACAAAAATCTTCGCACTCTCATCCAGAACAATGCCATGACAAAACCATCGCTCCAAGTAAGACACAATTAGAGGAGAGGTGTTAGAAAATCTGTGAATACATATGTGGAAGGGAAAATGCTCAAGAGTTCACAACACTAGAGGTGGAAGAACAGTTTCCAAAAGTAAGGGAGAGGGTAAACACTCCACAAACATGAAGCTCTGCTGGCCTAAAGACTTCTTGAGAAACTTCCTCTAAGGTTGGGCACATGAAATATATGTAATTGTCAGGAGATTTAGCTTCGTTTGTAGTGACACCATCAAATCTGCATCTGACTCTATGTGACCTGGACGACATGGTTCCTTATTTTCGAATGAACATGACGCAGCAGTTCTGAATTCTCTCTTTGTAGGTAAACTATGGCCACTGGGAGCTAAGTGTCTCCCCGTGTGGTCTGTGAAGCCATTTGGTCATCCTACACTTTTTGTGGTGTTTCTTACTGCTGCACTGTGAGTTTGGTATTGGCTTCACGAAATACAAGGAGTTCAATTGGGACACAATGCTGAAGGGAGTTCTGTCACGTGTGGTTGGTCAGGGTCTCCAAGAGAATGTATGAACCAGGCTTATATCCCACATAGCTTTCCCCCTTGACTAAAACAACCTGATTCTGAACATTGCCTTGAAACCTTTCCATATAAAAAGATGCCTTTACATATAAGGGTCTGCTGCCTGCACCATGTCAGTCACAAGGCTTTTGGAAGGCAATGGCAGATCCAGGTGGTCCTACCAAAAATATTTATTTACACACCTGCAGTCCACTGCTCTATGTCCACTACTCAGCAGGCTCCAACTTACTGGCATCTCTGTTCTTCACCATTTTCACGAAAACCAGTCAATCAAGGCACTATTTGTAAACTCATGATCAGCAACACGACATCCAAAGGTTCTCCAGTGCCACCTGGTCATGGGAATTTCAAAAATTTGATGGTATTTTTCCAGCCATTTTTCAAGGATGAAGTTGAAGGCACTTGGATTTCAATTCAGGAACCATTAAATGTTGAGGAAGCTAATTTCAATGAAAGCTCTGGAGAATTCTCACAGGCAAGGCTTCCCAAAGAGTGGCCAAAAGGTTACATCAATCCAGGCACAATAATGTCTACTATGTGAGGTCCATGTGTGTTCTGACTCTCAACTATGGCTGCCAAGTCTTTAAGAAAAATAATGTGATATCCTGACTGATATTCTCAGTGCTCTATGCAAAGCCACCCTGGACTGAGATCTCAGATTCCAAGTACGATTCTCATGCATGGACTCTTAAATTCCAACACAATTCATGGCAATACTTCTCTGAGGTCAGTTCCAGAACTCAGTCTCTATTGGGAATCACACCAATAGAGTTCAAGCCCAGGTGGACCAAGTCATCTTTTCCAACCGCCACAAAAATGACCACAAATGAAATCAAAACACTCCCACATGGCCCTCATGTTTTTCCATATACACACTCATCGTAAACTCTGGCTGGAGTTTAGCATGAGGGGAGCAGCCCAAGTCAGTGTCCAAAATAAGCTCCTTTGCCCCTCATTTGCCTAAAGCCAGGTTGGCCTGGACACCCTTCCTCTGAACCAGGAATGATCAAATAGGCCAGCCATTAATACTGCTCTGCTTAACCAAATTGAGGCCTTCTGACTGTGGGGTTTAGATACTTTATGTGAATTGGTGTCATGAGAAATCAGCTATGGGCTAGATTCTGCACGGCTTTGAAGAACTCATTTTATCCAAAGATCCCTCTTCTCACTTGATGGAAGTCAGGAACCATACAGAGGAAGGCGAGAGACTTCATCCACAATGACTGCTCTTTTGGCCATTTTGGTTTTGGATGCAAACATGGGATCTTTCTTTAGATCCATCAGGTGCTGAGAATCTAAGCCATAGCCTCATTCAGGGCCAAGATTCTGATTCATACACATCCCTTTCCAAAGCAATTAAGCAAAGAGCCACAGATGATGCCCATTCATTTCCATTTGAAAACTGTTTTCTTCAGGCTTCACAAAGGGGTGGCCTGAGGCAAAAAACTTCCTGACATTCAGAGCAACAGAACAATAGGTAATTAGAAGTCCCAAAATAGAGTTTCTTTACTGAGACTTCTCAAAAGCCAGTGGTGAGCCACTACCTGCTTTCTCATAAAAGGCCCCTCTTCAGAGCTTTCCTGGCATATGGCCATCCTCACAACTGTAGGTACCAAGATTGACTGACTCTGTCCTTGGCTAATTCAAAACTAATGACACCACTGGGAGTGGGACTGGGACTGGCTCTGTGTGCCTGGATTCCTGGATGCCAAGGTCCATCACCAAGGAAGTGAGGTGAGTTCACTTCCTTCAGGAAAGGAATGAGGTCACTGCCTTGGCAACCACTTTGTCCTAAGAGTTGCTTCCAAGAGTCCCATGAGATGGAGGTTTCCCCTACTTCCTGTGACACTTTCACAAGTTAAAATGGTATATCAACCATAGGAACCCAGGAACAGCTCTCCACACAGGCCTTATTAGGTCCGTCTTCTCGAAATTAAGAAGAGAGAGGCTGATTAAGACACAACCCTTCATCCTGACCAGGTTGTTTGCCATGGAAGATGACTTGTGCTCTCTCAGGTCCTTCATAGCTGCCTACATATTCTCCAGGGATCCTTTCAGCATGGACCTTTGAAGTTCACAGCAGGTAGAAGACCCCCTACATTCCAGTATTATAAGACCAACTCTGTCCCTGCTCTTCTGCAAAGTAAGATTGAGGGAACACTGTATGGTTAGGGTTAATAACAGGTTTGATTTGGGTTAGGAATCATTTTGTGGATGAATAATGGTATTGACAACCTGCAACATTTATAAGAATATAGAGGTGAACTGTATGTATGAAAACAGAAATCCAAGTAAGATTGGAAACCAAGAAGAGCATTAGGCCCTTGATTGTGATACTTAGCATTGAATTATGTTCTGCACAGATGTCTCAGATATATCGATATGCAATGGCATAGGACCTTGTACCTTGGATGATTGAATGTAGAAGAGAACATCCAGTCAAAAAGGGATAGTCGGTAGGATTAGGAAGATAGTAGATAGGTTTAGGAAAAAGGGTGAGTGTAAGATTTGGAACAAAATTTCTTTAACAATAGGGTTTCAGTTACAAAATGAATTTAAATGTCAGCACATGTGAAGAGTCTGTCACAATGATGAAAAGGGGAAAATATGTAGGTAAGCAGATATCAATAGAGACATTATGAAATCAGGCAAAATAAAAAGTTAGAGATAGGCTTAGACATTTTTAAAAGGTTGAGTTTGAATATGCAATCTTAGGAAGAAACAAATATGTAGTCACCAATAGGATTGACATTTGAGAGCATTAGGCAACTTGGACATGGATGATTTTAGTAATCCATGTTAATTTTCCATTTAGGCTTTGGTACAATCATAAATGTGAAACTTTCAATTTTGTGTGCAGAATATTTCTGTGAATAAATGTATATGTAGATCAGGTGACATGAATATTTCTTCCACCATTTCTGGGAGCAATATTGACTGACTACTTCTGACTGATAGGTACAGATTCTTTAGGTGAATTGGAATCATGAGAAACCCAAGCACCTCTTCAGGGCTTGAAGAACTCATATGACCCAAAGGATCCCTATTCTCACTTGATGGAGGTCAGGAATCTAACAGAGGAAGGGAAGATACTTCATCCACAATGACTGAACTTTTTGACATTTTGGTTTCAGATGCACACATGGGATCGTTCTTTAAATCCACCAGGTGCTGAGAATCTAAGTCACAGCCTCACAAAGGGCCAAAAGGCTGATTCAGACACATCCCTTTCCAAAGAAATTAAGCAAAGAGCTACAGGTGATGCCCATTCATTTCCATTTGAAAACTGTTTTCTTCAGGCTTCACAAAGGGTTGGCCTGAGGCAAAGCCTTCCTGACATTCAGGGAAACAGAAAAATAGGTAAGCAAAAGGCCCAGTGCAGGGTTTCTCCACTGAGACTTTCCTGGTCACACTGTCCCTGCTCTTCTGTAATGTTAGATTGAGGGAACAGTGTATGGTTAGGGTTAATAATATGTTCGATTTGGGTTAGGAATCATTCTGCAGGATAAATATGGGTACTGGGAATCTGC
The DNA here is from genome assembly GCF_048772815.1 of Callospermophilus lateralis. Lineage (NCBI taxonomy): Eukaryota > Metazoa > Chordata > Mammalia > Rodentia > Sciuridae > Callospermophilus > Callospermophilus lateralis. Next base: position 5,852,552 of record NC_135316.1, on the reverse strand, counting down.
AATAATTACAAGAATATATAGGTGTAATATAAGTATGAAAACAGAAATATAGGTAAGATTTGAACCCCAGACGGGCATTGGGCCCTTGAGTGGGTTACTTAGCTTTGAATTATGTTCTGCATAGATTTCTCAGATAAATCGATATACAATGGCATAGGACCTTGTACCTTGGATGATTGAATGTCGAAGAGAACATCGAGTCACAAAGGTAAAGTCCGTAGGTGTAGGACGATAGTCTCTAGGTTTAGAAACAACAGTGAGTATAGGATTTGGACCAAAAGTTCTTTAGCAATTAGTATTCAATAAGAGAGTGAATGTAAATTTCAGCACATGTGAAGAGTCAGTCACAATGATGAACTGGGGAAAATATGTAGGAAAGAAGATATCAATAGAGACATTAAGAAATCAGGCAAAGTATAAAGTGAGCGATAGGATTAGACATTTTCAAAAGGCTTGAGGTTGAATATATAATCTTAGGAAGAAACAAATACATAAGATTTATCAATAGGATTTACATTTGAGAGCATTAAGCAACCGGGACATAGATATTTTTAGTAATCCATGGTCACTTTCCTTTTAGGCTTTGCTACAATCATAAGAGTGACTTTTGCTTTCTGTGTCCAGAATATTACTGTGTTAAAATTTATATGTATATTATTGACATGAGCATTTCTTCCACCATTACTGGGAGCAATATTTTGAAGACATATAAATTTGTATTGGGGGAACAAAGTGGAGTACCCTGTGTCAATGGATATTGAAATAATGTATGAATAGACCGTACTGTGGATAAATAATGTAACTGGTTCCAACTTTAAGTGGTGGATTGATTTGATATCTGAAAATATACAGAAAATCTTTAATTGATATACATGCCTCCATTAAAAGCAGTTATATATCTAACGGTAATATTAGGGTTATGGTTTATCATGAAGAGTGTGTGAGTTTTGCTTCAAATATGATTATGGAAATCGAAAATAAAGTGTTTGGAAAGAAGTCTCATTAAAAGACCAGTCAAGAACACTGGAGGAATATATGTGTTCTGAAGCAGGAGGTGATTGAAATTGGAACAAATGCCTATAAATTTGTAAAATTGTGGATGAAATATATATCCTATGATGTGCATAAACTGAAGAAATACTAATGTACCATTATTTTAAAAAATGAACCACAAAATACACATCATGTCCCATAGGAAACTGCTTGCATTGATGTTGACCTAGGTTTTACTATAGAAATATTAGTATTTGTATGCACCATTCACTGAAGTTACTTTTCAGTACTAGGAAACAAATATGTATTTCAGGTGGATGAATATTTCTGAGAATAATCTTGTGAAAAGTTGATCATAAACCCACATACATGAATATGAATGATTTTAAGGAGTGCATAATAAGATTCATATATTTCATTTTTGAAAAATTTGGAGAATATATATATATATATATATATATATATATATATATATACACACACACACACACACACACACACACACACACAGACATTAAAAACTAGCAATATATATGCCAATCTAAATTCATCATGAAATATATATCATCCACAGTCTACAAAAATATTTATTTCACTGAAAATGGATTTATATATAATGTTGTTCTACTAGGAAGCTCACCCATAGGTTGAATTTTCAATTCCAACAGTATTTAGGAGGAGTGATCTCTTCTCATAACTTGTATCTGCCTAGTCAGCAACCTCACAAATATGTACATGTGATAATAGGTAGGATTCTATATGTGCATATAAAAATACATGTGCTGAATAGTCTACAGAGAAAGGAGACACCAATTTGTTGAGAGCCACAGCTGAAGGGACCCCAGCAAACTTCCAGCTCCCAGCAACATTCACCTGCCAGATGATTATTGGCTCACAGCGGCCCCAGCAACATCTAGCTGATTGGCTCCTCTGTGGTGATGCTCATTGGAGATGCTCATTGAGCTTTTTCCCCACCCTTTCTGACTGCCAGCTGATGATTGGCTCACAGAAGCCCCAGCAACATCTAGGTGATTGGCTCCTCTGCGGTGATGCTCATTGGGCAGTTTCCCTGCCTTTTCAGGCCACAGAGCTGCTCATTGTGGGACTTTTTTGGCTCCACCCACGTGACCCAGTCAAATGGCCTCAAGAGCAGGAGGATTGTGGGAGGTGGAGAAACTTGTGGGTGTGACAGAGACTTTAAAAAGAAGCCAGTGATGACAGTTGGGCTCTGAGGGTTTTTCCTGAGGAGCTGTTTTGTTTGGCGTGTGTGGTTCTAAAAATAAAGTTTGTTTCTTTTGAAAAGTGGCTCTTGAATTTTGACCAGCCAGACTGCAGCATTTGTTGGCTCGCACGGGGAGCGACAGAGTGTAAGTGATGAGGTAAACTGCTCGCCCCTGAGGGCAGGGCGAGAGGATGGGTAGCCATTTTAAGATTTCTTTTTTGTTTTGCTTCACTTTTGTTTTTAGTTGCCTGTCCATGGAGATGAGTGAGACAGAAGAAAAACCACTCACATCTGAGGAAAAATTATTTACATCTGAGGAACGGATAGGGAGAAAGGACGGATGCACATGTCAGGAGGATAGAAAGGCTATAATGACTTTTTATTGTTTCCTTTTTATTTCATTCTGTCTTGGTTTTGTTTGGCATTGTCTTGTTAGGTTATATTATAGTAGAATTATAGGATCAGAAATTGGTAAAAAACAAACTGAAAGAGTGTTAAGTAAATTGTTAGAGGAAGGAGGCATCTCAATAAAGTCAAGAACAGTCAGGGCATACGTTGATACAATACAAAAATGTTGCCCATGGCTTTTTAAAGAGGAGTTGTTAAATATACCATATTAGAACCATCATAGTGAAGATTTAAAAAGAGGAGAAAAGAACAGCCCAGGGACTCTGCCAGTTGGCACATTGCCATTGAGGACGTTCATATCTGGTTTGCTTAGTCCAAAGACTGCAGTTCAGACAAAGATAGAGGAACAAAGCTTAGGGCAGAAAAAGCCATCAGGGGCAAGGTTACAAAAGGAGACTCCTACTAACAACTTTCTATCACCAGAGGGCATAAGTTTCCAACCAACAGCGCCACCTCTACAGGAGACTATTACTAATACCTTTCTATCACCAGAGGATGTAAATGTCCAAATAACAAGGCCACCTCCATATGCTGGGAGGCCCCTAAAGCCCGCAGTTGATAGTTCGTATCCTGAGACAAGATCTGAAGTATTAACATGTCCTATATGTGAGGTAGGAGGGCAGCGAATTCAACATGCTTTAAATTTCAAAATAGTGAAGCAGCAAAAAGAGGCTATAACAACCTATGGTCCTCAAGCACCCTTCAGTGTAAGCTTGGTCGAATCCATTAACAACTTGAATATGACGCCAGTAGATTCGGCTAATATGTGTAAAGCTGTGCTAAATTGAGGTCAATACCTGTTATGGAAGGTTGCCAATGAGGAATTTTGTAAGGAGATGGCTAGGCGAAATGCAGAAGCTGGTTATCCTCAGAGATATCTAGATATGTTGTTAGGAAAGGGACCTTATGAGGATCAGCAGCAACAAATTGCATATGATCCTGGCGTATACGCACAAATTGCTGCAGAGGCGGTTAGGGCATGGAAGACTTTACAAGGACATGGAGGTTTACAAGGTCAATTATCTAAGGTAATAAAAGGAGCTAATGAATCTTACGATGAATTTGTAGATAGGCTTATTCAAACAGCTACCAGAGTTTTGGGAAATACAGAACAAGCAATGCCATTAATAAAACAACTGGCTTATGACCAAGCAAATCGTTGGTGCAGAGATATCATTAGACCATGGAAACATGAAGATTTAAACACATATATTAAATTATGTAGAGACATTAATAAATAAGAGCAAGTAGTGGCAGCTGAAGTAAATCAGGCTTTAGATGCCAGAGACATCAATGAACAAGGGCAATTTGCGGCAGCTGCAGTAAAACAGCCTTTAGATGCAAGGCCAGGAACATGCTACAATTGTGAACCAACAGGTCATTTTAAAAGGAATTGCTCCATAGGAGGAGGGTTTAACAAAACTAGGTACCAAAGGAGTAGAATACTGGGTATTTGCCTAAGATTACATAGAGGGAGACATTGGGCTAATGAATGCCAATCTCAATCGACCATAGAGGGTACTTCATTATCAAAAAACGAACAAGGACCAGGTGTTTATCCACGATATCATGGAGAAAGGCATCAGGCTCAATTGCCAAAAAATGGACAGGGGGGCCCAATGCTCTGGGGCCCAAAACCACAAATATATGGAGCACTGGAGGAACACAGCAACTCCATCAGATTAGTGCCCAGGACACATTGTCCATTAGACGCCTCATCAGACAAATCAGAGGGAGCGCAAGGTTGGACATCTGCGCCTCCACCAGATCAGTACTAATAGCAGAGATGGGGGGTTCAAATCATTCACACAGGGGTAAAAGCACCTCTTCCCAAAGGATCAGTAGGCTTATTATTGGGACGCAGCTCTTCTGATCTAAAAGGTCTTATGATAAGTCCTTGGATAATTGATCCCGATTATGAAGTTGAAATAAAATTAATAGCCAGTTCTACAAAGGATATATCAGTAATTGCACCAGGAGATAGAATAGCACAGTTACTAATAATACCCAGTCTACATGATACATTTTCCAGTCGTGCTGTAGAAAGTGGTTCCAAGGGATTAGGCTCCACAGATGTAGATTTGGTTATGCTTTCATTAAATTTAGATTCTCGCTCCATGCTAAAACTAAATATCCAAGGACATGAATTTAATGGGCTACTGGATACAGGTGCAGACCTTAGCATCATCTCTCATCAAGAATGGCCAAAACATTGGCCATTACAACAAGCCACTCAAAAGCTTTGAGACCTAGGAGTGGTGAGTAATCCCCATACAAGTGCAATGGTATTAGATTGGAAAGATCCTGAAGGATGTGAAGGAACTATTCAGCCATATGTATTGGATAATCTTCGCATAAATTTATGGGGATGAGATGTCCTAGATCAATTATGTTTGACATTAACACATAACATCAATCAAAATGCACCCACTATTATGGCTAGAGAAGGTTTTAGGAAAGGAAAAAGATTAGAAAAACAAGAACAAGGTATAGCAGCACCAATACAAATAGACCAAGCAACAGACAGACATGGGTTGGATTTTCAGAAAGGGCCACTGAGACAATAAAAATTACTTGGAAATCAAAAAGACCAGTATGGGTTCTTCAGTGGACGCTGACTAAAGAAAAGATACAAGCAGCCCAGGACCTGGTCAAACAAAAATTAGCGAAAGAACATATACAACCTTCTGTATCTCCCCATTATACTCCCATTTTTGTCATCAAAAAGAAATCTGGGAAATGGAGACTATTGCAAGATTCAAGAGCCATTAATAATGAGATGGTTATTTTTGGACCTTCTCAATCAGGGATTCCTCAATTGTCTGCTTTGCCAAAAACTTGGATTGTTTTAGTTATACATATTAAAGATTGTTTTTTTTTTTTCATTTCCAATTCTACCTGAGGATAGTCCAGGTTTTGCATTTACTATCCCTGCACTGAATCATGAAGGTCCTGATCAGATGTATGAGTGGAAAGTACTCCCTCAAGGAATGGCTAACAGCCCAACTATGTGTCAAATTTATGTTAACAAAGTAATCCAGCCACTTAGAAATCGAAATCCTGAAATACAAATATTTCACTATATAGATGATGTATTATTAGCACACAAAGGGAAAAAACCCATTGCTAGAATGTTATGCCACACTTACAAACTGATTAAAAAATTATAATCTAGAGATAACAATTGATAAAGTACAATTAAATTTTCTAATTAACTATTTAGGAGTTCTATTATCCTCAACCATGGTCAGTCCACCAAAAATTCAAATACGAGTTGATTAACTCAAATCAATTAATGACTTTCAATAGTTATTAGGAGACATAAATTGGATAAGGCCTTATGTATGTATACCAACAGGAGAGATGGGACCTTTATTTGACATCCTAAAAGGTCCATCTGATCCAAATTCACCCAGAATGTTAACGCCTGAAGCAAGAAAGACATTAAAAATCATTGAAACACATATGGGAAATATGCATTTGGATAGATTTGATAAAATTTTGCCTTTATTATTTATTGTACCACAAACAAAAAATATTCCTACAGGAGTATTTTGGAAAGAAGGTCCATTATAATGGATACATTTATCTTATTCTTCTAACACTATTATTACTAGGTATCCTGTGGCTGAGGGACAATTAATACTCATAGGAATAAAAGCAACAAAGGGAGTGTTTGGAATTTCTCCCAATGAAATTATTACTCCATATACTATGAATCAAATTGATGAATTAGCTAATGAGTTAAATACTTGGGCAATAATCATGTGTAAATCTAATGTTTCATTTGATAACCACTTACCATCTAATCTTTTATTGTCTTTTTGGTCATCGCATCCTGTAATTTTTCCAAAAATGACAAGAAAAACACCTATCATAAATGCTTCAAATATATTCATTGATGTGTCAAATAATGGTACAGCAGCAATAGTTATACCTGATCAAACTTTTACATTTTTAGTACCCCAACAATGAGGTCAAAAGGTAGAGCTTAATGCAGTATTATAAGCTTTTGTGATGTTTAAAGATTCTGTGTTTAATTTATTCTCCAATAGTCAGTATATAGTTAATGCTATAGTATCCCTTGAAGATGCTGGTAGGATTTCCCCTTCCTCTACTGTTTTCTCTTTGCTTTCCAATAAACAAAGTCTAATCTGGGACAGAAAAGATCCCTTCTTAATAGGACATATGTGGGCACATACAGGATTGCCTGGAGCCCTTAGTTTGGGCAATGATTTAGCAGATAAAACTACACATGACATACATACATATTTTCTCTACACTAGAAGAAGCTATAAATTTTCATAAAAAGTTCCATATCAATGCTAATACTTTACAAAAGCATTTTAAAATAACGAAGGAACAAGCTAGACAAATAATGAAACAATGTCAAAATTGTGTGACCATTTTACCACAAGTTAATCTTGGAGTCAATCCTAGAGGATTGATACCTAACCTTATTTGGCAGATGGACGTCACACACTTGCCAGAATTTGGAAAAATAAATTATTTGCATGTTACAGTTGATACTTCTTCTGGATTTTTGATGGGCTCCCTTTTTGCTGGAAAAAAACTAAACATGTTATAGCTCATTGCTTACAAAATTTTGCCACTGTGTTCATTCCAAAACAGTTCAAAACAGATAATGACTCCGGTATACTTATACATCTTTTAAACAATTTTGCTCATCATTTGGCATTACTCATATAACAGCAATCCCATACAATCCAGTTACAAGGCTTAGTTGAAAGAGCACATCAAACTATTAAAATGTACTTATTAAAGCAAAAAGACGAAATTGGGAAGGGGTATAAATTCCCCAAAGATAAACTTAAAATAACCCTTTTTACTCTACACTTCTTAAATTTGGTTTCATGAGGACTTAGTGCTACAGAAAGGCATATGTGTCCAAAAAATGTGTATTAGCCCAAGGTACTTTGGATGGATATTCTAAAAGGACAATGGAAAGGTCCTGACCCATTAATTTTCTGGAGTTGGAGGTCTGTTTGTGGGTTTCCACAGGAAGAACAACAGCCGATTTGGATTCCAGAGAGATTAACTAAGTTCCTGACCCAGTGATTCCTGGAGTTGGAGGTCTGTTTATGTGTTTCCACAGGGAGAACAGCAGCCGATTTGGATTCCAGAGAGAATAACTAAAGCGATTTCTATAGACCAAAATAATATGATTTGGCTCAAATCCATAACAGCTGATATCCAAAACTCCAGCTTGGCTATCCTTACATCTGCAACAGAACAGGGTGCTTTTTTCAATATCTATTTTATTATTGCCCTTTCCCACATCATGAAGTTCTGTTTTTTTTTTTTTTTTTTTTTTTGAGCTCTTACAGACCTAGGTTAATGTTTTGCTGATCATTTCTATTTTTTGACTATAGAGTTTTTAAACATTCCAATGGTGATTTCACCTGTAAAAAGTTATAAGGCTTTTAATATTATATTATGTGTTGTATGTATTTATTATGTGTGCACACTTGTGTTTTGTGTTATATGTTTGAATGTGTGTATGTCCATATATCATATATGATGAGTGCTCATGAAAAAAATGGATCCATTTTTTTTATTCACATGAATTAAATGGTTTTATTTATATTGGGTAAACAACTGTTCAGGATTCTTTTAATATGGCGTGTGTGGTTCTAAAAATAACAGACCTGTTTGTTTACTTTCACCTTTCCTTTTCATTATATTTAATAATTCTCTTCAAGATAATGCAAATTGTTAAGAAATTGTTTTCTTTTAGTGCCTTCTGGAATGTTACATAATTTTTTCTTTAGCCATTATTGCCATAATTCCTATCTTCATCCCAGTGCTGGTGAAGAGAAAGATAAACCCAATCTACAGCTTCTGCAATAGCCATCACTGAACTGCTTGCAGAAGTTGCCTGGACTATGTATCACTTGTATGCATTGTGAACTCACCTGCATGCATTGTGAACTATCTGTTGGAGCAGCGACTTGTGGTAGTTTTGGGGTATTTCTCTGATGATATTATCGGTGGTACAATTTTTTCAAAAAGAGCTGTCAATTGGCTTGTTGTATCTTACTCCCTTCTACTTGTCATGGTCGTTCAGCTAAAATTTGGGGGCCAACAGAGGTGAGGCAAAGAACCTCACCCCCCGGTGGTACAAAGACCTCTCCACAGGTGTGGCTGTATACTGGACCTTTAGTCAGTGACGGGTAAGATCCAATTGCAATGGTACCAACTAACACGGGAGGCTGACACCTTGAGGTCAGCTCATTGGATAATGGGTAAGGACCATATGTACTATTGGTCAACCTAAGGCAGGCACGGTCCCAAAGCCACATGCTTGTTGTTTAAACAGAGAGGGGGAGATGTTGAGAGCCACAGCCCAAGGGGCCAAAGCAAACTTTCAGACTGCCAGCTGATGGTTGGCTCACAGCGGCCCCAGCAACATCTAGCTGATTGGCTCCTCTGCGGTGATGCCCATTGGGATGTTTTCCCACCCTTTCAAACTACGGAGCTGCTCATTGGGGGACTTTTTTGGCTCTGAACAAACGACGCAGCCAATCAACCTCAAGAGCAGGAGGAGTGGGGAGGTTGAGAGCTTGTGGGAAGCTGGTGGTGGCAGTTGTGCTCTGAGGGTATTTCCCGAGGAGCTACTTTTATGGCGTGTGTGGTTCTAAAAATAAAGTTAGTTTCTTTTGACAAGTGGCTCCTGAATTGTGCCGAGCCAGACTGTGGCAATCCTAAATTGATGGATATTTACAAGAATATATAGGTGAAATATAAGTATGAAAACAGAAATCTAGGTAAGATTTGAAGCCCAGAAGTGCATCGGGCCCTTGATTGGGATACTTAACTTTGAATTATATTCTGCACAGATGTCTCAGATAAATTGATATACAAGGTCATAGGACCTGTACATTGCATGATTGAATGCCGAAAAGAACATCCAGTCAAAAGGATAGTCGGTAGCATTAGGAAGATAGTCAGTAGGTTTAGAAAGCAGAGTGAGTATAGGATTTGAACCAAATGTTCTTTAGCAGTAGGGTTTCGGGTAGAGAATGAATGTAAATATCAGCACATGTGAAGAGTCAGTCACATTGATGAACTCTGGAAAATATGTAGGAAACTATATATCAATAGAGACATTAGGAAATCAGGCAAAGTATAAAGTAACTGATAAGATCAGACATTTTCAACGGGCTTGAGGTTGAATATATAATCGTAGGAAGAAACAAATATGTACTCACCAACAGGATTGACATTTGATAGCATTAGGCAACCTGGACATAGATAGTTTTAGTAATCCATACTCACTTTCCATTTAGACTTCGGTACAAACATAAGTGTGACCTTTGCATTTTGTGAAAGAAGTCTCATGAAAAGACCAGTCAAGAAAACTTGTGGAAAACATGTGTTCTGAATTAGGAAGTGATGGAAAGTAAAAATAATGCCTATAAATTTCTGAATTTGTGGATGAAATATATATCCTATCATGTGCATTAACTGAAGAAATTGTAATGTACCAGTGTTGAATAAAAATGAATGACAAAATACACATCATGTCCCATAGAAATCTACTTGCATTGATGTTAAACTGGGTCAGTTACTGCAGAAATATTAGGATTTGTTTGCACCATTTACTGAAGTTAGTTTTCAGAACTAGGAATCAAATATGTAGTTCAGGGGGATGAATATTTCTCAGAATAATCTTGTGAAATGTTTATTATTAATCCACATACATGAATATGAATGAATTTATAGAGTGTATAATAAGACACATATATTTCATATTTTGAAAAATCTGGAGAGTGTGTGTGTATATATATAAACACACACACACACACAAACAGACATTAAAAAGTAGCAATATATGAGAAATTGAAATTCACCATTAAATATATGTCATCCACAGATGCAAATAAATTCGTTTTACTGAACATGGATTCATGTATAATGTTGTTGTACTAGGAAGCTCAACAATAGTTTGAATTTTCAGTTCCAACAACGTTTAGGAGGAGTGATCTCTTCTCACAATTTGTATCTGCCAAGTCAGCCACCTCACAAGAATGTACGTGTGGTACCAGGTAGGATTCTATATGTGCATATAAAAATACATGTGCTGAATAGGCTACAGAGAAAGGGAGACAGGAATTCACATATTCGTTAATGTTAAAAACACATGGAAAACCATTTCAACAAAAAATTGACTAGATTTATAACTCTTACCCTATATAATGCAAAAGGCAATTCCAATGATACACCATTCCTCCTCTGAACTGCTTGTATTTCTATTCTGTTTCGGTTAATTTTCTCCATCATATTATGATTAGTATTCAGAGTCTAGTTGGGCATTTGTTAGTGTCAGGGATTCAGTATTTCGAATGGAAATTTGAAAAATGATTCCAATGTTTATGCAAATATGTGCTACAAAAATATCTTCCCATTCTCATCCAGAATAATACCTAGACATTACCTTGGCCCCAAGTAAGACACAATTAGAGGAGAAGAGTTAGAAAATCTGTGAATACTTATCTGGAATCAAATATGCTCAGGAGTTCACAAACTTGGGGGTGGTAGAGGAGGTTCCAAAAGTAAGGGACAGGGTAAACACTCCACAAACATGGAGCTCTGTTGGACTAAAGACTTCTTGAGGAACTGCCTCTGAGGTTGAGAACTTGAAATATATGTTGTAGTAAGAAGATTTAGCTTCCATTGTAGTGAGACCATCAAATCTGGGTATGCTTCTATGTGACCTGGAATACATGATTTATTTTCCAATAAACATGAGGAACCAGTCTTTAATTTTCTCTTTGTAGGTAAACTGTGGCCACTGGGGGCTAATTGTCTACCCTTGTGGACTCTGAAACCATTTGGTCATCCTCCACTTTTGCTGGTGTTTCTTGCTGCTGCACTGAGTTTGTTATTTGCTTCATGAAATACAAGGAATTCAACTGGGACACAGTGCTGGAGAGAGTTCTGTCACCTGTGGTGCTTCAGGGTCTACAAGAGAATGCGCCAACCAGGCTTCTATCCCACATAGCTTGCCTCCTTGACCATAGCAACATGATTCTGAACATTGGCCTGAAACCTCTCCATGTAACAAGATTCCTTTATATAGAAGCATCTGCTGGCTGCACCATGTCAGTCACAAGCCAATTGGAAGCCAATGGCAGATCCACATGGCACCACCACAGATTTTTTTTATAAAACAACTGCCCATCACTGCACTAGGTCCACTACTCAGCAGGGTCCAACTTCCTGGAATCTCTGTTCTACACCATTTTCATGAAAGTCAGTAAATCAAGTCACTGTCCTGCATGTTCAGGATCAGCAACAGGATATCCAAAGTTTCTCCAGTGCCATCTGGTCATGGGAATTTCAAAAATTTCATGGTATTTATCTAGCAGTTTTTCAAGGATGAAGTTGGCAGCATGTGGGTTTCAATTTATTCAGGTACCATTAAATGTTGTGGAAGTTCATTTCAAAGAAAGTTCTGGAGAACTCTCACAGGCAAGGTTTCTCAAAGATTGGCCAAAAGTCACATAAATCCAGGCCCATTGAGGTCTACTATGTAATGTAGATGTGTGTTTTGACTCTCAACTAAGCCTTCCAAGTCTTTAAGAATAAAATCATGTGATATCCAGCCTGAGATTCCCAGTGATCTCTGGAAAGCCACCCTGGGCCTAGATCTCAGTTTCCAAGGGTGACTCTCATGCTTGGCCTCCTAAAATCCCAGCACAATTTATGGCAATACTTTTCTAGGTTAAGTTCCTGTACTCAGCCTCTAAGGGGAATCACACCAGAGTTCAAACCCAGGTGGACTCAGTCATCCCTTCCAACTGCCAAAAAAATGACCACAATTAAAACCAAAACACTCCCACATGGCCCTCATCTTGTTCCATATAGACACTCATCAAATCTCTGGCTGGAAATTTCCATGAGGAATGCAGTCCAAGACAGTGTCCAAAATACACTACCTTGCCCCTCATTTACCTAAATTCTGAGTGACCTGGACAACCTTCCTGTGAACCAGGAGTGATCAAATAGGCCTGCCATTAATACTGATCCTCTTCTCAAATTTGAGACCTTCTGACTGTGGGGTTTAGATTTTTTATGTGAATTGGAGTCATGAGAAAACCCAAGCACCTATGGGCTAGCCTCTGCAGGGATTTGAAGAACTCATTTGACTTAAAGGATAACTATTCTCACTTGATTAATGTCAGAAACCTTACAGAGGAAGGCGAAAGACTTCATCCACAATGAGTGCTCTTTTTGCCATTTTGGTTTTGGATGCACACATGGGATCTTTCTTTAGATCCATCAGTTGCTGAGAATCTAAGCCACAGCCTAACACAGGGCCAAGATGCTGATTCAGACACATCCCTTTGCAAAGCAATTAAGCAAAGAGCCACAGCTGATGCCCATTCTTTTTTATTTGAAAAGGTTTTCTTAAGACTTCACAAAGCGTTGGCCTGAGTCAAAGACCTTCCTGACATTCAGGGCAACAGAACAATAGATAAGCAAAAGGCCCAAAGCAGTGTTTCCCCAATGAGACTTTACAGGTCACACTGGTATGTGAGTTTCCTGAGATGCTCGCCATTCACTTCAGCTGTTCAGTACATGACCATGTCTCAGAGCTTGGAGGTGGTACATATCTTGGATACAAAACCATGAGCCTATTATGAAGAGTGGCCATATTTCAGGAAGAAACAGGAACTTAGGAAGATCTTAGGTGTTGCCCATCAATATGGCAAGCCGCATTCCATTTACAAATTGGGCAGGATGAATGCTGGTAAGCTTTCTAATAGACAGGACACATCCATTGATGCATTCTCTTTTCTTATATCTACAACCACGGACACAGTTGGATACAGAGACACAGAATCACTCGCATTGTCAAACGACTTACTAGAAACAATTCACTCCTAACCTAACAAACCTCATTTCCTACTTATTCTCAGAACATGAGCCAAATCCAGAAACCCACACTCACACCCACAAAGGCACATCTTTCCCCCAAGTAGGTTGTGACTATTTGGAGTGTCCTCTGACTGTGGGCCATTCTAGGTTTTCCCGAAATGGCCTGTCCTGTCTCAGATCTTGTGTCCTTTGCCAACTCTCTGAAGTTGTCAGGAGCCAGCGGTGAGCCACTACCTGCTTTCTCAGGAAAGGCACCTCTTCAGAGCTTTCCTGCCATTTGGCCATCCTAACATCAGTAGGTACCAAGAAACTGACTCTGTCCTTGGGAAATCCAAAAAGTGAAACCACTGGGACTGGGACTGGGACTGGCACTGTTTGACTGGCTTCCTGGATCGCAAGTTCACAGAGTTCCATAACCAAGAAAGTGAGGTGAGGTCACTTCCGTCAGGGACTGAATTAGTTCACTGCCTTGGCAACCACTTTGTCCTAAGAGTTGCTTCCAAGCTTCCCATGAGATGGAGGCTGCCCCTGATTCCTGTGACACTTTCACAAGTTTCAATGGTATATCAACCATAGGCACCCGGGAACAGCTCTCCACACTGGTCTCATTTGGTCCATCTTCTCTACATTAAGAATAGAGAGGCTGATTCAGACACAACCCTTCACCCTGTCCAGGTTGTTTTCCATGGAAGACGACTTTTGCTCTCTCAGGTCCTTCAGAGGTGCCTACTTCTTCTACAGGGATTTTATCCGCATGGACCTTTGAGGTTCTCAGCAGGTGGAAGATCCACTACATTCCTGTATTGTAAGACCAACTCTGTCCCTGCTCTTATGTAAAGTTAGATTGAGGTAACAGTGTATGGTTAGGGTTAATAACATGTTTGATTTGGGTTAGGAATCATTCTGCTGAATGAATAATGGTATTGGGAACCTGCAATATGTATAAAAATATATAGGTGAAGTATTTGTATGAAAACAGAAATCTAAGCAACATTTGAAGCCCAGAAGGGCACTGGGCCCTTGATTGGCATACTTAGCTTTGAATAAATCGATATACAATGGCATAGGACCTTGTACCTTGGATAATAGAATGTAGAAGAGAACATCCAGTCAAAAAGGATAGTTGGTAGTGAAAGGTTAATAAAATAGGTACTTGTCACTTCCTGTTTTTCCTTATGCTTAACAAAACACTGTTGAAATCTTGAGAACTGTTTGCTAATCTTGTTCCCAGAATGTGCTGTCCCCAACTGCCAAAGTGTAGAATGTACTCCCTCACCTGGTTGCACGCAAACCGACCACTCGCCCTGTCCATTCAGTAAACTTCCCTCCCTGCCCTCTCCAAGGAAAGTATATATGTTCTGCTTAAACTGTTCTCAGGGCTCTCTGCTCTATTCAAGTGAGCTCCGAGCCCCAGCATGCTGCACCCCAAATAAACCCTTTGCTGTTGGATAAGACAGTCTCTTGGTGGTCTCTTCCTTCGATGCTCGCCTGACCTTTACATATGGAGATTCCACCGAGTTCTGGCAGCGGTGGACAAGAGACCCTAACGGGCTCCTCTCGGGTTAAGTAAGGCGCCAATTTCTGGTTTCAGTGTTAAGGTTAGGGCTTGGCAAAATGGCTGTCGATGAAGAGCGTGAGCTCTCTCCGATGGTGGCTGACAGACGTGTCACAGAGCCACAGTCCATGTCGCATGGGGGATGCCCCAAAGGACTCGGGAAATCGAAGAACAATAGTCTCCTCGACTCAGTGATATTTTGTATCGGATTTGGTATTGCCAGCCCATTGGGTTTTGCTGGCTACTCAGTCCTGGTCTCAGTTTTGGATGTCCATTGAATGTCTTTATTGTCTTGTCTTGTCTGTGTCGTGTGTCCTTGCATTCACTCCTTGTGTATCTTTCATTATGGGACACAGCACTTCAATGCCTCTGTCCCTGACCCTTGATCACTGGACCAAATTTTGCTTAAGGGCTCAGAATCTTTCTTTTTCAGTAAAACGCTGGACCTGCCAAACACTCTGTGCCACAGAATGGCCCACCTTTGGACTCGGTTGGCCTCTAGAAGGATGTTTCTACTTCCTACTAATTTAATAAGTCAGAGATATTGTGTTTCACCTGGGCACACATAGCCATCTGGATGAACAGCCATATATCTTAACTTGTAAGGACCTCTGCAAATCTCCTCCTCCATGGTTGAAGCATTTCCTTGCCCCTGGCCCTGCTCCTACTCCTTACCCCATGATCTCTCAAACCCTCTGCTCCTCCTCCTCCTCCACCCTCTGTTCTCCCTGAGTCACAAGATTTGACTCTACTGGACTCTCCTCCCCCTCCTTATTCCCTGCCCTCGTCCCCCAACCACCAACACTCTCTAAGTGATTCCCCTGCAGCTGACTCAGCCTCTCCTCCATTGGAGGAAGCTAAGCTGGCCCAGCACCCTCCAGATAACTCCCCCATGGCACACACAGCCCCTACTCCCAAGGAGGAAGCTGGCCTGGCTAAGGGAACTCGCTGGCGGAGAATGATTGAAAACCCTGAAACTCCTGAGATGATCCCCCTATTTCCCTATGGGCCAATGATTGACGAAGGCCATGGGGGGAAAATGCAAGCCTACCAATATTGGCCTTTCTCCTCTTCAGATCTATATAACTGGAAAAATAACAATCCCCGTTTTTCCGAGGATTCTACCTGGCTCACATGTCTAGTTGAGTCATTGATGTTTTCACACCCGCCCACTTGGGATGACTTTCAACAATGACTACGGACTATCTTTATGACCGAGGAACAAAAGAGAATCCTCCTGGAAGCTAGAAAAAAAATCCTAAGTCCAGATGGGAGACCGACACATCTTTCCAACATAATGAAAGCCGGCTTTCCCTTGAACCAACCCAACTGGGACCCAAACAGTTTGAAGGTAGAAAGCATCTGTCCACTTTTCGCCGGGTTGTAATAGTGGGCATTCGAGCGGCCGGTAGGTGACCAAATAATTTGGCCAAGGTAAGGAGATTATTCAAGGGCCTGATGAATCTCCCTCTATGTTTCTAGAGAGAATTACAGAGGCATATAGGAGATATACTCTTTTCGATCCTCATGCAGAGGGTCAAAAGGCATCTGTCACAATGGCCTTTATTGGGCATGCTGCCCTGAATATGTAAAGAAAGTTACAATGCTTAGAAGGATTACAAAATATGACTTTGAGAGATTTAGTCAGAGAAGCTGAGAAAGTATACTATAAGAGAGAAACTGAGGAAAAGAAGGGATCAAAGGGAGGATAAAAGAAACAAAAGACAGACTAAGGAGTTGACTAAGGTCCCGGTCACAACAAAAAAAGGGCCAGAAACTAAGAAACAGGGAGACAGGAAGGGATACCTGGTCCTACGCCAGAGGCCACCCCTGACCTCAGATCAATGTGCCTACTGTAAAGAAAGAGGACACTGGGTTCAAGAGTGCCCTAAAAAGAGACAGCTACGCCAGGCAGCCATTCTGACTCTTGAGGATGACTATGAAAGTCGGGGCTCAGATCCCCTCCCTGAGCTCAACGTAACTTTTGAAGTGGATGGGACCCCAGTAAACTTAGAAGTGGATACAGGGGCAATAAACTCAGCCCTTAAGGCCCCATTAGGCCCTCTACCAAATAAAAGGTCTCTAGTTCAAGGGGCTAATGGCAGTAAATATTGGGCTTGGACAACTAAGAGGACCATGGGCCTGGGGAAAGGAAAAATCCATCACTCCTTTTTAGTAAACCCAGAATGCCTGGCCCCATTGATGGGCAGAGATCTGCTCACCAAGCTTTGGGCCAAAATAACTTTTAACCCTGAGGCCCCCAAGTGGAATTTCTAAATCCTTCAGTAAAAACTCCCATAGTCCCGGCTCTAACTATGTCAGTAGAAAATGCACATCAACTCACTCACCTTGGTTCAAAGAAACTGCAGGTATTTCTGAAGTATCAAGAACAGAGTTTTCCCCTAACAGACTCACAGCAAAAAGAAATAACTGGATGGGTAAAAAAAAACCCTGTTGGGTCCATCAATTGGTTAATGCTTACCCTTCCAAGCTTCCTGCAGGAAAGCACCTATGAGAAACCAGACCAAGACAATTCTGGGAAGTGGACTTTACTGTAATTAAGCCAGCAAGGTATGGACATAAATATCTCCAAGTCTTTGTAGATACATTTTCAGGATGGATTGAAGCCCTCCCCACAAAAAGAAAAAGAAGAAAAGAAACAGTGCAAATGGTGGTCAAGAAGATAGTGGAAGTTACTTTTCCAAGATACGTCCTGCCTAACGTAATAGGGTCTGATAATGCACAGGCGTTCATGGCCCAGGTAATTCAGGGGTTAGCCAGGAACCTGGGGATTAATTGAAAGTTATATTGTGCTTATAGACCCCAGAGTTCAGGACAGGGAGGAAGAATGAATAGAACCATTAAAGAGACCTTAACAAAATTCAGCTTAGAGACCAGCATAAAAGATTGGACTATGCTCCTGCCTAATGCAATGTTTCATGCAAGAAATACTCCCTCTGTTTCTTGAGTAACCTCACCCCCTGTGAAATTCTCTATGATGCCCCTCCTCTAGTAAGGGACCTAACCCCAACTCAAAGACCTAACGATCCCTTCAACACCCCCTTGCTTCAGAGACTTAAAGCTCTTGAAAGAACTCAGCGATACCTGTGAAAACAGCTGGCCACTGCCTACCAAACTGGGGACGAGGGGACTCCACATTGATATCAATTAAGAGACTTCATCTATGTAAGACAACATCAGGTTTCATCCCTGGAACCCCGCAGGAAAGGACGATTCCAGGTGCTACTTATAACACCTACAGTGGTAAAGGTAGACGGAAACACTTCCTGAATCCATGCCTCTCATCTCAAGACTGCGCCCTGCCCAGACTCTGGCTGGAAACTGTAAAAGACTGGTAACACTTTCAAATTGCGTATTCGCCGTGTGGATAAGGCTATTGACTGACCCCTTGGCCATAAATAGTTCTAACACTCATCAGCCCGTTCAGCAGCGATGGCTGATCACAAATCCTACTGGAAAAGAAGTATAATCTATCTTGCATACAGCCCCATTAGGGACCTGGTGGCCATCCCTCCACCCAGACATTTGTCAGCTGGCTATAAGTCTTTCCTTTTGGGATATCCCTGGTGAAGAGGATCCGACTAAAATACCACTAAATCCCTTCCGTACCATAGGTAATGGAAACAAACATTATGGATGTAGGGACACACGAGCAAGATGCAGGTTGGCTAGCCTAGATTACTATGTTTGTCTGGCAGACTATCAAGGCCACAAACAGTCATGGCTGTGTGGTGGAAAAGCCGAGTTCTTCTGTAAATCATGGGGATGTGAGCATACAGGGGCTGCCTGATGGAACCCAAACTCCTCATTAAATTCAGTACACAGAATTGGCCATATTACCAATTAGATAACCAAAACCGATGGCCCCCAGAGGGGTCTCAAGATCCTCAAATTCTGCGTGATCTTTTTTTTTTTTAAGAGAGAGGTGAGAGAGAAAGAGAGAGACAGAGAGAATTTTTAATTTTGTTTTTGGTGGACACGACAACGTTGTTTGTATTTGGTGCTGAGGATCGAACCCAGGCTGCACGCATGCCAGGTGAGCGCGCTAACACTTGAGCCACATCCCCAGCCCTGCGTGACCATTTTAACTTCTGCAAGTGCTCAAAAGAGTGAAAGGAGATTCCCCTATGGGCAGGCCTTTTCCATCCTTCGCTCACATCCTGAACTATGCTTATCCAATAGATCCTCACCTTCAGCCTTCTGCTCCAGAGTCTCTGCTGTCACTCCCACCTCAGAAACCTGATTTCTCCCCTCCAATTATTAGATCAAAAAACCAAACCTCCGCCTTTTCTGAGACCATTGCCCCCTTGCTGAGGTAGCAGGTACTGAGGTACCCCTCCACCCACTCACTTCTCTCTTCTCCTGTCAGTGCCCACACTGGGTCACACAAAGTCCTCTTAGCAGCTAATACAAAGCTCAAACCAGCTGAGGAGAGCCCTCAGATTCCTATCCAAGATGTATTGAAAATGGCCTTTAAAGTTGCTTTGCCATCACTGAAAACAGTTTACTGAGAATTTAAAGTCCCTCACATGCGTTTTGGGATACTCACTCTTGTCTTCCCCTCTGCAGTACCTGTTCTACTGCTCAAGTTTTTGTTGCTAGGAAAATCCCAAACCCCTTTCTCATTTTTCTTTTACATCTCTCATTCCTTATTCTCAGATCCTCGGAGCTGCTGTCAGCCCCATCTTCCCTGTCTTCCCCTTAAATACCAGGCCCACAGAAAAATCTTAACTGACTTTCTTCAGAAGTCTTCACCATGGCTGACTTTAGGACTTTCAGCAAAAGAGTCCTTATAAAAGAGTTCATGTAGATAAACTTCCTCTTTTAGTGTGGCCTTGTTCTACTTGGCCACTGGCTAGAAATATCAGCACTCTTAAGGTAGACACCCCCTTACTTGTTTTCCACAAAATATGTGAACAAGGCCTCTGGCCATGAGCTGGGGCTTTACAGAGATGGCTACATTTCTAAGATAAAGAAGTCACCAACTGGGCTCCGTAGTAACAGCTGGCAGGGAGGAAAAATAAGAAAGGTAAGAAAAAGCTCTCCTTCTCCCAGGTGTCCTTGAAAAGTTAACTTGCCCAGAACAGAGGAAAAAACAGAAACAAAAACTGCTTTTTTGAACTTCTGCAGACTGTGAACTTCTGAGCCCCTTCCCTTACATGTTGAGTACAAAATTCTGAAACTACCTAAACTTGAGTTTCAGGGGATTAATTGATTACAACAGACGCAATGCCTTCTGAATCTGGTTGCAACAAAATAGGACGGTTTCCTTGTCTTCGGTGCTATCTTAGGTGCCTTGCCTTGTCCGTCCCTACAACAGCATATTTCTATATAATTAAACATTGTTTATGTTTTAAAGAAATGGTCAACAGATGTGATTAATTGTGTAATGGTGCAGATGTTTCCCAGAGTGCTATATCATGATGCAGGTTCATTTGAAGATCAAATAGGGGGGCATACAACCCGTTTCCATTGGGTACATATATCCCTCACTTTATCCAACCTATTAGGAATAGGAGTTGCTGCAGGGGTGGGCACAGGAACCACTTCCCTGGTCCATGGGACACAAAAAATGACCCAATTAGAAGCAGCAATAGACCAAAACTAAGATATTAGATACCTCCCTCAGAGCTTTGCATGAATATTTAACCTCTCTCTCTCTGAAGTTGTTTTACAGAACAGGCAAGTGACACAAAACAAACACACACAGAAAAAATAATAGCAATATATATGTCAATCAAAATTCATCATAAAATATATATCATAAAGAGATCCAAAAATATTCATTTTACTGAACATGAATTTATGTATAATGTTGTTCAACTAGGAAGCTCAACCATAGGTTGAATATTCAGTTCCAACACGGTTTTGTAGGAGTGATCTCTTCTCACAATTTGTATCTGCCAAGTCATCCACCTCACAAGAATGTATGTGTGGTACCAGGTAGGATTCTATATATGCACATAAAAATACATGTGCTGAAAAGGCTACAGAGAAAGGGAGACAGGGATTCACATATTTGTTCACATTAAAAACACATGGAGAACTATTTCAACAAAAAATTGACAAGATTTAACTCCTACTCTGTATCATGCAGAAGTCAAGTCTAAATATACACCATGCCTCCTCTGAACTGCTTGTATTTCTATTCTGTTTGGGTTATTTTTCTCCACCCTATTAGGATTAGTAGTCAGAGTCTGGTAGGGTATGTGTTAGTGTCAGGGATACAGTATTTCGAATGGAAAATAGGAAATTGAACCCAATGTGTATGCAAATATATGCTACACAAAAATCTTCCCACTCTCATTCAGAACAATGCTTTAACATTACCTTTGCCTCATGTAAGACACAATTAGAAGAGAAGAGTTAAAAAATCTGTGAATACCTATCTGGAGTGGAAAATGCTCGAGATTTCACATCTTTGGTGGAAGTAGAGGAGTTTCCAAAGGTAAGGGACAGGGTAAACACTCCACATATATGGAGCTCTGCTTGCCTAAAGACTTTTTGAGAATCTGCCTTTGAGGTTGGGCACTTGAAATATAGGTTGTTGTAAGGAGCTTTAGCTTCTTTTGTAGTGAGACCATCAAAGCTGGGTCTCCATCTCTTTGACCTGAAAGACATGGTTTCTTATTTTCCAATTAACATGAGGCAGCAGGCCTGAATCCTCTCTTTGTAGGTAAACTGTGACCACTGGTGACTAATTGTCTCCCCGTGTGGACTGTAAAGCCACATGGTCCTCCTCCACTTTTTGTGGTGTTTTTCTTGCTGCACTGGGAGTTTGGTATTTGGTTCATGAAATACAAGGAACCCAACTGGGACACAGTGCTGGAGGGAGTTCTGTCACGTGTGGTGGGTCAGGGTCTGCAGGAGAATACACCAACCAGGCTTCTATTCCTCATAGCTTGCCCCATTGCCCCCTTTTCCAAATCAAACTGATTCTGAACATTTTCCTGAAACCTCTCCATATAACAAGATGCCTTTACATATAATGATCTGCTGACTGCACCATGTCAGTAACAAGCCGTTTGGAATCCAATGGTAGATCCTCATGGCCCTACCACTGAAGTTTTATCACACGCCTGCCCACCACTGCTCTAGGCCCACTACTCAGCAGACTCCAACGTACTGGCATATCTGTTCTACACCATTTTCATGAAACCCAGTCAATCAAGGCACTCTCTCGTACACTCATGATCTGCAACAGGATATTCAAAAGTTCTCCAGTGACACCTGGTCATGGGAATTTCAATAATTACATGGTATTTATCTAGCCATTTTTTAAGGATGAAGTTGGAGGCACTGTGGGTTTCAATTCATTCAAGAACCATTAAATGTTGAGGAAGCTCATTTCAATGAAAGCTCTGGAGAACACTCACAGGCAAGGCTTCCCAAAGAGTGGCCAAAAGGTCACATGAGGCCAGCTCAATTGAGGTCTACAAGGTGAGGTCCATGTGTGTTTTGACTCTCAACTATGGCTGCCAAGTTTTTCACAATAAAATCATATGATATACTCCCTGAGATTCCCAGTGCTCTGTGGAAAGCCACCGTGGGCCTAGATCTCAGTTTCCATGGGTGACTCTCATGTGTGGCCTCCTAAAATCCCAACACAATTCATGGCAATACTTCTCTGAGGTCAGTTCCAGAACTCAGTCTCTAAGGGGAATCACACCAGAGTTCAAGCCCATGTGGACCCAGACATTTCTTCCAAATGCCACACAAATTACCACAATTAAAACCAAAACACTCCCACATGGCCCTAATCTTCTTCCATATAGTCACTCATCGTAACCTCTGGCTGGAGGTTTCCATGAGGGGCTCAGCCAAAGACAGTGTCCAAAATAGGCTCCCTTGCCCCTCATTTGCCTAAAGTCAAGGTGGCCTGGACACCCTTTGTGTGAACCAAGTGATCAAATATGCTTCCCGTTAATACTGCTCTGTTTCTCTAATTTGAGGCCTACCGATTTTTAGGTATAGATTCTTTATGTGAATTGAAGTCATGCGAAAACCCAAGCACATCTGCAGGGCTTTGAAGAACTCATTTGACCCAAAGAATACCTATTCTCACTTGATGGAGGTCAGGAACCGAATAGAGGAAGGCAAGAGACTTCATCCACAATGACTGATCTTTTGGCAATTATGGATTTGGATGCACACATGGGATCATTCTTTAGAACCATCAGGTGCTGAGAATCAAAGTCACGGCCACATACAAGGCCAAGAGGCTAATTCAGACACATCGGTTTCCAAAGCAATTAAGCAAGGAGCCACAGGTGATGCCCATTCATTTCCATTTGAAAACTGTTTTCTTCAGGCTTCACAAAGGGGTGGACTGAGGCAAAGACCTTCCTGACATTCAGGGCAACAGAACAATAGGTAAGCAAATGGCCCAAAGCAGGGAATATCCACTGAGACTTTCCTGGTCACACTGATATCTGAGTTTTCTGAGATGCTGGCAATTCACTTCAGCTATCCTGTACATGGCCATGTCACAGACCTTGGAGTTGGTACATATCTTGGATACAAAACATGAGTCCATTCTGGAGAGTGGCCAGAATTCAGGAAGAAGACAGGGTCTTAGGAATGTAGTAGGTATTGCCCATCCATAAGGCAAGCCACACTCCATTCATAAATTGGGCAGGATGAATACTGTGAAGCTTATTACTAGACAGGACACATCTATTGTTGCATTCTCTTTTCTCATGTCTACAACCACGGACACAGTGGGATACACAGACATAGAAACACTCATCTTGTCAAACGACTTACTAGAAACAGTTCACTCCAAACGAAACAAACCGCCTTTCCAACCTATTCTCAGAATATGAGACAAAACCACAAACCCACACTCTCATAGGCACCTCTTTCCCTCAAGTAGGTCTGTTACACTCCGGAGTTAACTCTGAGTGGTGGGCAATACTAAGTTCCCCTGAAATTGCCTGTCCTCGTTCAGATCTGGTTTCCTTGGCCAACTCTGTGAAGTTGTCAGGAAAAAGTGGTGAGCCACTTCCTGCTTTCTCAGGAAAAGTCCCTCTTCAGAGCTCTCCTGGCATTTGGCCATACTGACATCAGTAGGTACCGAGAAAGACTGACACTGTCATTTGAAAATCCAAGCAAGTGAGCCCACTGGGACTAGGTCTTGGATTGCCTCTCAGTGTCTGGATTCTTGGATAGCAAGTTCAGAAAATTCCATCACCAAAAAAAATGAGGTATGTCACTTTCTTTGGAACTAAATGAGGCCACTGTGTTGGCAACCCCTTTGTCCTAACAGTTGCTTCCAAGGGTTCCATGAGATGGAGGCTACCCCTACTTCCTGTGACACTTTCACAAGTTAGAATGGTATATCATCCATAGGTACCCAGGAACAGATCTCCACCCAGGCCTGGGTTGGTCCATCTTCTCTACAATAAGAAGAGAGAGGCTGATTCAGACACATCCCTTCATCCTGACCAGGTTGTATGCCATGGAAGATGAGTTTTACTCTCTCAGGTCCTTCATACCTGCCTACAACTTTTCTGGGTATCATTTGTGTATGGACCTTTGAGTTTCTCAGCAGGTGGAAGGTCCCCTACTTTCCTGTATTGTAAGAACAACTCCATCCCTGCTCTTCTGTAAAATGAGATTGAGGGAACAGTGTATGTTTAGGGTTAATAACAGGTTCGATCTGAGTTAGGAATCATTCTGTGCAATGAATAATGGTATTGGCAACCTGTGAGATTTACAAGAATATAGAGGTGAAATATAAGTATGAAAATAGAAATCTTGGTGTGATTTGAAGCCTAGAAGGGCATTGGGCCCTTGATTGGGATACTTAGCTTTGAATTATGTTCTCTAAAAATATCTCAGATAATTCAATATACAATGGCATAGGACCTTGTACCTTGGATGATTGAATGTAGTAGAGAACATCCAGTCAAGAAGGGATAGTTGGGAGGATAAGAAAGATCGTCAGTAGGTTTAGGAAGAAGAGTGAGTATAGGATTTAGACCAAAAGTTCTTTAGCAATATGGTTTCGGTTAGAGAGTGAATGTAAATGTCAGCAAATATACAGAGTCAGTCACTATGATGAACTGGGAAAATATGTAGAAAAGCAGAAATCAATAGAGACATTACGAAATCAGGCAAAGTATAAAGTGAGTGATAGGATTAGACATTTTCAATAGGGTTGAGTTTGAATATAAAATCTTAGGAAGAAACAAATATGTTGTCACCAATAGGATTGACATTTGAGAGCATTAGGCAACCTGGACATGAATGTTTTTAGTAATCCATGTTCACTTTCCATTTAGGCTTTGGTACAATCATAAGTGTGACCTTTACATTTTTTGTCCAGAACATTACTGTGATAAAATGTATATGTAGATCAGGTGACATAAGTATTTCTTCCACCATTTCTGGGAGCAATATTCTGAAGACGTAAAATAAGTATTGGGCGTACAAAGAGGTGTACACTGTGTCTATGAATACAAAGATAAAGCATGAATAGACCATACTGTGAATAAATAATATAACTTGTTCCAACTTTAAATAATGGATTGAACTGATATCTGAAAAATTACAGGAAATCTTATATTGATATACAATCATTCATTCAAACATGTTATACATATAATGGTAATATTAGTGTTTTGGTTTATCACGAAGGGTGTGGGTTTTGCTTCACCAGTGATTATGGAAATCAAAAATAACTTGTTTGGAAAGAAGCCTCATGAAAAGACGAGTCCAGAAACCCTGACAATACATGTGTTCTGAAACAGGAAGTGATTAAAGTTGAAACAAATGCCTGTAAATTTGTGAACTTGTGGATAAAACATATATCCTATTATGTGCAAAAACTGAAGAAATAATAATGTACCAGTGTTGAATACAAATGAACCTCAAAATACATATCATGTACCATAGTAATCTACTTGCATTGGTGTTAGACTGGGTCATTTACTGTAGAATGAGTAGAATTTGTAGGCACCATTCACTGAAGTTTGTTTTCAGTACTAGGAAACAAATATGTATTTCAGGTGGATGAATATTTCTGAAAATAATCTTGTGAAAAGTTGATTATAAATCCACATACATGAACATGAATGAATTTAGAGAGTCTATATAAGACACATATATTTCATATTTTGAAAAATCTGGAGAGTGTGTGTATATGTATACACACACACACACACACAAAACACACAAAGACATTAAAAAGTAGCAATACATATGAAAATCGAAATTCATCATTAAATATATATTTTCCACAGATGCAAAAATATTTTTTTACTGAACATGAGTTTATGTATAATGTTGTTCTACTAGGAAGCTCCCCTATAGTTTGAATCTTCAGTTCTAACAGCGTTTAAGAGGAGTGATCTCTTCTCACAATTTGTATCTGCCAAGTCAGCCAACTCACAAAAATGTACGTGGGATACCTGGTAGGATTCTATATGTGCATATAAATATACATGTGTGAATAGGCTACAGAGAAAGGAAAACAGGAATTCACATATTTGTTATCTTTAAAAACACATGGAGAAATATTTCAATTAAAAATTGACTAGATTTATAACTCCTACCTTATATAAAGCAAAAGGCAAGTCCAACTATTCAACATGCCTCCTCTGAATTGCGTGAATTTCTATTCTGTTGGGTTATTTTTCTCCATTATATTAGAATGAGTTGTCTGAGTCTACTAGGTATGGGTTAGTGTCAGGAATTCAGTATTTCGAATGTAAAATTGGAAAATGAATCCAATGAGTATGCAAATATGTGCAGCAAAAATATCCTCCCACTCTCATCCAGAACAATGCCTTGACATTACCTTCGCCCCAAGTAAGACACAATTAGAGGAGAAGAGTTAGAGAATCAGTGAATACATATCTGGAATGGAAAATGCTCAGAAGTTCATAACCATGGAGGTTGTAGAGGAGTTTCCAAAAGTAAGGGACAGGGTAAACACAACACAAACAGGGAGCTTGAGAGCCTAAAATCTTTTTGAGAATTTGCCTCTGAGTTTGGGCACTTGAAATATATGGTGTTCTCAGGAGATTTGGCTTCCTTTTTAGTGGGAACATCAAAGCTGGTTCTACATCAATGTGACCTGAAGGACATGGTTTCTATTTCCCAATGAACATGAGGCAGCAATGCTTAATCTTCTCTTTGTAGGTAAACTGTGATCACTGGGGACTAAGTGTCTCCCCATGTGGATGGTGAAGCCATTTGGTCCTCCTCCACTTTTTGTGGTGTTTTTGCTGCTGCACTGGGAGTTTGGTATTTGCTTCACAAAATAAAAAGAGCTCAACTGGGACATATTGCTGGAGGGAGTTCTGCCACGTGTGGTGAGTCAGGGTCTGCAGGAGAATGCACCAACCAGACTTCTATTCCTCATAGCTTGCCCCATTGCCCCTTTGTCCATATCAACCTGATTCAGAACATTACCCTGAAACCTCGAACATAACAAGATGCCTTTACATATAAGAAACTGCTGGCTGCACCATGTCAGTCACAAGCCATTTGGAAGCCAATGGTAGATCCTCATGGCCCTACCACTGATGTTTTATTACACACCTACCCACCACTGCTCTAGGCCCACTACTCAGCAGGCTCAAACTTACTGGCATCTCTGTTCTACACCATTTTCATGAAACCCAGTCAATCAAGGCACTGTCTGGTATACTCATGATCAGCAACAGGACATCCAAATTTTCTCCAGTGACACCTGGCCATGGGAACTTGAAAAAATTAATGGTATTCATCAAGCCATTTTTCAAGGATGAAGTTGGAGAAACTGTGGGTTTCAATTCATTCAGGGACCATTAAATGTTGAAGAACCTCATTTCAATGAAAGCTCTGGAGAACACTCACAGGCAAGGTTTCCCAAAGAGTGACCAAAAGGTCACATGAAGCCAGGCCCATTGAGGTCTACAATGTGAGGTCCATGTGTGTTTTGACTCTCAACTATGGCTGCCAAGTTTTTCACAATAAAATCATGTGATATCCTGGCTGAGATTTCCAGTGCTCGGTGGAAAGCCACCCTGGGCCTAGATCTCACTTTGCAAGGGCGACTCTCATGCATGGCCTCCTAAAATCCCAACACAATTCATGGCAATACTTCTCTGAGGTCAGTTCCAGGACTCAGTCTCTAAGGGGAATCACACCAGACTTCAAGCCCATGTGGACCCAGACATTTATTTCACCACACAACTTACCACAATTAAAAGCAAAACACTCCCACATGGCCCTCATCATCTTCCATATCATCACTCATCGTAACCTCTGGCTGGAGGTATCCATGAGAGGCGCAGCCATAGATAGTGTCCTAAAGAAGCTTCTTTGCCCCTCATTTGCCTAAAGTCAGGGTGGCCTGGGCATTCTTAATGTGAACCAGGAGTGATCAAATAAACCTGCCACTAATACTGCTCTGTTTCTCAAATTTGAGTTCTACTGACTTTCAGGTATATATTATTTATGTGAAATAGAGTCATGAGAAAACCCAAGCACCTCTTCAGAGATTTCAAGAACTCATTTGACCCAAAGGATCCCTATTCTCGCTTGACGGAGGTCAGGAACCTAACAGAGGAAGGTGAGAGACTTCATCCACAATGACTGATATTTTGGCCACTATGGTTTTGGATGCACACATGCGATCATTCTCTGGATTATCAGGTGCTGAGAATCAAAGTTAAAGCCACATACAAGGCCAAGAGGCTAATTGAGACACATCCCTTTCCAAAGCAATTAAGCAAAGAGCCACAGGTGATGCCCATTCATTACCATTTGAAAACTGTTTTCTTCAGGATTTACAAAGG
The DNA here is from genome assembly GCF_048772815.1 of Callospermophilus lateralis. Classification (NCBI taxonomy): domain Eukaryota; kingdom Metazoa; phylum Chordata; class Mammalia; order Rodentia; family Sciuridae; genus Callospermophilus; species Callospermophilus lateralis. Next base: position 5,823,658 of record NC_135316.1, on the reverse strand, counting down.
GGTGTCCTGAGGCAAAGACCATCCTGACATTCAGTGCAGCAGAACAATAGGTAAGCAAAAGGCCCAAAGCAGGGTTTCTCCACTGAGACTTTCCTGGTCACACTGATATCTGAGTTTTTTGAGATGATCTCCATTATCTTCAGCTATCCAGTACATGGCCATGTCACAGAGCTTTCAGGTGGTACATATCTTGGACACAAATTCATGAGCCTATTCTAGAGAGGGGCCAGAATTCAGGTAGAAAAAAGGGGATGAAGAAGATATCAGGTGTTTCCCATTAATAAGACAAGGTGCAGTCCATTCATAAATTGGGCAGGATGAATTATGGTAAGATTTATACTAGACAGGACACATCCATTAATGCATTCTCTTTTCTAATGTCTACAACAATGGACACAGTGGGATACACAGACATAGAAACACTTGCCTTGTCAAACGACTTACTAGAAACAGTCCACTTCAATCCAAACAAACCACCATTCCTACCTATTCTCAGAACATGAGACAAAACCACAAACCCACACCCACTCCCACAAAGGCACCTCCTTCCCTCAAGTAGGTCTGTGTCTATCTGGAGTGTCCTCTGACTGCTCAGCCATACGATATTCCTCCGAAATGGCCTGTCCTCTCTCAGATCTGGTTTCCTTGGCCAACTCTGTGAATTTGTCAGGAAAAAGTGGTGAGCCACTACCTGCTTTCTCAGAAAAGGTATCTCTTCAGTGCTCTCCTGGCATTTGGCCATCCTTACATCAGTAGGTACCAAGAAATACTGACTCTCTCCTTGGTAAATCCATACAAGTGAGCCAACTGCTACTGGGACTTGGACTGCCTCTGGGTGCCTGGCTTCTTGGATACCAAGTTCAGAGAGTTCCATCACCAAGGAAATGAGGTATGTCACTTTCCTTGGAACTAAATGAGGTCACTGCCTTGGCAACCCCTTTGTCCTAACACTTGCTTCCAAGGGTCCCATGAGATGGAGGCTGCCCCTACTTCCTGTGACACTAGTTAGAATGGTATATCAACCATAGGCACCCGGGAACAGCTCTCCACACAGGTCTGGTTTAGTCCATCTTCTCTAAAATAAGAAAAGAGAGGCTGATTCAGACACATACCTTCATCCTGACAAGGTTGTTTGCCATGGAATATGACTTTTGCTCTCACAGGTCTTTCATACCTCCCTACAACTTCTCCAGGTATCATTTCTGCATGGACCTTGGAGGTTTTCAGCAGGTGGAAGGTCCCCTACTTTCTGGTATTTTAAGAACAACTCTGTTCCTGCTCTTCTGTAAAATGAGATTGAGGGAACAGTGTAGGTTTAGGATTAATAACAGGTTAAATTTGGGTTAGTGATCATTCTGTGTGATGAATAATGGTATTGGAAACCTGTGATATTTACAAAAATATAGAGGTGAAATAAAAGTATGGAAACAGAAATCTAGGTATAATTTGAAGCCCATAAGGGCATTGGGCCCTTGATTGGGATACATAGCTTTGAATTATGTTCTGCAAACATGTCTCAGATAATTCGATATACAATGGCACATGACCTTGTACCTTAGTAGATTGAATGTAGAAGAAAACATCCAGTCAAAAGGGATAGTCGATAAGATTAGGAAGATAGTTGGTAAGTTTATGAAGAAGAGTGAGTATAGGATTTGGACCAAAAGTACTTTAGCAATAGGGTTTCGGTTAGATAGAGAATGAAAATGTCAGCACAGGTGAAGAGTCAGTCACAATGATAAACTGGGGAAAATATGTTGGAAAGCAGGTATCAATAGAGACATTATAAAATCAGGCAAAGTATAAAGTGAGTGATAGGATTAGACATTTTCAACAAGGTTGAGTTTGAATATATAATCATTGAAAGAAACAAATATGTTGTCACCAATAGGATTGACATTTGAGAGCATTAGGCAACCTGGACATGGATGTTTTTAGTTATCCATGTTCACTTTCCTTTTAGGCTTTGGTACAATCATAAGTGTGACCTTTACATTTTTTGTTCAGAATTTTACTGTGATTAAATGTATGTGTGGATGAGGTCACATTAGTATTTCTTCCACCATTCCTGGAAGCAATACTTTGAATACATATACATTAGTGTTAGGGGTACAAAGAGGTGTACCCTGTGTCTATGAATATAGAGATAATGCATGAATAGTCCATCCTGTGAATAAATAATATAACCGGTTCCACTTTAAATAATGGATTGAATTGATATCTGAAAATATATTAGATATCTTATATTGATATACAATCATTCATTCCAACCAGTTATACATATAATGGTAATATTAGGGTTATGGTATATCATGAAGTGTGTTTGAGTCTTGCTTCATAAGTGATTATGAAAAATGAAAGTATTGTGTTTGGAAAAGAGTCTAATGAAAAGACCAGTCAAGAAACATTGAAGAATACATGTGTTCTGAAGCAGAAAGTGATTGATCATGAAACAAATGCCTATAAGTTTTCTAACTTATGGATGAAATATATATCCTATGATGTGCATAAACTGAAGAAATAGTAATGTACCAGTGTTGAATAAAAATGAACGTCAAAATACACATCATGTCCCCTAGGAATCTACCTGCATTGATGTTAAACTGGGTCAGTAAGTGTAGAAATATTAGAGTTTGTATGCACCATTCACTAAAGTTAATTTTCAGTACTAGGAAACAAATATGTATTTCAGGTGGATGATTATTTCTGAGAATAATCTGGTGGAAAGTTTGTTATAAATCCACATATATGAATACGAATGAACTTAGGGAGTGTATAATAAGACACATATATTTCATATTTTGAAAAATCTGGAGAGTATATATATATATATATATATATATATATATATATATACACACACACATGAACATGCACAGACATTAAAAAGTAGCAATATAGGAGATCCAACATGGCTGCGGGAATGGAGAAATCAAGTCTCTGACCTCTTCAGCTACGCGGGCATAGGGAGTCATAAACTGTCTAAATGCTGTTTGCTCAGAATCACAAGGCAATGCTGACCTGACGTGGATCTTGGGCGAACAGTCTGGGCCCCTCAGAACAAACCCAGAGCCCAGATCGGCTGCATACAAGCTCAGATTTGCCTGCTCTCGTGACTCAGAACTAACCTTCCTGCTGAAATAACTGGTCAGTCCTTCTGAATGTACAGAGGTAAAAGCCAACTGAGCCTTCATAGGCAGTGGCCACAGGATTGAAATGGGGCTTGGGAGAGACATTCAGGACTCACCCGTTGCACTGGTCACCTGGCAAAAGGAACGAACGTTCACCATTTGCATGGGATACCACCATGGAAGAGAACTGACGTCATAGGCAGAGGAGATAACTTAATTGAAACCAGCACGACAGGTGTGTAATCCCCTATCCATCTCTCTCTACACAGCAGGGAAACCTTAAGGGCCCTTTCCAGCTCTCCCTTTAGGGACCCTCTCAGCTCTCCCATGAGCATGATAGCCAGACCGAGGGAATCAGGTGTGGCGCGGGATTCGCAGCGCAGAATTCCCGGCTACCGCTCCCACCAGTGCTGACAACTGAGGTCTCTAAGGGAGACAAACAGGGAGAGTGTGCCAGGCGTTCATGAAAACAGGGCTACCAGGAGCAGAGACCTGATGTGTAGCCAGTATTGTGGTGAGCATCACAGTTGATCGGAGCCTGGCTTGAGGAAACACAACAGAAGGCCCTAGGCAGTCAGGATTGGAGACCCGCCCAGTCTGGGAGGAAGAGCTGCTGCACAGTGATTGGTTCCCACCTATTGAGAGAAGAAGCTTGGCCCAGTGAGCACAGCTCCACCTACTGGAAGAGAAGTTAATTGGACTCTATGACTGCATGTATTATTATTATTATTATTATTATTATTATTATTATTATTATTATTTATTTTTTTTCTTTTTCTTTCATTTTCATTTTTTGTTGTTGTTCTTTAACTTATTTTAATGTTTTTATTTTTCTAATTTTATTATTATTATTATTTTATATTATAAATTTCATTTTTTAATTATCATTATTATTTTAAATAAATTTATTTCTTTCTTTATTTCTATTTTTTTCTTTTGTCTTTTAATTTCTTTTCAATTTTCTTATTCCCCCTCCCTTGAATTCTACCTGGCTATTCTCATTCTCTTATTGACTTCTTCCCATCCCTTCTAATATCTTTCCTCCCAAGCTTCAAATAAATTTATAAGAGTAAGCAGTAACTCAGCACTCAAACAGAACAAGAAGTAACATGAGCAGCATAAAAAAGCAAGAAAGAAAAGGAGTACAAACAATGAAGGATAACCTAAATATTCGGGAGGACCTAGGATCATCAGAAAAATGGTCATATAAAGAACTCAAGGAATACCTTAGACAGATGGAATGGAACCTTAAAGAGGATATGAGAGAGCAAATCCATACAGTGAAAGAACACATTGAAAATGAATTACATAAACAGATTAAAGAAAAAGTTAAGCATCCTTATCAGGAGATAGAGATTAAAAAACATCAAAGAATAATTCTAGAAATGAAGGAAACGATAATCCAAATTAAAAACTCAATTGAGAGTATCACTAGCAGAGTGGAGCAAGTAGAATACAGAATGTCACATAATGAAGACAAACTATATCATCTTGAAAAGAGTCTAGCCAACACAGAAAGGCTGGTAAAAAATCACGAGAAAAACATCCAAGAAATATGGGATAACATAAAAAAAACCAAACTTATGAGTCATCTGGATAGAGGAAGGTACAGAGATTCAAACCAAAGGAATGAGTAACCTGCTGAATAAAATAATTACAGAAACCTTTCCAGAATTAAAAAAAGGATACAGATATACAAATTGTAGATGCTTACACGACACAGAGCACACAAAATCACAGTAGACCAACGCCAAGACACATTATTATGAAGATATCCAATATACAGAACAAAGAGAAAATATTAAAAGCTTCAAGAGAAAGGAGGCAGATTACATTCAGGGGTAAGCCAAAAAGGTTAACAACGGATTTTTCATCATAGACACTGAAAGTGAGAAGATCCTGGACCAACGTATTTCAAACACTGAAAGACAATCGATGCCTACCAAGAATTCTTTATCCAGCAAAATTAAGCTTCAGGTACGACAACGAAATAAAAATCTTTCATGATAAACAAAAGCTAAAAGAATTTGCAGCCAGAAAACCAACATTGCAAAGTGTCTTGAGCTAAACACTACATGAGGAAGAAATGAAAAACAACAACCAAAACCATGAGTGAGAAGTACCTCAGTAATAACAGAGGGCGGGGGAAAAGCTAATCATGGAGAAACAAACTAAATTAAAAAAAAGATAAATATTCAAACATGGCTGGCAGTACAAACCATATATCAATAGTAACTCTAAACATTAATGGCTTAAACTCTCCAATAAAGCAACATAGGCTTGTAACTTGGATTCAATAAACAAATCCAACAATATGTTGCCTCCAGGAGACACACATCTGAATGGAAAAGACATACACAGGCTGAAGGTGAAAGGTTGGGAAAAAATATACCATGCACACGGTCCGCGTAAGCAAGCAGGGGTGGCCATCCTCATATTGAATAAAATTGACATCAAGACTAATTTAATCAAAAGGGATAAGGAAGGACATTATATACTGTTAAAAGGAACCATTCACCAACAATACATAAAAATTATCAATATTTATGCACCATTTAATGGTGCTGCGACGTTCATAAAACCAATTCTCCTCAAGTTCAAGAATCAAATAGACCACAACACAATAATTATGGGTGACTTCAACACACCTCTCTTACCGTTGGACAGATCCTCCAAACAAAAGTTGAATAAAGAAACTATAGAACTCAATATCACTATCAATAACCTAGACTTAACTGACATAGATAGAATATATCAACCATCATCAAGTGGATATACTTTTTCCTCAGCAGCACATGGATCCTTCTCAAAAATAGACTATATATTATGCCATAGGGCAACCCTCAGTAAATATAAAGCAGTGGACATAATACCATGAATTTTATCTGATCATAATGGAGTGAAACTGAAAATCAATGAAAAAGAAGGAAGGAAAAATTCTACATCACATGGAAAATGAACAATATGTTACTGAATGATCAATGGGTTACAGAAGACATAAATGAGGAAATCAAAAAATTCTTAGAGATAAAGGAAAATACAGACACAACATATCGGAATCTATGAGACACAATGAAAGCAGTTTTAAGAGGGAAATTAATCACCTGGACGTCATTAATCAAAAAAAGGAAAGAACAACAAATAAATGAGCTCACACTTCATCTCAAAGCCCTAGAAAAGGAAGAGCAAAACAACAGCAAATGTAGCAGAAGGCAAGAAATAATTAAAACCAGAGCGGAAAACACGAAATTGAAACAAAAGAAACTATTGAAAAAATTAAAGAAACTAAAGCTTGGTTCTTCGAAAAACAAATAAGATCGATAGACCCTTAGCATCCCTTTATGTTCAAAACATTAGAAAAACTAGGGATAACAGAAATTTACCTCGACATTGTAAAAGCTATCTATGTAAAGCCTCAGGATAGCATCATTCTGAATGGAGAAAAATTGAAGCATTCCCTCTAAAATCTGGAACAAGACAGGGATGTCCTCTACCACCACTTCAATTCAATCTAGTTCTCAAAACACTGGCCAGAACAATTAGACAGACGAAAGAAATTAAAGGCATAAAAATAGGAAAAGAATAACTTAAATTATAATTATTTGCAGCTGACATGATTCTATATATAGAAGACAAAAAAAGGGTTTACAAAAAAACTACTAAAACTAACAAATGATTTCAGCAATGTGGCAGGATATAAAATCAACATGCATAAATCAAAGGCATTTCTGTATATCAGCAACAAAACTTCTGAAACGGAAATGAGAAAAACAAAAACACTCCATTCACAATATCCTCAAAAAATAAAAATAAAATCCTTGGGAATCAACCTAACAAAAGAGGTGAAAGATTTATACAATGCAAACTACAGAACCCTAAAAAGAGAAGTAGAATAAGATCTTAGAAGATGGAAAATTATACACTGTTCATGGATAGGGAGAACTAACATCATCAAAATGGTGATATTACCAAAAGTTCTCTATAGGTTTAACGCAATGCCAATCAAAATCCCAAAGGCCTTTCTTGTAGAAATAGAGAAAGCAATCATGAAATTTATATGGAAAAATAAAAGACCCAGAATAGCAAAAGCAATTCTAACCAGGAAGTGTGAATCAGGCGGTATAGCGATACCAGATTTTAAACTAAATTTCCGAGCAATAGTAACAAAGACAGCATGGTACTGGTACCAAAACAGGCGGGTGGACCAATGGTACAGAATGGAGGAGACAGAGATTAATCCACAATGCTACAACAATCTTATATTTGATAAAGGAGCTGAAAGCATGCAATGGAAGAAGGATAGCATCTTCAACAAATGGTGCTGGGAAAACTGGAAATCCATATGCTACAAAATGAAACTAAATCCCGTTCTCTCACATTCACAAAAGATAATTCAAAATGGATCAAGGACCTTGATATCAAATCAGAAACATGGCATCTGATAGAAGAAAAAGTTGGCTACGATCTACATACTGTGGGGTCGGGCTCCAAATTCTTCAATAGGACACCCATAGCACAAGAGTTAATAACTAGAATCAACACATGGGACTTACTCAAAGTAAAAAGTTTTTTCTCAGCAAAAGAAACAATAAGAGAGGTAAATAGGGAGCCTACATTCTGGGAACAAATCTTACTCCTCACACTTCAGATAGAGCCCTAATATCCAGAGTATACAAAGAACTCAAAAAATTAAACAATAAGATAACAAATAACTCAATCAACAAATGGGCCAAGGACCTCAACAGACACGTCTCAGAGGAGGCCATACAATCAATCAACAAGTACATGAAAAAATGCTCAACATCTCCAGCAGTCAAAAAAAGGTGAATCAAAACCACCCTAAGATACCATCTCACTCCAGTAAGATTGGCAGCAATTATGAAGTCAAACAACAAGTGCTGGCGAGGATGTGTTAAAACAGGTACACTTGTACATTGCTGGAGGGACTGCAAATTGGTGCAGCCAATTTGAAAAGCAGTATGGAGATTTCTTGGAAAGCTGGGAATGGAACCACCATTTGACCCAGCTATTCCCCTTCACGGTCTATTCCCTAAAGACCTAAAAAGAGCATGCTACAGGGACACTGCTACATTGATGTTCATAGAAGCACAATTCACAATAGCAAGACTGTGGAACGAACCTAGATGCACTTCAATAGATGAATTGATAAAAAATGTGGCATTTATACACAATTGAATATTATTCTGCATTAAAAAATGACAAAATCATAGAATTTGCAGGGAAATGGATGGCACTAGAGCAGATTACGTTAAGTGAAGCTAGCCAATCCCTAAAAAACAAATGCCAAATGTCTTCTTTGATATAAGGAGAGTAACTAAGAACAGAGTAGGGATGAAGAGGATGAGAAGAAGATTAACATTAAAACGGGGATGAGAGGTGGGAGGGAAAGGGAGAGAGAAGGGAAATTGCATGGAAATGGAACGAGACCCTCAGGGTTATACAAAATTACATACAAGAGGAAGTGAGAAGAAAGGGAAAAATAATACAAGGGGGAGAAATTTATTACAGTAGAGGTGGTAGAGAGAGAAGAGATGAGGAGAGGGGAGGGGAGGGGGGATAGTAGAGGATAAGAAAGGCAGCAGGATACAACAGACACTAGTATGGCAATATGTGAATCAATGGATGTGTAAGTGATGTGGTTCTGCAATCTGTATACGGGGAAAAAATGGGAGTTCATAACGCACTTGAATTAAAGTGAGAAATACGATATATCAAGAATGAAGTAATGTTTTGAAAAAGCATAAATAAAAATTTTAAAGAAAAGGAAACTAACTTTGGTGAATGATGCACGCGTATCCTAATATTTCTACAGTAACTGACCCAGTTTAACATCAATGCAAGTAGATTCCTATGGAACATGATGTGTATTTTGACGTTCATTTTTATTCAACACTGGTACATTACTATTTCATCAGTTTATGCACATTATAGGATATATATTTCATCCACAATTTAGCAAATTTATAGGCATTTGTTTCACTTTCAATCACTTCCTGCTTCAGAACACATGTATTCCTCCATATTTCTTGACTGGTAATTTCATGAGACTTCTTTCCAAACACATTATTTTCAATTTCCATAATCACTTTTGAAGCAAAACTCACACAGACTTTATGATAAACAATAACCCTAACATTACAATTAGATATATAACTGGTTGGAATGAATGATTGAATGTCAATGTATGATTTCTTATATATTTTCAGATATCAATTCAATCCATTATTTAAAGTGGAAAAAGTTATTTTATTTATTCACAGTATGTTCTATTCATGCATTATTTCTATATTCATAGACACAGGGTACACCACTTTGTACACCAATACTAACTTATATGTCTTCAAATATTGCTCACAGAAATGGTGGAAGAAATACTCATGTCACATGATCTACATATATATTTTTTCACAGTAATTTTCTGGGCACAAAATGCAAAGGTCACACTTATGATTATACCAAATCCTAAATGGAAATTGAACATGGATTACTAAAAACATCCATGTCCAGGTTGCCTAATGCTTTCAAATGTCATTTCTATTGGTGACTACATATTTGTTTCTTCCTAAATTTATGTATTCAATCTCAATCCTGTTGAAAATGTCTAAACCTATCACTCACTTTATAATTGCCTGATTTTGTAAAGTCTCTATTGATATCTTCTTTCCTATATTTTCCCCAATTCATCATTGTTACTGACTCTTCGCATGTGCTGACATTTACATTCATTCTATAAATGAAACCGTATTGCTAAAGAACATTTGATCCAAATTTTATACTCACTCTTCTTTCTAAACATACCAACTGTCTTCCTATTCCTACCGACTATCCCAATTTGAGTGGATGTTCTCTTCTACAATCAATCATCCAAGGTACAAGGTCCTATGACATTGATTATCAATTTATCTGAGACAACCGTGCAGAACATAATTAAAAGCTAAGTATCCCAATCAAGGGCCTAATGCCCTTCTGGGCTACAAATCTTACCTAGATTTCTGTTTTCATACTTATATTTCACCTCAATAGTCTTATAAATATCGCAGGTTCCCAATACCATTATTCATCCAGCAGAATGATTCCTAACCCAAATCAAACATGTTATTAACCCTAACCATACACTGTTCCTCAATCTAACTTTACAGAAGAGCAGGGACAGAGTTTGTCTTGCAATACAGCAATGTAGGGGATCTTCCACCTGCTGAGAACCTCAAAGGTCCATGCAGATTCGATTCCTGGAGAAGATGTAGGCAGCTATGAAGGACCTGAGAGACCAAAAGTCATCTTCTATGGCAAAAAACCTGGTCAGGATGAAGGGTTGTGTCTGAGTAAGCCTCTCTCTTCTTAATGTCGAGAAGATGGACCAAACCAGGCCTATGTGGAGAGCTGTTCCCACAAACTGGTGCGGCCAATTTGGAAAGCAGTATGAAGATTCCTGGGAAAGCTGGGAATGGAACCACAATTTGTCCCAGCTATTGACCTTCAAGGACTATTCCCTTAAGACCTTAAAAGAGTGTACCTCAGGGATACTGCCACATCAATGTTCATAGAAGTACAATTCACAATTGCTACACTGTGGACCCAACCCAGATGCCCTTCAATAGATGAATGGATAATAAAAATGTGGCATTTATACACCATGGGTATTACGCAGCACTAAAATATGACAAAATCATGGAATTTTCAGGGAAATGGATGGTACTAGAGCAGATTATGCTTAGTGAAGCTAGCCAATACCTAGAAAACAAATACCAAATGTCTTCTTGAATATAATGAGAGAAACTAAGAACAGAGCAGGGAGGAAGAACAGGAAGAAAAATTAACATTAAATAGAGACATGAGGTGGGAGGAAAAGGGAGAGAAAAGGAAAATTTCATGGTAATGGAGGGAGACCCTCATTGTTACACAAAATTACATATAAGAGGTTGTGAGGGGAATGGGAAAATAAACAAGGAGAGAAATGAATTACACTAGATGGGGTAGAGAGAGAAGATGGGAGGGGAAGGGAGGGAGGATAGTAGAGTATAGAAAATGTAGCAGAATACAACAGTAACTAATAGGGCATTAAGTAAAAATGTGGATGTGTAACCAATGTGATTCTGCATTCTGTGTTTGGGGTAAAAATGGGAGTTCATAACCCACTTGATTCTAATATATAAATATGATATGTCAAGAGCTTTGTAATTTTTTGAGCAACCAAAAAAAGAAAAAAAAAGTAGCAATATATATGCCAATCGAAATTCATCATGAAATATATATAATCCACAGATGCAAAAAATATTCATTTTACTGAACATGGATTTATGTATAATGTTATTCAACTAGGAAGCTCACCCATAGGTTGAATTTTCAGTTTCAACAGCGTTTAGGAGGAGTGATCTCTTCTCACAATTGGTATCTGCCAATTCAGCCACCTCACAAGTATGTACGTGTGATACCAGGTAGGATTCTCTATGTGCATATAAAAATACATGTGCTGAATAGGCTACAGAGAAAAGGAGACAGGATTCCCATATTTGTTAACTTTAATAACACAGGTAGAATTATTTCAACAAAATATTGACTAGATTTATAACTCCTATATTATATAATGCAAAAGGCAATTCCAACTACACACCATGCCTCCTCTGAACGGCTTGTATTTCTATTCTGTTTGGTTTATTTTACACCATCATATTAGGATTATTAGTCAGAGCCTAGTAGGGTATGGGTTAGTGTCAGGAATTCAGTATTTCAAATGGAAAATAGGAAAATGAATCCAATGTGTATGTAAATATGTGCTACACAAAAATATTCTCACTCACATCCAGAACAATGCCTTGACATTACCTTCTCCCTAAGTAACACACAATTAGAGTAGAAAAGTGTGAAAATCTGTGAATACTGATTTGGAATGGAATGTGCTCGGGAGTTCACATACTTGGAGGTGGTAGAGCAGTTTCCAAAAGTAAGGGACAGGGTAAACACTCCACAAACATGGAGCTCTGAGAGCCTAAAAACTTTTTCAAAAACTGCCTCTGAGTTTGGGCACTTGAAATATATGTTGTTGTCAGAAGATTTGGCTTCCTTTGTAGTGAGACCATCAAAGGTGGGTCTGCATCTATCTGACCTGAAGAACATGGTTTCTTATTTTCCAATGAACATGAGGCAGCAGTGCTGAATCCTCTCTTTGTAGTTAAACTGTGGCCACTGTGGGCTAAGTGTCTCCCCGTGTGGACTGTGAAGCCATTTGGTCCTCCTCCACTTTTTGTGGTATTTTTGCTGCTGCACTGAGAGTTTGGTATTTGCTTCATGAAATACAAGGAGCTCAACTGGGACACAGTCCTGGAGGGAGTTCTGTCACGTGTGGTGTTTGACGGTCTGCAGGAAAATACACCAACCAGGCTTCTATCCCACATAGCTTGCACCAATAACCTTAGCAATCTGATTCTGAACATAGCCCAGAAAGCTCTCCATATAACAAGATGCCTTTACATATAAGGATCTGCGGGCTGCACCATGTAAGTCACAAGCCATTTGGAAGCCAATGGCAGATCCACATGGCCCCACCATGATATTTTATCACACACCTGCTCACCCCTGCTCTAGGCCCACTACTCGGCAGGCACCAAATTACTGGCATCTCTATTCTACACCATTTTCATGAAACCCAGTCAAACAAGGCACTGTCTGGTATACTCATGATCAGCTACAGGTCATCAAAGTTTCTCCACTGCCACCTGGTAATGGGAATTTCAAAAATTTCATGGTATTTATCTAGCCATTTTTCGAGGATGAAGTTGAGGGCACTGTGGGTTTCAATTCATTCAGGAACCATTAAGTGTTGAGGAAGCTCATTTCAATGAAAGCTCTGGAGAACTCCCACAGGCAAGGCTTCCCAAAGAGTGGCCAAAATGTCACATGAAGCCAGGCCAATTGACGTCTACAATGTGAGGTCCATGTGTGTTTTAACTCTTAACTATGGCTGCCAAGTCTCTCAAAATTAAATCATGTGATATGCTAGCTGAGATTCCCAGTGCTCTGTGGAAATCCACCCTGGGCCTAGACCTCAGTTTCCAAGGGCGACTCTCATGAATGACCTCTTAAAATCCCAACAGAAATCATGGAAATACTTCTCTGAGTTCAGTTCCAGAACTCAGTCTCTAAAGGGAATCACACCAGAGTTCATTCCCAGGTGGACCCAGTCATCCATTCCAACCGCCACAAAAGTGACCACAATTAAATCCAAAACACTCCCACATGGCCAGAATCTTCTTCCATATAGACACTCATCATAACATCTGGCTGGAGGTTTCTATGAGTGTCACAGCCCAAGAAAGTTCCAAAAAAAAAGCTCAATTGCCCCTCATTTGCCTAAAATCATGGTGGCCTGAGCACTTTTCCTATGAATCAGGAGTGATGAAATATTCCTGCTGTTAAAGTGTTTCACTTCTCCAATTTGAGTCCTACTGGCTGTCAGGTAGATTCTTTATGTGATTTGGAGTCATGAGAAAACCGAAGCACCCAAATAATCCCTATTCTCACGTGATGGAGGTCATGATCCTAACATAAGAATGCAAAAAATTCATCCACAATGACTGCTCTTTTGGGCATTTTAGTTTTGGAAGAACAAGGGATCTTTCTTTAGATCCATCAGGTGCTGAGAATCTAAGCCACCACCTCACACAAGGACAAGAGGCTGATTCAGACACATCCTATTCCAATGCAATTAAGCAAAGAGCCACAGGTGATGCTCATTCTTTTCCATATGAAAACAGTTTTCTTCAGGCTTCACAAATGTGTGGCCTGAGGCAAAGACCTTCCTGACATTCAGGTTAATAGAAACATAAGCAAGCAAATGGCATAAAGCAGGGTTTCTCCACTGAGAATTTACTGGTCACACTGATATCTGAGTTTTCTGAGATGCTCCCATTCCTTCAGCTATCCAGTACATGGCCATGTCACAGAGACTTCTGGTGGTACATGAACCTATTCTGGAGAGTGGCCAGAATTCATGAAGGAAACAGGAACTTAGTAAGATAGTAGGTGTTGCCCATCCATAAAGCAAGCTGCAGTCCATTCATCAAATGGGCAAGATGAATGCTGGGAAGCTTTCTACTAGAGACAACACATCCATTGATGCATTCTCTTTTCTAATGTCTGCAACCACAGATACAGTGGGATACACAGATATAGAAACACTCACCATGACAAAAGACTTACTAGAAACAGCCCACTCCAAACCAAACAAACCGCCTTTCCTACCTATTCTCATAACATGAGAAAACACCACAAACTCACACCCACAACCGCAAAGGCAACTCTTTCCCCCAAGTAGGTCTGTGACTATCCGGAGTGTCTTCTGACTGTTGGACCATATAATGTTCCCCCGAAATGGCCTGTCCTGTCTCAGATCTGGTATCCTTGGCCAACTCTGTACAGTTGTCAGGTGCCAGCGGAGAGCCACTACCTTCTTTCTCAGGATAGGCCCCTCTTCAGAGCTCTGCTGGCATTTGGCCATCCTCACATCAGTAGGTACCAAGAAAGACTGACTCTGTCCTTCAGAAAAGGAAACAAGTTAGCCCACTGGGACTTGGACTGTGACTGGCTCTGGGTGCTTGGCTTTCTGGATCCCAAGTTCAGAGAATTCCATCACCAAGGAAGTGAGGTAAGGTCACTTCCTTCAGGAACTGAGTGAGGTCACTGCCTTGGTAACCACTTTGTCCTAACAGTTTCTTCCAAGGTTCCCATGAGATGGTGGCTGCCCTTACATACTGTGACATATTCAGAAGTTAGAATTGTATATCAACCATAGGCACCTGGGAACTGCTATTCACACAGGCCTGGTTTGGTCTATCTTCTCTACAATAAGAAGAGAGAGGCTGATTCAGACACATCAATTCATCCTAGCCAGGTTGTTTGCCATGGAAGATGACTACTGCTCTCTCAGGTCGCACATAGCTGCCTACATCTTCTCCAAGGATTATTTCTCCATGGATCTTTGAGGTTCTCAGCAGGTGGAAGATCACCTACATTCCTATATTTTAAGACCAACTCTATTCCAGCTCTTTGGTAAGTTATATTAAGAGAAGAGCGTATGGTTATGTTTAATAACAGCTTCGATTTGGGTTAGGAATCTTTCTGCGGGATAAATAATGTTATTTTCAACCTGCGATATTTACAAGAGTATATAGGTGAAATCTAAGAATGAAATCAGAAGTTTAGGTGAGATTTGAAGCCCAGAAGGGCATTGGGCTATTGAGTGGGATACTTAGCTTTGAATTATATGCTGCACATTTGTCTCAGATAAATCAATATACAATGGCATTTGACCTTGTACCTTGGATGATTGAATGTTGAAGAGAACATTCAGTCAAAAAGCGATAGTCGGCAGGATTAGAAACCTAGTCGGTAGGCTTAGAAAGAAGAGTGAGTATAGGATTTGGACCAAAAGTTCTTTAGCAATAGGGTTTCGGGTAGAGAGTGAATGCAAATGTCAGCACATATGAAGAGTCAGTCAAAATGACAAACTGGGGATAACATGTAGGAATGCAGATATCAATAGAGACATTAGGAAATCAAGCAAAGTATAAAGAGAATGATAGGATTAGACATTTTCAACAGGCTTGAGGATGAATATATAATCCTAGGAGAAACAAATATGTAGTCACCAATTGGATTGACATTTGAGAGCATTAGGCAACCTGGACATGGATGTATTTAGTAATCCATGTTCACTTTCCATTTAGGCTTTGGTACAATCATAACTGTGACCTTTGCTTTTTGTGTCCAGAATATTCTGTGATAAAATGTATATGTAGATCAGGTGTCATGAGTATTTCTTTCACCATGTCTGGGAGCAATATTTTGAAGATGTATTAATTAGTATGGGGCTACAAATTGGTGTACCCTGTGTTTATGAATATAGAGTTAATGCATGAATAGACTATACTGTGAATAAATAATATAACTGGATCCACTTTAAATAACTGATTGAATAGATATCTGAAAACATATAAGAAATGTTATTTTGATATACTATCATTCATTCCAACCAGTTATATATCTAATGGTCCTCTTAGGGTTACGGTTTATCATGAAGGGTGCTTGAGTTTTGTTTCAAAAGTGATTATGGAAATCGAAAGTAATGTATTTGAAAAGAAGTCTCATAAAAAGATCAGTCAAGAAACAGAGAAATACATGAGTTCTGGAGCAGGAAGTCATTTAAAGTGTAACAAATGCCAATAAATTTTCTAAATAGTGGATGAAATATATATCCGATGATGTGCATAAACTGAAGAAATAGTAATGTACCAGTGTTGATAAAAATGAACGTCAGAATACACATCATGTCCCATAGGAATCTGCTTGCATTGATGTTAACCTGGGTCAGTTACTGTAGAAATATTAGAATCTGTATGCACCTTTCACTGAAGTTAGTTTTCGGTACTAGGAAACAAATATGTATTTCAGGTTGATGAATATTTATGAGAATAATCTTGTGAAAAGTTGATTATTAATCCACATACATGAACATGAATGAATTTTGTGAGTGTACATAAGACACATATATTTCATATTTTGATAAAACACAGACATTAAAAAGTAACAATATATATGTCAATCGAAATTCACCATGAAATATATATCATCCACAGATCCAAAAACATTCATTTTACTGAACATGGATTTATGTATAATGTTGTTCAACTAGGAAGCTCACCCATAGCTTGAATTTTCAGTTTCAACAGTGTTTAGGAGGAGTGATCTCTTCTCACCATATTTATCTGCCAAGTCAGGCACCTCACAAAAATATACGCGTGTTATCAGGTAGGATTCTATATGTGCATATAAAAATACATGTGCTGAATAGGCTACAGATAAAGGGAGACAGGAATTCACATACTTATTAACTTTAAAAACACATGGAGAACTATTTCAATTAAAAATTGACTAGATTTATAACACCTACCATTTATCTTGCAAAAGGAAAGTTCAATATACACCATGCCTCCTCTGAACTGCTTGTATTTCATTTCTGTTTGGGTTATTTTTCTCCATCATATTAGTAATAATAGTTAGAATCTAGTAGGGTATGGGTTATTGTCAGGTATTTAGAATTTTGAATGGAAAATTGGAAAATGAATGCAATGTGCATGCAAATATGTAGTATACAATAATCTTTCCAGTTTCATCCAGAACAATTCCTTGACATTACCTTTGCCCCAAGTAAGACACAATTAGAGGAGAAGAGTTAGAAATTCTGTGAATACGTATCTGGAATGGAAAATGCTCAGGGGTTCACAACCTTGGAGGTGGTAGATGAGTTTCCTAAAGTAAGGGACAGGGGTGATCACCCAACCTGATCTTTCATGAATATTGGGAGCCATCTTGCCACAAAGCCATGGAAAGATAATTTTTGCTTTACTATAAATTACTGCAAATTCGGAACCTGCTTGGAATGCCTGCCCATGCCTCGAACTCACCCATGCCTGGCTTTCTGACCATATTGCAGCCCTCTCTGAAACTTTAGTGACACCTCATAAATATTGGCCTTCCCTGGCCAGACAACGACTCTCTCTGAGGCTCTAATGGTCCTCATAATTTCTGATGCTGGGGCCAGCAAAAAAAAAAAAATGTAAACTACAATTAGTGTGATGCTTGTCAAAGTTCTGTTTTCTGAAACTCCCTTTTTGTGTAACATTTTGGGCTATAAAGCTGGGGTGTAGGAAAGGTGGGGATGCTGTCTTTTTCCCACCATTTTGAGAAAAAGAGTCATCCCAACCGGTTGAACTAATAAGCTTGCCTTAATTTGATTTTAATTGGAGTCAGTGGTCTTTTCTTGCGTCCTGGTCTAACATTTTGGAGTTCCCCAGCGAGATGACCCAACCAGATCACAAGACCAGACTGCTGGAAATTCTGAAGCTGGCCTTTCCTCCAGGGCTCAGGGCTGGAGAGCAAAGTTCCAAGGCTTTGGAGTGAGCCTTCGGTCTGGGGAGCACTGCAGTGAACGATTGCACTAAAACTATGAGCAAGCACCTGGTGGAGGAAGCCTCCATAGGTAAGTGGTGGCTTTATAACATCTGATATCCGGTTAATGGAGATGTCTTCTGATGACAGAGAGGTGGCCTGGGGAGGCTCACATATACTCCTGCCCGGGAGAGTAACAAGAATTGTTCTGTCCTCTGTTCTGTTCTGTAGGAAATTTCTCTGAAAGGGTAGAAAGGTGCAGCCTGGTACACAGGAGCTCCTACGCCAGAGCTTCAGCAAGACGTTGCATTGTTCCTCTGTTTTTCTGTGTCTTCGCCAGGTTTCTGTTTCTTTGTGTTTTGTTCTGTGTTCTATATGTTTTTTGTTTGTTTGTTTTTGTGCATCTTGTTGTGTGATTTCTGTGGTAAAAACTTAAAAATATTGGACGTAAAAATGGGTAATAAAGCAAGTAAGCCTGACACCCCTTTGAACTGTGTTCTAAAGAACTGTGATGAAGTTTACCCCCTTTTTGTTAAGCAGGATAAGAGAAGCCCCTAGCTGGCTGCCTGGAGCACACCCACTGCCCAGGGCAATGCCTGCTTGTGGCCTAAGAACAGAGTATCTCCCAGGTTAACAATGGAAACTCCTTTAAAACCCCTTGTCGCTCTAGATCAAGAGAGTCACAACCTTTGGGAAGAGTCCCCTGTGTTTCTGCTTTGTTATCAAAGCAGTAAACCTCCCTTTTTATTTTTCTCAAACCCTGTCCTCATTATTAAATAGGTATTAATTTGCTTCAAGGTCAGGAACCGAAATTTAAGTTACAAATTTTGATACCCCCCCTGGCCCAGGAACTTTTTGAGAGCTAACTACTGAAATGTTAGGAGATGGAGCGTGATTGGGGTGGAACCTAACCAGAGGAGCTGATCCTGTAAGTAAAAGGAGGGAATGAGGGACTCCCAGCATCTGCCAAAGCCCTGTTGCTTCAGGGAATTCCCTCCTTTGTTCCCTGCACTATAAAGATTATGCCACCTCTGTCTTCTTAAAAAACAGAAAAAGAAAAAGGGGACACTAAATGCAGTAAAGTCACCATGGAGACCCTTGATTATACATTTCAGGTTGCCCCTCTGTGAAAACATCTGATCCCCTTGTGGGGACATCTATCGTGCCACTGGTGTAGGAGATTTTTCTCTTATCTGCTCTGTTTTTAAGGCTTCTGTCTGTCAGCCATAGTCTGGAGCTCCTTTCTGTCTGTCTTGTGTCTTTGCTTCTGGCCCTTTAAGACATGTGGAATAATGTGCTGATATTATAAATTGTTTCTTGGGAATCATCTTAGGTCAATGTGTGTCTAAATGATGATGTTTTATTGTAACAATCTGGTATCTGAATGGGTTTTTGAAGTATTGCTCAATCTTGCAGTTAAAAGTCGGGTTTAGGAAATTGTTTAGTTTATGATTTCAGATAATTCATGCCAGATAACTTAAATACTTAAAATGGAAAACTAAAGAACTCTACTTCCAAGTTGGCAAGTAACTTCCCAAACATTCACTTTTATTTTTCACCAATATTGAATTGGGTAGACTGGGAAAATGTCACATTGTGTACCAGTGCATTAATTTGGACAACGATAGTAAATCATAGTAAGGCATCTGTTGACAAAAAAAAAGATGTAAAGATATAAAATTTTGTGAATTTAATCTTAAAATTGTATCATAATTTTCAACATCCAAACCTGAAAATTATGTTTAAAATGCCTTAGGCCTGAGGTATCTGCTCAGAATAGCAGTTCTTCCCTGCTCCTTCCAGACCTCAGCCAGGACTTATGTTGAAATGCAAATGAAAGAAGCCTGCAAGCTCAGTAGCAGACTGATCTGAGGCCTAAGGGGGGGGGGAAGGTAAATTGAATGGTATTTACTAATTACTGGCCAGTCATTTTTTCTAGGACTCTAATTTTTTTCCTTAGATTCTGTATTTTTTTTTTAGCTCATGATTGTGATACTACAGACCTAAGTTAATGTTTTTCTGATCAGTTCTATCTTTGACTAACAGTGGAGTTTACGAAACATTGCAATGGATGTTTCACCTGCAAAAAGCTACAAGGCCTTTACTATAATTATGTGTGCACACTTTTGTTATGTGTTGTATGTCTATATATACATATATCCGTATATCATATATATGATATACAAATTAACAAATATAAGAAGCGCTCATAAAAAAAGCACTCATAAAAACAAATTTTAAAAAGTGGATCCAAAGATCTTTAATTCACGTGATTTCATTGGTTCAAATTAAATTGGATAAACAGATAAATATAAATGTCTTTAAATTTAAGATTACAAGTTTTTCTAGGTGATCCAAAAATCTAATAAAATATTAATGCTGACAAAGGTCTAATATGCCATGGTTGTAGGACTTTTCTTTCAACAAATAAATGGTTTACGCTGTTCAATACATTTGTCTAATATTTTGATAAATAAGTAAATTAAATTTGATATGGGATTACTCATTCATGAGTACTTTTGCTGGATATCTGATTGATTTACTAAGGTCTGTAAAAGTTTGTCCTAAAGTCTGAATAAGATTGTAAAAAATCAGTCATGTGTTAAAGAGACAAAAATTTCTTAAAACATAAGTTTACCCATTACATTGTGTTTATTAAGTTTTATTTTTTGAGAGCAAGCAATCATAAAAATTAAACAACAGATTAAATAAGAACTGTTATTTTAGAGCACTGTACTGTCATTTCTTTAAAAGCTAAACTTGGTTAATGTAGAAACATCAATGCAATTGTGATGCTATTAATGTGCTCATATCTTCCAGGTATACAAGTCTGTAAGGTAGAAACTTTAAAAGAGCATTATATCAAGCTGGTGTTCTGAAGTTGTTTTGTAAAAAAAAAAATATATTGGGGATTTATTTACCTTTTATAAATAAGATATGTAAACTTTTATGTTACTTTTTACACTGGGGAAAAATTTAAATGTATTTTTAAGTTCATGAGAGCCTAATCTATGTAAAGGTTAAAAACTTTCAGCCTTTCTTTAATTCATGTTTTAAATATTATATCATATGGTTTTAGCTATGTTCATGTGACCTCAAACAATTGATATAAACTTTGTAAAATGATATTAAAAAACAAATATCAGCTTTAGAACTAAAACACTTAAGATTTATAAAGAGCTCTGACTTACCTGAGATAAGGTTCTGTGTTTCATCTTACTATAGGTGAGAATGACTATGAAAGCAGTAGGTCAGATGTTATTTCATTTAAAGTTATGTTCAAAAGTGTTTTTATTTCTGTCAAAATTACTAGCATCTCAAACAGGGGATATAATCTATAACTCAGCCAAAAAATTCAGGGAAGCTACTAGACGAACTATGTATGTTTACTCTTGTTAATTTTATTTTGTAATTTCCTTATAGGTGATATAAAGATTCCCTGTTAGTGTTTTACAGAAGTGTTGCTTTAATAACACAACATGGGTTAATTTAAGATAATAAGCCATCACCTACAAGACAGACAGAATAATACAGATCCCAATTAATAAAAAGATAAATAATTTAAAATTATAGACATTAAAGCCCAGTACTCTTAATATAAGGCTGTTAAAATTTATTTGATGGATGTTTAAGATTAGGATTTAAAATTAAAGTTAAATGAAAAGGGACAACAAAACCAATATTTGGCTCTTGCCCTCTGAGTCAGTCTGTATCCTGGAAACAGTGGACTTCTCAAAGAGCTTGGCAACTCTGAACCACATAACCTCATGATTAGGGAGAATAAGGGGATTACTGGAGAAAAGAAAGCCAATCAGTGCATTTGCTACGAAGAGGAGAGTCATCAGAAAAGGGAGACATGCCTGATGTTTCCAAGGGAAGCCACATGGTCAAGCAAGACCTGGACCCACCTAGCGCAAATGGCACTAGCAGAACTGAGAAGCTGCTCTCAAGTTTCCCCAGGAATAACTCCCATAAAAGCTCAGCTGACTGTTCACAATAGATAGAAACAAAGTCAGTTCGACTGCTTCATCTTAAACAGTTAGAAAAGACAGTTAAAAACAAAATACAACCATTCCTGGACATTTTATATAATAATAGTAATAATAATACTTTAAGGTATACACTTTATGTTAGCCTCCCAAAATAAGTAAGACTGGAGGCTACAAAGAAGGATTCTCAGACAGGAATGCCTGATAACTATAAAAAGAGACTATCAAGAGGATCTGCCAGAGGCAGAAGTTTTTAGTTTAAGGCCTACAGATATTCTTAACCTAAACACATAGGCTTGGTATTCGTTAGTATGATTATCCAGCCCTGAGTAAGAGAATTAAAGGTTTCTCAATTAGACACAGAGGTCATACTAGTAAAAGGATTTTGCAAGATCAGATGACATTAAATTATTAAACTATATCTTATGGGGAGGGACAACTGTAACACTAAAAGTTAAATATTAAGTTGACAGTCCTGATAACTGGGGATATTAAAGACTGGTGAGGGAACTTCTATACAATGACATGTCCCAGCTGCTGCAACATTTATTCAGTACTCATGTTTTTGTTTCTCTCATAGAAGAACCCATCCCCAGATGACTTTACTACGTGTTCTTCCCCATTCAGACTTCAAACCAAACTGACTTCTAAAAGGCGACTCATGTCCCTCAGGCGGTGCCCCCTCACGTCACCCTCTCTCAGCTCAGAAGAAGCCAAAATGAGTGACGCCTCTCTTTTTACAGCAATGGAGACAAAAATAAATAGAATATCAATATAAGTAATTAATTCAGTTAAAATCAGGGAGACCTGTTTTTGGGTGAGTTCAAAAAATAGGGATACTGTTACCTGAGGTATTAAAATTCCCACAGTGCTCTTCCCCTTCCCTATCAAATATTTGAAAGGGACACATTAGAAAAGGGGGGAATGATAGACCCTACCTGATCTTTTATCAAAATTGGGAGCCATCTTGCCACAAAGCCATGAAAAGATAATTTTGGTTTAACTATAAATTACAGCAAATTCTAAACCTTCTTGGAATGCCTGCCCGTGCCTTGAACTCACCCATGCCTGGCTCTCTGACCAGATAAGAGCCCTCTCTGAAACTTTATTGACAGCTCATAAATATTGGCCTTTTTTGGCCAGACAACACTCTCTGAGGCTCTAATGGTCCTCATAAATTCTGATGTTGGGGCCAGCAAAAAAAAAAAAAAAAGTAAACTACAATTAGTGTGATGCTTGTCAGAGTTCTGTTATCTGTACCCCCCCTTTTGTGTAACTACCTGGGTATAAAGCTGGGCTGCAGGAAAGGTGGTGTTGCTCTCTTGTTCCCGCCGTTTTGGGAGGGAGAGGCAGCCAGGGTGGTGGAAATAATAAGCTTGCTTTAATCTGATTTTAATTGGAGTCAGTGGTCTTTTCTTGCGACCTGGTCTAAAAGGTAAACACTCCACAAACATGGAGCTCTGCCGGACTAAAGACTTCTTGAGAAACTGCTTCTGAGGATGGGCACTTGACATATATGATGTCTTCAGGAGCTTTAGCTTCCATTCTAATGACACCATCAAAGCTGGGTCTGCATCTATGTGACCTGGAGGACATTGTTTCTATTTTTCCAAAGAACATGAGGCAGCAGTGCTGACTTCTCTCTGTAGGTAAACTGTGGCCACTGAAAGCTAAGTGTCTCCGCATGTGCACTGTGAAGCCATTTGGTCATCCTCCACTTTTCATGGTGTTTCTTTCTACTGCACTGGGAGTTTGGTATTTGCTTCAGGAAATACAAGGAGTTCAACTGGGACACAGTGCTAGAGGGAGTCGTGTCACGTCTAGTGGGTCAGGGTCTGCAGGAGAATGCACCAACCAGGCTTCTATACCACATAGCTTGCCCCCTTGACCATAGCAACCTGATTCTGAACATTGCCCTGAAACATCTTCATATAACAAAATGCGTTTTATGGAGAGGTTTCAGACATATAAATGATTCCTGTCTGCACCATGTCAGCCACGAGTCATTTGGAAGTCAACGGCAGATCCACATGGCCCTACCACAGATGTTTTATCACACATCTGCACACAACAGCTTTGGGCCCACTACTCAGCAGGCCTCAACATACTGGCATCTCTGTTCTACACCATTTTCATGAAACCCAGTCAATCAAGGCACTCTCTGGTATACTCATGATCAGCAACAAGACATCCAAAGATTCTCCAGTGCCAGGTGGTCATGGGAATTTCAAAAATTACATAGTATTTATGTATCCATTTTCAAAGATGAAGTTTTAGAAAATGTGTGTTTCAATTCATTAAGGAACCATTAAATTTTGAGGAAGCACATTTCAAGGAATGCTCTGGAGAACTCTCACAGGCAAGGCTTCCCAAAGAGTGGCCAAAAGGTCACATGAAGCCAGGCCAATTGAGGTCTACAATGTGAGGTCCATGTGTGTTTTGACTCTGAACTATGGCTGCAAAGTCTTTCAGAATAAAATCATGTGATATCCTGGCTGAGATTCCCAGTGCTCTGTGGAAAGCCACTCTGGGCTTAGATCTCAGTTTCCAAGGACGACTCTCATGCGTGACGTCCTAAAATCCCAACACAATTCATGGCAATACTTCTCTGACATCAGTTCCATAATGCAGTCTCTAAGGAATCACACCAGAGTTCAAGCCCAGGTGGACCCAGGCATCTCTTACAACAACCACACAAATGACCACAATTAGAACTAAAAACTTCCACATGGCCCTCATCTTCTTTCACATTGATACTCATCATAAACTCTGGCTGGAAGTTTCCATGAAGGGCACAGCCCAATACACTGTTCAAAATATGCACCCTTGCCCCTCATTTGCCTAAAGTCATGGTGGCCTGGACACCCTACTTGTGAACCAAGAGTGATCAAATAAACCTGCTTTATAACTGCTCCGCTTCTTCAATTTGAGGCCTAATGACTGTCTGGTATAGATTCTTTATGTGAATTGGTTTTATGAGAAAACCCAAGCACCTATCGGCTAGGCTCTGCAAAGCTTTGAAGAACTGATTTGACCCAAAAAATCTCTATTCTCACTTGATTTAGCTCAGGAAGCTTACAGAGGAAAGCGAGAAACTTCATCCGCAATGACTGCTTTTTGGCCATTTTGGTTTGGGATGCACACTTGGAAACTTTATTTAGATCCATCAGGTGCTGAGAATCTAAGCCAATGCTGTCACACCGGGCCAAGTGGCTGATTCAGACACATCCCTTTCCAAAGCAATTAAGCAAAGAGTCACAGGTGATGCCCATTCATTTCCATTTGAAAACTGTTTTCTTCAGCGTTCACAAAGGGGTGGCCTGAGGCAAAAACCTTCCTGACATTCAAGGTAATAGAAACATAAGTAAGCAAATGTCCCAAAGCAGGGTTTCTCCACAGAGACTTTACTGGTGACACTGATATCTGAGTTTTCTGAGATGGTCCCATTCCCTTCAGCTATCCAGTACATGGCCATGTCACAGAGCTTGGAGGTGGTACCTCTCTTGGAAACAAAACCATGAGGCTATTCTGGAGAGTAGCCAGTATTCAGGAAGAAAAGAGGAACTTAGGAAGATAGTAGGTGTTCCCCATCAATAAGGCAAGCCGCTCTCCACTCTGAAATTGGGCAGGATGAATGCTGGGAAGCTTTCTACTAGACAGGACACAACCATTGATGCATTTGCTTTTCAAATGTCTACAACCACGGATACAGTGGGATACACAGACATAGAAACACTCGTGTTGTCAAACAACTTTCTAGAAACTTTCCAGTCCATACCTACAAACCACCTTTCCTACCTATTCTCAGACCATGAGACAAAACAACAAACTCACACCAACCCTCACTACAGCACTTCCTTCCTCCAAGTATGTCTTTGACTATCCTGAATGTCCTCTGACTGGTGGGACATACTATGTTCCCCTGAAATGGCCTGTCCTGTCTCAGATCTGGTCTTCTTTGCCAAGTTTTTGAAGTTGTCAGAAGCCATGGTTTAGCCACTACCTGCTTTCTCAGAAAAGGCCGCTCCTCAGACCTCTCCTGGAGTTTGGCCATCATAACATAGGTACCAAAAAAGACTGACTCTGTCCTTGGTAAATCTAAACAATTGAGACCACTGGGACTGGAACTGGAACTTTCTCTGGGTGCCTGGCTTTCTGGACCCCAAGTTCAGAGAGTTCCATCACCAAGGAAGTGTGGTAGGTCACTTCCTTCAGAAATTGAATGAGGTAACTGCCTTGGAAAACCACTTTGTCTTAACAGTTGCTTCCAATGGTCCCATGAGATGGAGGCTGCCCCTACTTCCTGTGACACTTTCACAAGTTAGAATGGTATATCAACCAAAGGCACCTGGGAACAGCTCTGTACACAGGCCTGGTTTGGTCCATTTAATCTACATTAAGAAGAGAGAGGCTGATTCAGACACATTCCTTGATTATGACCAGGTTGTTTGACATGGAAGATGACATGGAGTTGACTTTTGCTCTCTCAGGTCCTTCACAGGTGAAAAGGTAGGTCACAATTCGGAGGAAAAGACCACCAAGAGAGTGTCTCATGCCACAGCAAAGGGTTAATTGTAGGGCCAGCATGCTGGGGCTCAGAGCTAACTTCAGAGGAGCAAAGAACAAAGAGCCCCAAGAAGAACTTGAGCAGAGTTTATATACATTGTTTAGAGAGGGCAGGGACTTTACATACATGATAGCCTCCTTTAGCAAATGAACATATACCATGGGAAAATCAAATAACAACTCTAAAACATGATAGCACATTCTTTGGCAGGAAGAGGTCGGGCAGGGTGTGATTGGTTAGCCCTTTGGAGGGGTATACGTTTAAACTAATTGGTTGAAGCCCTGAGATGTATACGTGCTGAGCTGCACGTTTTCTGGAAAGGGGTTGTTTTGTAACTATGTGGTCAGGGAAGATTTTAACACGCATCTAATTGGCAGTTCCGGGAATTGTCTTAACTGCCACAGGAATTTCAGGTTCTGAGTGCAGCTTTGGAACTTCACAAAACCTGGTTCTTTATGTTTCAATTTCAATTTATTTTATTCCTTCATTTCACACTCCTTTTTCTTACTACTTTTAATCTTAAAAGTAATGAATCATAATTATTGCGGGGTTTCACATTCTATTTCTGCCAGTGGAGCGTATTTCTGTCTGATTACCATGAGTTTTTCCTGCCCAATTTGAGCCTGGAGAAAGGAAACTATGCGGTTAAGCAAACAAGGTCCCAAAGTTAGCAACAAAATAAGGATGATCAGGGGTCCAGCTAAGTCTGATAGGAGTGTAGTTAACCAGGGGGACTGGGTAAACCACGACTCAAACCACCCTTGTTAAATCTCCCTTTCTCTCTGGTGCTCTTCAAGGCATTTTCTCAATTTAGTCATGGATTCTTTTACAACTCCAGTTTGGTCAGCATAAAAACAACATTCTTCTCTCAGTGCAGCACAGAGGCCCCCCACCCTCATGAATAGGAGGTCTAATCCTCGCCTGTTGTGTAAAACAACTTCAGAGAGAGAGGTTAAGGATTCCTGCAGCTCTGTGATGGAGGTCTTTAACGTCTTCAAGACTTGATCTATTGCTGTTTCTAATCGGGCCATTTGTTGTGACCGACGGATCATAGCAGCTGCTCCCATACCCACTCCTGCAGCAGCTCCTATCCCCAAAAGGATGGCTATAGTAAGGGACACTGGCTCCCGGCAAAATTGGGTTGTTTGTCCCCCTAGTAGACCTTAAAATGATTCTGCATCTTAATAGAGCACCCTGGGGAGTATCTGCACCATTACACAATAATTTACAGAGCTGTCAAATACCTGGGCTGAAATGCAAGGAGTTCTGACTGTGTGGAGTTCAGTACAATAAAGGTTCCTTTAATTAGTTCCCAGTGGGAGGAGTCAGCTGTACTCTGGACTGGAGAAGTAGGCAAAGACAGAAACAGAGAAGTATGAGATGTTAGAGGGGGTTCTGGTAGATCTAGGCATGGGAGGTTTAGGAGGCTTAATTCCTGGCTTGAGGAGATTGGGCCCTATTGCTGTGGGATTTTCTTCCTTTTTAAGCCAGATGGTGAACCAGTGACCAAAATCATAATGAGGGCCATAAATATAGAATCACATTCCCCACGTATTTCCCTTAGGCCATTTTGTTCTGAGGTAGCCCCTTTCTTTGGAAGTGAAAGTTATATTGAGGGGGTAACATAGACTATTCTTTCCACAGCGAGTTTTTGACACCACTTGGCTAGAAGGACACTTTTTGGGATCAATCCAGGTGTCATTTCTTCCTACCTGAATCATACTGTCTATGGAGTTTGGGTTCCACCATGCAGCTCCCATTTGTTCACAACCCCAAGATCTACAATAAAAGTCACTGGGTCCTCCACAGGTTTGGGCCTGTTTGTGAATTCGGAAATCAGCTGGGCACACATAAAAATCAAGACTGGCTAGTTTACACCTGAGCTGGGGGAGATGACATCCATAATTCATGGGGTAAGGTGGTCTATGTTGCCCTGGTTTGGGTTTGAGTAGGATCTGTGTGGGGTCCTCTATGTCAGGGGGATCCCAGTCAGAGAGGCCTTTGGCAAGCTGACAAATGTCCGGGTGGAGAGATGGCCACCAAGTCCATAAAGGGGCTGTATGTGAAATAGACCACACTACTTGCCCAGTAGGATTTATAACTTGCCATTGTTGCTGAACAGGCTGATGTGGATTAGGACTGCTGGTGGTCAGGGGAAGAATCAATAGCCCTACCTACACGACAGACACGCAACTTGAGACGGTTACCAGTCTGTTCCAGTTTTCAGCCGGAGTCTGGACAGGGCGCAAGCTTGAGATGGGAGGCATGGATCCAGGAAGTGATCCCATCCACTTTCACCACTGTGGGTGTTATAAGCAGCATCTGGTATGGTCCTTTCCAGCGGGGTACCAGAGATGACACCTGATGCCGTCTCATGTAGACGAAGTCTCCCACTTGATATTGATGTGGGGTTCCCTCATCTCCAGGCTGATAAGCAGTGGCCAACTGTTTCCACAGGTATCACTGGGTGCTGGGTTTGTTCAAGGGCTTTAAGTCTGTCAAGAAAGGGGGTGTGAAAGAAAACATTAAGTCTCAGAGTTGGGGTTAGGTCCCTCACTGGAGGAGGGGCACCATAGAGAATTTCATAAGGGGTGAGTTTACACAAAGAGGCAGAGGGCGTATTTCTTGCACGAAACAGTGCTTAAGGTAGGAACATAATCCAATTTTTTAGGCCGGTCTCCAAGCTTAATTTCGTTAAGGTCTCTTTGATGGTTCTATTCATCCTTTCTACCTGTCCTGAGCTCTGGGGTCCATAAGCACAATTTAACTTCCAATTAATCCGCAGGGTCCTGGCTAATCCCTGACTTACCTGGGCCACGAATGCCGGTCCATTATCGGACCCTATTACCCTAGGCAGGCCAACCCTTGGCAAAATGTCTTCTAGAATCTTTTTGACCACCGTCTGAGCCATTTCTTTCTTCATGGGGAAGGCTTCAACCCAACCTGAAAAAGTATTTACAAAGACTAGGAGATATTTAAGTCCATATCTTGCTGGCTTAATTTCAGTAAAGTTCACTTTCAAGAATTGTCCTGGTCTGGTTGCTCGTAAGCGCTTCCCTGCAGGAAGCTTGGATGGGTAAGTATTAAGTAATTGGCAGACTTGACAAGCTCTAGTCACCTGCTCAGCTATTTCTTTCCTCTGTGAGTCAGTCAATAATAAGTCCTTTTTTTGGTCCTTTAAGAGTTCCTATAACTTCTTTGAGCCTAAGTGGGTGAGTTTGTGTATGTCTTTGACATAAAGGTGGGCTTTTTGAAATTGTAAACTTGGCTCTGTAGGGTCCCAGAGTTTTGTATCTGTCTCCTCAGATGATAAGTTGTCTGAATGTTCCGGTGCGGCCAAGACTCCTGAATTTTGATCCCCCCGGTGTGGAAAAAGTTAACAGAGTCACTCCGTTTAGGGCTGCCAATTAAGCTTCCTCATCTGCCCTTCTGTTTCCAACTGCCACGGGGTCGTTTCCCTTCTGGTGCCCTGGACAGTGCACTTTAGCTAGGTCCTTAGTGCCCTGCACTGCTGAGAGAAGGTGGAGGATCTCATCTTTGTTCTTTATTTCTTTCCCAGCGGAGGTTAATAGCCCCCTTTGCTGGTAAATAGCCCTGCACACATTAGCATTGGCAAATGCATAGCGGCTATCAGTGTATAAGGTGGCCCTTTTGCCTGTTGCTAGTTCCAATGCTTTCGTAAGGGTAATCAGTTCTGCTTTTTGGACTGATGTCTTTTCTGGGAGACCAGAGGACCAGATGACATTAGTTTTGCTAACTACTGCTGCTCCAGCCAGCCGCTTACCATCTTGGAGGAAGCTGCTCTCATCCGTAAACCATAAGACTTCAGGGTGAAGAAATGGCTGGATCCTTCAAGTCTCGTCCTATACTGGTTTCCTCTGCCAGTGTGTGTTGACACTCATGAGCGACGAGTCCTGATGATTCTTCTGGCAGCAGTGTAGCCAGGTTGTGTGGAGCAGGGGGTCCCAGAGTTATTCTGTCTTTGCTAATCCAGAGGCTCTGGTAGTGGTTTATTCTGGAGTTTGATAGCCACCTCTCTGGAGGCTGACAGATGATGCTCTCCAGGGCATGGGGGGCTATAATGGTTAGCTTCCGTCCCAACGTTCTTTTATGAGCATCTTTTATTAGAAGCGCTGCCGCTGCTATAGCTCTTAAGCAATGGGGCCACCCGCTAGCCACTGGGACCATTTTTTCTGATAAGAATGCTACCGGCTTTTTCCAAGGTCCCAAAGTCTGAGTGAACACTCCCCGTGCTATTCTTTTCTTTTCCTCGATGTAGAGAGTGAAGGTTTTTTCTACATTAGGGAGTGCTAAGGCCGGAGCAGATAGCAACGCCTTTTTTTGACATTATCAAAAGCTTTTTGGTGCTCAGGGGTACATTGGAAATGGGCATCCCCCTTTATCAGCGGGTATAAAGGGGCAGCCAGAGATGCGAACCCAAGAATCCATAACCTGCAAAAGCCGGCAGTCCCAAGAAACTCTCTGAATTTTCTCTTATTAGATGGGGTTTGTATCTGCACAATGGTTTGTTTTCTGGTCTCAGTGAGCCATTGTTTGCCACCCCTAAGAGAATAACCCAGGAAGATTACTTCTTGCTGACAAATTTGGGCCTTTTGGCAGAAGCCCTATATCCAAGCCAAGCAAGCTCGGATAATAGTGCTTGGGTCCCAGACTCATAGTTCTCTTTGGTGTCGGCTGCCAGTAGCAGATCATCCACAAATTGGAGTAGGGTGACTTCGGGGTGTGCAGTTCTGAATTCGTTGAGGTCCCTGTGGAGGTCTTCATCAAAGACAGTGGGAGAGTTTTTGAACCCCTGTGGGAGTCTAGTCCAGGTTAGTTGGCCAGATGTTCCAGTTTCTGGGTCTATCCACTCGAAAGCAAACAGAAACTGACTGTCCTTATGTAGGGCAAGCAGAAGTAAGCATCTTTTAAGTGCAGCACAGTGTACCATTCCCGCTCCAGATTCAGAGTGCTAAGCAAATTATATGGATTGGGTACTGTGGGGTGAGTGTCCTGCACTCTGTTGTTGATCTCTCTTAGGTCTTGAACAGGACGGTAGTCCTCAGTTCCTGGCTTTCTTACTGGTAGCAGGGGGGTATTCTAGGGTGAGTGACAGGGCCTTAGTACCCCAAGGGCCAATTATTTCTGAATATGGGGCTTTATACCATCCTTAGCTTCTTTGCTTAGAGGATATTTTTTAACACTGATTGGAGAGGCAGAGGCTTTTAATTCGACTACTATTGGAGGTTGTTTTATGGCTAGACCTAACCCAGCAGTTTTTGCCCAGGTATTAGGATAATCTTTTATCCATTTCTGTGGTACTTTGCCTGTTTGATCAGTCCTAGGGAGCAAGAAGAGTTGATGTTCATCTTTTACGGAGATAGTCAAAGCCGTGACTATGGGAGTTTTTACTGAAGGCTTTAGAACATGAACTTGGGGACCATCAGGGTTAAAGGTTATTCTAGCCCCGAATTTGGTATGCAGATTCCTGTGCATCCCTGGGCTGGGCATTCTGGGATTACTAGGAAAGAGTGGTGGACTTTTCCTTTTCCTATGTCCATAATCCTCTTAGTGTCCAAGCCCGATATGTACTGCCATTAGCCCCTTGAACTAGGGACCATTTATTTGATAGGGGCCCATTGGGGTCTTAAGGGCTGAGTATACTGCTCCTGTATCCACTTCAAAGTTCACTGGAGTCCCCTCCACTTCAAATGTTACCCTGAGCTCGGGGAGTAGATCAGAGCCCCAACATTTTTAGTCCTCTTCTAGAGTCAGCATGGCAAGCTGGCATGGCTGCTTCTCTTTGGGGCACTCTTTGGACCTGTGTTCTTTTTCTTTAGAGTAGGCACATTGATCTGAGGCCAGGGGCAGCCTTTGGCATGGGCCCAATTATCCGTTCCTGAGTCCTTGCTTTTTAACTTCTGGCGTATTTGCTGCTGTGAACAAAACCTTAGCCAATGCTTTAGTCTGCCTTTTGCTCCTTTCATCCTCCTTTTTTTCCCATTCCTTCTCTCTCCTCTGTTCCCTCTCCTCCTCAGTTTCTCTCTTATAATATACTTTCTCAGCTTCTCTGACTAAATCTCTTAAGGTCCTTTCTTGTAATCCATCTAGACATTGTAACTTTCTCTTAATATCTTGGGCAGCCTGCTCAATAAAGGCCATTGTAACAGATGCCTTTTGGTCCTCTTCCTGAGGATCAAAAGGTGTATATTTCCTATATGCTTCAATAATTCTCTACAGAAACATAGAGGGAGACTCATTAGGCCCTTGGATAATCTCTCTTACCTTGGCCAAATTGGTCGGCCCTCTGGCGGCAACTCCGAGAACTGCTATTAGAGCCTGGCGATAAGTGGACAGATGCTTCCAATCTTCAAAGGTGTTGGGGTCCCAGTTGGGTCGGTTCATGGGCCCATAGGGACAGAGAGTGAGCAAAACAGGGGTATCTGAGTTTTTTATTATCAATCGCCGGTGGGTTCCTTTAGGTTGCCCAGCTTCCTCCAGGGGAGGAGGGCTGCTGCTGCTGCGGGGAAGTCCCCTGAAGGGCTTGGATCTGGCCCAATTGCCTCTAGCAATGGAGAGGCTGAGTCAGCGGTGGGAGGATCATCAGGAACTTTGTTGGGGGTTGGGGAGGGAGAGTATAAGATAAGGAGGGGGAGGAGTGTCAAGTCTTGTGACTCAGGGAGAATGGAAGGAACAGGGGGAGGAGTGAAAGTTTTGAATTAGAGGATCATGGGGGAAGGGGTATATGGCTGTTGATCTGGGTTGCCACGTGGCCCCAGCTGAATGACAATATCTCTGACTTTTCGGATTAGAGGAAAGTGGAAGGATCCTTCTGGGGGCCATCTGACTTCGAGGATGGGCCATTCTGAAGCACAGAGAGTCTGCCAGGTACGGCATTTTACTGAAAAAGAAAGATTCTGGGCCCTTGAGTGGACATCAGTCCAATGATCAAGGGTCAAGGACAGAGAAGAGGAAGTGCTTTGTCCCATAATGGGAGTTACTCAAACAGGGACAGTGAAGACACAAACGCAACACAGACAAAGACAAACAGTAAACGTTTAACATGAGTCCAAGACAAAGATTAGAATTGAGTAACTGGCAAATCTTGATGGGTTAGATAATAAAGACAAACAGTAATCTCAACATGAGTTCAGGACAATGAACAAAACTGAGTAGCCGGCAAAACCTGATGGGCTGGCAAACCGATTCCTGAAGCAAAATATAACCGAGTTGAGGAAACTACTATTCCTTGATTTCACTAGTCCTCCGGAGAGTCTCCCAGGGACGTGACCTTTGGCTCTGTGATAGGTCTGTCACACCATAGGAGAGACCTAATGCTCTTCACCAACAGCCACTTTGCCACGCCCTAACTTGAAACCCGAAACCAGAAAGAGGCACCTTGCTTACTGCCAGAGGAGTCCCTTGAGGTCTTTCTTCCACCGCTGCTGAATATCTCACCTGGGGCCTCCAGATGAAAAGGTGCGACAAAAGTCAAAGGAAAAGACAACAAAGAGGCTTTCTCATGCATCAGCAAAGGGTTTAATGGGGGACAGCATGCTGGGGCTCAGAGCTCTCTTCAGAGGAGCAAAGAACAAAGAGCCCTGAGAACAACTTGAGCAGAGTTTATATACATTCTTTAGAGAGGGCAGGGACTTTACATACATTATAGCCTCCTTTAGAAAATCATCATGTACCACGGGAAAATCAAATAACAACTCTAAAACATGATTAGCACATTCATTGGCGGGAAAAGGTCGGGCAGGGGGTGATTGGTCAGCCCTGAGAAGGGGTATATATTTTAACTGATTGGTTGCAGCCCTGAGATGTATACGTTGTGAGGTGCACGGTTTCTGGGAAGGGGTTGTTAAGTAACTAGGTGGTCAGGGAAGATTTCAACACACATCTAATGGGCAGTTTCAGGAATTGTCTTAACTGCCACAGAAATTTCTGGTTCTGAGTGCAGCTTGGAAACTTTACAAACCTGGTTGTTTGCGTTTTAATTTCAATTTGTTTTATTCTTTCAGAACCTTACAGTGGAAGGCGAGAGACTTCATCCACAATGACTTCTCTTTTGGCCATTTTGGTTTTGGATGCACACATGGGATCTTTCTTTAGATCCATCTGTTGCTGATAATCTAAGCCACAGCCTCACACAGGGTCAAGAGCCTGATTAAGACACATTCCTTTCCCAAGCAATTACTTCTCTGAGGTCAGTTATGGAACTCAGTCTCTGAGGGGAATCACACCAGTGTTCAAGCCCAGGTAGACCCAGTCATCTTTTCCAACAGCCACACAAATGACCACAATTAAAACCGAAACACTCCCCACATGGCACTCATCTTCTTACATATATACACTCATCATAACTTTTGGCTAGAGATTTCCATGAATGGCGCAGCCAAAAAAAGAGTGTCCAATAAAAGCTCCCTTGCCCTTCATTTGCCTAACCTCAGGGTGGCCTGAACACCCTTCCTGTGAACCAGGATTGAACACATAGTTCTTACTTTAATACTGCTCTGCTCCTCCAATTTGAGGCCTACTGACTGTCAGGTATATATTCCTTATGTGATTTGGAGTAATTAGGAAACCAAAGCAACTTTACAGGGCTTGGAAGAACTCATTTGACCCAAAGGATCCCTATTCTCACTTGGTGGAGGTCAGGAACCTTACAGAGGAAGAAGAGAGAGTTCATCCACAATGACTGATATTTTTGCCATTTTGGTTTGGGATCCACACATTAGGTTTTTCTTTAGATCCATCAGGCGCTGATAATCTAAGCCACAACCTCACAAAGGGCCACGAGGCTGATTCAGAAACATGCTTTTCCAAAGCAATTAAGCAAAGAGCCACAGGTGATGCCCATTCATTTCCAATTGAAAACTCTTTTCTTCAAGATTCACAAAGGGGTGCCCTGAGACAAAGACCTTTCTGACTTCAGGGCAACAGAACAATAAGTTAACAAATTCCAATGCAGGGTTTCTCCAATGAGACTTTACCAGTCACAATGATATCTGAGTTTTCTGAGATGCTTGCCATTCCCTTCAGCTATCCAGTACATGGCCATGTCACAGAGCTTGGAGGTGGTACATATCTTGGACAGAAAACCATGAGCCTATTCTGGAGAGTGTCCAGAATTCAGGAAGAAAACAGGAATTTAGCAAGTTAGTAGGTGTTGCCCATCGAA
Source organism: Callospermophilus lateralis (assembly GCF_048772815.1). Taxonomy (NCBI): domain Eukaryota; kingdom Metazoa; phylum Chordata; class Mammalia; order Rodentia; family Sciuridae; genus Callospermophilus; species Callospermophilus lateralis. Next base: position 5,787,823 of record NC_135316.1, on the reverse strand, counting down.
AAGGTAACCAGCAGTCCTTTCCTAAAATGGGCAGGATGAATGCTGGGAAGCTTTCTACTAGATAGGATACATCCATTGATGCATTCTCTTTTTTAATGTGTACAACCAAGGACACCGTGGGATACACGGACACAAAAACACTCGCCTTGTCAAAGGACTTTATAGAAACAGTCCACTCCAAACCAAACAAACCGCCTTTCCTACCTATTCTCAGAACATAAGACAAAACCACAAACTAACACCCACACTCAAAAGAGCACCTCCTTCCCCCAAGTAAGTATGTGACTATCCAGAGTGTCCTCTGACTAGTGGGCCATTGTATGTTCCCCCGAAATGGCCTGTCCTGTCTCAGTTTTGGTCTCTTTGTTCATCTCTGTGAAGTTGTATGGAGTCTGTGCTGACCACTACCTGCTTTCTCAGGAAAGGCCCGTCTTCAGAGCTCTACTTGCATTTGGTCATCCTCAAACCATTAGGTACCAAGAGAGACAGACTCTCTCCTTGGTAAATCCTAACAAGTGAGCCCACTGGGAATGGGACTGGGACTGGCTCTGTGTGCTTTGCTTCCTGGATCCCAAGTTCAGAGAAGAAGTGAGGTAGGTCAATTCCTACAGGAATGGAATGAGGTCACTGCCTTGGCAACCATTTTGTCCTAACAGATGCTTCCAAGGGTCCATTGTGATGGAAGCTGCCCCTACTTCCTGTGACACTTTCAGAAGTTAGAATGGTATATCAACCATAGACACCCAGGAGAAGCTCTCCACACAGGGTTGGTTTGGTCGATCTTCTTTATATCAATAGGAGAGAGGCTGATTCAGACACATCCCTTCATCCTGACCAGGTTGTTTGCCATGGAAGATGACTTTTGCTCTCTCAGGTCCTTCATAGCTGCCTACATCTTCTCCAAGGATCATTTATGAATCAACCTTTGAGGTTCTCAGCAGGTGGAACATCCCCTACATTCCTGTATTGTAAGACCTACTCTGTCCCCGCTCTTTTGTAAAGTTAGATTGAGGGAATAGTGTATGGTTAGGGTTAATAACATATTCTATTTGGGTTAGGAAACATTCTGTGGGATAAATAATGGTATTGGGAACCTGCGATATTCACAAGAATATATAGGTGAAATATAAGTATACAATCTGAAATCTAGGTACAATTTGAAGCCCAGAAGGGCATTGAGGCCTTTAGTGGGATACTTAGCTTTGAATTATGTTCTGCACAGATGTCACAGATAAATCGATATGCAATGGCAGAGGACCTTATACCTTGGATGATTAAATGTCCTAGAGAACATCCAGTCAAAAAGCAATAGTTGTCAGGATTAGGAAGGTAGTCAGTAGGTTTAGAAAGAAAGAGTGAGTTTAGGATTTGGACAAAAGGTTCATTAGCAATAGGGTTTCGGGTAGAGAGTGAACGTAAATATGAGCACATATGAAGAGTCACTCACAATGATGAACTGGGAAAAATATGTAGGGAAGCAGATATCAATAGAGACATTAGGAAATCAGGCAAAGTATAATGTGAGTGATAGGGTTAGACATTTTCAACATGGTTGAGGTTGAATATATAATCTTAGGAAGACAGACATATGCAGTCACCAATAGGATTGACATTTGAGAGCATTAGGCAACCTGGACATTGTTGTTTTTAGTAATCCATGCTCACTTTCCATTTTGCTTTGGTGAAAGGTTAATAAAATAGGCACTTGTCACTTCCTGTTTTTCGGTATGCTTAAGAAAACACTGTTGAAATCTTGAGAACTGTTTGCTAATTTTGTTCACAGAATGTGCTATCCCCAACTGCCAAACTGCAGAATATACTCCCTCACCCGGTTTCACGCAAACTGCACACTCGCCCTGACCCATCAATTAATTTCCCTCCCTGCGCTCTCCAAGGAAAGTATATAAGCTCTGTTAAAGCTGTTCTCAGGGCTCTCTGCTCTATTCAAGTGAGCTCTGAGCGGCAGCAGGCTGGACCCCCAATAAATTCTTTGCTGTGGCTGAGTGAAAATGGTATACTGTTCTGTACTTAAAAGATGCTTTCTTTTGCTTGCCTCTGCATAAAGATAGTCAGTTGCTGTTTGCTTTCGAGTGGGTAGACCCAGAAACTGGAACGTCTTGTCAACTAACTTGGACTAGACACCCACAGGGGGGTCAAAAACTCCCCCACTCTCTTTGATGAAGTCCTTCACAGAGATCTCAACAACTTCGGATCTACGCACCCTGAAGTGACCCTTATTCAATATGTGGATGTCCTGCTACTGGCAGCCGACACCAAGGAAAACTGTGAGTCTGCGACCCAAGCACTATTATCCGAGCTTGCTCAATTTGGGTATAGAGCTTCTGCCAAAAAGGCCCAAATTTGCCAGCAAGATGTAATCTTCCTGGGGTATTCCCTTAGGCGTGGCAATTGATTGCTCACTGAGCCCAGGAAACAAAACCTTGTGCAGATACCTCCCCCATTTAACAGGAGACAACATTAAGAGTTTATTGGGACTGCTGACTTTTGCATGTTATGGACCTGAGTTTGTGTTCTTAGCTGCTCCTTTATACCCCCTGTTAAATGAGAATGCCCATTTCCAACGGACCCTTGAGCACCAGCAAGCTTTTGATAACATCTAAGAACACTGACACTGAACTCCTCATTTCACTGAGCCCAGCCTGCAATTTCAGAAAGCCCTACACTACGTTAAAATTGTACATCAACTCAGTCATCTTGGTTCAAAAAAAAATGCAGGCATTCCTGAAGGATCAAGAACAGAGTTTTAGACTAACTCACTCACAGTGAAAGGAAATAACTGAATGGGTAAAGCCTTTCAGTTCTGTCAATTGGTTAATGCTTACCATTCCAAGCTTCCTGCAGGAAAGCATTTATGAGGAACCAGACCAGGACAATTATGGGAAGTGGGCGTTATTGAAATTAAGCCATCAAGGTATGGATTTAAATATCTCCTAGTCTTTGTAGATACATTTTCAGGATGGATTGAAGCCTTTCCCACACACACACACACACAAAAAAAAAAATGGGCACAAATGGTGGTCAAGAAGATCCTGAAAGATATTTTTCAAAGACACGGTCTGCCTAATGTAATATGGTGTGATAATTGAACGGCATTCATGGGCCAGGTAAATCAGGGGTTAGCCAGGACCCTGGGGATTAATTGCAACTTACATTGTGCTTATACACCCCAGAGCTTAGGACATGTAAAAAAAATAAATTGAACCATTAAAGAGACCTTCACGAAATTAAGCTTAGAGACCGGCATAAAAGATTAGAATATGCTCCTGCCTTATGCACTGTTTCATGCAAGAAATACTCCCTTTGTTTCTTTGTGAAACCTCACCCCCTATGAAATTCTCTATGGGGCCTCTCCTCCAGGAAGGGACCTAACCCCAACTCTGAGTCCTAAGGATCCCTTCCACACACCCTTGCTTGACAGACTTAAATCTCTTGAAAGAACTCAGCTATACCTGTGGAAACAGCTGGCCACTGCCTTCCAACCTGGGGACGAGGGGACTCCACATCGATATCAAGTAAGAGACTTCCTTTACATAAGAGGACATCAGATGTCATCCCTGGAACCCCGCTGGAAAGGACCATACCAGGTGCTACTTATAACACCTACAGCGGTAAAAGTAGACGGAATCATTTCCTGGATCCATGCCTCTCATCTCAAGCCTGCGACCTGTCCAGACTCTGGATGGAAACTGGAAAAGACTGGTAACCCTTTCAAATTCCGTATTCGCCACGTGGATAAGGCTATAGACTCTCCCCTTGGACACCAGTAGATCTAACACTCATCAGCCCGTTCAGCAGCGATGGCTGATCACAAATCCTACTAGACGAGAAGTATGGTCTATCTTGCATACAGCCCCCTTAGGGACCTGGTGGCCATCAGTCCACCCAGATATTTGTCAGCTGGCTATAGGTCTTTCCTATTAGGATATTCCTGAGGAAGAGGATCCCACTAAAATTCCATTAAATCCTTTCTGTACCATAGATAATGGAAACAAACTTTATCGTTGTAGGGACAGGCAAGCCAGATGCAGGTTGGCTAGCCTATATTAGTATGTTTGCCCGGCAGACTATGAAAGTCACAAACCGCCATGGTTGTGTGGGGGAAAAGCCGACTTCTTCTGTAAGGCATGGGGATTTCAGCATACAGGATCTGCCTGGTGGAAGGCAATATCCTCATCAAATTCAGTACACAGTATTGGCCATATTACCAGTTAGCCAAACAAATCTGATGGCCCCCAGAGGAGTCTCCAGATCCTCAAATTATGTGTGACCTTTTTAACTTCTGCAAGTGCTCAAAAGTGTGAAAAGAAATTCCTCTATGTGGAGGCCTTTTCCCTCTTTCGCTCACATCCTGAACTATGCTTCTCCAATAGTTCCTCACCCTCAGCCTTCTGCTCCAGACTCTCTGCTGTCACTCCCACCTCAGCAACCTGATTTCTCTTCTCCAATTACAAGATCAAAAACCCAAACCTCTGCCAGTTCTCAGAGCATTGCCCCCTTTCTGAGGTAGCAGGTACTGAGGTACCCATCCACCCACTCACTTCAATCTTCCCATGTCAGTGCCCGCACCAGGTCCCACCAGGTCCTCTTACCTGCTAACCCAAAGCTCAAACCAGCTTAGGAGAGCCCTCAGACCCCTATCGAAGATGTAATGAAAATGGCCTTTAAAGTTGTTTTGTCATCAATGAAAACAGGTTACTAAGAATTTAAAGTCCCTCACAGGCTTTTTGGGATACTCACTCTCGTCTTTCCCTCTGCCCTACCTGTTCTACTGCTCAAGTTTTTGTTGCTAGGAAAATCCCAAACCCCTTTCCCATTTTTCTTTTACATCTCTCCTTCCTCATTCTCAGATCAACGGAGCTGCTCACACCCCCTGCCTTCCCCGTCTTGCCCCGCTGTACCAGGCCCACAGAAAAATCTTAACTGAACTTCTCCAGAAGTCTTCACCATGGATGACTTTAGGACTTTCAGCAAAAGAGTCCCTATAAAAAAGTTCAGTGTAGAAAAACTTCCTCTTTTTCTGTTGCCCTGTTCTACTTGGCTACTGGCTGGAAAAATCAGCACTCCTAAGCTAGACACCCCCTTAATATTTTTTCACACAATATGTGAACAAGGCTTCTGGCCTTGAGCTGGGACTTCACAGAGATGGCTACATTTCTAAGATAAACAATTACAAAATGGGCTCCATGGTTTCAGCTGCAGGGGGATAAAAGAAAAGGAAGAAAAAGCTCTCCCCCTCCCAGGTGTCCTTGAAAAGTTAAATTGCCCACAACAGAGGAAAAAACAGAAAAAAAAACTTCTTTTTGTGAAGTTATGCAGACTCTGAACTTCTGAGTCCCTTCCCTTTCATGTTGGGTACAAAATTCTGAAACTACCTAAACTTGGGGTTGAGGGATTTAATTGATTACAACAGAAGCAATGCCCTCTGAATACTGTTGCAACCAAATAGGACTGTTTCCCTGTCTTCAGTGCTATCTTTGGTGCCTTGCCTTGTCCGCCCCTAGAGCAGTATAATTCTATATACTTAAACATTGTTTATGTTTTCATGAAATGGTCAACAGATATGATTAATTGTGTAATTGTGAAGATGTTTCCCAGATTGCTCTATATTCACCCAGCTTCATTTGAAGGTCAAACAGGGGGCCATACAACCCGCTTCCACTGGGAACATATGTCCCTCACTTTAGCCATCAAATTATGAATTGGAGTTGCTGCAGGGGTAGTCACAGGAACGACTGCCCTTGTCCATGGTACACAACAAATGACCCGAATAGAAGCAGCAATAGACCAAAACTTAAAGATATTAGAAACCTCCATCACAGCTTTGCAGGAATCTTTAACCTCTCTCTCTGAAGTTGTTTTACACAACAGTGGAGGGTTGTACCTCCTCTTCATGAGAGAAGGGGGCCTTTGTGCTGCATTGATGTAAGAATGTTGTTTTTATGCCGACCATATTGGAGTTGTAAAAAAACATATGAGTAAAATAAAAGGATGCCTTGAAGAGTGTCAAGGAGAGAGAGAGGCCCCAAAAGGGTGGTTTGAGTCATGGTTCACACAGTCTCCCTGGTTATCTACGCTTTTATCCACCCTGGCCTGTCCAATAATAATCCTCATATTATTACTAACTATAAAACCCTGTTTGCTCAACCGTGTAATTTCTTTTCTCCAAGTTCAAATTGGACAAGTTAAACTTATGGTAATACCTTACTAGCAGACATAGAATGTGACACCCCCCAATGATCACTTTTATGATTAAAAGTAGCCAGAAAAATAAGTGAGGAATGAAAGGTTAATAAAAAAGGTACTTGTAACTTCCTGTTTTTCTGTATGCTTAACAAAACACTTTTGAAATATTGAGAACTGTTTGCCAATCTTGTTCCCAGATTGTGCTGTCCCCAACTGCCAAATTGCAGAATGTATTCCCTCACAGAGTTACACGCAAACCTCCCACTCTCTCTGACCCATCAATAAATTTCCGGCCCTGCCCTCTCCAAGGAAAGTATATAAGCTCTGCTTAAGCTGTTCTCAGGGCTCTCTGCTCTATTCATGTGAGCTCTGAACCTCAGCATGCTGGACCCCCAATAAACCCCTTGCTGTTGCATGAGACACACTCTTGGTGGTCTCTTTTTCCGATGCTTGCATGAACATTTCTTGGATGATTGAATGTAGAAGAGAAAATCCAGTCAAAAAGGGATATAGGTAGGATTAAAAAGAAGAGTGAGTATAGGATTTGGAACAAAATATCTTTAGCAATAGGGGTTAAGTTACAGAGTGAATGTAAATGTCAGCACATGTGAACAGTCACAATAATGAAATGGGAAAAAATGTAGGAAAGCAGATATGAATAAAGAAATTATGAAATCAGGCAAAATATAAACTGCTTGATACGATTAGACATTTTCAACAGGCTTGAGATAGAATATATAATCTTAGGAAGAAACAAATATGTATTCACCAATAAGATTGACATTTTAGAGCATTAGGCAACCTTGACATGGATATTTTTTTGTAATCCATGCTCACTTTCCATTTAGGTTTTGGTACAATCATAAGTGTGACCTTTGCATTTGTGTCCAGAATATTACTGTGATAAAATGTATATGTAGATCTGGTGACATGAGTGTTTCTTCCACCATTTCTAGGAGCAATATTTTGAAGACATATAAATGGGTATTGGGGGTACAAAGAGGTGTACACTGTGTCAATGAATATAGAGATAATGCCTGAATAGACCATAAGTGAATAAATAATATAACTGGTTCCACATTAAATAACGGATTGAATTGATATCTGAAAATATATAAGAAATATTATATTGATATACAATCATTCATTCCAACCAATTATACATCTAATATTAATATTAGGGTTACAGTTTCTCATGAAGATATGTTAGTTTTGCTACAAAAGTGATTATGGAAATCGAAAATAATGTGTTCGGAAAGAGTCAGTCACAATGCTGGCAATATGTGAACAAGGCCTCTGGCCTTTAGCTGGGGCTTCACAGAGATGGCTACATTTCTAAGATAAAGAAGTTACCAACTGGGCTCCATGGTAATAGCTGGCAGGGAGAAAAAAAAGAGAAGAAAAAAGCTCTGCCCCTCCCAGGTGTCCTTAAAATGTTAACTTGCCCAGAACAGTGAAAAAAAAAGAAACAAAAACTGCTTTTTATGAACTTCAGCAGACTGTGAACTTCTGAGCTCCTCCCTTACATGTTGGGTACCAAATTCTGAAACAATCTAAACTTGGGGTTCAGGGGATTAATTGATTACAACAGAAACAATGCCCTCTAAATCCGGTTGCAACCAAATAGGACTGTTTTGCTGTGTTCGGTGCTATCTTAGTTGCCTTACATTGCCTTGTCCATCCCTTTTCTCATGAAAAGACCAGTCAAGAAACATGGAGGAATGCATGTGCTCTGAAACAGGAAGTGATTGATAGTGAAACAAATGCCTATAAATTTCCTAACTTGTGGATGAAATATATATCCTTTGATGTGCATTAATTGAAGAAATAGTAATCTACCAGTGCTGAATAAAAATGAACGTCAAAATACACATCATGTCCGATTGGAATCTACTTGCATTGATGTTAAACTGGGTCAGGTACTGTAGAAATATTAGGATTTGTGTGCACCAATCACTGAAGTTACTTTTCACTACTAGGAAAGAAATATGTTTTTCAGGTGAATGAATATTTCTAAGAATAATCTTGTGAAAAGTTGATTATAAATTCACATATATGAATATAAATGAATTTGGTGAGTGTAAAATAAGACACATATTTCATATTTTGAAAAATCTGGAGAGTGTATATATATATATATGTGTGTGTGTGTGTGTGTGTGTGTGTGTGTGTGTGTACACACACACACACAGACATTAAAAATAGCAATATATATGCCAATCAAAATTCATAATGAAATATATATCATCAACAGATCCAAAAATATTTATTTTACTGAACATGGATTTATGAATAATATTGTTCAAGTAGGAAGCTCACCCATAATTTGAATTTTCAGTTCCAACATCGTTTAGGAGAAGTGATCCCTTACAATTTGTATCTGCCAAGTCAGCCACCTCACAAGAATGCACATGTGGTCCCAGGTAGGATTCTAAGTGTGCATATAAAAATCCAGGTGGTGAATAGGCTACAGAGAAAGGAAGACAGGAATTCACATATTGGTTAACTTTAATAAAACATGTAGAACGACTTCAACAAAACCTTGACTAGATTTATAACTCCTACACTATATAATGCAAAAGGCAATTCCAACTCAACACCATGCCTCCACTGAAATGCTTGTATTTTTATTCTGTTTGTGTTATTTTTCTCCATCTTTTTAGCATTAGTAGTCAGAGTGTAGTAGGGTAGGGGATAGTGTCAGGGATTCAGTATTTCGAATGGAAAATTGGAAAATGAATCCAATGTGTATGCAAATGTGTGCTGCACAAATATCTTCCCAATCTAATCAAGAATAATGCCTTGACAGTACCTTCACCCCACTAAAACACCATTAGAGGAGAAGAGTTAGAAAATCAGTGAATACATATCTGAAATGGAATATGCTCACGGTTTTGAAACCTTGGAGGTGGTAGAGGATTTTCCAAAAGTAAGGGACAGGGTAAACATCCACAAACATGGAGTTCTGCTGACCTAAAGACTTCTTGAGAAACTGCCTCTGAGGTTGGGCACTTGAAATATATGTTGTTGTCAGGAGTTTTAGCTTCCTTTGTACTGAGACCATCAAAGCTGGGTCTGCATCTATGTGACCTGGACGAAATTGTTTCATATTTTCCAATGAAAATGAGGCAGCAATGCTGAATTCTCTCTTTGTAGGTAACCTGTGGAAAGTGGGGGCTAAGTGTATCCCTGTGTGGACTGTGAAGCCATTTGGACATCCTCCAATTTTTGTGGTGTTTCTTGCTGCTGCACTGGGAGTTTGGTATTTGCTTCAAGAAATACAAGGAGTTCAACTGGGACACAGTGCTGGATGGATTTCTGCCACGAGTGTTGGGTCAGGGTCTGCTGGATAATGCACTAACCAGGCTTCTATCCCACATTGCTTGCCCCCTTGACCATAGCAACCTGATTCTGAACATTGCCCTAAAACCTCTCCATATGACAAGATGCCTTTACAAAGAAGGGACTGCTGGCTGCACCATGTCAGTAACAAGCCATTTGGAAGCCAAAGGCAGATCCACATTGCCGCACCACATATTTTATCACACACTTTCCCACCACTGTTCTAGGCCCACTACTCAGCAGGTTCCAAATTACTGGCATCTCTGTTCTACACCATTTTCATGAAACCAAGTCAATCAAGGCATTGTCTGGCATACTCAAGATCAGCAATGGCACACCCAAAGGTTCTCCAGTGCCACCAGGTCATGGGAATTTCAAAAATTTCATGGTATTTATCTAGCCATTTTTCAAGGAAGATGTTTTAGGCACTGTGGTTTTCAATATATTCAGAAACCCTTAAATGGTGAGGAAGCTCATTTCAATGAAAGCTCTGGAGAATTCTCACAGGCAAGGCTTCCCAAATAGTGGCCAAATGTCACATAAAGCCAGTCCTATTGAGGTCTATAATGTGAGGTCCATGTGTTTTTTGACTCTCAACTATGACTGCCATGTCTTTCAGAATACAATCATGTGATATCTTGGCTGATATTCCCAGTGCTCTGTGGAAAGCCACTCTGGGCCTGAATCTCAGTTTCCAAGGGCGACTCTCATTAGTGGCCTCCTAAAATCCCAACCCAATTCATGGCAATACTTCTCTGAGGTCAGTTCTAGAACTCAGTCTCTAAGGGGAATCACACCAGAGTTCAAGTCCAAGTGGACCCAGTCCTTTCTTCCAACCGCAACACAAATGACCACAATTAAAACCAAAACACTCTCACACGGCCCTAATCTTCTTCCATATAGACACTCATCATAACCTTTGGCTGGAGTTTTCCATTAGGGGTGCAGCCCAAGACAGTGTCCAAAATAAGCTCCCTTTACCCTCATTTGCCAAAAGTCAGGGTGGCCTGTACACCCTTCCTGTGAACCAGGAGTGATCAAATAGGTCTGTCATTAATACTTTTCCACTTCTCCAATTTGAGGCCTTCTGACTGTGGGGTTTAGATTCTTTATGTGAACTGTATTCAAGAGAAAACCCAATCACCTATGGGCTAGCCTCTGCATGGCTTTGAAGGATTCATTTGACCCAAAGGATCCCTATTCTCACTTGATGGAGGTCAGAAACCTTACAGAGAAAGGCGAGAGACTTCATCTACAATGATGGCAATTTTTGTCATTTTGATTTTGGATGCACAAATGGGATCTTTACATCCATCAGGTTTTGGGAATCTAAGCCACAGCCTCACGCAGGGCCAAGAGGCTGATTCAGACACATCCCTTTTTAAAGCAGTTAAGCCAAGAGCCACAGGGGAAGCCCATTCATTTTCATTTGAAAACTGGTTTCTTCAGGCTTCACAAAGGGGTGGCCTGAGGCAAAGTCCTTTCTGACATTCAGGGCAAAAGAATAGTAGGTAAGCAAATGTCCCAAAGCAGAGTTTCTCCACTGAGACTTTACTGGTCACACTGATATCTGAGTTTTCTGAGATGCTCATCATTCCCTTCAGCTATCCAGTACATGGCCATATCACAGAGCTTGGAGGTGGTAAATATCTTGGACAGAAAACCATGAGCCTATTCTGGAGTGTAGCCAGAATTCAGGAAGAAAACAGGAACTTAGGAAGTTTATAGGTGTTGCCCTTCGATAAGGCAAGGCACAGTCCATTCATTAATTGGGCAGGATTGATGCTGGGAAGCTTTCTACTAGACAGGACACATCCATTGATGAATTCTTTTTTTCTAATGTCTACAACCACATACACACTGGAATACACAGACATAGAAACACTTGCCTTGTCAAATGACTTACTAGAAACAGTTCACTCCAAACCAAACAAACCACCTTTCTTACCTTTTCTCAGAACATGAGACAAAACCACAAACACACAACTAAAACCACAAATGCATCTTCTTCCCCAAAGTAGGTTTGTGACTATTCGGAGTGTACTCTCACTGGTGAGCCTTTCTATGTTCCTCCGAAATTGCCTGTCCTGTCTCAGATCTGGTCTCCTTGGCCAACTCTGTGAATTTGTCAGGAGCCCGCAGTGAGCCACTACTTGCTTTCTCTGGAAAGGCCAGTCTTAAAAGCTTTCCTGGCATTTGGCCATAATCACATCAGTAGATACCAAGAAAGACTGACTCTGTCCTTGGAGTATCCAAACAAGTGAGCCCACTGGGACTGGGACTGGAATTGGCTCTGGGTGTCTGGTTCCTATATCGCAAGTTCAGAGAGTTCCATCACCAAGGAATAGAGATGAGGTCACTTCCTTCTGTAACTGAATGAGGTCAGTGCCTTTGCAACCACTTTGTCCTAACAGTTGCTTCCAAGGGTCCCATGAGATGGATGATGCCCCTATTTCCTGTGACACTTTCACAAGTTAGAATGGTATATCGCCCATAGGCACCCGTGAACAGCTCTCCACACAGGCCTGGATTGGTCCATCTTCTGTACATTAGGAAGAGAGAGGCTGATTCAGACACAACCCCTCTTCCAGACAAGGTTGTTTTCCATGAAAAATGACTTTTGCTCTCTCAGGTCCTTCATAGCTACCTACATCTTTTCCAGGGACTATTTCTGCATGGACCTTTGAGGTTTTCAGCAGGTGGTATATCCCCTACATTCCAACATTGTCCCTGATCTTCTATAAAGTTAGAATGAGGGAACAGTATATGGTTTGGGTTAATAACATGTTCTATTTGGGTTAAGAATCATTTTGCTGGATGAATAATGGTATTGGAAACCTGCATTATTTATAAGAATATAAAGGTGAAATATATGTATGAAAACATAAATCTAAGTAAGATTTGAAGCCCAGAAAGGGATTGGGCCCTTGATTGGGAGACTTAGCTTTGAATTATGTCCTGCACAGATGATTCAGATAAATCAATACACAATGGCATCGAACTTTGTACCTTGGATGATTGAATGTCAAAGAGAACATCCATTCAAAAAAGGATAGTCAGTAGGATTTGGAAGATAGTCGGTAAATTCAGAAAGAAGAGAGAGTATAGGATTTGGACCAAAAGTTATTAAGCAATTGGGTTTCAGGTAGAGAGTGAATAAAAATGTCAGCACAAATGAATAGTCAAAATGATGAACTGGGAAATTATGAAGGAAAGCAGATATCAATAGAGACATTAGGATATCAGGCAAAGTATAAAGTGAGTGATAAGATTAGACATTTTCAACAGAGTTGAGTTTGAATATATAATCTTAGAAAGAAACAAACATGTAGTCAACAATTGGATTGACATTTGAGAGCATTAGGCAACCGGGACATGGATGTTTTTAGAAATCCATGCTCACTTTAAATTTAGGCTTTGGTACAATCATAAGTGTGACCTTTGCTTTACTTTCCAGAATATTACTGTGATAAAATGTATATGTAGATCAGGTGACATGAGTATTTCTTCCACCATTTCTGGGAGCAATATTTTGAAGACGTATAAATGAGTATTGGGGGTACAAAGAGGTGTACCATCTGTCTATGAATATAGAGATAATGCAAGAATAGACCATACTGAGAATAAATAATATAATTGGTCCACTTTAACTAACTGATTGAATTGATATCTGAAAGTATACAGAAAATCTTATATTGATATACAATCATTCATTCCAACCAGTTATACTTCTAATGGTAATATTAGGGTTATATATTATTATGAAGAGTGTGTGAGTTTTGCTTCAAAATTGATTATGGAAATCGAAAATAATGTGTTTAGAAAGAAGTCTCATGAAAAGTCTTGTCAAGAAACATGGAGGACTACATGTGTTCTGAAGAAGGAAGTTATTGAATGTGAAACAAATGCCTACAAATTTGCTAACTTGTGTATGAAATATATATCTTATGATGGGCATAAACTGAAGAAATAGTAATGTACCAGTGTTGACTAAAAATGAACATCAAAATAAACATCATCTTCCATAATAATCTACTTGCATTGATGTTAAACTGGGTCAGTTACTGTAGAAATATTAGGATTCATATGCACCATTCACTGAAGTTAGTTTTCAGTTCTAGGAAACAAATATGTATTTCAGGTGGATGAATATTTCTGAGAATAATCTTTTGAAAATTAGATTATAAATCCACATACATGAATACGAATGAATTTAGGGAGTGTACAATAAGACACATATATTTCATATTTTGAAAAATTTGGAGAGTGTATATATATAAATACACACACACACACAGACATTAAAACGTAGCAATATATATGCCAATCCAAATTCAACATGAAATGTATATCATCCACTGATACAAAAATATTCATTATACTGAACATGATTTTATTTATCATGTTTTTCATCTACAAGCTCACCCATAGGTTGAATTTTCAGTTCCAACTGTGTTTGGGAGGAGTGATCTCTTATCCCAATTGGTATCTGCCAAGTCAGTCAACTCACAAGAATGTATATGTGATAACAGGTACGATTCTATATGTGCATATGAAATTACATGTGCTGATTTGGCTACCGAGAAAGGGAGACAGAAATTCCCATATTTGTTAACATTAAAAACACATGGAGAACTATTTTAACAAAAAAATTGACTAGATTTATAACTCCTACCCTGTATAATGCAAAAGGCAAGTCCAACTATACACTATGCCTCATCTGAACTGCTTGTATTTCTATTCTGTTTGGGTTATTTTTCTCCATCATATTAGAACTAGTAGTCAGAGTCTAGTAGGGTATGAGTAGGTGTCAGGGATTCAGAATTTTGAATGGAAAATAGGAAAATGAATCCATTGTGTATGTAAATATGTGCTACACATAAATCTTCCCACTCTCATCCAGAACAATGCCTGGACTTTACCTTCTCCCCAAGTAAAACACAATTAGAGTGGAAGAGTTAGAAAATCTGTGAATACATATCTGGATTGGAATATGCTCAAGAATTCACAATCTTGAAGGTGGTAGAGGAGTCTCCAAAAGTAAGTGACAGGTAAATACTCCACAAAAATGGAGCTCTGCTGGAGTAAAGACTTCTTGAGAAACTGCCTCTGAGTTTGGGCACTTGAAATATTTGTTGTTGTCAGGAGCTTTACCTTCCTTTGTAGAAAGACCATCAAAGCTGGATATGTATCTAAGTGACATGGAGGACATGGTTTCTTATTTTCTAATGAACATGAGGCAGCAGTGCTGAATTCTCTCTTTGTAGGTAAACTGTGGCCACTGGGGGCTAACTCTTTCCGTGTGGACTGTAAAGCCATTCGATCATCCTCCACTTTTCTTGGTGTTTCTTGCTGCTGCAATGTGAGTTTGGTATTTGCTTCACAATATACAAGGAGTTCAACTGGGACCCAGTTCTAAAGGGAGTTCTGTCATGTGTGGTGTGTCAGGGTCTGCAGGATAATGCACCACCCAGGCTTCAATCCCACATAGCTTGCATCCTTGACCATAGCAATTTGATTCTTAACATTGCCCTGAAAACTCTCCATATAACAAGATGCCTTTACGTAGAAGGGTCTCCTGGCTGCACCATGTCAGTCACAAGCCATTTGGAAGCCAATGGCAGATCCACATGGCCCCACCACAGATATTTAATTACACACCTGCACACCACTTTTCTAGACCCACTTCTTATCAGGCCCCAACTTACTGGCATCTCTGTTCTTACACCATTTTCATGGTCATGGGAATTTCAAAAATTTCATGGTATTTATCTACCCATTTTTCAAGAATGATATTGGAGGCACTGTGGGTTTCAATTCATTGAGGAACAATTAAATGGTGAGGAAGCTCATTTCAATGAAAGCTCTGTAGGAATCTCAGAGGCAAGGCTTCCCAAAGAGTGGCCAAAAGGTCACATGAAGCCAGGTATCTTTCTGTCTACAATGTGAGGTCCATGTGTGTTTTGACTCTCATCTATGGCTGCCATGTCTTTCAGAATAAAACCATGTGATATCCTGGCTCACATTCCCAGTGATCTGTGGAAAGCAAATCTGGGCCTAGATCTCGGTTTCCAAGGGCGACTCTCATGCGTGGCCAACTAAAATCTCAACACCAATACATTTCATGATAATACTTCTCTAAGGTCAGTTCCAGAACTCAGTCTCTAAGGGGAATCACACCAGTTTTCAGCACAGGTGTCCCTAGTCATATCTTCCAAATACCACACAAATGACCCCAATTAAAACGAAAACACTCCCAAATGGCCCTCATTGTCTTCCCTATATACAATCTCATTCTAAGCTTTGTCTGGAGGTTTCCATGAGCGGCAAAGTCCAAGACAGTTTCCAAAATAAGCTTCCTTTCTCCTCATTGCCTAAAGTCATTGTGGCCTGGACACCCTTCCTGTGAACCAGGTTTTAACAAATAGGCCTGCCCTTAATACGCCTCTGCTTCTCCAATTTGAAGCCTACTGACTGTCAGGTATAGATTTTTTTATGTGAATTGGAGTCCTTATAAAACCCAAGAACCTATGTCCTGGACTCTCCAGGGCTTTGAAGAACTCAAATGACACAAAGGATCCCTATTCTCACTTGATGGAGGTCAGGAGCCTTACAGAGGAAGGCGAGAGACTTCATGCACAGGGACTGCTCTTTTGGCCATTTTGGTTATCGATTCACACACGGAATGATCCATCATGTGATGAGAATCTAAGCCACAGCCTCACACAGGTCCAAGAGGCTGATTCAGACACATCCCTTTCCAAAACAATTAATCAAAGAGCCACTGGTGATGCCCATTCATTTCCATTTGAAAACTGTTTGCTTCAGGCTTCACAAAGGTGAGGCCTGAGACAAAGAGCTTCCTGACATTCTGGGCAAATAAACAATAGGTAAGCAAATGGGCCAAAGCAGGGTTTCTCCACTGAGACTTTACAAGTCACACTGATGTCTGAGTTTTCTGAAATGCTTCAATTCTCTTCAGCTATCCATTACATGGCCATGTCACAGAGCTTGGAGGTGGTACATATCTTGGACACAAAATCATGAGCCTATCTTGGAGAGTGGCCAGAATTCAGGAAGAAAACAGGAAATTAGAAAGATAATAAGTTTTGCCCATCCATAATGCAAGCCACAGTCCATTCATAAACTGGGCAGGATGAATGCTGGGAAGCTTTGTACTAGACAGGAGACATCCATTGATGCATTCTCTTTTCTATGGTCTACAAGCACGGACTCAGAGAGATACACAGACATACTAACACTTGCCTTGTCAAAGGACTTACAAGACACAGTGCACTCCAAATCAAACATTCTGCCTTTCCTACCTATTGTCAGAACATGAGACAAAACCACGAACTCACACCCATACCCACAAGCCACCTCCTTCCCCCAGGTAGGTCTGTGACTGTCCAGAGTGTCCTCTGAATGGTGGTCCATACTATTTTCCCATGAAATGGCCTGTCCTGTCTCAGATCTGGTCTCCTTGGCCAACACTGTGAAGTTGTCAGGAGCCAGCCATTTTCTGCTTTCTCAGGAAAGGCTCCACTTAAGAGCTCTCCTGGCATTTGGCCATCCTCACATCAGTATGTACCAAGAAAGACTGACACTGTCCTTTGTAAATCCAAACAATGAGTCCACTGGGACTGAGACTGGGACTGGCTCTTTGTCCCTGGCTTCCAGTTCAGAGAGTTCCATCACCAAGTAAGTGAGGTATATCACTGATGGCTTGAGGGAATGCGGTGGTGGAAGTTGGGTTCTGAAAGTTTTCCTGAGAAGCTGTTTTGTTTGGAATGTGTGGTTCTTAAAATAAAGTTTGTTTCTTTTATCAAGTGGCTCCTGAATTGTGCCCAGCCAGACTGTGGCATTTGGTGGGCTGCAAGGGGAATGAGTGAGGGTAAGTGATAATGTAAACTGCTCACCTCTGAAGGCAGGGCGAGAGGATGGGTAGCCATTTTAAGATTCCTCTTTTGTTTTGCTTCACTTTTGTTTTAAGTTACCTGTCCCTGGAGATGGGTAAGATGGAAGAAAAACCACTCACATCTGAGAAACCGATAGAGAGAAAGGACAGATGGACATTTCAGAAGGATAGAAAAGCTATTATAATGATTTTCTGTTGTTCCACTTTTGTTTCATTCTGGTTCAGTTTTGTTTGGTGTTATCTTCTTGGGTTGTATTATAGTTATATTAGAAATATTCAAGTAAAAGGGAAGGTTTCTTGAGCTAGTCAGACAGAGATAAAAATTCAAGTAGAAAAGAAGGTCTCTCGAGCTAGTCAGACAGAGGAAAAAATCAAGTAAAAGAGGAAGTCTCTCGAACTAGTCAGACAGAAAAAAAAATTCAATTAAAAGAGAAGGTCTCTCGAAATAGACAGAGAAAAAAATTCAAGTAAACGAGAAGGTCTCTCAAGGTAGTCAGACAGAGAAAGAAAGTGTAAAGCAGAAAAAGCCATCAGGACGAAAGTTACAACAGGAGACTGCTACTAACACCTTTCTGTAACCAGAGGGTGTAAGTGTCCAGCCAACAACACCACATCTAAAGAGACTGCTACTAAGACCTTTCTATCTCCAAAGGATGTAAGTGTCCAACAAACAAGACCAACTCCATATGCTGGGAGGCCCCCAACCCCGGCAGCTGATAGTTGGAATCCTGAGACAAGATCTCAAATATTAACATGCCCTGTATTTGATGCAGGAGGGCAACGAGTTCACCATGCTTTAAATTACAAAACAGTGAAGCAGCTAAAAGAGGATGTAACCATCTATGGTCCTCAAGCACCCTTTACTGTAAACATGGTCGAATCCATTAAGAACTTGAATATGATGCCAGCAGACTGGGCTAATATGTGTAAACCTGTGCTAAATGGAGGACAATACCTGTATGGAAGGTTGCCAATGAGGAATTTTGCAAGGAGACGGCTAGGCGAAATGCAGAAGCTGATTATCCTCAGAGAAATCTAGATATATTGTTAGGAAAGGGACCTTATGAGGATCAGCAGCAACAAATTGCATATGATCCTGGCGTATACGCACAAATTGCTGTAGATGCAGTTAAGGCATGGAAGAATTTACAAGGACATGGAGGTTTACAAGGTCAATTATCTAAGGTAATACAAGGAGCTAACGAACCTTATGCTGAATTTGTAGATAGGCTTATTCAAACAGCTACCAGAGTTTTTGGGAATACAGAAAAAGCAATGACATTAATAAAACAACTGGCTTATGAGCAAGCAAATCGTTGGTGTAGAGAAGTCATTAGACCATGGAAACATGAAGATTTAAACACATATATTAAATTATGAAGAACATTAATGAACAAGAGCATGTCGTGGCAGCTGCAGTAAAACAGGCTGTAGAACAAGGGCAAGTTGTGGCAGCTGCAGTAAAACAGTCTTTAGATGCCAGGACAAGAACATGCTACAATTGTGAACAAACAGGACATTTTAAAAAGAATTGCCCCATAGGAGGAGGGTTTAACAAAACTAGGTATCAAAGGAGTAGAATACAGGGTATTTTCCCATGATGCCATAGAGGGAGACATTGGGCTAATGAATGCCAGTCTCAAACCACCATAGAGGGTAGTACATTATAAAAAAACTAACAAGGACCAGGTGATTATCCATGATATCAAGGACAAAGGCATCAGGTTACGTTGCCAGAAAATGGACATGGGTCCCAATGTTCTGGGGCCCAAAACCACAAACATATGGAGCATTGGAGGAACCCATCAACCCCATCAGGGTAGTGCCCAGGACACATTGTCCATCAGATCCCTCAACAGACAAACCAGAGGGAGTGCAGGGTTGGACATCTGCACCTCTGTCAGAGCAGTACTAACTCCAGTGATGGGAGTTCAAATCATTCTCTCAGGGGTAAAAGGACCTCTTCCCCAAGGAGCAGTAGGCTTATTATTGGGACGCAGCTCTTCTACTCTAAAAGGACTTATGATAAGTCCTGGTGTAATTGATCCTGATTATGAAGGTGAATTAAAAATTATAGCCAGTTCTCCAAAGGGTATATCAGTAACTTCACCAAGAGACATTATAGCATAGTTACTAATAATACCAAGACTATATGATAAATTTTCCAGTCGTGCTGTAGAAAGAGGTTCCAAGGGATTAGGCTCCACAGGTGTAGATTGGGCGATGTTTTCTTTAAATTTAGATTTTCGCCCCATGCTAAAACTAAATATTCAAGGAAATGAATTTAATGGGCTACTGGATACAGATGCAGAAGTTAGCATCATCTCTCATCAAGAATGGCCAAAACATTGGCCATTGCAACAATCCACTCAAACACTTCAAGGCCTAGGATTGGCGACTAATCCCCATAGAAGAGCAACAGTATTAGATTGGAAGGATCCTGAAAGATGTGAAGGAACTATACAACCATATGTATGGATCATCTTCCCGTAAATTTATGGGGATGAGATGTCCTAGATCAATTAGGTTTGACATTAACAAATAGCATCAATATAAATGTACCCACAATTATGGTTAGACAAGGTTTTAGAAAAGGAAAAAGCTTAGAAAAACAATATCAAGGTATAGCAGCCCCAATACAAATAGATCAATGAACAGACAGACATGGGTTGGATTTTAAGAAAGGGCCACTAAGAAAATAAAAATAACTTGGAAATCAGAAAGACCAGTAGGGGTTCCTCAGTGACCCCTGACTAAAGAAAAGGTACAAGCAGCTCATGACCTGGTCAAACAACAATTAGCAGAAGGACATATACAACTATCTGTATCTCCCCATAATACTCCCATTTTTGTCATCAAAAAGAAATCTGGTAAATGGAGATTATTGCAAGATTTAAGAGGCATTAATAATGAGATGGTTATTAGGGGATATGCTCAATCGGGGATTTTTCAACTGTCTGCTTTGCCAAAATTTGGTATGTCTTATTTATAGATATTAAAGATTATTTTTTTTTCATTTCCAATTCATCCTTAGGATAGTCCACGTTTTGCATTTACTAACCCTGCACTGAATCATGAAGGTCCTGATCAGAGATACGAATGGAAATTACTCTCTCAAGCGATGGCTAACAGCCCAACTATGTGTCAAATTTATGTTAAAAAAGTAATCCAGCCACTTAGAAATCAAAATCCTGAACTACAAATATTTCACTATATGGACGATGTATTATTAGCACAGAAAGCTAAAAACCCATTGCTAGAATGTTATGCCACACTTAAAAACTTATTAAAAAAATATAAACTAGAGATAACAATAGATAAAGTACAATTAAGTTTTCCAATTAATTTTTTAGGAGTTCTATTATCCTCAACCATGGTCTGTCCACCAAAAATTCAAATACAAATCGATCAACTCAAATCGCTTAATGACTTTCAAAAGTTATTAGGAGACATTAATTGGATAAGGCCTTATCTAGGTATACCCACAGTAGAGTTGGAACATTTATTTGATATCCTAAAAGGTCCATCAGATCCAAATTCACCCCGCATGTTAATGCCTGAACTAAGAAAGGTTTTAAAAATCATTGAAACATATATAGAAAATATACATTTGGATAGAGTTGATATAAGTTTGCCTTTATTATTTATTGTACTACCAACAAAAAATATTCCTACAGGAGTATTTTGGCAAGAAGGTCCATTATTATGGATACATTTATCTTATTCTCCTAACACTATTCTTACTCGGTATACTGAGGCTGTAGGACAATTAATACTGAAAGGAATAAAAGCTGCAAAAGGGAGTGTTCGGAATTTCTCCCAATAAAATTATTACTCCATATACTATGAATCAAATAGATGAATTAGATAATGAGTTAAATACTTGGGCAATAATCATGTGCAAATCTAATGTTTCATTTCATAACCACTTACCATCTAATCCTTTATTGTCTTTTTGGTCATCGCATCCTGTAATTTTTCCAAAAATGACAAGAAAAACACCTATCATGAATGCTCCAAAAATATTCACTGATGGGTCAAATAATGGTACAGCAGCAATAGTTACACCTGATCACACTTTTACATTTTTTGTACCCAAACAATCATCTCAAAAGGTAGAGCTTAATGCAGTATTACAAGCTTTTGTGATGTTTAAAGATTCTGTAGTTAATTTATTTTCCGTTAGTCAGAATATAGTTAATGCTATAGTATCCCTTGAAGATGCTGGTAGGATTTCCCCTTCCTCTACTGTTTTCTCTTTGCTTTCCACTATACAAAGTCTAATCTTGGACAGAAAAGATCCGTTCTTTATAGGACATATCAGAAATCATACAGGATTGCCTGGAGCCCTTAGTTTGGGCAATGATTTAGCAGATAAAACTACACATGACATACATATTTTCTCTACACTAGAAGATGCTACAAATTTTTATAAAAAGTTCCATGTCAATGCTAATACTTTACAAAAGCATTTTAAAATAACGAAGGAACAAGCTAGACAAATAATAAAACAATGTCAAAATTGTGTGAATTTTTTACCACAAGTTAATCTTGGAGTCAATCCTAGAGGATTGATACCTAACCATATTTGGCAGATGAACGTCACAAACTTGCCAGAATTTGGAAAATTTAACTATTTGCATGTTACAGTTGATACTTCTCCTGGATTTTTGATGGGCTCCCTTCTTGCCGGAGAAAAAAACTAAAGATGTTATAGCTCATTGCTTACAAAATTTTGCCACTGTGGGTGGTCCAAAAAAGTTAAAAACAGAAAATGCCCCTGGTTATACTTCTAACTCTTTTAAACAATTTTGCTCATCATTTGGCATTACTCATATAACAGGAATCCCATACAATCCGCAGGGACAAGGCATAGTTGAGAGAGCACATCAAACTATTAAAATGTACTTATTAAAGCAAAAAGAAGGAATTGGGAAGGGGTATATATTCCCCAAAGATAAACTTAAAATAACCCTTTTTACTCTAAACTTTTAAAATTTGGATTCATCAGGGCTTAGTGCTGCAGAAAGGCATATATGTCCAAAAAATGTACATAAGCCCAAGTTTCTATGGAAGCATATTCTAACAGGACAATGGAAAGGTCCTGACCCAGTAATTGTCTGGAGTCGGGGGTCTGTTTGTGTGTTTCCACAGGGAGAACAGAAGCGGATTTGCATTCCAGAGAGATTAACTAAGGTCCCGACCCAGTGATTGCATGGAGTCGGGGGTCTGTTTATGTGTTTCCACAGGGAGAACAGGAGCCGATTTGGATTCCAGAGAGATTAACTAAAGACATTTCTACACACCAAAAAAAAAGATTATTTGGCTCAAATCAATAACAGCTGATATTCAGAACTTCAGTTTGGCTATTCTTACATCTGTGACAGAACCAAAATGTTTTTCTCAATATCTATTTTATTATTGCCCTTTCCCATATCTTGAAGTTTTTTGTTTTTTTGTTGACTTCATACAGATCTAGGTTAATGTTTTGCTGATCAGTTCAATTTTTGAACTATAGAGTTTTTAGACATTGCAATGGAGATTTCACTTGTAAAAACTTATAAGGCCTTTACTATTATGTTATGTGTTGTATGTATTATATTATGTGTGCACACTTGTGTTTTGTGTTATATGTTTGAATGTAAATATCCATATATCATATATGATGAGCACTCATGAAAAAATGGATCCAATTTTTTTTTATTCACGTGATGTAAATTTTGTAATTTAAATTGGGTAAACACCTGTTGAGGATTGTTTTAAAATGTGAACAAACAGGAAGGTTAAGAGATCTGTTTCTTTACTTTCACCTTTCCTTTTCATTATATTTAATAATTCTCTTCGAGACAATGTAAATTGTTAAGAAAATTGTTTTCTTTTAGTGCCTTCGGAATGTTACATATTTTTTTCTTTAGGCATTGTTGCCAAAATTCCTATCTTCATCCCAGTGCCTGTGAAGACAAAGATAAAACCAATCTACAGCTTCTGCAATAGCCATCACTGAACTGCTTGCAGAACTTGCCTGGACTATGTATCACTTGTATGCATTGTGAACTCACCTGCTTGCATTGTGAACTATCTGTTGGTGCAGCAACTTGTGGTAGTATTGGGGTATTTCTCTGATGATGTCATCAGTGGTAAAATTTTTTCAAAAAGAGCTGTCAATTGGCTTTGTGTATCTTCCTCCCTTCTGCTTGTCATGGTCGTTCAGCTAAAATTTGGGGGCCAACAGAGGTGAGGCAAAGAACTTCACCCCCCAGCTGGTAAAAAGACCTCTCCACAGATGTGGCTGTATACTGGACCTGTAGTCAGTGACGGGTAAGATCCAATTGCAATGGTACCAACCTAACACGGGAGGCTGACACCTTGAGGTCAGCTCAATCGATAATGGGTAGGGACCATATGTACTATTGGACAACCTAAGGCAGGCACGGTCCCTAAGCCACATGCTTGTTGTTTAAACAGAGAGGGGGAGATGTTGAGAGCCACAGCCCAAGGGGCCAAAGCAAACTTTCTGACTGCCAGCTGATGGTTGGCTCACAGCGGTCCCAGCAACATCTTGCTGATTGGCTCCTCTGCGGTGATGCACATTGGGCTGTTTCCCCACCCTTTCAAACTACAGAGCTGCTCATTGGGGGACTTTTTTGGCTCTGCCCAAACGACCCAGCCAATCGACCTCAAGAGCAGGAGGAGTGGGGAGGTTGAGAGCTTGTGGGAAGCCGGTGGTGGCACTTGTGCTCTGAGGGTATTTCCCAAGGAGCTAATTTTATGGAGTGTGTGGTTCTAAAAATAAAGATAGTTTCTTTTGACAAGTGGCTCCTTAATTGTGCCTAGCCAGACTGTGGCAATCCTAAATTGATGGAGAAAAATACCTAAACAGAATAGAAATACAAGCAGTTCAGAGGAGGCATGGTGTATAGCTGGATTTACCTTTTGTATGATAAAGGGTAGGTGTTATAAATCTAGTCAATATATATATATATATATATATATATATATATATATATATATATATATATATATATATATATATATATATATATATATATATACACTCTCCAGATTTTTTCAGAAAATAAAATATATGTGTCTTATTATACAATCCCTAAATGCATTCATATTCATGTATGTGGATTTATAATCAAATGTTCACAAAATTATTCTCATAAATATTCATCCACCTTAAATATATATTGTTTCCTAGTACTGAAATCTAAATTCAGTGAATGGTGCATAGAAGTCTTAATTTTTCCAAAGTAACTGACCCACTTTAACATCAATGCAAATAGATTACTATGGTACATGATGTGTATTTTGATGTTCATTTTTATTCACAGCTGTTACATGACTATTTCTTCAGTTTATGCACATCATAGGATATATATTTCATTCACAAGTTTGCAAATTTATAGGCATTTGTTTCACTTTCTATCACTTCCTGCTTCAGTACACATGTATTCCTCCATGTTTTTCGACTGGTCTTTTCATGAGACTTCTTTTTATTTTTGATTTCAATAATCAATTTTGAAGCAAAACTCACACACTCTTCATGACAATCCATAACCCTAATATTACCATTAGATGTATAAATGGTTGTAATGAATGTATGTATATCAATATAAGATTTTCTGTATATTTTCAGATATTAATTCAATCCATTATTTAAAATTGTAACCAGTTATATTATTTATTCACAGTATGGTCTATTCATTCACTTTATCTATATTCGTAGACACAGGGTACACCTATTTGTTCACCCAATACTAATTTATACATCTTCAAAATATTGCCCACAGAATTGGTGGAAGAAATACTCATGTCACCTAATCTTCATATACGCTTTATCACAGTAATTTTCTGGACACAAAATGCAAAGTTCACACTTATGATTTTACCAAAGCCTAAATGGAAAGTGAGCATGGATTACTAAAAACATCCAAGTCCAGATTGCCTAATCCTCTCAAATGTCAATCCTATTGGTGCTAAACAATTTTTTCTTCCTATAATTGTATAGTCAACCTCTACCCTGTTGAAAATGTCTAATCCTATCACTCAATTTATACTTTGCCTGATTTCTTAATGTCTCTATTGATATCTGCTTCCCTATATATTTTTCCCAGTTCATCATTGTGAGTGACTCATCACATGTGCTGACATTTACATTCATTCTCTACAGGAAACCCTATTGCTAAAGAACTTTTGGTCCAAATCCTATACTCACTCTTCTTCCTAAACCTACTGAATATCTTTCTAATCCTACCAACTACCCTTTTTGAGTGGATGTTTTCTTCTATATTCAATCATCCAATTTACAAGGTCCTATGCCATTGTATATCAATTTATCTGAGACATCTGTACAGAAGGTATTTCAAAACTAAGTATCCCAATCAAGGGCCCAATGCTCTTCTGGGCTTCAAACCTTACCTAGACTTCTGTATTCATACTTATATTTTACCTGTATATTCTTGTAAATATCACAGGTTCCCAATACCATTATTCATCATGCAGAATGATTCCTAACGCAAATCGAACCTGTTATTACCCTAACCATACACTGTTCCCTCAATCTAACTTTACAGAAAAGCAGGGACAGAGTTGGTCTAACAATACGGGAGGGTAGGGAATATTCCACCTGCTGAGAACCACAAAGGTCCATGCAGAAATGATCCCTGGAGAAGATGTAGGCAGCTATGAAGGACATGAGGGAGGAAAAGTCAACTTCCATGGTAAACAACCGGGTCAGTATGAAGGGATGTGTCAGAATCAGCCTCTTTCATCTTAGTGTAGAGTAGATAGACCAAACCAGGCCTGTGTGGAGAGCTGTTCCCGGGTGCCTATGGTTGATATACCATTCTAACTTGGGAAAATATCACAGGAAGTAGGGGCACCCTCCATTTCATGGGACCCTTGGAAGCATCTGTTAGGACAAAGTGGTTGCCAAGGCAGTGACTTCATTTACTTCCTGAAGGAAGTTACCTCAAACAACTTCCTTGGTGGTGGAACTCTCTAAACTTGGGATTCAGGAAGCCAGGCAACCACAGCCAGTCCCAGTCCCAGTCCCAGTGTTCTCACTAGTTTGGGTTAACCAAGGACAGAGTCAGTCTTTCTTGGTACCTAGTGATGTGAGGATGGCCAAATGCCAGGAAAGCTAAGAAGAGGGGCCTTTCCTGAGAATGCAGATAGTGGCTCTTCACTGGCTTCTGACAACTTCACAGAGTTGGCCAAAGAGACCAGAGCTGAGACAGCACAATCCATTTCGGGGAAATATAGTATGGCCCACCTGTCAGAGGACACTCCGGATAGTCACAGACCTACTTTGGGGAAGGAGGTGCCTTTTTGAGTGTGGGTGTGAGTTTGTGGGTTTGTCTCATGTTCTGAGAAAAGGTAGCAAAGGCAATTTGTTTGGTTTGGAGAGGACTGTTTCTAGTATGTCCTCTAACAAGGTGAGTGTTTCTATTACTGTGTATCCCACTCTGTCCGTGGTTGTAGTATTAGAAAAAGAATGCATCAATGGATGTGTTCTGTCTAGTAGAAAGCTTCCCAGAATTCATACTGCCAATTTATGAATGGAGTGCGGCTAGCCTTATCAATGGGCAAAACCTACTATCTTCCTAAGTTCCTGTTTTCTTCCCGAATTCTGGACACTTTCCAGAATAGCTCATGGTTTTGTGTCCAAGATATGTACCACCTCTAAGCTCTGTCACATGGCCATGTACTGCATAGCTGAAGGAAAGGGGAGCATGTCAGAAAACTCAGAAATCAGTGTGACCAGGAAAGTCTCAGTGGAGAAACCCTGCTTTGGGCCTTTTGCTTACCTATTCTTCTGTTGCCCCGAATGTAAGGAAAGTCTTTGCCTCAGGCCACCCCTTTGTGAAGCCTGAAGAAAACAGTATTTAAATGGAAATGAATGGGCATCACCTGTGGCTCTTTGCTTAATTGCTTTGGAAGTGGATGTGTATGAATCAGCCTCTTGACCCTGTGTGAAGCTGGGGCTTAGATTTTCAGCACCTGAAGGATCTAAAGAAAGATCTTATGTGTGCATCCATAACCAAAATTCAAAAAGATCAGTCATTGTGGATGAAGTCTTTCACCTTCCTCTGTTAGGTTTCTGACCTTCATCAAGTGTGAATATGGACCCTTGGGTAAAAAGAGTTCTTCAAAGCCCTGCAGATGTGCTAGTGTTTTCTCATGACTACAAACCAGATAAAGAATCTATACCTGACAGTCAGTAGGCCTAAAATAGTAGAAGCAGAGCAGTAAAAATGGCAGGCCTATTTGATCACTCCTGGTTCACAGGAAGGGTGTCCAGGCCACACTGACTTTAGGTAAATGAGGGGCAAGGGAGCTTATATTGGACACTGTCTTGAGCTGCGCCACTCATGGAAACCTCTAGCCAGAAGTTATGATGAGTGTCTATATGGAAGAAAATGACGGTCATGTGGGAGTGTTTTTGCTATAATTGTGGTCATTTTTGTGGCAGTTGGAAGAGATAACTGGGTCCACCAGGGCACGGACTCTTGGGTGATTCCCCTTATAGACTGAGTTCTGTAACTGACCTCAGAGAAGTATTGCCATGAACTGTGTTGGGATTTTAGGAGGCCACGCATGAGATTCACCCTTGGAATTTAAAATCTAGTCCCAGGTTGGTTTTCCACAGAGCACTAGGAATCTCAGCCAGGATATCACATGATTTTATTATGAAAAACTTGGCAGCCATAGTTTAGAGTCAAAACACACATGGACCTCACATTGTAGAGTTCAATGGGCCTGGCTTCATGTGACCTTTTGGCCTCTCTTTAAGAAGCCTTGCCTGTGCGAGTTCTCCAGAGATTTAATTGAAATGAGCTTCCTCACCATTTAATGCTTCCTGAATGAATTGAAACCCACAGTGCCTCCAAATTCATCCTTGAAAAATGGCTAGATAAATACTATGAAATTCTTGAAATTCCCATGACCAGGTGGCACTGGAGAAACCTTGGATGTCCTGTTGCTGATCATGAGTATATAATACAGTGCCTTGATTGACTGGGTTTCATGGAAATGTTGTAGAACAGTGATGCCAGTAAGTTGAAGCCTCCTGAGTAGTGGGCCTAAAGCAGTGGTGTGCAGGTGTGTCATAAAACATCTGTGGTGGGGTCATGTGGATCTGCCATTGGCTTCCAAATGGCTTGAGACTGATATAGTGTAGCCAGCAGACCCTTAAATGTAAATGCATCTTATTATATGGACAGTTTTCAGGGCAATGTTCAGAATCAGGTTGCTATGGTAAAGGGGGCAAGCTATGTAGGATAGAGGCCTAGTTGTTGCATTCTCCTGCAGATTCTGAAACACCACACGTAACAGAACTCCCTCAAGCACTGTATTCCAGTTGAAATCTTTGTATTTCATGAACCAAATACCGAACTCCCAGTGAAGCAGCAAGAAACACCACAAAAATTGGAGGATGACCAAATGGTTACACAGTCCACACAGGGAGACACTTAGCCCCCAGTGGCCACAGTTTACCTACAAATAGAGAATTCAGCACTGCTGCCTCATGTTCACTGGAAAATAAGAAATAATGTCCTTCAGGTCACATAGTTGCAGAACCAGCTTTAATGGTATCACTACCAAGGAAGATAAAGCTTCTGACAACAACATATATTTCAAGTTCCCAACCTCAGAGGCAGTTTCTCAAGAAGTCTTTAGGCCAGCAAAGCTCCATTTTTGTGGGTGGTTTACCCTGTCCCTTACTTTTGTAAACTCCTGCACCACCTCGAATTTTGTGATCAACTGAGCGTATTCCATTCCATATATGTAGTCACAGATTCTCGAACTCTTCTCCTCTAATTGTGTCTTACTTGGGGCAAAGGTAATGTCAAGGCATTGTTCTGGATGAGAGTGGGAAGATTTTTCATAGCACATAATTACATATGCATTGGAGTCCTTTTCCAATTTTCCATTCGAAATACTGAATCCCTGACACTAACCCATAGCCTACTAGACTCTGACTGTAGGGAGCCAGCGACCACACCCTAAAATGGCGTCGGTCTCCTTCTTCCGCTTTCTTGGCAGTTGGAGTTGTTGAAGTAAACAACTCCTTGTAAGGCTGTAGAGCTGAGCTCTGACTTGTTTCCGCTTTCGTGTACCAATCAGTTCTTCCCACGTGGCACAAGTGCATTGGCTGGGCGAGGGATTTAACTAGTGCAGACTGGGAGAGAGAGAGTTTTTTCACCATGCTTCAAGGGTCCTGAATAAACTGCTGAAAGAAGAATCCTGTGTCGTGTCTTCTTTGCTGGTGAGGGGACATGACAATTGGCGGCCCGTACGGGGAAATAACACCCCTCCAACCCAGGATTCAGAACTTTTAGCAGCCAGGGTGGTGCACGGGTAAGTTCCTAGGTAAGTGGGAATCCTCAAGTAAGTCGCGCGATGCTCCTCTGTAGATAAAGAGAGAGCAGGGATTTAACAGGATAGTACGCTCCTCTGTAAATAAGGAGAGAGCGGGGAATTTTGTACTTTCAGTTTCCTTATACTTTTGGAGACATTATGGGCGCTACCTCCTCAAGCCCAATTTTGTTGGCCCTAGGTGGGCTGTTACATTCAAAAGGACTTGAAGTGAAACAGAGCACTCTACAGACGTTCTTAAGAGAAGCTGATACAGCGGCTCTGTGGTTTGCTTTCTCAGGAAGTCTTACGGTTCCAAGCTGGGATAAATTAGGGAAAGATCTGGATTTTGCTTATGAACAAGGCACATTAAAGGTGTTATACCACTCTGGAAGTTGATTCGAGGGTGCATTACAGATTCGAAATGCCAGGAGGCTGTGGGTGAGGGTCAGACAGTTCTTGAACAATTACATGAGGAAAAATCTGAGGGATCCCACAGTGAAGTAGCGGAGAGTGTTAAAAGCAAGAGTAGTGAGAAGAAAAAAATACCTAAAAATGAAAATAGGAGGAGGCTTTACCCAGATTTGACTGAACTTAAAACACCTGAGGACGCAAGCAGCTCGGAAAGCTCCGAGGACCTTGACATGTTGTTGCAGCAGTTGCGCAGGATAGAAGTACTTAGAGGCTGCTGAGGATCAGGTGCCTATTATCTGGAAGTCAGAGGAACCGGAATGGGTGCCACTCTCCTCTGAAAAACTATCAGTTTTTCTATCAGTGGCCACTCTCCTCTGAAAAACTGAGTGTGGCTCATGCTTTAGTACAAGAACAATTAGATTTAGGACATATAAAACCCTCTACTTCTCCATGGAATACACCTATATTTGTCATCAAAAAAAAATCTTGAAAGTGGTGCTTGTTACATGACCTACGGGCCATTAATGCTCAAATGCAGCTCATGGGGCCCATCCAGAGAGGTTTGCCTTTACTTTCAACCATTCCTAGGCATTGGCCAGTGATTAGCATAGACATTAAAGATTGCTTCTTTTTCATCCCGTTACATCCGCAGGATTCTTAGCGCTTTGCTTTTATGCTGCCCTCATGTAATCATGAGGAGCCTGATCAAAGATTTGAGTGGGTGGTTTTGCCTCAAGGCATGGCCAATAGCCCCACAATGTGTCAAACGTTTGTGGGAGCAACCATTGCTCCACTCAGACAAAAGTATCCATTACTAAAGTGCATACATTATATGGATGACATTTTGCTAACAGCCAAGACTAAAAACACACTGGAAGCAGCTTATACTGACTTAGTACATCTACTACAATCAAAAGGATGTTTATTTCGCCTGACAAAGTGCAATCAGGGGACTCTATTAAATATCTTGGTGCTAGTATTTCTAATGAGACAATTTCACCCCAAAAGGTAACTATTAGAACTGATGATTTACATACTTTAAATGATTTTCAGAAATTATTGGGTGACATAAATTGGATTAGGGGCTACTTACATGTTCCCAATGCTGAGTTGAAGCCTTCATATGATATTCTTAAAGGTGATTCAGACCTTGCTTCCCCTCGGCATCTTACCGAGGAGGCCAAGTCAGCATTGTCTAAGGTGGAAAAGGCCATACAAAAGGCTAGTCTTTGCTGGCTTCGCGAGGATAAGCCCCTTCAATTATGTGTGCTTGCAACGTTACGGCAACCTACTGGAGTTTTGTGGCAAGATGGTCCTTTGTTGTGGATACATCCACGCATATCCCCTGGAAAATCCCTTGAGTACTATCCTGATGCAGTTGCTTCATTAGCGATGTTAGGGATACAACAGAGCATACTAATTTTTGGTTCTACCCCAATGTCTGTGATTGTCCCTTATACTTGTCAACAAATACAAGTTTTGTGTGCTAATTTGGATAATTGGACTGTATTACGATGCTGTTTTCAAGGAGAGATGGATAATCACTATCCCTCACACCCCCTTATTACGTTTGTTAAAGAACATCCTATCATTTTCCCTAAGGTTACTTCTTCCAAACCTATTCCAGGAGCTGTTAATATTTTTACAGATGGATCTAAAACTGCTGTTGGAGCCTATGTGATAAATACACAAACTTCTATCCAGCATCAATTTGCTCCTGGTAATCCGCAATGGGTGGAAATTGTTATAAAAGTGTTTGAACAATGTTCATTTCCTTTTAATCTGATCTCAGACTCTGTCTATGTGGTTCAAGCCTTAAAGGTGTTAGAAGCTGTAGGCCCCATACACACATCAGGAGTGATGTCCTCCCTTTTTTAAAAACTTCAAAAATTGATTTGGAATCATTCCGCCTGTTTTCATCCCTTACATATTCGAGCCCACAAAGGTTTACCGGGTGCTCTTTCTGCTGGTAATGCACAGGCTGATCTTGCTATTCGTCCTTTTTGGATGTTTCCTATTTCCTCCTTAGATCAAGCTACAAAATTTCATAGTGATTTTCATGTTAATGCACGAGCACTCCAAACGCGCTTTCCTATCTCTCGTGCTGATGCACGACATATTGTGCTGGATTGCCCTCATTGTGTTATCTTACACCACCCCCCTTCTGTGGGCATAAATCCTCGTGGTTTGCGGCCTTTATCTTTATGGCAAATGGATGTTACTCATGTTTCTGAATTTGGACAACTTAAATATGTCCATGTCTCTGTGGACACTTGCTCCGGCGTCATCCATGCCTCTGCCTTGTCCTGTGAAAAAGCTGGAAATGTTATCATGCATTGTCTGGAGGCCTGGGGGGTCTGGGGATTACCACAGACCATCAAGACGGACAATGGTCCAGCGTATAATGGACACCGATTTTCTTCTTTTTGCAACCAGATGGGTATTCAACTTGTCCATGGTCTACCCTATAATCCACAGGGGCAAGGTATTGTAGAGCGCGCTCATAAAACCTTGAAAGAGATGCTTGTAAAACAAAAAGAGGGAATGGGCTTAGGTCGCACCCCAAAAAAGCGCCTTTCCTTGGCTCTATTTACCATTAACTTTTTAAATTTGGACATCTAAGGGCGTTCTGCTGCGGCTTGGCACAGCTCACCCTCTGCCCCGAATTTCGGGCATGTTCAGTGGAAAGATGTACTTTCTGGACAGTGGTATGGGCCTGATTCCGTGCTGGCATGGGCACGAGGTTCTGTTTGTGTTTTTCCACAGGACCAAACGGAACCGTTGTGGGTGCCAGAACGTCTAGTGCAGAAAGCTCTTCAAACTCCGTCAGAACGGAAGAATGATTTGGAACAAGAAGATGTGCCTGGTCTTTCTCCTGATGGTGATGGTGAAATGTGATGTCGTCTGGACTGAAGAACGTCTTTTTTGGGCTGTGGTGAAGGAACAAAAGAGACTTTGGTATTACTGCAGCCATTGTGGCGGCCATCGCAGCTTCTGCCGTTGCAGCGGCCACTGGCGCCGCGGCGCTCGCTACTGTTGTGCCTACTGCCCATGCTGTGAATGAGCTGGCGGGTGCTACTGCTACAGCCATGATGACTCAGACAATGATAAACAACCAACTGTACCGTGGTATTGTACTTCTGAATCAGCGAGTGGACCTGCTACAAGTGGACCTTTTAAGTCAAGTATTCGCTCATTGGTGTTTAATGCCCATGGATGGACTATGCATTACTCCAATAGCTTTTAATAATCTGACTAGGCCTGCTAATTATTCTAAACGCCTGGGACTTCTGCTCACTGGGGTTTGGTCAGTAGAGTTTGATAACCTGACTATGCTATTAAGACAAGAGATTGTGAGAGTGTATAATACTCGAGTGCAAATTGCTCCCATGAGAGATGTAATTTCATGGTTATATAATTCTTTTGGTTTCCTAAAACAATGGGCAGGAATGGGTGCGTTGGCTGGACTCTTAGTACTAGCCATCGTATTGTGCCTGTGGTGTTTGTGTCGTATGCGTAGACGGCAGCGAGTACAGAATCTTATGCTTGTGCAAGCCTTTGCTGCGCTAGAGGCTGGACAGTCCCCTCAAGCATGGCTCGCCATGCTCAAGTGATCTACACAGCACAGGGTGCGAGGCAAGGCACTGCACTTGGGAGCTCTAGGTTTGAGTCCCAAGAAAAGCATGTCCTATTGCATGTGGGTTTGATGCCGTCCGCCCCACCTCCATGAAAAAGGCATTGGTCGGAATGGTGATTCGCCTGGGGAGGCGCCCCTCAGGAGAGTGCCATTAATTACGGCCATTATGCACAATGGAGATAGGACCTCTACTTTTACCTGTTGCTTGTTAACAGAATAGGGGGAACTGTAGGGAGCCAGCGACCACACCCTAAAATGGCGTCGGTCTCCTTCTTCCGCTTTCTTGGCAGTTGGAGTTGTTGAAGTAAACAACTCCTTGTAAGGCTGTAGAGCTGAGCTCTGACTTGTTTCTGCTTTCGTGTACCAATCAGTTCTTCCCACGTGGCACAAGTGCGTTGGCTGGTCGAGGGATTTAAGCTAGTGCAGACTGGGAGAGAGAGAGTTTTTCGCCATGCTTCAAGGGTCCTGAATAAACTGCTGAAAGAAGAATCCTGTGTCGTGTCTTCCTTGCTGGCAAGGGGACATGACATCTGACTACTTATCCTAATATGAAGGAGAATAATAATCCAAACAGAATAGAAATACAAGCAGTTCAGAGGAGGCATGGTGTATAGTTGGATTTGCCTTTTGCATTATGTACTGTAGGAGTTATAAATCTAATCATTTTTTTGTTGAAATTGTTCTCCATGTGTTTTTAAAGTTAACAAATATGTGAATTCCTGTCTCCCTTTCTCTGTAGCCTATTTGCACATGTATTATTATATGCACATATAGAATCCTACAAGGTACAACACATACATTCTTGAGAGGTGGTTGACTTTGCAGATACATATTGTGAGAAGAGATCACTTCTTCTAAATGCTGTTGGAAGTGAAAATTAGACCTCTGGGTGAGCTTCCTAGTTTAACAACATTATACATAAATCCATGTTCAGTAAAATAAATATTTTTGAATGTGTGGATGATATATATTTCATGGTGAATTTCGATTGGCATATATATTTCTACTTTTTAATGTCTGTGTGTGCGTGTCTGTGTATGTGTGTGTGTGTGTGTATGTATATATATATATACAAACTCTCCAGATTTTTCAAAATATGAAATACATATGTCTTATGATACATTCCCTAAATTCATTCATATTCTTATATGTGGATTTATAATCAACTTTTCACAAGATTATCTTCAGAAAAATTCCTCCACGTGAAATACCTATTTGTTTCCTACTACTGAAAACTATCTTCAGTGAATGGTGCATACAAATCCTAATATTAATACAGTAACTGACCCAGGTTAACATCAATGCAAATTGATTCCTATGGGACATGATGTGTATTTTGACGTTCATTTCTATTCAAAACTGGTACATTAATATTTCTTCAGTTTATGCACATAATAGGATATATATTTCATCCACAAGTTTGCTAATTTACAGGCATTTGTTTCACTTTCAATCATTTCCTGCTTCAGAACACATGTATTTTTTCATGTTTCTTGACTGGTCTTTTCATGAGACTTCTTTCCAAACACATTATTTTCGATTTTCATAATCACTTTTGAAGCAAAACTCACACACCTTTCATGATAAACCATAACCTTAATTTTACCATTAGATGTATAACTAGTTGGAATGTATGTACGTATATCAATATAAGATTTCTTATATATTTTAAGATATGAATCCAATGAATTATTTAAAGTGGAACCTGTTATATTATTTATTCACAGTATGGTCTATTCATGATTTAGCTCTATATTCATAGAGACAGGGTACACCTCTTTGTGCCCCCAATACTAACTTACTAATCTTCAAAATATTGCTCCCAGAAATGATGGAAGAATTACTCATGTCACCTGATCTACATATGCATTTTATCACATTAATATTCTGGACACAAAATGCAAAGGTCACACTTATTATTGTACCAAAGCCTAAATTGAAAGTGAACTTGGATTACTAAACACAGCAATGTCCAGGTTGCCTAATGCTCTCAAATATCAATCCAATTAGTGACTACATATTGGTTTCTTCCTAAGATCATATATTCAAATTCAACCTTCTCTGAAAATGTCTAATCCTATCACCACTTTATACTTTGCCTGATTTCATAATGTCTGTATTGATATCTGTTTTCCTACATATTTTCTCCGGTTCACCATTGTGACTGACTCTTCACTTGGGCTGACATTTACATTCACATTCTAAACGAAACCCTATTGCTAAAGAATATTTTTTTCCAAAACATATACTCACTCTTCTTCCTAAACCTAATGACTATATTTTTTTGACTGAATGTTCTCTTCTACATTCAATTATCAAAGTAAACATTGGGCGAGCTTTGGAGGAAGAGACCACCACAAGACTGTCTCATGCAACAGCAAAGGGTTTATTGGGGGTCCAGCATGCAGGGAATCAGAGCTCACTTGAATAGAGCAGAGAGCCCTGAGAAGAGCTTAAGCAGAGCTTCTATACTTTCCTTGGGGAGGGTAGGGAGCGAAGTTTATTGATGGGTGATGGCGAGTGGGTGGTTTGCGTTCAACCGGGTGGGGGAGTACATTCTGTAGTTTGGCAGGTGGGGACAGGACATTCTGGGTACAAGATTAGCAAAGAGTTCTCAAGATTTCAAATGTGTTTTGTTAAGCATACAGAAAAACAGGAAGGGACAAATACCTATTTTATTAACCTTTCATTCCCCACTTCTTCTGGCTACTGGGCGGTGTCACATTTTATGTCTGCTAGTGGGGTGTATTGTTGTCTGATTACCAAAAGTTTAACTTGTCCAATTAGAGCTTGGAGAAATGAAACTATATGGTGGAGCAAGCAAGGTCTTACAGTTAGCAATTAATGAGGATTATTAATGGACCAGCCAGGGCTGATAAAACCGTAGTTAACCAGGGGACTATGT
The DNA here is from genome assembly GCF_048772815.1 of Callospermophilus lateralis. Taxonomy (NCBI): domain Eukaryota; kingdom Metazoa; phylum Chordata; class Mammalia; order Rodentia; family Sciuridae; genus Callospermophilus; species Callospermophilus lateralis. The sequence continues at coordinate 5,751,037 of NC_135316.1, read as the reverse complement.
TAACGAAGACTGAAACCACCCTTTTGGGGCCTCTCTCTTTCGTTGATGCTCTTTAAGGTGTCTTCTTAATTTACTCATAGATTCTTTTACAACCAGTATGGTCGACATAAAAACAACATTGTTCCCTCAATGCAGCATAAAGGCCCCCTTTTCTCATGAAAAGAAGTTCCAACCCTCGCCTGTTGTGTAAAACAACTTCAGAGAGAGAGGTTAAAGATTCCTGTAAAGCTGTGATGGAGGTTTTTAATATCTTTATGCTTTGGTATACTGCTGCTTCTAATTGGTCATTTGTTGTGTCCTATGGACTAGGGCAGTGGTTCCTGTGCCCATCCCTGCAGCAATTCCTATTCCTAATAGGATGGCTAAAGTGAGGGAAACAGGTTCCCAGCAGAACCAGGTTGTATGCCCCCCTATTTGAACTTTAAATGATCCTGCGTCATGATAGATCACACTGGGAAACATCTGCAACATTACATAATTAGTCACATCTGTTGACCATTTTATGAAAACATAAACAATGTTTAAGTATATAGAATTAATCTGTTTTAGGTATTGAAAAGGCAAGGTACCTGAGATAGAATGGAAGACAGGGAAACAGTCTTATTTAGTTGCAACCTGATTTAGAAGGCATTGCTTCTGTTGTAATCAATTAATCCCCTGAACCGCAAGTTTAGTTAGATTCAGAATTTTGTACCCAACATGTAAGGGAAGGGGCTCAGAAGTTCACAGTCTGCAGAAGTTCACAAAAAGCAGTTTTTATTTCTGTTTTTTTTCCCCTCTGTTCTGGGCAAGTTACATTTTTAAGGACACCTAGAAGGGGAGAGCTTTTTTCTTCTCTTTATTTTCTTCCTGCCAGCTCTTACTATGGAGCCCAGTTGGTTACTTCTTTATCTTAGAAATGTAGCAATCTCTGTTAAGCCCCAGCTCAGGACCAGGGGTCTTGTTCACATATTTTGTGAAAAACTAGTAAGGGGGTGTCTAGCTTAGGAGAGCTAATTTTTCAAGCCAGTGCCCAAGTAGAACAGGCAACACGAAAACAGGAAGTTTATCTACATTGAACTCTTTTATAGGGTCTCTTTTGCTGAAAGTCCTAATGTTAACCATGGTGAAGATTTCTGGAGAAGGTCAGTTAAGACTTTTCTGTGGGCCTGGTACAGAGGGGAAAGATGGGGAAGGCTGGGGGAGAGACCCGCTCCGTGGATCTGAGTATGAGGAAGGACAGATGTAAAAGAATAATAGGAAAGGGGTTTGTGATTTTCCTAGCAACAAAAACTTGAGCAGTAGAACAGATAGTGCGAAGGGGAAGACCGAAGTGAGTATCCCAAAAAGCCTGTGAGGGATTTTAAATTCTCAGTAAACTGTTTTCATTGATGACAAAGTAACTTTAAAGGCCATTTTCAGTACATCTTGGATAGGGGTCTGAGGGTTCTCCTCAGCTGGTTTGAGCTTTGGATTAGCTGGTAAGAGGACCTGGTGGGACCCGGTGTGGGCACTGACAGGAGAAGAGAGAAGGGAGTGGGTGAGGGGTGCGTCCATACCTGCTACCTCAGCAAGGGGGCAATGCTCTGAGAACCGGCAGAGGTTTGGGTTTTTGATCTACTAATTGGAGGGGAGAAATCAGGTTGCTGAGGGGGGAGTGACAGCAGAAAGTCTAGAGCAGAAGGCTAAGGGTGAGGATCTATTGGAGAAGCATAGTTCAGGATGTGAGCAAAGGAGGGAAAAGGCTTCCACATAGGGGAATCTCCTTTAACCCTTTTGAGCACTTGCAGAAGTTAAAAAGGTCACACAGAATTTCAGGATCTAGAGACCCCTCTGTGGGCCATCAGTTTTCATTCTCTAATTGGTAATATGGTCAATGCTGTGTACTGAATTTGATGAGAAGTTGTGTCACACCAGGCACCCCCTGTATGCTCACTTCCCCATGACTTACAGAAGAAGTCAGCTTTCCCCCCACACAGCCATGGCTGTTAGTGGCTTTGATAGTCTGCCTGACAAACATAGTAATCTAGGCTAGCCAACCTGCATCTGGCTAGCGTGTCCCTACATCCATAATATTTGCTTCCATTATCTATGGTACAGAAGGTATTTAATGGAATTTTAGTGGGATCCTCTTCATCAGGGATATCCCAATAGGAAAGACCTATAGCCAGCTGACAAATCTCTCGGTGGAGAGATGGCCACCAGGTCCCTAAGTGGGCTGTATGCAAGATAGACCATACTTCTTGTCTAGTAGAATTTGTGATAAGAAATCGCTGCTGAACGGGCTGATGAGGGTCAGGACTACTGGTGGCCAAAGGGAGAGTCTATAACCATATCCACATGGCGAATACACAATTTGAAAGGGTTACAAGTCTTTTCCAGTTTCCAGCCAGAGTCTGGACAAGGCACAGGCTTGAGACTTGAGGCATGGATCCAGGAAGTGATTCCGTCTACTTTTACTTCTGTAGGTGTTATGAGTAGCACCTGGTATGGTTCTTTCCAGCGGGTTTCCAGCGATGACACCTGATGTTATCTTATGTAGATTAAGTCTCTTACTTGATATCGATGTGGAGTCCCCTCGTCCTCAGGTTGGTAGGCAGTGGCCAGGTGTTTCAACAGGTATCGCTGGGTTCTTTCGAGATCTTTTAGTCTTTCAAGCAAGGGGGTGTGGAAGAGATAATTAGGTCTTAGAGATGGGGTTAGGTCCCTTACTGGAGGAGGGACACCATAGAGAATTTCAAAGTGGGTGAGGTTACACAAAGAAACAGAGGGAGAATTTCTTGCATGAAACAGTGAATAAGGTAGGAGCATAGTCCAATCTTTTATGATGGCCTCTAAGCTTAATTTCTTTAAGGTCTCTTTAATGCTACAATTTATTTTTTACCTGTTCTGAGCTCTGGGGTGTACAAGCACAATGTAACTTCCAATTAATCTCCAGGGTCTTGACTAACCCCTGACTTACCTGGGCCATGACCACCGGTCCATTCTCAGACACTATTACCTTAGGCAGGCCGTATCTTGGAAAAATATCTTTCAGGATATTCTTGACCATCATTTGCGCCGTTGATTTTTATTTTGTGGGAAAGGCTTCAATCCATCCTGAAATGTATGTACAAAGACTAGGAGATATTGAAGTCCATACCTTGCTGGCTTAATTTCAGTAAAGTCCACTTCCCAGAATTGTCCTTGTCTGGTTCCTTGTAGGTGCTTACCTGCAGGAAACTTGGAAGGGTAAGCATTAACCAATTGACAGACCCAACATGCCTTTGTTACCCATTCAGATTTTTCCTTTCGCTGTGAGTTGGTTAATCGAACACTCTGTTCTTGATCCTTCAGGAATGCCTGCAGTTTCTTTGAAACAAGATGAGTGAGTTGATGTACATTTTTAAAGTAGTGTAGTGGTTTTTGTAATTGAAGGCTGGGCTCAGTGAAGTTGAGGAATTCAGTGTCAGTGTCCTTAGATGTTATCAAAAGCTTGCTGGTGCTCAGGGGTCCATTGGAATTGGTCATCCTCATTAAACAGCGGGTATAAAGGAGCAGCTAAGAACACAAACCCAGGTATCCATACCTGCAATAGGCAGCAGTCCCAAAAAACTCTCTGAGTTGTCTCCTGTCAGATGGGGGTGGAATCTGCACAATGGATTGTTTTCTGGGCTCAGTGAGCCATCATTTACCGCCCCTAAGGGAATACGCCAGAAGATTACTTCTTGCTGGCATATTTGGGCATTTTGGGCAGAAGCTCTATCCCGAGTTGAGCAAGCTCGGATAACAGTTCTTGGGTTGTAACTCACAGTTTTCCTTGGTGTTGGCTGCCAGTAGCAGGACATCCACATATTGAAGCAGTGTGACTTCGGGGTGTGTAGTTCTGAAGTTGTTGAGATCTCTGTGGAGGGCTTCATCAAAGAGAGTGGGGGAGTTTTTGAACCCCTGTGGAAGTCTACTCCAAGTTAGTTGACCAGACGTTCCAGTTTCTGGGTTTACCCACTCGAAAGCAAACATCAACTGAATGTCTTTATGCAGAGGCAAGAAAAAGAAAGCACCTTTTAAATCCACAACAGTATACCATTTTCACTCAGCAACAACAAAATGTTTACTGTGGCTCCAGTATGCTGGGGCTCAGAGCTCACTTGAGTAGAGCAGAGAGCCCTGAGAACAGCATTTTCAGAGCTTATATACTTTTCTTGGAGAGGGCAGGGAGGGAAATTAATTGATGGGTCAGAGTGAGTGGGTGGTTTGGTACAGCGGGTGAGGGAGTAAAATCCTCAGTTTAGCAGTTGGGGACAGCACATTATGGGAACAAAATTAGCAAACACTTCTCCAGATTTCAACAGTGTTTTGTTAAGCATACAGAAAAACAGGAAGTGACAAGTACCTATTTTATTGACCTTTCACCAAAGCGAAATGGAAAGTGAGCATGGATTACTAAATCAACCATGTCCAGGTTGCCTAATGCTCTCAAATGTCAATCCTATTGGTGACTACATATTTGTTTCTTCCAAAGATTATATATTCAACCTCAACCATGTTGAAAATGTCTAATCCTATCACTCACGTTATACTTTGCCTGATTTTCTAATGTCTCTATTGATATCTGTATTCTTAGATATTTTCCCCAGTTCATCATTGTGACTGACTCTTCACTTGTGCTGATATTTATGTTCACTCTGTACCCGAAAAATGATTGCTAAAGAACTTTTGGTCTAAATCCTATACTCACTCTTTTTTCTAAACCTACCGACTATCTTCCTAATCCTACTGACTATCCCTTTTAGATGGGAAGTTCTCTTCTACATTCAATCATCCAAGGTACAAGGTCCTATGCCATTTTATATTGATTTATCTCAGACATCTGTGCAGAACCTAATTCAATGCTAAGTATCCCAATCAAGGGCCCAATGCCCTTCTGGACTTCAAATCTTACCTAGATTTCTGTTTTCATAATTATATTGAAAGTTTAATAAAATAGTGGTTGCCAAGGAACTGACTTCATTCAGTTCCTGAAGGAATTGACCTACCTCACTTCTTTGGTGATAAAACTCTCTGAACTTGGGATTCAGGAAGACAGGAACACACAGCCAGTCCCAGTCCCAATTGCAGTGGACTAACTTGTTTGGATTTACCAAGGACAGAGTCTGTCTTTTCTGGTACCTACTGATGTGAGGATGGCCAAAAGCGAGGAGAGCCTTGCCTGAGAAAGCATGCAGTGGTCAGCAGAGCTCCTGGCAACTTCACCGAGTTGGACAAGAAGACCAGATCTGAGACAGGACAGGCCATTTTGGTGGAACATAGTATGGCCCACCAGTCAGAGGACACTCTGGATAGTCACAGACTTACTTGGGGGAAGGAGGTGCCTTTTTGAGTGTGGGTGTGAGTTTGTAGTTTTGTCTCATGTTCTGAGAATAGGTAGAAAAGGCGGTTTGCTTGGTTTGAAGTGGACTGTTTCTAGAAAGTCCTTTGACAAGGCGAGTTTTTCTGTGTCTGTGTATCCCACTGTGTCCGTGGTTGTACATATTAGAAAAGAGAATGCATCAATGGATGTGTCCCGTCTAGTAGAAAGCTTCCCAGCATTCTTCCTACCCCTTTTAGGAATGGACTGCAGGTTGCCTTATCGATGCGCAACACCTACTATCCTCCTAAGTTCCTGTTTTCTTCCTGAATTCTGGCCACTCTCCAGAATAGGCTCATGGTTTTGTGTCCAAAATATGTACCACCTCCAAACTCTGTGACATGGCCATGTAATGGATAGCTGAAGGGAATGGCAAGCATCTCAGAAAACTCAGATATCAGTGTGACCAGGAAAGTCTCAGTGGAGAAACCCTGCTTTGGGCCTTTTGCTTACCTATTGTTCTGTTGCCCTTAATGTCAGAAGGTCTTGTCCTCAGGCCACCTCATTGTGAAGCCTGAAGAAAACAGTTTTCAAATGGAAATGAATGGGCCTCACCAGTGGCTCTTTGCTTAATTGCTTTGGAAAGGAATGTGTCTGAATCAGCCTCTTGGCCCTGTGTGAGGCTGTGGCTTAGATTATCAGCACCTGATGGATCTAAAGAAAGATCCAATGTGTGCATCCAAAACCAAAATGGCAAAAAGATCAGTCATTGTGGATGAAGTCTCTTGCCTTCCTCTGTTAGGTTTCTGACCTCCATCAAGGGAGTATAGGGATTATTTGGGTCAAATGAGTTCTTCCAATCCCTGTAGAGGTGCCTGGGTTTAATCATGACTCTAAATCACATAAGGAATCTATACCTGACAGTCAGTAGGCCTCACATTGGAGAAGCAGAGCAGTATTAATGGCAGAACTATGTGATAAATCCTGGTTCACAAGAAGGGTGTCCAGGCCACCCTGAGTTTAGGCAAATGAGGGGCAAGGGAGCTTATTTTGGACACTATCTTGGGCTGTGCCATTTAAGGAAACCTCCAGCCAGAGGTTATGATGAGTGACTATATGGAAGAAGATGAGGGCCATGTGGGAATGCTGTGGTTTTAATTGTGGTCACCTGTGTGGCTGTTGGAAGAGATGACTGGGTTCACCTGGGCTTAAACACTGGTGTGATTCTCCTCAGAGACTCAGTTCTGTAACTGACCTCAGAGTAGTAATTGCTTTGGAAATGGATACGTCTTAATCAGCCTCTTGGCCCTATTTGAGGCTGTGGCTTAGATTATTAGCACCAGATGGATCTAAAGAAAGATCCCATGTGTGCATCCAAAACCAAAATGGCCAAAAGAGCAGTCATTGTGGATGAAGTGTCTCACCTTCCTCTGTAAGGTTCTGAAAGAATAAAAGAAATTGAAATTGAAATGTAAAGAACCAGGTTTTGTAAATTATCCAAGCTGCACTCAGCACCTGAAATTCCTGTGGCAGTTAAGACAATTCCCAGATCTGCACATTAGATGTGTGTTGAAATCTTCCCTGACCACCTGGTTACTTAACAACCCCTTCTCAGAAACCATGCAGCTCACCACGTATACATCTCAGGCCTTCAACCAATCAGTTTAAATGTATACCCCTTCCTAGGGCTGACCAATCACTCCCTGCCCGACCTGTCCCCACCAATGAATGTGCTAATCATGTTTTAGAGTTGTTATTTGATTTTCCCGTGGGATATGATGATTTGCTAAAGGAGGCTGTGATGTATGTAAAGTCCCTGCCCTCTCTAAAGAATGTATGTAAACTCTGCTCAAGTTGTTCTCAAGGCTCTGTGTTCTTTGCTCCTCTTAAGTGATCCCTGAGCTCCAGCATGCTGGATCCCCAATAAACCCTTTGGCGTTGCATGAGAAAGCCTGTTGGTGGTCTTTTCCTACGATGTTTGCCCCACCTTTTCATCTGGAGCCCCAGGTTAAAGACCCCAAGGGACTCCTCTGGGGTAAGTAAGGCGCCTCTTTCTGGTTTCAGGTTTCAGTTTAGGGCTTGGCAAAGTGGCTGTCGGTGAAGAGCATTAGCTTTCTCTGACGGTGTCTGACAGACGTGTCACAGAGCTGCAGGCCACGTCCCTGTGGGACACTCCAGAGGATGAGGGTAATCAAGGAATAGTAGTTTTCTCAACTCGGTTATATTTTGCTTCAGGATTCGGATTGCCAGCCCATCAAGTTTTACTGGATACTCAGTTTTTTTCATTGTCCTGAACTCATGTTGAGTTTACTGTTTGTCTTTATTATGTAACCCATCAAGATTTGCCAGTTACTCAGTTCTAATCTTTGTCTTGGACTCATGTTAAACGTTTACTCTTTGTCTTTGTCTGTGTTGCATTTGTGTCTTCACTCTCTTTGTTTGAGTAACTCACATTATGGGACAAAGCACTTCCTCTTCTCTGTCCCTGACCCTTGATCATCCCATCAAGGGCTCAGAATCTTTCTTTTTTAGTAAAATGTCGGACCTGGCAGACTCTCTGTGCATCAGAATGGCCCATCCTCAAAGTCGGGTGGCCCCCAGAAGGATCCTTCTACTTCCCTCTAATCCGAAAATTCAGAGATATTGTCTTTCAGCCGGGGCCATGTGGCCACCCACCTCAACAGCCATATACCCTTCCACCAGGATTCTATCATTCAAACATTCTGCTCCTACCCCTGTTCCCTCCATTCTCCCTGAGTCACAAGACTGAACACTCCTTGCCCTCCTTATCCTCTACCCTCTTTCCCCAACTCCCAACATGTTCCTGATGATCCTCCTGACACTGATTCAGTCTCTCTGCCGCTAGAGGAAATTGGGCCACACCCAAGCCCTCCAGGGGACTTCCCCACAGCAGCAGCAGCCCCTCCTCCCCTGGAGGAAGCTGGGCCACCTAAAGGAACGCTCCGGCGACAGATAATAGAAAACTCGGTAGCCCCTGTGATGCTCTCTCTCCGTCCCTACGGGCCCATGAACCGACCCAACTGGGACCCCAACACCTTTGAAGGTAGGTAGCATCTGCCCACTTATCGCCGGTCTCTAACAGCGGGTCTCCGAGCGGCTGCCAGAGGGCCGACTAATTTGACCAAGGTAAAAGAGATTATCCAAGGGCCTAATGAGTCTCCCTCTATGTTTTTGGAGAGAATTATGGAAGCATATAGGAAATATACTCCTTTTGATACTCAGGCATGGGACCAAAAGGCATCTGTTGCAATGGTCTTAATCAAGCAGGCTGCCCAAGAGATTAAGAGAAAGTTACAACGTCTAGATGGATTACAAGATATGACCTTAAGAGATTTAGTCAGAGAAACTGAGAAAGTATATTATAAGAGAGAAACTGAGGAGGAATGGGAACAGAGGAGAGAGAAGGAAAGGGAACAAAAGGAGGATGAAAGGAGCAAAAGGCAGAGTAAAGCATTGGCTAAGGTTCTGGTCAGAGCAGCATATAGGCCAGAAGTTAAAAAGCACGGAGACAAGAAGGGATACATGGGCCCATGGCAAAGGCTGCCCCTGTCTTCAGATCAATGTGCCTACTGTAAAGAAAAAGGACACTGGGCCAAAGAGTGCCCCAAAAAGAACCAGAGATGCCAGAAGGCCGTGCTGACTCTAGAAGAGTACTAGGAAAGTCGGGGATCGGATCTCCTCCCCGAGCTCAGGGTAACATTTGAAGTGGAGGGTACCCAGTGAACTTTAAAGTGGATACAGGAGCAGTATACTCAGCCTCCAAGACCCCACTGGGCCCCCTATCAAATAAATGGTCTCTTGTTCAGGGGGCTGTTGGGAGTAGATAATTGGCTTGGACAACTAAGAGGACAATGGACCTAGGAAATGGAAAAGTCCACCACACTTTCCTAGTAATCCTAGAATGCCCGGCCCCATTGATGGGCAGGGATCTGCTTGCAAATCTCCAGGCTAGAATAACCTTTAACCCTGATGGTACCCCAGTGGAGTTTCTAAAGCCTTCAGTAAAAATTCCCATAGTCACTGCTTTGACTATGTCCATAGAAGATGAACATCAAATCTTCGCGTGCCCTAGAACTGATCAAACAGGCAAACTATCCCAGAAATTGTTAAAAGATTATCCTAATGCCTGGGCAGAAACTGCTGGGTAAGGTCTAGCCATAAAATAACCCCCCAATATTAGTAGAATTAAAAGCCTCTACCTCTCCAATCAGTGTTAAACAATATCCTCTAATCAAAGAAGCAAAGGATGGGATAAGGCGCCATATTCAGAAATACCTGGCCCTTGGGGTCCTAAGGCCCTGTCAATCAGCCTAGAATACCCCCCTACTACCAGTAAGAAAGCCAGGAACTGGGGACTACCGTCCTGTTCAAGACCTAAGAGAGATCAATAACAGAGTGCAGGACATTCACCTCACGCTACCCAAACCATATAATTTGCTTAGCACTCTGAATCCGGAGTGGGAATGGTACACTGTGCCGGACTTAAAAGATACTTACTTCTGCTTGCCCCTACATAAGGACAGTCAATTGCTGTTTGCTTTCGAGTGGATAGACCCAGAAACAGAAACATCTGGCCAACTAACCTGGATTAGACTCCCACAGGGGTTCAAAAACTCCCCCACTCTCTTTGATGAAGCCCTCCACAGGGACCTCAATGACATCAGAACTGCACACCCCGAAGTCACCCTACTCCAATATGTGAATGATCTGCTACTGGCTGCCGACACCAAGGAGAACTATGAGTCTGGGACCCAAGCGCTATTATCCGAGCTTGCTTTGCTTGGATATCGGGCTTCTGCCAAAAAGGCCCAAATTTGTCAGCAAGAAGTAATCTTCCTGGAATAATCTCTTAGGGGTGGCAAACAATGGCTCACTGAGCCCAGAAAACAAACCTTTGTGCAGATACCGCCCCCATCTAATAAGAGACAACTCAGAGAGTTTCTTGGGACTGCCGCCTTATGCAGGTTATGGATTCCTTGGTTCATGTCTCTGGCTGCCCCTGTATACCCGCTGATAAAGGGGGATGCCCACTTCCAATGGACCCCTGAGCACCAAATAGCTTCTGATAATGTCAAAAAAAAGGCTCTGCTATCTGCTTTGGCCTTAGCACTCCCAAATGTAGAAAATCCCTTCACTCTCTACATCGAAGAAAAGAAAGGAATACCACGGGTTTTGCTCACTCAGACTTTGGGACCTTGGAAAAGACTGGTAGAATACTTATCAAATAAACTGGACCCAGTGGCTAGCAGGTGGCCCCATTGCTTAAGAGCTATAGCAGAGGCAGCCCTTCTAATAACAGATGCTGATAATTTAACACTGGGACAGAAGCTAATGATTATAGCCCCCCATGCCATGGAGAACATCATGTGTCAGCCTCCAGAGAGGTGGCTATCAAGCTCTACAATAAACCACTACCAGAGCCTCTTGCTTGACAAAGACAGAATAACACTGGGACCCCCTGCTCCACTCAACCCGGCTAAGCTGCTGCCAGAAGAATCATCAGGACCCGTCGCTCATGAGTGTCAACAGATACTGGCAGAAGAAACCAGTATAGGACGAGAATTGAAGGATCAGCCACTGCCTCGCCCTGAAGTCGTATGGTTTACAGAGGGCAGCAGCTTCCTCCAAGACAGTAAGCGGCAGGCTGGAGCAGCAGTAGTTAGTGAAACTAACGTCATCTGGTCCTCTGGTCTCCCCGAAGAGCATCAGCCGAAAAAGCAGAACTGATTGCCCTTACGAAAGCATTGGTACTAGCAAAAGTCAAAAGTGCCACCATATACACTGATAGCCGCTATGCATTTGCCAATACAAATGTGCACGTGGCTATTTACCAGCAAAGGCAGCTAATAACCTCTGCTGGGAAAGAAATAAGAAACAAAGATGAGATCCTCCACCTTCTCTCAGCAGTGCAGGGCCATAAGGACCTAGCTATAGTGCACTGTCCAGGGCACCAGAAGGGAAACGTCCCCATGGCGGTTGGAAACAGAAGGGCAGATGAAGAAGCTTAATTGGCAGCCCTAAACGGAATGACTCTGTTAACTTTTTCCACACTGGGGGGGGGGAACAACAATCAGGAGACTTGGCTGCACCAGAACATTCAGGCAACTTATCATCTGAGGAGAAAGATACAGAACTCTGGGACCCTACAGAGCCAAGTTTACAATTTCAAAAAGCCCAATTTTATTTCAAAGACGTACACCAGCTCACCCACTTAGACTCAAAGAAGTTATAGGCACTCTTAAAGGACCGAAGAAAGGACTTATTATTGACTGACTCACAGTGGAAAGAAATAGCTGCATAGGTGACTAGAGCTTGTCAAGTTGGCCAATTAGTTCATACTTACCCATCCAAGCTTCCTGCAGGGAAGCGCTTAAGAGTAACCAGACCAGGACAATTCTGGGAAGTGAACTTTACTGAAATTAAGCCAGCAAGGTATAGACATAAATATCTCCTAGTCTTTGTAGATACTTTTTCAGGATGGTTCGAAGCCTTCCCCATGAAGAAAGAAACGGCTCAGATGGTGGTCAAAAAGACCCTAGAAGTCATTTTCCAAGGTTCAGCCTGCCTAAGGTAATAGGTTCCGATAATGGACCAGCATTCGTGGCCCAGGTAAGTCAGGGATTTGCCAGGACCCTGGGGATTAATTGGAAGTTAAATTGTGCTTATTGACCACAGAGCTCAGGACAGGTAGAAAGGATGACTAGAACCATCATAGAGACCTTAATAAAATTAAGCTTGGAGACCCGCATAAAAAATTGGACTATGTTCCTACCTTATGCCCTGTTTTGTGCAAGAAATACTCCCTCTGTCTCTTTGTGTAACCTCACCTCTTATGAAATTCTCTATGAACCCCTCCTCCAGTAAGGGATTTAACCCCAACTCTGAGACTTAATGATTCATTTCACACCCCCTTGCTTGACAGACTTAAAGCCCTTGAACAAACCCAGCACCCAGCAATACCTGTGGAAACAGTTGGCCTCTGCTAATCAGCCTGGAGATGAGGGAACCCCACATCAATATCAAGTGGGAGAGTTCATCTACGTGAGATGGCATCAGGTGTCATCCCTGGAACCCCGCTGGAAAGGACCATACCAGGTGCTGCTTATAAAACCCACAGTGGTAAAAGTGGATGGGATCACTTCCTGGATCCATGCCTCCCATCTCATGCCTGCACCCTGTACAGACTCAGGCTGGAAACTGAAACAGACTGGTAACCATCTGAAGTTGCGTGTCCGTCGTGTGGGTAGGGCTATGGATCCTTCCCCTGACCACCAGCAGTCCTACTCCCCATCAGCCTGTTCAGCAACAATGGCAAGTTATAAATCCTACTGGGCAAGTAGTGTGGTCTATTTCACATACAGCCCCCTTATGGGCTTAGTGGCCATCTCTCCACCCGGACATTGTCAGCTTGCCATAGGCCTCTCTGACTGGGATCTCCCTGACATAGAGGTTCCCACACAGATCCCACTCAAACCCAAACCAGGGCAACATAGACCACCTTACCCCATGAATTATGGATGTCATCTCCCCCAGCTCAGGTGTAAACTAGCCAGTCTTGACTATTATGTGTGCCAACCTGATTTCCAAAGTCGCAAACAGGTCCAAACCTGTGGAGGACCCAGTGACTTTTATTGTAGATCTTGTGGTTGTGAACAAACGGAAGCTGCATGGTGGAACACAAACTCCCCAGACAGCATGATTTGGGTAGGATGAAATGACACCTGGATTGATCCCAAGAAATGTGCCACTAGCCAAGTGGTGTCAAAAACTCGCTTTAGAAAGAATAGTCTATGTTACCCCCTCAATATAACTTTCACTTCCAAAGAAAGGGGCTACCTCAGAACAACATGGCCTATGGGAAATACGTGGGGAATGTGATTCTATATTTATGGCCCCGGTTATGACTTTGGTCTGTGGTTCACCATCCAGCTTAAAGAGGAAGAAAATCCCACAGCAATGGGGCCCAATCCCCTCAAGCGAGGAATTAAGCCTCCTAAACCTCCCATTCCTAGATCTACCAGAACCCCTCTACCATCTCATACTTCCCAGTTTCCGTTTTTGCCTACTTCCCCAGTCCAGAGTACAGCTGACTCCTCCCCCTGGCAACTAATTAAAGGAACCTTTATGGTACTGAACTCCACACAGTCAGAACTCCTTGCATTTCAGCCCAGGTATTTGACAGCTCTGTAAATTATTGTGTAATGGTGCAGATACTCCCCAGGGTGCTCTATCATGATGCACAATCATTTGAAGGTCTACTAGGGGAATAAACAACCTGATTTTGTGGGGAGCCATTGTCCCTTATTCTAGCCATCGTATTGGAGATAGGAGCTGCTGCAGGAGTGGGTACGGGAACAGCTGCTTTGATCCGTGGGCACAACAATTGGCCCAATTAGAAACATCAATAGATCAAGAATGAAGACTTTAGAGACCTCCATCACAGAGCTGCAGGAATCCTTATCCTCTCTCTCTGAAGTTGTTTTACACAACAGGGGAGGACTAGATTTCCTCTTCATGACGGAGGGGGGCCTCTGTGTGGCACTGAGAGAAGAATGTTGTTTTTATGCTTACCATACTGGAGTTGCAAAATAATCCATGAGTAAATTAAAAAATACCTTGAATAGCGCCAGAGAGAAAGGGAGATTCAACAAGGTGGTTTGAGTTATGGTTTACACAGTTCCCCTGGTTAACTACACTCCTGTCAGACTTAGCTGGACCCCTGATCATCCTTATGGTGTTGCTAACTGTGGGACCTTGTTTGCTTAACCGCATAGTTTCCTTATTGCAGGCTCATATTGGGTAGGTAAAACTCATGGTAATCAGACAGAAATACACTCCACTGGCAGAAATAGAATGTGACACCCTGCAATAATTATGATTCATTACTTTTAAGATTAAAAGTAGTCAGAAAAAGGAGTGGGAAATGAAAGAATAAAAGAAATTGAAATTGAAATGTAAAGAACCAGGATTTTTAAAGTTTCCAAGCTGCACTCAGAACCTGAAATTCCTGTGGCACTTAAGACAATTCCCAGATCTTCCTATTAGATGTGTGTTGAAATCTTCCCTGACCAGCAAGTTACTTAACACCCCTTCCCAGAAACCATGCAGATCTGCACGTGTACATCCCCGGGCTTCAACCAATCAGTTTAAATATGTACCCCTTCTCAGGGCTGACCAATCACCTGCTGCGTGACCTGTTCCCACCAATGAGTGTGCTAATCATGTTTTAGAGTTGTTATTTGATTTTGCCGCAGTATATGATGATTTTCTAAAGGAGGCAATGATGTATGTAAAAACCCTGCCCTCTCTAAAGAATGCATTTAAACTCTGCTCAAGTTGTTCTCGCGGCTCTTGGTTCTTTGCTCCTCTGAAGTGAGCTCTGAGCCCCAGCATGCTGGACCCACAATAAACCCTTTGCGGTGGCATGAGACAGTCTCTTGGTGGTCTTTTCCTACGACGTTCGTCCGACCTTTTCAGTTCCTGACTTCCATCAAGTGAGAATAGGAAACCTTTGGGTCAAAAGAGTTCTTCAAAGCCCTAGAGTGGATAGCCCATAGGTCCTTGGGTTTTCTCATGACTCCAAATCACATAAAGAATTTTACCTGACAGTCAGTAGGCCTCAAATTGGAGAAGCAGAGCAGTATTAACGGCCGGGCTATTTGATCATTCCTGGTTCAAAGAAAGGGTGTACAGGCCACCCTGACTTTAGGAAAATGAGGGTCAAGGGAGCTTATTTTGGACACTGTCTTGGGCTGCACCCCTCATGGAAACTTCCAGCCAGAGATTATGCTGAGTGTCTATATGGAAGAAGATGAGGCCCATGTTGGAGTGTTTTGATTTTAATTGCGGTCATTTTTGTGGCGGTTGGAAGAGATGACTGGGTCCTCCTGGGCCTGAACTCTGGTGTAATTCCCCTTAGAGACTGAGTGCTGGAACTGACCTCAGAGAAGTGTTGCCATGAATTGTGTTGAGATTTTAGGAGGCCACGCATGAGATTTGCCCTTGGAAAATGCGATCAGGGTCGCTTTCCACAGAGACTGGGAATCAGCCAGGATATCACATGATTTTATTCTGAAAGACTTGGCAACCATAGTTGAGAGTCAAAACACACATGGACCTCACATTGTAGACCGCAATGGGTCTGGCTCCATGTGACCTTTTGGCCAATCTTTGGGAAGCCTTTCCTGTGAGAATTCTCAAGATCTTTCATTGAAATGAGCTTTCTCACCATTTAAGGGTTCCTAAATGAATTGAAACCCACAGTGCCTCCAACTTCATCCTTGAAAAATGGCTATATAAATACCATTAATTTTTTGAAATTCCAATGACCTGGTGGCTCTGGAGAAACTTTGGATGTCCTGTTGCTGATCATGGGTATACCAGAGAGTGCCTTGATTGACTGGGTTTCCTGAAAATGGTGTAAAACAGAGATGTCTGTAAGTTGGATCCAGCTGAGTAGTGGGCCTACAGAAGTGTTGGGCATATGTGTTATAAAACATCTGTGATAGGGCAATGAGGATCTACCATTGGATTCCAAATTGCCATGTACTGGATAGCTGAAGGGAATGGCCAGTATCTCAGAAAACTCAGATATTAGTGTGACCAGGAAAGTCTCAGTGGAGATACTCTGATTTGGGCCTTTTGCCTTTTCTATTGTTCTGTTGCCCTGAATGTCAGGAAGGTCTTTGCCTCAGGCCACACCTTTGTGAAGCCTGAAGAAAACAGTTTTCAAATGGAAATGAATGGGCATCACCTTGGGCTCTTTGCTTAATTGCTTTGGAATGGGATGTCTTAATCAGCCTCTTGGCCCTGTGTGAGGCTGTGCCTTAGATTCTCAGCACCTGACGGATCTAAAGAAAGATCCCATGGTACATGGCCATGTCACAGACATTGGAGTTGGCACATATCTTGGACACAAATCCATGAGCCTATTCTGGAGAGTGGCCAGAATTCAGGAAGAAAACAGGGACTTAGGAAGGTAGTAGGTGTTGCCCATCCAGATGGCAAGCCATGTGTGCATCCATAACCAAAATGGCAAAATTTCAATCATTGTGAATGAATTCTATTGCCTTCCTCTGTTAGGTTCCTGAAATCCATCCAGTAAGAATAGGGATCCTTTGGGTCAAATGAGTTCTTCAAATCTCTGCAGAGGTGCTTGTCTTTTCTCCTGATTCCAATTCACATAAAGAATCTAAACCCCACAGTCAGAAGGCCTCAAATTGGAGAAGCGGAGCGGTATTAAGAGCAGGCCTATTTGATCACTCCTGGTTCACAGGAAGGGTATCCAGCCCACCCTGACTTTAGCCAAATGAGGGGAAAGGGAGCTTATTTTGGACACTCTCTTGGAATGTGCCCCTCATGGAAAGCTCCAACCAGAGGTTATGATGAGTGTCTATATGGAAGAAGATGGGGGCCATATGGGAGTGTTTTGGTCATTTGTTTGGCGGCGTGAAGAGATGACTGAGTCAACCTGGGCTTGAACTCTGGTGTGATTCCCCTTAGAGACTGCATTCTGGAAATGACCTCAGAGAAGAATTGCCATGAATTGTGTTGGGATTTTATAAGGTCACACATGAGAGTCCCCCTTGAAAACTGAGATCTTGGCCAAGGGTGGCTTTTCTCAGAGTACTGGGAATCTCAGCCAGGATATTACATGATTTTATTCTGAAAGATTTGGCAGCAATAGTTGAGAGTCAAAACACACATGAACCTCATATTGGAGACCTCAATGGGCCTGGCTTTATGTGACCTTTTGGCCACTCTTTTGGAAGCCTTGCCAGTGAGAGGTCTCCAGAGCTTTCTTTGAAAAGAACTTCCTCAACATTTAATGATATCTGAATAAATTGAAGCCCACAGTGCCTCCAACTTCATCCATAAAAAATGGCTAGATAATTACCATGAAATTTTTGAAATTTCCATGACCAGGTGGCACTGGAGAACCATTGGATGTCCTGTTGCTGATCATGAGTGTAAGAGACCATGCCTTGATTGACTGGGTTTCATGAAAATGGTGTAGAACAGAGATGCCAGTATATTGGAGCCTGCTGAGTTGTGGGCCAAGAGCTGTGGTGTGCAGGTGTGTGAAAAAAATATCTGTGGTGGGGACATGTGGATCTCCCATTGACTTCCAAATAACTTGTGGCTGACATGGTGCAGCCAGCAGACTCTTACTTGCAAAGGCATCTTTTTATATGGAGAGGTTTCAGGGCAATGTTCAGAATAACGTTGCTATGGCCAAGGAGAAAGCTATGTGGGATAGAAGCCTGTTTGGTGCATTCTCCTGCAGACCCTGACACACCACATGTGACAGAACTCCCTCCAGCACTGTGTCCCAGTTGAACTCCTTGTATTTCATGAAGCAAATACCAAACTCCCAGTGCAGGAGCAAGAAACACCATGGAAAGTGGAGGATGACCAAATGGCTTCACAGTCCACATGGGGAGACACTTAGCCCACAGTGGCCTTAGTTTACCTACAAAGGAAGAATTCGGCACTGCTGTCTCATGTTCATTGGACAAAAAGAAAAAATGTCCTCCAGGTCACATAGATGCAGGGCCAGCTTTGATGTTCTCACTACAAAGGAACATAGTTTCTGACAACAATGTATTATTTCAAGTGTCCAACCACAGACGCAGTTTCTCAAGAAGTATTTAGTCTGACAGAGCTTCATGTGCGTGGAGTGTTTACCCTGTCCCTTAGTTTTGGAAATTCCTCTACCACCTCCAAGGTTGAGAACCTTTGATCATTTTACATTGCATATATGTATTCACATATTTTCAAACTCTTCTCCTCTAATTGTGTCTTACTTAAGGCGAAGGTAAAGTAAAGGCATTTTTCTGAATGAGAGTGGGAAGATTTTTGTGTAGCACATATTTGCATACACATTGGATTCATTTCCCTATTTGCCATTCGAAATACTGAATCCCTGACACTAAACCATACCCTACTAGACTCTGGCTACTAATCCTAATATGATGGAGAAAAATAACCCAAACAGAATAGAAATACAAGCAGTTCAGTGGATGTATCGCGTATATTTGGACTTGCCTATTGCATGACAAAGTGTAGGTGTTATAAATCTAGTCAATTTTTAATTGAAATAGTTTTCCATGAATTTTTATAGTTAACAACTTTGTGAATTCCTGTCTCTCTTTCTCTGTAGCCTATTCAGCACATGTATTTCTATATGCACATATAGAATTCTCCCTGGTATCACAAGTATATTATTGTGAGTGCATGCATTGGCAGATACAATTTGTGAGAAAAGATCACTACTCCTTATGCTGTTGGAACTGAAAATTAAACCTATGGGTGACCTTCCTAGTAAATATTATACATAAATCCATTTTCATTAAAATATATATTTTTCCATCTGTGGATGATATATATATCATGATGAATTTCGATTGGCATATACATTTTATACATTTTAATGTCTCTGTGTGTGTTTTTTTTTGGTGTGTGTGTATATAAATATATATATATATATATATATATATATATATATATATATATATATATATATATATATATATATATATAACATGTCACTGTAAAGAAGTTCCCTCAGCAGGCTTTAATATCCCCAGTTATCAGGACTGTCAACTTAATATTTAACATTTAGTGTTACAGTTGTCCCTCCCCATAAGATACAGTTTAATAATTTAATGTCATCTGATCTTGCAAAATCCTTTTACTTGTATGACCTCTGTGTGTAATAGAGAAACCTTTAATTCTATTACTCAGGGCTGGATAATCATACTAGCAAACACCAAGCCTACCTGTGTAGGTTAGGAATATCTGTAGGCCTTAAACTAAAAAATTTCTGCCTCTGGCAACTCCTCTTGATAGTCTCTTTTTATAGATATAAGGCATTGCTGACTGAGAATCTTTCTTTGTAGCCTCCAGTCTTACTTATTTTGGGAGGCTAAGATAAAGTGAATACCTTAAAATATTATTATTATTATTATTGTTGTTGTTGTTATTATTATCATTATTATTATTTAGAATGCCAGGAATGGCTGTATTTTGGTTTTAACTGTCTTTGCTAAGTGTTTAAGATGAATCTGTCAAACTGACTTTTGTTTCTATCTATTGTTAACAGTAAGCTGAGCTCTTATGAAAGTCATTCCTGGGGAAACTTGAGAGCCGCTCCTAAGTTCTGCTAGTGCCATTTGTGCTAGGTGGGTCCAGGTCTTGCTTGACCATGTGGCTTCCCTCAGAAGCATCAGGGATGTCTCCCTTCTCTGATGACTCTCCTCTTCATAGAAAATGCACTCATTGGCTTTCTGTTCTCCAGTGGTCTCATTAATCTCCCTGATTGGGAGGTTATGAGGCCCAGAGTTGCAAAGCTCTTAGAGAAGTCCCCTGTTCCCTGGATTCAGACTGACTCAGAGGGCAAGAGCCAAATATTGTTTTTCTTGGCTCTTTTCATGTAAATTTAATATTAAATCCTAATCTTAATCATCCAGCAAATAAATTTTAACAGCCTTATATTAAGAGTACTGGGCTTTAATGTCTATAACTTTATAATTATTTATCTTTTTTATTAATTGGGATCTGTATTATTCTATGTGTCTTGTATGTGATGACTTATTATCTTAAATTAACCCATGCTGAGTTCTTAAACAACATTTCTGTAAAACACTAACAGGGAATCTTTAGATCACTTATAAGGAAATTACAAAATAAAATTTTTTAACAAGTGTAAAAATACTTAGTTCATGTAATAGCTACTCTGAATTTTTTAGCTGAGTTATACATTATATCCCCTGTTTGAGATCCCAGTAATCTTGACAGAAAAAAAAACAACTTTTGAACATAACTTTAAATGAAATAAAATCTGACCTACTTCTTTCCTAGTCATTCTCACATGTAGTAAGTCTCTCATTAACATAAAAATACATTTAAATTGTTCCCCAATGTAAAAAGTAACATAAAACTTTACATATCTTATTGATAACAGGTAAATGAATGCCCAATATATATATTTTTTACCATACAACTTCAGAACACCAGCTTGATATAATGCTCTTTCAGACTTGTATACCTGAAAGATATGAGCACATTAATAGCATCACAATTACATTGATGTTTCTACATTAAGCAAGTTTGGCTTTTAAAGAAATGGCAGTACAGTGCTCTAATATAACAGTTCTTATTTAAGCAGTTGTTTAATTTTTATGGTTGCTTGCTATAGAAAAAATAAAACTTAATAAACACAATGTTATGGGTAAACTTATGTTTTAAGAAATTTTTGTCTCTTTAACACATGAATGATTTTTACAATCTTATACAGACTAAAATACAAACTTGTACAGACTTTAGTAAATCAATCAGAAATCTAACAAATGTACTCATGAATGAGTAATCCCATTTCAAATTTACTTTACTTATTTATGAATATATTAGACAAATGTATTGAACAGTGTAAACCATTTTTCTGTTGAAGAAAAAGTCCTAGAACCAAGGCATATTAGAATTTTTGTGGACATTAATATTTTATTAGATTTTTGAAGACCTAGAAAAACTTGTAAACTTAAATTTAAAGACATATATTTTTATCTTTTTATCCAATTTCAATTGAACCATTTAAATCACGTGAATTAAAGATCTTTGGATCCACATTTTAAAATTTGTTTTTTATGAGCGTTTTTTTATGAGTGTTCTTTATATATGTTAATTTGTGTATCATATATATGATATACGGACATATGTATATATAGACATACAACACATAACAAAAGTGTGCACACATAATAATAGTAAAGGCCTTGTAGCTTTTCACAGGTGAAATATCCATTGCAATGTTTCAAAAACTCCACAGTTGGTCAAAGATAGAACTGATAAGAAAAACATTAACCTAGGTCTGTAGGATCAAAATCATGAGCTCCAAAAAAAAAAAAAAAAAAGAAGAATGTAAGGAAAAAAAATATAAGAGTCCTAGAAAAAATGACTGCTCATTAATTAGTAAATACAATACAATTTAACTTTTTTTTTTCTTTTAGACCTCGGATCAGTCTCCTACTGAGCTTCCAGGCTTCTTTCATTTGCATTTCAACATAAGTCCTGGCTGAGGTCTGGAAGGAGCAGGGAAAAGCTGCTATTCTGAGCAGACACCTCAGGCCTAAGGCATTTCAACCATAATATTCAGGTTTGGATGTTGAAAATTATGATACAAGTTTAAGACACAATTCACAAAATTTTATATCTTTACATCTTGTTTTGTCAACAGATACCATACTATGATTTACTATCCTTGTCCAAATTAATGCACTGGTACACACAGTGACATTTTCCCAGGCTACCCAGTTAAAAATTTGTGAAAAATAGCCTAAATGATTGGGAAGTTACTTGCCAACTTGGAAGTAGTGTTCTTTAGTTTTCCATCGTAAGTATTTAAGTTCTCTGGCATGAATTATCTGAAATCATAAACTAAACAATTACGAAAACCCGACTTTTAACTGCAAGATTGTGTAATGCTTCAAAAACCCATTCAGATATAAGACTGTTACAATAAAACATCATCATTCAGACACACATTGAGCTAAGATCATTCCCAAAAAAACAATTTATAATATCAAAACATTATTGCACATGTCTTAAAGGGCCAGAAACAAAGACACAAGACAGACAGAAAAGAGCTCCAGACTATGGCTGACAGACATAAGCCTTTAAAACAGAGCAGATCAAGCGGGAGATACTCAGTTCTTAGGTCCCCAGCAGGCATTGCCCTCTGCAATGTGTGTGCTCCAGGCAGCCAGATAGTGGCTTCTCTCATCCTGCTTAACAAAGGGGGTAAAGTTCATCACAGTTCTTTAAAACATAGTCCAAAGGGGTGTCAGTCTTACTTGCTTTATTACCCATTTTCACGTCTAATATCTTTAAGTTTTTACCACAGAAATCACACAACAAAACACAAAAAAACAAACAAACAAAAAACATGTAGAACACAGAAGAAAACACAAAAAAACAGAAACTCGGCGCAGAAACAGAAAAACAGAAGAGCATTGGAACATCTTGCTAATGCTCTGGGTTAGGAGCTCCTGTGTGCCCATTGGCACCTCTCTACCATTTCAGTGAAATTCCCTACAGAACAGAACAGAAGACAGAATGATTCTCGTTACTGTCCCAGACAGGAGTATATGTGTGCCTCCCCAGGTCACCTCTCTGTCATCAGAAGAGATTTCCCTTAACCGGATATCAGATGTTATATAGGCACCACTTACCTATGGAGGCCTCCTCCAACATGTGCTTACTAATAATTTTAGTGCGGTGGTTCACTGCAGTGCTCCCCGGACCAAAAGCTCACTCCAAGGCCTTGGAACTTGCCTCTCCAGGCCCGAGCCCTGGAGGGAAGGCCTGCTTCAGAATTTCCAGCAGTCTGGTCTTGTGATCTGTTGGGGCAGGGTCATCTCACTGCGGAACTACAAAATGTTAGACCAGGACACAAGAAAAGACTACTGACTACAATTAAACTCAAATTAAGACAAGCTTATTATTTCCAAAGGCTGGACTGCCTCTTCCTCTCAAAACAGCGGAAACAAGACAGCAAACACACCTTTTCTACAGCCCAGCTTTATTTCCCAGAAAGTTACACAAAAGGGGCGTTACAGAAAACAGAATTTTGATAAGCATCACACTAATTTTCGTTTACATTTTTTTTTTGCTGACCCCAGCATCAGAAATTATGAGGACCATTAGAGCCTCATAGAGGGTCGTTGTATGGCCAGAGAAGGCCAATATTTATGAGGTGTCACTAAAGTTTCAGAGAGGGCTGCGATCTGGTCAGAGATCTAGGCATGGGTGAGTTCAAGGCACGGGCAGGCATTCCAAGCAGGTTCAGAATTTGCAGTAATTCATACTAAAGCCAAAATTATCTTTTCATGGTTTTGTAGCAAGATGGCTCTTAATTTTAATAAAGATTAGGTTGGGTGTATCAACCGTTTCCTTTACTTTTGGAAACTCCTCTACAACCTCCAAGGTTGTGAACTCCTGAGCATTTTCCCATCCATATATGTATTCACATAATTTCTAACTCTTCTCTTCTAATTGTGTCTTACTTGGGGCCAAGGTAATGTCAAGATATTATTCTGGATGAGAGTGGAAAGATTTTTGTGCAGCACATATTTGCATATACATTGGATTCATTTTCCAATTTTCCATTCGAAATACTGAATCCCTGACACTAGCCCAGAGCTTACTAAATTCTAACTACTAATACTAATATGATGGAGAAAAATAACACAAACAGAATTGAAATACAAGCAGTTCAGAGGAGGCATGGTGTATACTGGAGTTGCCTTTTGCAAGATAAAGGGTAGGTGTTATAAATCCAGTGAATTTTTTATTAAAAGAGTTCTCCATGTGCTTTTAAAGTTAACAAATATGTCAATTTCTTACTCCCTTTCTCTCTAGCCTATTCCGCACATGTATTTTTATATGCACATATAGAATCCTACCTGGTATCACACGTACATTTGTGTGAGGTGCCTGACTTGGCAGATACAAATTGTTAGAAGATATCACTCCTCCTAAACGCTGTTGGAACTGAAAATTCAACATATGGGTGAGCTTCCTAGTATAACATTCATTTTCAGTAAAATAAATATTATTTTTCCATCTGTGGATGGTATATATTTCATGATGAATTACATTTTTCATATATATTGCTAGTATTTAATGTCTGTGTTTGTTGTGTGTGTGTGTGTGTGTGTGTATACACTCTACAGATATTTAAAAATATGAATTACATGTGTCTTATATACACTCTCAAAATTCATTCATGTTCATGTATGTGGATTAATAATCAACTTCTCACAAGATTTATATCAAAAATATTCATCCACTTGAAATACATATTTGTTTTCTAGAACAGAAAACTCACTATAGCGAATGGTGGTTACAAATATTAATATTTCTACAGTAACTGACCCAGTTTAACATCAATGCAAGTGGATTCCTATGGGACATGATGAGTATTTTGACCTTCATTTTCATTCAACACTGGTACATTAATATTTCTTCAGTTTTTGCACTTCATAATATATATATATATATATATATATATATATATATATATATATATATATATATATATATATATATATTTCATCCACAAGTTTACAAATTTATAGGCATTTGTTTCACTTTCAATCACTTCCTGCTTCAGAACACATGCATTCCTCCAGGTTTCTTGACTGGTCTTTTCATGATACTTCTTTCCAAACACATTATTTTCAATTTCCATAATCACTTTTGAAGCAAAACTCACACACACTTCATAATAAACCATAACCCTAATATTACTATTAGATTTATAACTGGTTGGAATGAATGATTGTATATCAATTTAAGATTTCCTGTATAGTTTCAGATGTCAATTCAATCCATAATTTAAAGTTGGAACCAGTTACATTACTTATTCACAGTATGGTCTATTCATGCTTTATTTCTATATTCATAGACACAGGGTACACCTATTTGCACCCCCAAAAGTAATTTATGTTTCTTCAAATATTGCTCCCAGAAATGGTGGAAGAAATACTCATGTCACCTGATCTACACATACATTTTATCACAGTAATATTCTGGACACAAAATGCAAAGTTCACACTTACGATTGTGTAAAATTTAATTCAACACTAAGTATACCAATCATGGGCCCAATGCCCTTCTGGGCTTCAAATCTTACCTAGATTTATGTTTTCATACTTATATTTCACCTATATATACTTGTAAATATTGCAGATTCCCAATATTATTAGTCATCCCACAAAATGATTCCTAACCCAAATCAAACCTGTTTTTAACCATAACCATACACTGTTCCCTCAATCTCACTTTACAGAAGAGCAGCCCCAGAGTTGGTAATTCAATACAGGATTGTAGGGGATCTTCCACATACTGAGAAACTCAAAGATCCATGTAGAAATGAACTCTGGAGAAGTTGTAGGCAGCTATGAAGGACCTGAGTGAGCAAAAGTCATCTTCAATGGCAAACAAGCTGGTCAGGATGAAGGAGCTGTTTTTGGGTGCCTATGGTTGATATACCATTCTAACTTGTGAAAGTGTCACAGGAAGTAGTGGCAGCCTCCATCTCATGGGACACTTGGGAGCAACTGCTAGGACCAAGTGGTTGCCAAGGCAGTGACCTCAATCAGTTCCTAAAGGAAGTGACCTACATCACTTCCTTGGTGATGGAACTCTCTGAACTTGGGATCCAGGAAGCCTGCCACCCAGAGTCATTTGCAGTACCACTCCTAGTGGGCTCACTTGTTTGGATTTACCAAGGACAGAGTCAGTCTTTCTTGGTATCTTCTGATGTGAGGATGAAAAAGCCAGGAGAGCTCTCAAGAGGGGCCTTTACTGAGAAAGCAGGTAGTGGCTCACCGCTGGCTCCTGACAACTTCACAGAGTTGGCCAAGGAGACCAGACCTGAGACAGGACAGGCCATTTCAGGAAAACATAGTATGGCCCACCAGTCAGAGGACACTCCAGATAGTCAAAGACATACTAGGGGGAAGGTGGTGCCTTTGTGGGTGTGGGTTTGAGTTTGTGGTTTTGTCTCATGTTCTGATAATAGGTAGGAAAGGTGGTTTGTTTGGTTTGGAGTGGACAGATTCTAGTATGTCTTTTGATAAGGTGAGTGTTTCTATATCTGTGTATCCCACTGTGTCTTGGTTGTAGATATTAGAAAAGAGAATGCATCAATGGATGTGTCCTGTCTAGTAGAAAGCTTCCCAGCATTCATCCTCCCCTATTTATGAATGAACTGCCACTTGCCTTAGGGATGGGCAACACCTACTTCTTTCCTAAGTCCTTGTTTTCATCAGGAATTCTGGCCACTCTCCAAAATAGGCTCATGGTTTTGTGTACAAGATATGTACCACCTCCAAGCTCTGTGACATGGCCATGCACTGGATAGCTGAAGGGACTGGGGAGCATCTCAGAAATCTCAGATATCAGTGTTACCAGGAAAATATCAGTGGAGAAACCCTGCTTTGGGCCTTTTGCTTACCTATTGTTCTGTTGCCCTGAATGTCAGGAAGGTCTTTGCCTCAAGCCACCCCTTTGTGAAGCCTGAAGAAAACAGTTTTGAAATGGAATTAAATAGGCATCACCTGTGGTTCTTTGCTTAATTGCTTTGGAAAGGGACTTGTCTAAATCAGCTTTTTGGCCCTGTGTGAGGCCGTGGCTTAGATTCTCAGCACCTGATGGATCCAAAGAATGATCGCATGTGTGCATCCAAAACCAAAATGGCAAAAAGTTCAGTCATTGTGGATGAAGTCTCTTGCCTTCCTCTGTTAGGTTACTGATCTCCATCAAGAGAGAATAGGGATCCTTTCTTTCAGATGAGCTCTTCAAAGCCCTGCAGAGTCGAGCCCATAGGTGCTTGGGTTTTCTCATGACACCTAATCAAATAAAGAATATATAAATGACAGTCATTAGGCCTCAAATTGGAGAAGGAGAGCAGTATTAAAGGCAGGCCTATTTGACCACTCCTGGTTCACAGGAAGGGTATCCAGCCCACCCTGACTTTAACCAAATGAGTTCCAAGGGAGCTTATTTTGGTCACTGTCTTGGGCTGCACCCCTGATGGAAAACTCCAGCCATAGGTTATGATGAGTATCTATGTGTAAGAATATGAGGGCCATGAAGAAGTGTTTTGGTTTTAATTGTGGTCATTTGCGTGGCAGTTGAATGAGATGACTGTGTCCATCTGGGGTTGAACTCTGGAGTGATTCCCCTTAGAAAATGAGTTCTGGTACTGAACTGAGAGAAGCATTGTCATGAATTTTGTTGGGATTTTAGGAGGCCATACATGAGAGTCACCCCAGAAAACTGAGATCTAGGCCCAGGGTGGCTTTCTAGAGAGCACTGGGAATCTCAGCCAGGATATCATATGATTTTATTCTGAAAAACTTGGCAGCAATATTTGAGAGTCAAAACACATATGGACCTTACATTGTAGAACTCAATGGGCCTGGCTTCATGTGACATTTTTGCCACTCTTTGGGATGCCTTGCCTGTGAGAGTTCTCCAGAGCTTTCATTGAAATGAGCTTCCTCAACACTTAATGGTTCTTGAATAAATTGAAACCCACAGTGCCTCCAACTTCATCCTTGAAAAAAGGGGAAGATATATACCATGAAATGTTTTAAATTCCCATGATCGGGTGGCACTTGAGAACCTTTGGATGTCCTGTTGCTGATCATGAGTGTTCCAGACAGTGCATTGATTGATTGGGTTTCATTTAAATGGTGTAGAACAGAGATGCCAGTAAGTTGGAGCCTGCTGAGTAGTGGGCCAATTGCAGTGGTGTGCAACTGTGTGATAAAACATTTGTGGTGGGTCCTTGTGGATGTGCCATTGGCTTCCAAAGGGCTTGGGACTGACATGGTGCAGCCAGCAGACCCTTATATGTAAAGGTATCTTGTTATTTGGAGAGATTTCAGGGCAATTTTCAGAATCAGGTTGCTATGGACAAGGGGGCAAACTCTGTGGGATAGAAGCCTGGTTGGTGCTTTCTCCTGCAGATCCTGACCCACCACACATGACAGAACTCCCTCATTCACTGTCTCCCAGTTGAACTTGTTGTATTTCGTGAAGCGAATACCAAAGTCCCAGTGCAGCAGCAATAAAAACCATGAAAAGTGGAGGTATTCCAAGTGGCTTCACAGTCCACACGGGAAGAAACTTAGCCTCAGTGGCACCAATTTACCTACAAAGAGAGATTTCAGCAATGCTGCCTCATGTTCAATGTAAAAAAAGAAACCATGTCGTCCAGGTCACATAGATGCAGACCCAGCTTTGATGGTCTCACTAGAAAGGAATCTAAAGCTCCTAACAATAACATATATTTCAAGTGCCCAAACTCGGAGGCAGTTTCTCAAGAAGTCTCTAGGCCAACAGAGCTCCATGTTTGTGGAGTGTTTACCCACACAGGTAATGTCAAGTCATTGTTCTGAATGAGAGTGGGAAGATTTTTGTGTAGCACATATTTGCATACACATTGGATTCCTTATCTAATTTTCCATTCGAAATACTGAAACTCTGACACTAACACATACCCTACTAGACTCTGACTACTAATCCAAATATGATGGAGAAAAATAACCCAAACAGAATAGGAATACAATAAGATCAGAGGACGCATGGTGTATATTTGGACTTTCCTTTTGCATTATATAGGGTAGGAGTTATATATCTGTCAATTTTTTGTTGGAATAGTTCTCCATGTGTTTTAAAGTTAACAAATATGTGAATTTCTGTCTCCGTTTCTCTGTAGCTTATTCAGCACATGTATATTTATATGCACATATAGAATCCTTCCTGGTTTGAAACATACAAACTTGTGAGGTAGATGACTTGGCAGATACAAATTGTGAGAAGAGATCACTGCTCCTAAACGCTGTTGGAACTGAAAATTCAACCTATGGGTTAGCTTCCTAGTTGATTAACACTATATGTAAATCCATGATCAGTAAAATGAATATTTTTGGATCTGTGGATAATATATAGTCTGTGGTGAATTTCGATTGGCATATATATTTCTCTTTTTAATGTCTCTCTCTCTCTCTCTCTCTCTCTCTCTCTCTCTCTCTCTCTCTCTCTCTCTCTGTGTGTGTGTGTGTGTATAAATATATATATATATATATTCTCCATACTTGTCAAAACTTGAAATATGTGTGTCTTATTATACACTCCCTTAATTCATTCATATTCATGTTTGTGGATTTATAATCAAATTTTCACAAGATTATTCTCAGAAATATTCATCCACCTGAAATACATATTTATTTCCTAGTACTGACAACTAACTTCAGTGAATGGTGCTTACAAATCCTAATATTTCTACAGTAACTGACCCAGTTTAACATCAATGCAAGTAGATTCCTATGGGACATGTTTTGAATTTAGACGTTCATTTTCATTCAACACTGGTACATTGCTATTTCTTCAGTTTATGCACATCATGGAATATATATTTCATCCACAATTAACAAATTAATAGGCATTTGTTTCATTTTAAATCATTTTCTGCTTAAGAAAACATGTATACCTACATGTTTCTTGATTGGTCTTTTCACGAGACTTCTTTCCAAAAACATTATTTTCGATTACGATAATCACTTTTGAATCAAAACTCACACATCCTTCATGATATACCATAACCCTAATATTACCATTAGATGTATAACTGGTTGGAATTAATGAGTGTATATCAATATAAGATTTCTTATATATTTTCAGATACGAATTCAATCCATTGTTTAAATTGGAAACAGTTATATTATTTATTCACAGTATGATCTATTCATGCATTATCTCTATTTTCATAGACAGATGAAAAAATTTTTTGTCCCCCCAGTACTAATTTATATGTCTTCAAAATATTGATCCTATGTGGTGGAAAAAAATCTCATGTTACCTGATCTACATATACATTTTATCACAGTACTATTCTGGACACAAAATTCAAAGGTCACACTTATGATTGTACCAAAGCCGAAATGGAAAATGAACATGGATTACTAAAAACATTCATGTCCATGTTGCCTAATGCTCTCAAATGTCAAACCTATTGGTGACAACATGTTTGTTGCTTCCTAAGATTATATATTCAACCTCAAGATTGATGAAAATGTCTAATCCTATCACTCACTTTATACTTTGCCTGATTTCCTAATGTCTCTATTGGTATCTGCTAACCTACATATTTTCCCCAGTTCATCATTGTGACTGACTCTTCACATGTGCTGACATTTACATTCACTCTCTAACTGAAACCCCATTGCTAAAGAACTTTTGTTCCAAATCCTATACTCTCTCTTCTTCCTAAACATACCGACTATCTTCCTAATCCTACCGACTATCCCTTTTTGATGGGATGTTCTCTTATACATTCAATCATGCAAGGTACAAGGTCCTATGCCATTGTACATCGATTTGTCTCAGACATCTGTGCAGAATGTAATTCAACGCTAAGTATCCCAATCAAGGGCCCAATGCCCTTCTGGGCTTTAAATCTTACCAAGATCTGTTTTCATACTTATATTGAAGGTTTAATAAAATAGGTACTTGTCACTTGCTGTTTTTCTGTATGCTTAACAAAACTCTGTTGAAATCTTGAGAACTGTTGGCTAATCTTGTTCCCAGACTGTGCTGTCCCCAACTGCCAAACAATATACTCCCTCACCCAATTGCTCGCAAACCACACACTCAAGCATTAGGCAACCTGAACATGGATGTTTTTAGTAATCCATGTTCACTTTCCTTTTAGGCTTTGGTTCATTCATAAGTGTGAATTTTGCATTTTGTGTCCAGAATATTACTGTGATAAAATGTATATGTAGATCAGGTGACATGAGTATTTCTTCCACCATTTCTGGGAGCAATATTTTGAAGACATGTAAATTAGTATTGGGTTTACAAAGAGGTGTACCCTGTGTCTATGAATGTAGACATAATTCATGAATAGACCATACGGTGAATAAATAATATAACTGGTTCTACTTTAAATAATAGATTGAATTCATATCTGAAAATATATAAAGAATCTTATATTGATATACAATCATTCATTCCAACCAGTTATATATCTAATGGTAAAATTAGAGTTATATTGTATTATGAAGGGTGTGTGAGTTTTTCTTCAATGTGATTATGGAAATCGAAAATAATGTGTTGGAAAGAAGGCTCATGAAAAGACCAGTCAAGAAACATGGAGGAATGCATGTGTTTTGAAGCAGGAAGTGATTTAAAGTGAAACAAATGCCTATAATTTTGCGAATTGTGGATGAAATATATATCTAATAATGTGCATAAACTGAAGAAATAGTAACGTACCAGTGTGGTAAAAAACTGAACGTCAAAATACACAACATGTCCCATAGGAATCTACTTACATTGATGTTAAACTGGGTCAATTACTGTAGAAATATTAGGATTTGTATGCACCATTCACTGAATTTAGTTTCCAGTACTAGGAAACAATTATGTATTTCAGGTGGATGAATATTTAAAAGAATAATATTTTGAAAAGTTTATTATAAAACCACATATATGTATATTAATGAATTAGGGAGTGTATTATAAGAAACATATATTTTATATTCTAAATATTATATATATATATATATATATATATATATATATATATATATAAACACACACACACATACACAAACACAGACATTAAAAAGTAGCAATATATATGCCAATCGAAATTCGTCGTGAGTTACATATCATCCACAGATCCAAAAATATTTATTTTACTGAACATGGATTTATGTATAATGTTGTTCTAATAGGAAGCTCACCCAGAGGTTGAATTTTCATTTCCAACAGTGTTTCAGAAGAGTGATCTCTTCTCACAATTTGTGTCTGCCAAGTCAGCCACCTCACAAGAATGTACGTGTGATACCAGGAAGGATTCTGTATGTGCATTTAGAAATACATGTTCTGAATAGGTAACAGATAAAGGGAGACAGGAATTCACATATTTGTTAACTTTAAAACACATGGAGAAGTATTTCAATTAAAATCGATTAGATTTATAACACCAACCCTTAATCATGCAAACAGCTAATCCAACTATACACCATGCCTCCTCTGAACTGCTTGTATTTCTATTCTGTTTGGGTTATTTTTCTTCATCATATTAGGATTAGTAGTCAGAGTCTAGTAGGGTATGGGTTAGTGTCAGAGATTCAGTATTTAGAATGGAAAATTTGATAATGAATCCAATGTGTATGCAAATATATGCTAAACAAAAATATTCCCAGTTTCATCCAGACAATGCCTTGACATTACCTTGGCAAGACACAATTAGAGGAGAAGAGTTAGAAAAGCAGTGAATACATATCTGGAACGGAAAATGCTCAGGAGTTAACAACCTTTTGGTTGTAAAGGCTTTACAAAAGTAAGGAACAGGGTTGATATATCCAAACTTATATTTTACTAAATTTGGGAGCCATCTTGCCATAAATCCATGAAAAGATAATTTTGGCTTTACTATAAATTACTCAAAATTTTGAACGTGCTTGGAATGCCTGCCCATGACTTGAACTCACCCATACCTGGCTCTCTGACCAGATAGCAGTCCTCTCTGAAACTTTACTGACACCTCATAATTATTGCACTTCCCTGGCCAGAAAACGACCCACTCTGAGGCTCTAATGGTCCTCATAATTTCTGATGTTGGGGCCAGCAAGAAAAAAAAAATGTTAACTACCAATAGTGTGATGCTCGTCAAAGTTCTGTTATCTGTAACACCCCTTGTGTGTAAATTCCTGGACTATACAGCTGTGCTGTAAGAAAGGTGGGTTTGCTGTTTTTTTCCCGCAGTTTTGGGAGGGAGACAAGCCAGGCGGTTGAAATAATAAGCTTGCATTAATTTGATCTTAATTTCAGTCTGTGGTCTTTTATTTATCATGGTCTAACATTTTGGAGTTCTCCAGCGAGATGACCCTGCCCCAAAAGATCACAAGACCAGACTGCTGGAAATTCTGAAGCTGGCCTTCCCTCCAGGGTTCCAGGCTGGAAAGCCACGTTCCAAGGCCTTGGAGTGAGCCTTTGGTCCTTGGAGCACCGCAGTGAACCACCACACTAAAACTATTAGGAAGCACCTGGTGGATGAGGTCTCCATCGGTAAGTGGCGCCTTTATAACATCTAATATACGGTTAAGGGCGATCTCTTCTGATCACAGAGAGGTGGCCTGGGGAGGCTCATATATACTCCTCTCCAGGACAGTAATGAGAATCATTCTCTCCTCTGTTCTGTTCTGAGGGGAATTGCTCTGGAAGAGTAGAGAGGTGCCAACAGGCATGCACTCGCTCCTACCCAGGAGCTTTAGCAAGACGTTGCATTGCTCCGCTGTTTTTTGTTTTGGTGCCGGGTTTCTATTTTTTTGTGTGTGTGTTTTGTTCTGTGTTCTATACTTTTTTTTGTTTGTTCATTTTTGTGCATTTTGTTGTGTGATTTCTGTGGTAAAAACTTAAGGATGTTGGAAGTGGAAATGGGTAATAAAGCAAGTAAGCCTGACACCCATTTGGACTGTGTTTTAAGGAACTATGATGAACTTTACCCCCCTTTGTTAAGCAGGATGAGAGAAGCCCCTAGCTGGCTGTCTGGAGCACACCCACTGCAGAGGGCAATGCCCTCTGGGGATCTAAGAACTGAGTATCTCCCAGGTTAACAAGTGAAACTACTTTAAAACCCCTTCTCCCTCCAGATAAGGAGAGTCACAAACTTTGGGAAGAGTCCCCTGTGTTTCTCCTTTGTTCGCAAAGCAATAAACCTCCCTTTTTCTTTTTCTCAAAACCCTGTCCTCATTTTTAAATTGGCATTAATTGGCTTCAAGTTTAGGAACCGAACTTTAAGTTACAAATTTTGATACACCACCCCCCAAAAGACCCAGAACTTTTTGAGAGCTGACTACTGAAATGTTATGAGATGGAGTGTGCTTGCGGTGGAACTGAACCAGAGAAGCTAATCCTGTAAGTAAAAGGAGGGAGTGAAGGACTCGCAGCAGCTGCAAAAACCCTGTTGCTTCAGGGAATTCCCTTTTTCCTTCCCTGCACTGTAAGGATTATGCCACCTCTGTCTTGTTAAAAAAGAGAAAAAAGAAAAAGGGGACACTAAATGCAGTAAAGTCACCATGGAGACCCTTGATTTTACATTTCAGGTTGCCGCTCTGTGAAAATATCTGGTTCCCTTGTGGGGACATCTATGGTGCCACTGGTGTAGGAGATTTTTCTCTTATCTGCTCTGTTTTAAAGGCTTCTGTCAGCCATAGTCGGAGCTCCTTTCTGTCTGTCTTGTGTTTTTGTTTCTGGCCCTTTAAGACATGTTCAATAATGTGTTGATATTATAAACTGTTTCTTGGGAATGATCTTAGCTGAATGTGTGTCTAAATGATGATGTTTTATTGTAACAATCTGGTATCTGAATGGGTTTTTGAAGCATTGCACAATATTGCAGTTAAAAGTCGGGTTTAGGTAATTGTTTAGTTTATGATTTCAGATAATTCATGCCAGAGAACAAAAATACTTTTGATGGAAAACTAGAGAACTCTACTTCCAAGTTGGAAAGTAACTTCCCAATCATTCAGTCTTTTTTTTTTTCCAATTTTGAATTGGGTAGCCTTGGAAAATATCACTGTGTGTACAAGTGCATTAATTTGAAAAAGGATAGTAAATCATATTATGGTATCTGTTAACAAAACAAGATGTAAATTAAATTTTGTGAATTGTATCTTAAACTTATATCATAATTTTCAACATCCGAACCTTAAAATTTTGGTTAAAATGCTTAGGCCTGAGGTGTCTGCTCAGAATAGCAGTTTTTTCTTGCTCCTTCCAGACCTCATCCAGGACTTAGATTAAAATTCAAATGAAAGAAGCCTGCAAGCTCAGTAGGAGACTGATCTGAGGCCTAAGGGGGAAAAAAGGGTAAATTATATGGTATTTACTAATTACAATCCAGTCATTTTTTCTAGGACTCTTATTTTTTTCCTTAGATTCTTCATTTTTTTTTTTGAGCTCATGATTTTGATCCTACAGACCTAGGTTAATGTTTTTCTGATCAGATCTATCTTTGACCAACTGTGGAGTTTTTGAAACATTGCAATGGAGATTTCACCTGCGAAAAGCTAAAGGCCTTTACTATTATTATGTGTGCACACTTTTGTTTTGTGTTGTGTGTCTATATATACATATGTCCGTATATCATACATATAAAACACAAATTAACATAT
The DNA here is from genome assembly GCF_048772815.1 of Callospermophilus lateralis. Classification (NCBI taxonomy): domain Eukaryota; kingdom Metazoa; phylum Chordata; class Mammalia; order Rodentia; family Sciuridae; genus Callospermophilus; species Callospermophilus lateralis. Next base: position 5,715,949 of record NC_135316.1, on the reverse strand, counting down.
ATAAGGAGCACTCATATAAACAAATTTTAAAAAGTGGATCCAAAGATCTTTAATTCACGTGATTTAAATGGTTCAATTGAAATTGGATAAAGAGATAAAAATAAATGTCTTTAAATTTAAATATAAAGTTTCCCTAGGTATTCAAGAATCTAATAAAATATTAATGCTTATAAAATATCTAATATGAGTTGGTTCTAGGACTTTTCTTTAATAAAATATGGTTCACACTCTTCAAAACATTTGTCTAATATTTTCATAAATAAGTAAGTTAAATATGATATGGGATTACTCATTCATGAGTACTTTTGTTAGATATCTGATTGATTTACTAAGGTCTGTATAAGTTTGTACTAAAGTCTGTATAAGATTGTAAAAATCAGTCATGTGTTAAAGAGATAAAAATTTCTTAAAGCATAAGTTTACCCATAACATTGTGTTTATTAAGTTTTATTTTTTCTAGAGCTAGCAACCATAAAAATTAAACAACTGATTAAATAAGAACTGTTATTTTAGAACACTGTACTGCCATTTCTTTAAAAGCTAACCTGGGTTAATGTAGAAACAACAATGTAATTGTGATGCTGTTAAACTGCTCATATCTTACAGGTATACAAATCTGTAAGGTAGAAACTTAATAGAGCATTATATCAAGCTGGTGTTCTGAAGTTTTATGGTAAAATATATATTGGACATTTATTTACCTGTTATTAATAAGATATGTAAAGTTTTATGTTACTTTTTACATTGGGAACAATTTAAATATATTTTTGAGTTAATGAGAGCCTAATCTATGTAAATGTTAAGAACATTCAGCCTTTCTTTAATTCATGTTTTAAATGTGATATAATACGATGTTAGCTAATGTTCATGTGACCTCAAACAATTTATGTAAACTTTGTAAAATGATATTTAAAAAAACAAAGATCATCTTTAGAACTAAAACACTTAAGATTTATAAAGAGCCCTGCCTTACCTGAGATAAGGCTCTGTGTCCCATCTTACTACATGTGAGAATAACTACGAAAGATGTAGGTCAGATTTTATTTCATTTATAGTTATGTTCAAAAGTTGTTTTCTTTTCTGTCAAGATTACTATGATCTCAAACAGGGGATATGATGTATAACTCAGACAAAAAATTCAGGGTAGCTATTACATGAACTAAGTATATTTACTCTTGTTAATATTGTTTTGAAATTTTCTTATAAGTGATCTAAGGATTCCCTGTTAGTGTTTTACAAAAGTGTTGCTTTCAGAACACAACATGGGTTTATTCAAGATAATAAGTTATCACCTTCAGACAGACAGAATAATAGAGATCACAATTAATGAAAAGATAAGTAATTATAAAGTTATAGACATTAAAGCCCAGTACTCTTAATATAATATAAGGCTGTTAAAATTTATTTGCTGGATGTTTAAGATTAGGATTTAAAATTAAAGTTAAATGGAAAGGGCCAAGAAAACCAATATTTGGCTCTTGCCCTCTGAGTCAGTCTGAATCCAGGGAACAGGGGACTTCTCTAAAGAGCTTTGCAACTCTGAGCCACATAACCTCCGTATCAGGGAGATTAATGAGAACATTGGAGAACAGAAATCCAATCAGTGTATTTATTACAAAGAGGAGAGTCATCAGAGAGGGGAGACATCCCTGATGCTTCCAAGGGAAGCCACATGGTCAAGCAAGACCTGACCCACCTAGCGCAAATAGCACTAGCAGAACTGAGAAGCTGCTCTCAAGTTTCCCCAGGAATGACTCCCATAATAGCTTAGCTGACTGTTGACAATAGATAGAAACAAAAGTCAGTTTGACTTCTTCCTCTTAAACACTTAGGAAAGACAGTTAAAACCAAAATACAGCCATTCCTGGGCATTTTAAATAATAATAATAATAATAATAATAATAACAATAATAATAAAAAATAATATTTTAATGTATGCACTTTAGTTAGCCTCCCAAAATAAGTAAGACTGGAGGCTACAAACAAGGATTCTCAGAGAGGAATGCCTGATATGAATAAAAAGAGACTATCAAGAGTAGCTGCCAGAGGCAGAAGTTTTTAGTTTAAAGCCTACAGATATTCCTAACCTACACAGGTAGGCATGGTGTTTGATAGTATGATTATCCAGCCCTGAGTAACAGAATTAAAGGTTTCTCTATTACACACAGAGGTTATACTAGTAAAAGGATTATGCAAGATCAGATGACATTAAATTATTAAAATGTAAGACTAAAAGTAAAATATTAAGTTGACATTCCTGATATCTGGGGATATTAAATACTGATGAGGGAACTTCTATAAAATGACATGTTCCAGCTGCTGCAACATTTATTCAGTACTCATGGTTTTTGTTTCTCTCATAGAAAAACCCATCCCCAGATGACTTTTAAACCTGTTCTTCCCCAACCAGACTTCAAACAGAACTGACTTCTAAAAGGCAACTCATGTCCCTCAATTGACTTCTAAAAAGCAACTCATGACCCTCACGCAGTGCCACCTCACGTCACCCTCTCTCAGCTAAGAAGAAGCAAAAATGTCTGATGCCTCTTTTCTTACAATAATGAAGCATAAAAATGAATAGACTATAAATATAACTAGTTAATTAAGTCAGGTAAAATCAGGAATCCTGTTTTGGTTGAGTTCTAAAAATTTGGAGCCTGTTATTTGAGGGATTAAAATTCCCTCAGTGCTCTTCCCCTACCCTATCAAAGAATTGAAAGGGACACATTAGAAAAGGGGGGAATGATAGACCCATCCTGATCTCTTATTAAAATTGGGAGCCATCTTGCCACAAAGCCATGAAAAGATAATTTTGGCTTAACTATAAATTACTGCACATTGTGAACTTGCTTGGAATGCCTTCCAGTGCCTTGAACTCACCCATGCCTGGCTCTCTGACCAGATAGCAGCCCTCTCTGAAACTTTAGTGACACCTCATAAATATTGGCCTTCTCTGGCCAGAAAATGACCCTCTCTGAGGCTCTAATGGTCCTCATAAATTCTGATATTGGGTCCTGAAAAAGAAAATGTAAACTACCATTAGTGTGATGCTTGTCAGAGATCTGTTATCTGTAATCCCCGTCTTCTGTAACTTACTGGGCTATAAAGCTGGGCTGTGGGAAAGGTGGGGTTGCTGTCTTGTTCCCACCATTTTACACGGGAGACGCAGCCAGACCAGTGGAAATAATAAGCTTGCTTTAATTTGATTTTAATTGGAGTCATTGGTCTTTTCTTGCATCCTAGTCTAACAGGTAAACACTCAACAAACATGGAGCATTGCCGGCCTAAAGACATCTTGTGAAACTGCCTCTGAGGTAGGGTACTTGAAATATATGTTGTTCTCAGGAGCTGTAGCTTCCTTTCTAGTGAGAGCATCAAAACTGTGTCTGCATCTATGTGACCTGGAGCACATGGTTTCTTATTTTCCAAAGGACATGAGGCAGCAGTGCAGAATTCACTCTTTGTAGGTAAACTGTGGCCACTGTGGGTAAGTGTCTCCCCTTGTGGACTGTGAAGCCATTTGGTCATCCTCCACTTTCATGGTGTTTCTTGCTGCTGAACTGGGAGTTTAGTATTTGCTTCACGAAATACAAGGAGTTCAACTGGGACCCAGTGCTGGAGGGAGTTCTGTCATGTGTGATGGGTCAGGGTCTGCAGGAGAATGCACCAACCAGAATTCAATCCCACATAGATTGCCCCCTTGACAATAGCAACCTGATTCTGAACATTGCCCTGAGAATGTCCAAATAAAAAAATGCCTTTATATGGAGATGTTTCAGACATATAAGTTTCTGCTGGATGCACCATGTCAGTCACAAGCCTTTTGGAAGCCAATGGCAGATCCACATGGTCCCACCAGAAATGTTTTATTACACACCTGCACACCTCCACTCCAGGACCACTCTTCAGTTGGCTCCAACTTCCTGGCATTTGTGTTCTACACCATTTTCATGAAACCCAGTCAATCACAGCACTGTCTGGTACACTCATGATCAGCAACAGGATATCAAAAGGTTCTCCAGTGCCACCTGGTCATGGGAAATTCAAAAATTTCATGGTATCTATCTAGCCACTTTTCAAGGATGAAGTTGGCGGCACTGTGGGTTTCAATTCATTTAGGAACCATTAAATGGTGAGTAAGCTCATTTCAATGAAAGCTCTGGAGAACTCTCACAGGCAATTCTTCCCAAAGAGTGGCCAAAAGTTCACATGAAGCCAGGACCACTGAGATCTACAATGTAAGGTCCATGTGTGTTTTGACTCTCTACTCTGACTGCCAAGTCTTTCAGAATAAAATCATATTATATCCTGGCTGAGATTCCCAGTGATCTGTGAAGAGCCATCCTGGGCCTAGATCTCAGTTTCCAAGGGCGACAGTCATTAGTGGCCTCGAAAAATCCCAACACAATTCACGGCAATACTTCTCTGAGGTCAGTTCCAGAACTCAGTCTCTAAGTGAAATTATAGCAGAGTTCAAGCCAAGGTGGACCCAGCCATCTATTCCAACCGCCACGCAAATGACGACAATTGAAACCAAAACACTCCCACATAACCCTCATCTTCAGCCATAGAGACACTCATCATAACCTCTTGCTGCAGGTTTCCATGAGGGGCGCATCCCAAGACAGTGTCCAAAATATGCATCCTTGCCCCTCATTTGCCTAAATTCAGGGTGGCCTGGACATTCTTCATGTGAACCAGGAGTGATCAAATAGGCCTGACCTTAATACTGCTCTGCTTCTCCATTTTGACTTTTACTGACTGTCGGGTATAGAGTCCTGAGAAAATCCAAGCACTTATTCCCTAGCATCTTCAGGGATTTGAACAACTCATTTCACCCAAAGGATATCTATTCTCACTTGATAGAGGTCAGGACTTACAGAGGAAGGCAAGATAATTCATCCACATTGACTGCTCTTTTGGCGATTTTGGTTTTCTATTCACACATGGGATGTTTCCGTAGATCCATCAGGCTCTGAGAATCTAAACCACAGCCTCACACAGGGCCAAGGGGCTGATTCAGACACATCCTTTTTCAAGCAATTAAGCAAAGAACCACAGGTGATGCCCATTCATTTCCATTTGAAAACTGTTTTCTTCAGGCTTCACAAAGGGATGGCCTGAGGCAAAAACCTTCCTGACATTCAGGGCAACAGAACAACAGGTAAGCAAATGGCCCAAAGCAGGGTTTCTCCACTGAGACTTTCCTGGTCTCACTGATATCTGAGTTTTTTGAGATGCTCCCATTGCCTTTAGCTATCCAGTACATGGCCATGTAACAAAGCCTAAGGGTGGTACATATCTTGGACACAAAACCATGAGCCTATTTTTGGAGAGTGGCCATAATTCAGGAAGAAAACTGGAGCCTAGGAAGTTAGTAGGTGATGCCCATTGATAAGGCAAGCTGCAGTCCATTCATCAATTGGGCAGGATGAATGCTGGGAAGCTTTCTACTAGACAGGACAGATCCATTGATGCATTTTCTTTTCAAATATCTACAACCACGGACACAGTGGGATACACAGATAGAAACCCTCGCCTTGTCAAATGACTTTCTAGAAGCACTCCACTCTAAACCAAACAATCCGCCTTTCCTCCCTATTCTCAGAACATGAGACAAAAACCACAAACTCACACCCACACCCATAAAGGCAACTCCTTCCCCAGGCAGGTCTGTGAGTATCCGGAGTGTCCTCTGACTGGTGAGCCATATTATGTTCCCCCGAAATGGCATGTCCTCTCTCAGATCTGGTCTCCTTGGCCAACCTGTGAAGTTGTTAGGAGCCAGCGGTGAGCCGCAACCTGGTTTCTCGGGAAAGGCCCCTCTTCAGAGCTCTCCTGGCATTTGGCAATCCTCACAGCAGTAGGTACCAAGAAAGACTGACTCTGTCCTTGAAAGGATAAAAGAAGTGAGCCCATTGGAACTGGGACAGGGACTGGCTCTGGGTGCCTGGCTTCCTGGATCCCAAGTTGAGAGAGTTTCATCACCAAAAAAGTGAGGTATGTCATTTCCTTCAGGAACTGAATGAAGTCACTGCTTTGGCAACCACTTTGTCCTAACAATTGCTTTCAAGGGTCCCATGACATGGAGGCTGCCCCTAATTCCTGTGACACATTCACAAGTTAGAATGGTATATCAACCACAGGCACCCAAAAAGATCTCTCCAAACATGCCTGGTTTTGTCCATCTTCTCTACATTAAGAAAATAGAGGCTGGTTCAGACACATCCCTTCATTCTGAACAGGACGTTTGCCATGGAAGATGACTTTTGCTCTCTCAGGTCCTTCATAGCTGCCTACATCTCCTCAAGGGATCATTCTGCCTGGATCTTTGAGGTTCTCAGCTGGTGGAAGATCCCCTACATTCCAGTATCTTAAGACCAACCCTCTTCCTGCTCCTCTGTAAAGTTAGATTGAGGAAACAGTGTATGGTTTGGGTTAATAACATGTTCAATTTGGGGTAGGAAACATTCTGCAGAATGAATAATGGTAGTGTGAACCTGCGATATTTATAAGAATATACATGTGAAATATAAGTATGAAAGCAGAAATCTAGGTAAGATTTGAAGCCACGAAGGGCATTGGGTCCTTGACTGCGATACTTAGATTTGAAATACATTCTGCACAGAAGTCTCAGATAAATCAATATAGAATGGCATAGGACCTTGTACCTTGGATGATTGAATGTCTAAGAGAACATCCAGTCAAAAAGAGATAGTCGGTAGGATAAGAAAGATATTTGGTATGTATAGAAAGAAGAGTGAGTATAGGATTTGGACTAAAAGTTCTTTAGCAATAGGGTTTTGCATAGACAGTGAATGTAAATGTCAGCACATATGAAGAGTCAATGACAATGATGAACTGGGGAAAATATGTAGGAAAGCAGATATCAATAGAGACTTTAGAAAATCAGGAAATGTATAAAGTGAGTGATAGGATTAGACATTTTCATCAGGCTTGAGGTTGAGTACATAATCTTAGGAAGAAAAAAATATGTAGTCACCAATAGGATTGACATTTGAGCTCATTAGGCAAACTGGACACGGATGTATTTAATTATTCATGCTTACTTTCCTTGAAGGCATTGGTACAATCATAAGAGTGAACTTTGCTTTTTGTGTCCAGAATATTACTGTGATAAAATGTATATGTATATCAGCTGACATGAGTATTTCTTCCACCATTTCTGGGATCAATAATTGGAAAGCATGTAAAGTATTTTGGGGGTACAAATAGGTGTACCCAGTGTCTATGTATATAGAGATAATTCCTGAATAGACCATACTGTGAATAAATAATATAACTGGTTCCAACTTTAAATAATGGATTGAATTGATATCTGAAAATATACTCAAACTCTTATATTGATATACAATCATTTATTCCAACCAGTTATATATCTAATGGTAATATTAGGGTTATGGTTAATCATGAAGAGTGTATGAGTTTTGCTTCAAAAGTGATTATGGAAATCGAAAATAATATGTTTGGAAAGAAGTCTCATGAAAAGACATGTCAAGAACCCTGGAGGAATACATGTGTTCTGAAGCAGGAAGTGATTGAAAGTGAAAAAAATGCATAAAAATTAATGAAATTGTGGATGAAATATATATACTATGATATGCATAAACTGAAGAAATATTAATGTACCAGTTTTGAATGAAAATGAACGTCAAAATGCACAACATGTGCCATAGGTGTCTACTTGCATTGATGTTAAACTAGGTCAGTTACTGTGGAAATATTAGGATTTGTATGCACCATTCACTTAAGTTAACTAAGAAACAAATATGTATTTCAGGTGAATGACTATTTCTGGGAATAATCTTGTGAAAAGTTGATTATAAATTTGCATATATGAACATGAATGAATTTAGGGAGTGTAAATGAGACACATATATTTCTGATTTTGAAAAATCTGGAGAGTGTATATATATATATATATATATATATATATATATATATATACACACACACACACACACACACACACATATATATATATACACACACACTAATACATTAAATAGTAGCAATATATATGCCAATCAAAATTCATCATGAAATATATATCATCCACAGATCAAAAAATATTCATTTTACTTAATATGGATTAATGTATAATATTGTTATACTACGAAGATCATCCCTTGGTTGAATTTTCAGTTTCAATATGTTTAGGAGAAGTGATCTCTTCTCACAATTTGTATCTGCCAAGTCGGCCACCTCACAAGAATGTACGTGTGACACCAGGTAGGATTCTATATGTGCATATAAAAATACATGTGCTGAATAGGCTACAGAGAAAGGGAGACAGGAATTCACATATATTTTTTTTAACTTTAAAAGCACATGGAGAATTATTTCAACAAAAAATTAACTCGATTTATAACTCTTACCCGATATAATGCAAAATGCAAGTCCAACTATTCACCATGCCTCCTCTGAACTGCTTGTATTTCTATTCTGTTTGATTAGTATTCTCCATCATATTACAATTAATTGTCAGAGTCTACTAGGGTATGGGTTAGTGTCAGGGATTTAGTATTCCAAATGGAAAATTGGAAAATGAATCCTATGTGTATGCAAATATGTGCTACACAAAAATCTTCCCACTCTCATCCAGAACAATGCCATGACATTACTTTCGAACCAAGTAAGATACAATTAGAGGAGAAGAGTTAGAAATTCTGTGAATACAAATCTGGAATAGAATACGCTCAGGAGTTCAGAAACTTGGGGGTGGTAGAGGAGTTTCCAAAAGGAAGGGACAAGGTAAACATTCCACAAACATGGAGCTCTGCTGGCCTAAAGACTTCTTGAGAGACTTCCTCTGAAGTTGGGCACTTGAAATATATGTTATTGTCAGTAGCTTCAGCTTCCTTTGTAGTGAGACCTTCAAAGCTGGGTCTGCATCTATGTGACCTGGAAGACATGGTTTCTTATTTTCCAATGAACATGAGGCAGCAGTGCTGAATTTTGTCTTTGTAGGTAAACTGTTTCGTCTAAGGGCTAAGTGTCTCCCCATGTGGACTGTGAAGCCATTTGGTTATCCTCCGCTTTTCGTGGTGTTTCTTGCTGCTGCACTGGGAGTTTGGTGTTTGCTTCACGAAATACAAGGAGTTAATCTGGGACACAGTGCTAGAGGGAGTTCTGTCACGTGTGGTGTGTCAAGGTCTACAAAATAATGCACCAACCAGGCTTCTATCCCACATATCTTGCCCCCTTGACCATACCACCTGATTCTGAACATTTCTCAGAAACCTCTCCATATAACAAGAAACATTTACATATAAAGGTCTGCTGGCTGCACAATGTCACTAACAAGCATTTTGGAAGCCAAAGGCAGATCCACATGGCACAACCACAGATTTTTTCTCACACGCCTTGCCACCACTGTTCTAGGCCCACTACTCAGCAGGGTCCAACTTACTGGCATCTCTGTTCTACACCATTTCATGAAACCCAGTCAATCAAGGCACAGTCTGGTGTACTTATGATCAGCAACAGGACATCCAGATGTTCTCCAGTGCAACCTGGTCATGGGAATTTCAGAAATGTCATGATATTTATCTAGCCACTTTCAAGGATGAATTTGCAGGCACTGTGGGTTCAAATTTATTTAGGAACCATTAAATGTTGTGGAAGCTCATTTCAATGAAAGCTCTGGAGAATTCTCACAGGCAAGGCTTCCCAAAGAGTGGCCAAAAGATCACATGAAATCAGGCCCATTGAGGTCTACAATGTTAGGCCCATGTGTGTTTTGATTCTCAACTATGGCTACCAAGTGTTTCAGCATAAAATCATGTTGTATCCTGCCTGAGATTCCCAGTGCTCTGTGGAAAGCCACCCTGGGCCTAGATCTCATTTTCCAAGGGCGACTCTCATGCGTGGCCTCCTAAAATCCCAAAACAATTCATGGCAATACATCTCTGAGGTCAGTTCCAGAACTCAGTCTCTAAGGGGAATCACACCAGAATTCAAGCCCAGGTGGAACCAGTCATCTTTTCCAACCACCACAAAACACAATTAAAATGAAAAAACTCCCAAGTGGCACTCATCGTCTTCCATATAGACACTCATCAGAACCTCTGTCCAGACGTTTCCATGAGGGGCGCAACCCAAGACAGTGTCCAAAATATGCTGCCTTGCCCCTCATGTGCCTCAAGTCAGGGTGGGGCCTGGACACCTTTCCTATTAACCAAGAGTGATCAAATATGCCTGCCCTTAATACTGCTCTGCTTCTCCAATATGAGGCTTACTTACTGTCGGGTATAGATTCTTTGTGTGAATTGGAGTCATGAGAAAACTCAAGCACCTATGGGCTAGGCTCCGCAGGTCTTTGAAGAACTCATTTGACCCCAAGGATCTCTATTCTCACTTGATGGGTTTCAGGAACCATATAGAAGAAGGCGAGAGACTTCATCCACAATGACTTCTATTTTGGCCATTTTGGTTTTGGATCCACACATGGTATCTTTCTTTAGATCTATCAAGTTCTGAGAATCTAAGCCACAGACTCACACAGGGCCAAGTGGCTGATTCAAAAACACCCCTTTCTAAAGCAATTAAACAAAGAGCCACAGGTGATGCCCATTCATTTCCGTTTGAAAACTGTTTTATTCAGGCTTCACAAAGGGGTGACCTGAGGGAAAGACCTTCCTGACATTCAGGGCAACATAACCATAGTTAAGCAAATGGCCAAAGCAGGGTTTCTCCACTGAGACGTTCCTAGTCACACTGATATCTGAGTTTTCTGAGATGCTTGCCATTGCCTTCAGCTATCCAGTACATGGCCATGTCACAGAGTTTGGAGGTGGTACATATATTGGATATAAATCCATGAGTGTATTCTGGAGAGTGGCCAGAATTCAGGAAGAAAACAGGAACTTAGGAAGTTACTAGGTGTTGCCCATCCATAAGGCAAGCCGCAGTCCTTTCATAAATTGGGCAGAATGAATGCTGGGAAGATATTTACTAGACAGGACACATCCATTGAAGAATTGTCTTTTCTAATGTCTACAACCACGGACACAGTGCGATACACAGACATAAAAACATCGCATTGTCAAACGACTTTCTAGAAACAGTCCACTACAAATCAAACAAACCGCATTTCCTACTTATTCTCAAAACATGAGACAAAACCACAAACTCACACCCACACCCACAAAGCACCTCCTTCCCCCAAGTTGGTCTTTGATTATCCTGAATTTCCTCTGACTGGTGGGCAGACTATGATCCCCCGAAATGGCCTGTACTGTCTCAGATCTGGTGTCTTTGCCAACTCTTTGAAGTTGTGAAGAGCCTGTGATGAACCACTACCTGCTTTCTCAGGAAACACCCGTGTTAATAGCTTTTCTGGCATTTGGACATCACCACATAAGTAGGTACCAAGAATGTCTAACTCTGTCCTTGGTAATTCCAATCAAGTGAGCCAACTTTGACTGGGACTGGGACTGGCTCTGGGTGCTTGGCTTCTGGATCCCAAGGTCAGAGAGTTCCATCAGCAAGGAAGAGAGGTGCGGTCACTTACTTTAGAAAGTGAATGAGGACTCTGCCTTGGCAACCACTTTGTCCTAACAGTTTCTTCCAAGGGTCCCATTAGATGGAGGCTGCCCCTAATTCCTGTCACACTTTCACAAGTTAGAATGGTGTATCAACCATAGACACCCGGAAACAGCTCTCCGCACAGGCCTGGTTTGGTCCATTTTCTCTACATTAAGAACAGAGAGGCTGATTCAGACACAACCCTTCATCCTCACCAGGTTGTTTGCAATGGAAGATGACTTTTGCTCTCTCAGGTCCTTCATAGCTGCCTACATCTTCTCCAGGGATCACTTCTGCATGGACCTTTGAGGTTTTCAGCATGGGGAAGATCACCTACATTCCTGTATTGTAAGAAAACACTGTCCCTGCTCTTCTGTTAAGTGAGATTGTGGGAAGACTGTATGGTTAGGGTTAATAACATGTTTGATTTGGGTTAGGAATCATTCTTCTGGATGAATAATGGTATTGGGAACCATTGATTTTTTTAAAAATATAGACATGAAATATAAGAATGAAAACAAAAATCTAGGTAAGATTTGAAGCCAGAAGGGCATTGGGCTCTTGATAGTGATACTTAGCTTTGAATTATGTTCTGCACATATGTCTCAGATAATTCGATAATCAATGGCATAGGATCTTGTACCTTGGATGATTGAATGTAGAAGAGTACTTCCACTCAAATAGGAAAAGTCAGTAGGATTAGGATGATAGTCGATAGCTTTCAGAAGAAGAGTTAAAAGAATTTGCAGCTAAAAACCCTCTCTTCAAAACATCCTCGGCAAAACATTACAGAAAGAGGAAATGGAAAATAACAAGGAAAATCAACAGTGGGAGATAGGACAGTAAAGGGGTGAAAATAATCAAAGAGAAAAACAAAACATGTTTAGTAACATAAATAAACAAATATGGCTGGTAGAACAACCGATATCTCAATAATAACCCTAAATGTTAATGGCTTAAACTCACCAATTAAGAGACACAGTCTAGTAGAATGGATCACAAAACAAGATCCAACAATATGCTGCCTACAGGAGACGCATTTGATAGGAAAAGACATACACAGACTGAAGGTGAAAGGTTGGGAAAAATCATATCACTCACATGGACTTCGGAAACAAGCAGGACTGTCCATACTCATATCAAGTAAAATAGATTTCAAGCCAAATTTAATCAAAAAGGATAAAGAGGGACACTACATACTGCTCAAGGGAACCATACACCAACAAGACATAACAATCATAAATATATATACCGCAAACATTGGTGAAGCTATGTTCATCAAACAAATTCTTCTCAAGTTCAAGAGTCTAATACACCACCATACAATAATCATGGGAGACTTCAACACACCTCTCTCACTACTGGACAGATCTTAAAAACAAAAGTTGAATAATGAAACTATAGAACTCAATACACCGAATTATGACATATATAGAATATACCACCCAAAATCAAGCAGTTACACTTTTGTCTCAGCAGCACATGGACACTTCTCAAAAATAGATCATATATTATGTCACAGGGCAACTCTTAGACAATATAAAGGAGTACATATAATACCAGGCATCTTATCTGATCATAATGGAATGAAACTGAAAATCAACGATATAAGAAAGAAGGAAAAATCATGCATCACTTGGAGAATCAATAATAGGTTACTGAATGATCAATGGGTTATAGAAGAAATTAAGGAGGAAATTAAAAAATTATTAGAGATAAATGAAAACACAGACACAACATATAGGAATCTACGGGACACATTGAAAGCAGTTCTATGAACAAAATTCATTGATTGGAGTTCATTCCTTTAAAAAAGAAAAAAAAAACAACAAATAAATGATCTCATACTTCATCTCAAAATCCTAGAAAAAGAAGAGGAAAACAACAGCAAAAGAAGTAGAAGGCAAGAAATAATTAAAATCAGAGCTGAAATTAATGAAATCGAAACAAAAGAAACACTTGAAAACTCTGACAAAACTAAAAGATGGTTCTTGGAAAAAATAAATAAAATCGACAGACCCTTACCCATGGTAACAAAAAGAAGAAGAGAGAGAACTCAAATTACTAGCATACGGGATGAAACAGGCAGTATCACAACAGACACTTCAGAAATACAGAAGATAAACAGAAATTATTTTGAATCCTTATTCTTCAATAAAATAGAAGATAGTGAAGGCATCGATAAATTTGTTAAGTCATATGATCTGCCCACGTTGAGTCAGGAGGATATAGACAATCTAAACAGACCAATATCAATTGAGGAAATAGAAGAAACCATCAAAAGACTACCAACTAAGAAATGCCCAGGACCGGATGGGTATAGAGCAGAGTTTTACAAAACCTTTAAAGAGGAACTAATACCAATACTTTTCAAGCTATTTCAGGAAAAATGCACAAATGCTCAAAAAAATTGTGGCGAATCGGATACAAAAACATATAAAAAAAAATTATGCACCATGATCAAGTATGATTCATTCCTGGTATGCAAGGCTCGTTCAATATATGGAAATCAATAAATGTTATTCACCACATCAATAGACTTAAAAATAAGAACCAAATGATCATCTCGATAGATGCAGAAAAATCATTTGACAAAGTACAGCATCCCTTTATGTTAAAAACTCTAGAAAAACTAGGGATAACAGGAACATACCTCAATATTGTAAAAGTAATCTATGCTAAGCCTCATGCTAGCACCATTCTGAATGGAGAAAAACTGAAGGCATTCCCTCTAAAATCTGCAACAAGATAGGGATGCCCTCTCTCACTACTTCTGTTCAACATATTTCTCAAAACACTGGCCAGAACAATTAGAGAGATTAGAGAAATTAAAGGCATAAAAATAGGAAAAGAAGAGCGTAAACTATCACTATTTGCAAATGACATGATTCTATACTTAGGAGACCCAAAAGGGTATACAAAGAAACTATTAGAGCTAATAAATGAATTCAGCAAAGTGGCAGGATATAAAATAAACAAGCATAAATCAAAGGCATTCCTGTATATCAACGACAAATCCTCTGAAACGGAAATGAGGACAACCACTCCATTAACAATATCCTCAAAAAAAATAAAATAAAATATTGGTAATCAACCTAAAAATAGAGGTGAAAGATTAATACAATTAAAAGTACAGAACCCTGAAGAGAGAATTAGAAGAACTTAGAGGACAGAAAAATATACCCTGTTCATGAATAGGCAGAACTAACATCATCAAAATGGCGATATTACCAAAAGTTCTCTCTATATAAAATGCAATGCCAATCAAAATCCCAATGGAATTTCTTGTAGAAACAGATAAAGCAAGTATGATATTCATATGGAAAAATAAAAGACCTAGAATAGCAAAAACAACTCTAAGCAGGAAGTGTGAATAAGGTGGTATAGCGATTCCAGACCTCAAACTATACTACAAAGCAATAGTAACAAAAACAGCATGGTACTGTTACCAAACAGGTGGCTTGACAAATGGTACAGAATAGTAAACACAGAAACCAATCCACAAAACTACAACGATCTTATATTTGATAAAGGGGCTAAAAGCATGCAATGGAGGAAGGATAGCATCTTCAACAAATGGTGCTGGGAAAACTGGAAATCCATATGTAATAAAATGAAACTGAATCCATTTCTCTTGCCATGCACAAAAGTTAACTCAAAATGGATCAAGGAGCTTGATATCAAATCAGAGAGATGGCATCTGATACAAGAAAAAGTTGGCTACGATCTACATACTGTGGGGTCGGGCTCCAAATTTCTCAATAGGACACCCATAGCATAAGAGTTAATGACTAGAATCAACAAATGGGACTTACACAAATTAAAAATTTTTCTCTACAAAAGAAACAATAAGAGAGGTAAATAGGTAGCCTACATCCTGGGAACAAATCTTTACTCTTCACACTTCAGATACAGCCCTAATATCCAGAGTATACTAAGAACTCAAAAAATTAAACAATAAGAAAACAAATAACCCAATCAACAAATAGGCCAAGGACCTGAACAGTCACTTCTCAGAGGAGGACATACAATCAATCAATATGTACATGAAAAAATGCTCACCATCTCTAGCAGTCAGAAAAATGCAAAACAAACCCTCCCTAAGATACCATCTCACTCCAGTAAGATTGCAGTCATTATGAAGTCAAACAACAAGTGCTGGCGAGAATGTGGGGTAAAGGGTACACCTGTACATTGCTGGTGGGACTGCAAATTGGTGCAGCCAATTTGGAAAGCAGTGTGAGATTTCTTGGAAAGCTGAGAATAGAACCACCATTTGACCCAGCTATTCCCCATCTCGATCTATTCCCTAAGACCTAAAAAGAGCATGCTACAGGGACACTGCTACATTGATGTTCATAGCAGCACAATTCAAAATAGCAAGAGTGTGGAACCAACCAAGATGCCCTTCAATAGATAAATGGATAAAAAAATGTGGCATTTATACACAATGGTGTTTTACTCTGCATTAAAAAAATGATAAAATCATAGAATTTGCAGGGAAATGGATGGCATCAGAACAGATTATGCTAAGTGAAGCTAGCCAATTCCTAAAAAAAATGCGAAAAGTTTTCTTTGATATAAGGAGAGTAACTAAGAACAGAGTTGAGAGGAAGAGCATCAGAAGAAGATTAACATTTAACAGGGGTGACAGGTGGGAGGGAAAAGGAAAGAGAAGGGAAATTGCATGGAAATGGAAGGAGACCCTCATGGTTATACAAAATTACATACAAGAGGATGTGAAGGGAAAGGGGAAAAAAAACAAGTGGGAGAAATGAATTACAGTATATGGGGTAGAGAGAGAAGATGGGAGGGGAGGGGATGGGGGATAGTAGAGGATAAGAAAGGCAACAGAATACAACAGACACTAGTATAGCAATATGTAAAACAGTGGATGTGTAACAGATGTGATGCTGAAATCTGTTTACGGGGTAAAAATGTGAGTTCATAATCCACTTGAATCAAAGTGTGAAATATGATATGTCAAGAAATAGGTAATGTTTTCAACAACCAACAATAAAAATTAAAGGAAAAAAGCACATAGAGAACTATTTCAACTAAAAATTGACTAGATTTATAACACCTACCCTTCATCATGCATAAGCAAGTCCAAGTATACACCATGCCTCCTCTGAACGGCTTGTATTTCTATTCTGTTTTGGTAATTATTCTCCATCATAATAGGATTAGTAATCAGAGTCTAGTAGGGTATGTGTTAGTGTCAGTGATTCAGTATTTCGAATTGAAAATAGGAAAATGAATCCAATGTGTATGCAAATATGTGCTACACAAAAATCTTTTCACTGTCACCCAGAATAATGTCTTGACATTACCTTTGCCCCAAATAAGACACAATTAGAAGAGAAGAGTTAGAAAATCTGTGACTACATATATGGAATGGAAAATGCTCAGGAGATCACAACCTTGGAGGTGGTAGAGGAGTTTCCAAAGTAAGGGACAGTGTACACACTCCACAATCATGGAGCTCTGTTGGCCTAAAGACTTCTTGAGAAACTGCCTCTGAGGTTCGGCACTTGAAATATATGGTGTTGTCAGGAGCCTTAGCTTTTTTTGTAGTGAGACCATCAAAGCTGGGTCTACATCAATGTGACATGGAGGACATGTTTTAATATTTTCTAGTGAATATGAGGCAGCAGTTCTAAATTCTCTCATTGTAGGTAAACTGTGGCCACAGGGGGCCACAGAGACTCCCCGTGTGGACTGTGAAGCCATTTGGTCATCCTCCACTTTTCGTGGTTTTTCTTGCTGCTGCACTGGGAGTTTGGTATTTGCTTCACGAAATACAAGGAATTGAAATGGGACACAGTGCTGGAGGGAGTTCTGTCACGTGTAGTGGGTAAGGGTCTGCGGGAGAATGCACCAACTATGCTTCTATCCCACATAGTTTGCCCCCTTGTCCATAGCAACCTGATTCTGAACATTGCCCTAAAAATTCTCCATATAACAAGATGTGTTTACATATAAGGGTCTACTGGCTACACCACGTCAGTCACAAGCCATTTGGAAGCAATGGCAGATCCACATGGCTCCAACACAGATATTTTATCACAAACCTGCACAACACAGCTCGCGCCCTCAATTGAGCAGTCTCCAAATTACTGGCATCTCTGTTCTACACCATTTTCATGAAACCCAGTAAATCAAAGCACTATCTGGTACACTAATGATCAGCAACAGGGCATACAAACGTTCTCCAGTGCCACCTGGTCATGGGAATTTCAAAAATTTCATGGTATTTATATAGCCATTTTTCAAGGTTGAAGTTGGAGGCACTGTGTGTTTCAATTCATTCAGGAACCATTAAATGGTGAGGAACCTCATTTCAGTGAAATCTCTGGAGGACACTGACAGGCCAGTCTTTACAAAGAGTGGCCTAAAGGTCACATGAAGCCAGGCCCGTTGAGGTCTACAATGTGGGGTCTATGTGTGTTTTGACTCTCAACTATGGCTGCCAAGTCTTTCAGAATAAAATCATGTGATATCCTGGCTGAGATACCCAGTGCTCTGTGGAAAGTCACCCTGGGCCTAGATCTCAGTTTCCAAGGGTGACTCTCATAACACAATTCATGGCAATACTTCTCTGAGGTCAGTTCCAGGACTCAGTTTCTAAGTGGAAACACACCAGAGTTCCAGCCCAGGTTGACGTACACATCTCTTCCAACCCCCACACAAATGACCACAATTAAACCCAAAACAGTCCCACATGACCCTCATCTTATTCCATATAGACACTCATCTTAACCTCTGGCTGGAGTTTTCATGGGGGACGCAGCCAAAGACAATGTCCAAAATAAGCTCCCTTGCCCCTCATTTGCCTAAGTCAGGGTGGCCTGGACACCCTTCCTGTGAACCAGGAGTGATCAAATAGGTGTGCCATTAATACTGCTCTGCTTCTCCAATTTGAGGCCTACTGACTGTGGGGTTTAGATTCTTTATGTGAATTGGAGCCAAGAGAAAACACAAGAACCTCTGGGCTAGCCTCTGTAGGGCTTTGAAGAACTCATTTGACCCAAAGGTAACCGATTCTCACTTGATGGAGGTCAGGAACCTTACAGTGGAAGGTGAGAGACTTCATCCACAATAACTGCTATTTTGGCCATTTTGGTTTTGGATGCACGCATTGGATCTTTCTTTAGATCCAGCAGGTGCTGAGAATCTAAGCCACAGCCTCACACAGGGCCAAGAGGCTGATTCAGAACCACCCCTTTCCAAAGCAATTAAGCAAAGATCCACAGGTGAGGCCTACTCATTTCCATTTGAAAAATGTTTTCTTCAGGCTTCACAGAGGTGTGGCCTGAGGCAAAGACCTTCCTGACTTATAGGGGAAAAGAACAAAAGGTAAGCAAAAGGCCCAAAGCAGGGTTTCTCCACTGAGACTTTACTGGTCACACTGATATCTGAGTTTTCTGAGATGCTCTCCATTTCCTTCAGCTATCCAGTACATGGCCATGTCACAGAGCTTGGAGGTGGTACATATCTTGGACACCAAACCATGAGCCTATTCTTGAGAGTGGCCAGAATTTAGGAAGAAAAGTGGAAGTATGGTCTATCGTGCATACATCCCCCTTAAGGACCTGATGACCATCTCTCCACCCAGACATTTGTCAGCTGGCTATAGGTCTTTCCTATTGGGATATCCCTGATGTAGAGGATTATACTAAAATTTGATTAAATCCCTTCCATACCATAGATAATGGAAACAAACATTATGGATGTAGGGACACGCGAGCCAGATGCAGGTTGGCTAGCCTAGATTACTATGTTTGCCCAGTGGACTATCAAAGCCATAAACAGTCATAGCTGTATGGGGGGAAAGCTGACTTCTTCTGTAAGTCATGGGGATGTCAGCATACAGGGACTGCCAGATGGTACCCAAACTCCTCATCAAATTTTGTACACAATATTGGCATTATTACCAATTAGATAACTAAAACTGATGGCCCACAGAGGGGTCTCTAGATCCTCAAATTCTGCGTGACCTTTTTAACTTCTGCAAGTGCTCAAAAGGGTGAAACGAGATTCCCCAATGTGGAGGCCTTTTTCCTCCTTTGCTCACATCCTGAACTATGCTTCTCCAATAGATGCTCACCCTCAGCCTTCTGCTCCAGACTCTCTGCTGTCAGTCCCACATCACCAACTTGATTTCTTCCCTCCAATTAATAGATCAAAAACCCAATCCTCCGCTGGATCTCAGACCATTGCCCCCTTGCTGAGGTAGCAGCTACTGAGGTACCCCTCCACTCACTCACTCCTCTCTTTTCCTGTCAGTGCCCGCACCGGGTCCCAACAGGTCCTCTTACCAGCTAAACCAAATCTCAAACCAGATGAGGAGAACCCTCAGACCACAATCCAAGATGTAATGAAAATGGCCTTTACTGTTGCTTTGTCATCACTGAAAACAGGTTACTAAGAATTTAAACTCCCTCACAGGCTTTTTGGTATACTCACTCCCATTTTTCCCTCTGTTCTACATGTTCTACTGTTCATGTTTTTGTTGCTAGGAAGATCCCAAAACCCATGCCCATTATTCTCCTTCCTCATTCTCAGATCCAAGGAACTGCTCTCAGCCCTGCATCCTCATCTTCCTTCTCTGTACCAGGCCCATGGAAAATTCTTAACTGACCTTCTCCAGAAGTCTTCACCATGGCTGCCTATGGGACTTTCAGGAAAAGAGTCCCTATAAAAGAGTTCAGTGTAGATAAACATCCTCTTTTTGTGTTGATCTGGTCTACTTGGCAACTGGCTAAAAAATCAGCACTCCTGAGCTAGACACACCCTAACTAGTTTTTCACAAAATATGTAAACAAGGCCCCTGGCCTTGAGCTGGGGCATCACAGAGATGGCTACTTTTCTAAGATAAAGAAGTTACAAACTGGGCTCCATGGAAACAGCTGGCAGGGGGAAAACAGAAAGGGAAGAAAAAGCTCTCCCCCTCCCAGGTGTCCTTGAAAATTTAACTTGCCCAGAACTGAAGAAAAAACAGAAACAAAAACTGCTTTTTGTGAACTTCTGCAGACTGTGAACTTCTGAGCCCCTTCCCTTTTATGTTGGGTACAAAATTCTGAAACTACATAAACTTGGATTTCAGGGGATTAATTGATTACAACTGAAGCAATGTTCTCTGAATCTGATTGCAACCAAATAAGACTGTTTCCCTGTCTTTGGTGCTATCTTTGGTGCCTTGCGTTGTCAGTCCCTACAACAGTTTAATTCTATATACTTAAATATTGTTTATGTTTTCATGAAATTGTCAACAGATGTGATTAAATGTGTAATGGTGCGGATGTTTCCCAGAGTGCTCTATCATGACGTAGGTTCATTTGAGTTTCAAATAGGGGGGCATACAACCCGGTTCCTCTGGGAACATATATCCCTCACCTTAGCCATTCTATTACGAATAGGAGTTGCTGCAGGGGTGGGCAGAGGAACCACTGCCATGGTCCATGGGACACAACAAATTACCCAATTAAGAGCAGCAATATATCAAAACTTAAAGATATTAGTAACCTCCATCACAGCTGTGCAGGAATCTTTAAACTCTCTCTGAAGTTGTTTTACAGAACAGTCGAGGGTTGGACCTCCTTTTCATTAGAGAAGGGGGCCTTTGTGCTGCATTGAGGGAAGAATGTTGTTTTTATGTCGACCATAATGGAGTTGTAAAATAATCTATGAGTAAATTAAAAAGATGCATTGAAGAGAGTCAAGGAGAGAGAGAGGCCCAAAAACGGAGGTTTGAGTCTTGGTTTACACAGTCCCCCTGGTTAACTACGTTTTTATCAACCCTGGCTGGTCCAATAATAATCCTCATATTTATGCTAACTATAAAACCCTGTTTCCTCAACCATGTAATTTCTTTTCTGCAAGCTCAAATTGGACAAGTTAAACTTATGGTAATACCCCACTAGCAAACATAGAATGTGACACCCCCCAACGATCACTTTTATGATTAAAAGTTGCCAGAAGAAGAAGTGGGGAATGAAAGGTTCATAAAATGTGTACTTGTCACTTCCTGTTTTTCTGTACGCTTAACAAAACACTGTTGAAATGTTGAGAAATGTTTCCAAATCTTGTCGCATAATGTGCTGTCCCCAACTGCCAAACTGCAGAATGTACTCCCCCACCTGGTCGAATGCAAACCGCCCACTTGCCCTGACCCATCAATAAACTTCTCTTTCTGGCCTCTGCAAGGAAAGTATATAAACTCTGCTTAAGCCGTTCTCAGGGCTCTCTGCTCTATTCAAGTGAGCTCTGAGCCCCAGCATGCTGGACCCCCAATAAACCCTTTGCTGTTGCATGATGTATTCTCATGGTGGTCTCTTCCTCCGAAACTCACCCGATCATTTCTTGGATGATTGAATGTAGAAGAGAACATCCAGTCAAAAACTGATATTTGGTAGGATTAGGAAGAAGAGTGAATATAGGATTTGGAACAAATGTTCTTTAGCAATACGGTTTCGGTTAGACAGTGAATGTAAATGTCAACACAAGTTAAGAGTCAGTCACAATGATGAACAGGGGAAAATATGTAGGAAAGCAGATATCAATAGAGACATAATGAAATCAGGCTAAATATAAAGTCAGTGAGAGGATTAGACATTTTCAACAGGGTTGAGTTTGAATATATAATCTTAGGAAGGAACAAATATGTACTCACCAATAGGACTGACATTTGAGAGCATTAGGCAAACTGACATGGATGATTGTAGTAATTCTTTCTCACTTTCCATTTAGGCTTTGGTACAATCATAAGTGTGACCTTTGCATTTTGTGTTCAGAATATTACTGTGATAAAATGTATATGTAGATCGAGTGACATGAGTATTTCTTCCACATTTTCTGAGAACCATATTTTGAAGATGTATAAACTAGTATTGGGGGTACAAAGAGGTGTACATTTTGTCTATGAATATCGAAAAAACGCATGAACACACCATACAGTGAATAAATAATATAACTGGTTCCACTTTAAATAATGGATTGAATTGATATCTGAAAATATATAAGAAATCTTATATTGACATACTATCATTCATTCCAACCAGTTATACATCTAATGGTAATATTAGTGTTATGTTTTCTCATGAAGGGTGTGTGAGTTTTGCTTCAAAACAGTTTATGGATTTGGAAAATAATGTGTTTGGAAAAAGGTCTCATGAAAATACCAGTCAAGAAACATAGAGGAATTTATGTGTTCTGAATAGGAAGTGATTGAAAGTGAAAAAAAATGCAAAAAATTTTGCTAAATTTTGGATGAAATACATATCCTATGATATGCATAACCTGATGAAATAGTAATGTACCAGTTTTGAATGAAAATGAATGTCAAAAAAACATCATGTCCCATAGTAATCTACTTGGATTGATGTTAACCTGGGTCAGTTACTGTAGAAATATTAGGATTTGTATGCACCATTCACTGAAGTTTGTTTTCAGTACTAGAAAACAAATATGTATTTCAGGTGGATGAATAATTCTGAGAATAATCTTGTGAAAAGTTGATTATAAATCCACATAGATGAATATAAATGAATTTAGGGAGTGTAAAATAAGACACATATATTTCATATTTTGAAAAATCTGGAAAGTATAATATATATATATATATATATATATATATATATATATATATATATATATATATATATACAAAAAAACACACAGACATTAAAAGGTAGAAATATATATGCAAATCGAAATTCATCATGAAATATATATCATCCACAGATTCAAAAATATTCATTTTACTGAACATGGATTTATGTATAATATTGTTATACTAGGAAGCTCACACACAGGTTGTATTTTCAGTTCCAACTGCGTTTAGGAGGAGTGATCTCTTCTCATAATTTGTATCTTCCATCAGCCACCTCACAAATTGTACATGTGATACCATGAAGGATTCTATATGTGCATATAAAAATACATGTGATGAATAGGCTGCAGAGAAAGGGAGACAGGAATTCACATATTTATTTACTTTAAAAACACATGGAGAAGTACTTCAATTAAAAATTGACTACATTTTTAACACCTGCCGTTTATCATGCAAAAGGCACGTCCAACTATACAGCATGCATCCTCTGAACTGCTTGTATTTATATTCTGCTTGGGTTATTTTTCTACATCATATTAGGATTATTAGTCAGAGTCTAGTAGGGTATATGTTCATGTCAGGGATTCAGTATTTCAATGGAAAATAGGAAAATGAATCCAATGAGTATGCAAATATGTGCTACACAAAAATCTTCTCACTTTAATCCAGAACAAAGCTTTAACATTACCTTCGCCCCAAGTAAGACACAATGAGAGAGGAAGAGTTAGAAAATCTGTGAATACATATCTGGAATGGAAAATGCTCAGGAATTCACAAACTTGGAGGTGGTAGATGAGTTTTCAAAAGTAAGGGACATTGTAAACTCTCCACAAACATGGAGCTCTGCTGGCCTAAATACTTCTTGAGTAACTGCCTCTGAGCTTGGGCCCTTGAAATATATGTTGTTGTCAGGAGCTTTAACTTCCTTTGTTGTGAGACCATCAAAGCTAGATCTGCATCTATGTGACCTGGAGGACATGTTTTCTTATTTTCCAATGAACATGGTGCAGCAGTGATGAATTCTCTTTTTGTAGGCAAACTATGGCCATTGGGGCAAAGTGTCTCCCCGTGTGGACTGTGAAACCCTTTGGTCATCCTCCACTTTTCATGGTCTTTCTTGCTGCTGCACAGGGAGTTTGTTATTTGCTTAACAAAATACAAGGAGTTCAACTGGGACACAGTGCTGGAGGGAGTTCTGTCATGTGTGGTGGGTCAGGGTCTGCAGGAGAATGCACCAACTGGCTTATATCCCACAGTCATTGCCCCCTTGACCATAGCCACCTGATTCTGAACATTGAAACTTCTCCATTTAACAAGATGTATTTACAAATAAGGGACTCCTGGATGCACCATGTCAGTCACAAGCCATTTGGAAGCCAATGGAAGATCCACATGGCCCCACCACAGATGTTTTATCACACACCTGCACACCACTGCTCTAGGCCCACTCGTCGGCAGGCTCCAACTTACTGGCATCTATGTTCTACACCATTTTCATGCAACCCAGTCAATCAAGGCACTGTATGGTATACTCTTGATCAGCAATAGGACATCCACAGGTTCTCCAGTGCCACCTGGTCATGGAATATTCAAAAATTCCCTGGTATTTATCTAGACATTTTTCAAGAATATAGTTGGAGGCTCTGTGGGTTTCAATTCATTCAGGAACCATTAAATGGTGAGGAAGATCGTTTCAATGAAACTTCTGCAGTACTCTCACAGGCAAGGCTTCCCAAAGAGTGCCCAAATGGTCACATGAATCCAGGCCCATGTGGTCTACAATGTGAACTCCATGTTTGTATTGACTCTCACCTATGGCTGCCAAGTCATTAAGAATAAAATCATATGATATCATGGCTGAGATTCAAAGTGCTCTGTGCAAATCCACCCTGGGCCTAGATCTCAGTTTCCAAGGCAACTCTCATGTGTGGTCTTTTAAAATCCCAACACAATTCATGGCAATACTTCTCTGAGGTCAGTTCCAGAACTCAGTCTCTAAGGGAAATCACACCAGAGAACAAGCCCAGGTGGACCCAGTCATCTCTTCCAACCACCACACAAATGACCACAACTGAAACCAAAATACTGCCACATGGACCACATCTTCTTCCATATAGACAGTCATCATAACCTCTGACTGGAGATTTCCATGAAGGGCGTAGCCCAAGTCAGTGTTCAAAATATGCTCCCTTCTCCCTTATTCACCTAAAGTCAGGGTGGCCTGGACACCATCCCTGTGAACCAAGAGTGATCAAATAGGCCTGCCGTTAATACTGCTCCACTTCTCCAATTTGAGGCCTACTGACTGTGAGGTTGAGATTCTTTACGTGAATTGGAGTCATGAGAATACCCAAGCACATATGGGCTAGCCTCTTCTGGGATTTGAAGAACCCATTTGACCCAAAGGGTCCCTATTCTCACTTGATGGAAGTCAGGAACCTTTCTGAAGAAGGCTAGAGACTTCATCCACAATGACAGCAATTTTGGCCATTTTGGTTTTGGATGCACACTTTGGATCTTTCTTTAGATTCATCAAGTGTTGAGAATCTAAGCCACAGCCTCATAGAGGGCCAACAGGCGGATTCAGACACATCCCTTTACAAATCAATTAAGCATAGAGCCACAGGTGATGCCCATACATTTCCATTTGAAAAGGGTTTCCTCAGGGTTCACAAAGAGTTTGCCTGAGGCAGAGACCTTCCTGACATTCAGGTCAACAGAACAGTAGGTAAGCGAAAGGCCCAAAGCAGGGTTTCTCCCTGAGACTTACCTGGTCACACTGATATCTGAGTTTTATGAGATGCTCGGCGTTCCCTTCAACTATCCAGTACATGGCCATGTCACAGAGCTTGGAGGTGGTACACATCTTGGACACAAAACCAGGAGCCTATTCTGGAGAGTGGCTAGAATTTATGAAGAAAACCGGAACATGGAAAGATAGCAGGTGTTGCCCATAGATAAGGCAAGCTGCAGTCCATTTACAAATTACGCAGGATAAATGCTGGGAAGCATTTTACAAGACAGGACACATTCATTGATGCAATCCCTTTTCTAATGTCTACAACCACAGACACAGTGGGATATTCAGACATAGAAAGACTCGCCTTGTCAAAGGACTTACTAGAAACAGTTCACTCCAACCCAAACGAACCACCTTTTCTATCTATTCTCAGAACATGAGACAAAACCACAAACCCACATCCACACCCACAAAGTAACCTCCTTCCCCCAAGTAGGTCTGTGACTAGGCGCAGTGTCCTCAGACTGGTGGGCCATACTATGTTTCCCTAAAATGGCCTGTCCTGTCTCAGATCTGGTCTCCTTGGCCAACCGTGTGAAGTTGTCAGCAGGCAGTATTGAGCCACTAACTGCTTTCTCAGAAAATCCCCTCTTCTGAGCTATCCTGGCATTTGGCCATCCTCACTTTGGTAGGTGCCAAGAAAGATTGACTCTGTTCTTGGTAAATCCAAACAAGTGAGACCACTGGGACTGGGACTGGGACTGGCTCTGTGTTCCTGGCTTCCTCGATTTCATGTTCAGAGATTTCTATCACCAAGGGAGTGAGGTGAAGTCACTTCCTTCAGAAACTGAATGAGGACACACTGCCTTGGTAACCAATTTGTCCTAACAGTTGCTTCCAGAGTCTCATGGAGGCTGCCCCTACTTCCTGTGACACTTTCACAAGTTAGAATAATATATTAACCATAGGCACCCAGGTACAGCTCTCCACACAGGCCTGGTTTGGTCCATCTTCTCTACATTAAAAAGAGAGAGGCCGATTCAGACACAACCCTTCATCCTGACCAAGTTGTTTGCCATGGAAGAAGACTTTTGCTCTCTCAGGTCCTTCATAGCTGACTATATCTTTTGCAGAGATCATTTCTGCATGGACCTTTGAGGTTCTCGGCAGGTCGAAGATTCCATACATTACTGTATTATAAGACCAACTCTGTTCATGCTCTTCTGTAAGTTAGGTTGAGGGAACAGTGTATGGTTTGGGTTAATAACATGTTCAATTTGGGTTAGGAATCATTCTACTGGATGAATAATGTTATTGGGAACTGCGATATGTATAAGACTATAGAGGTGAAATATATGTATGAAAACATAAATCCAAGTATCATTTGAAGCCCAGAAGGGCATTGGGCCCTTGATTGGGATACTTAGCTTTGTATTACATTCTGACAGATGTCTCAGATAAATCCATATACAATGGCATAGGACCATTTACCTTGGATTTTTGAATGTCGAAGAGAACATCCAATCAAAAAGGGATAGTCCATAGGAAAAGGAAGATAGTCGGTAGGTTTATGAAGAAGAGTTAATATAGGATTTGGAACAATTGTTCTTTAGCAATAGGGTTTCAGTTAAAGAGTGAATGTAAATGTCGGAACATGTGAAGAGTCAGTCACGAAAGTGAACTGGGGAAAATAATTAGGAAAGCAGATATCAACAGAGACATTATGACATCAGGCAAAATATAAAGTAGGTGATAGGATTAGACATTATCAACAGGGTTGAGTTTGAATATATAATCTTAAGAAGAAACAAATATGTAGGCACCAATAGGATTGATATTTGGGAGCATTAGGCAAACTGGACATGGATGTTTTAGTAATCCATGTTCACTTTCCATTTAGGCTTTGGTACAATCATAAGTGTTACCTTTGCATTTTGTGTCCAGAAAATTCCTGTGATAAAATGTATATGTTGATCAGGTGACATAAGAATTTTTTCCACCAATTCTGGGAGCAATATTTTGAAGATGTATAAATTAGTATTGGGGTTACAAATAGGTGTACCCTGTGTCTATGAATATAGAGATAATGCATGAATAGACCATACAGTGAATAAATAATATAACTGGTTCCACTTTAAATAATGGATTGAATTGATTTCTGAAAATATATAAGAAATCTTTTATTGATATACAATCATTCATTCCAACCAGTTATAATCTAATGGTAATATTAGGGTTAGGGTTTATATTGAAGAGTGTGTGAGTTTGTGTCAAAAGTGTTTATTGAAATCGAAAATAATGTGTTTGGAAAGAAGGCTCATTAAAAGACCAGTCAAGAAACATGGAGGTATACATTTGTTCTGAAGCAGGAAGTGATTCAAAGTGAAACAAATCCCTACAAATTTGTGAACTTGTGGATGAAATATATATTCTATGATGTGCATAAGCTGAAGAAATACTAATGTACCAGTTTTAAATAAAAATGAAGGTCAAAATACACATTATGTCCCATCGGAATTTATTTGCTTTGATGTTAAACTGACTCAGTTACTATACAAATATTAGGATTTGTATTAACCATTCAATGAAGTTAGTTGTCAGGACTAGGAAAGAAATATGAATTTCAGGTGGATGAATATTTCTGATAATAATCTTGTGAAAAGTTGATTATAAATCCACATACATGAATATGAATGAATTTAGGGACTGCATAATAAGACACAAATATTTCATATTTTGAAAAATCTGGAGAGTGTGTATATATATATACACAAACTCACACACACACACACACACACACGCACATACACACACACATTAAAAAGTAGCAATATATATGTCAATAAAATTCACCATGAAATATATATCATCCACAGGTCCAAAAACTTTTATTTTACTGAACATGGATTTATATTTAATGATGTTGAACTAGGAAGCTCACTAATAGGTTAAATTTTAAACCATGAGCCTATTCTGAAAAGTGGCCAGAATTCACGAAGTAAACAGGAACTTAGGAATTTAGCAGGTGTTGCCCATCAATAAGGGTAGCCACAGTCCATTCATAAATTGGGCAGGATGAATGCTGGGAATTCTTCTACTAGACAGGACACATCCATTGATGCATTCTCTTTTCTAATGTCCACAACCACGGAAAAGTGGGATACACACACATAGAAACACACGACTTGTCAAAGGAATTTCTAGAAACAGTTCAGTCCAAACCAAACAAACTGCCTTTCCTAACTATTCTCAGAAAATGAGACAAAACCACAAACTCACACCCACACCCACAAAGGCACCTGCTTCCCCCAAGTAGGTGTGTGACTATATGGAGTGTCCTCTGACTGGTGGGCCATACAATGTTCCCCCAAAATGGCCTGTCCTGTCTCAGATCTTGTCTTCTTGGCCAACTCTTTGAGGTTGTCAGTAGCCAGTGGTGAGCCACTACCTGCTTTCTCAGGAAAGGCCCCTCTTCAGAGCTTTCCTTGCATTTGGCCATCCTCAATTCACTAGGTACCAAGAAAGACTGACCCTGTCCTTGGTAAATTCAAACAAATGAGCCCCCTGAAACTGGGACTGAAACTGGCTGTGGGTGCCTGGCTTCCTGAATCCCAAGTTCAGAGAGTTCCATCACCAAGGAACTCAGGTGAGGTCACTTCCTTCATGAGGTGAATGAGGTCACTTACTTGGCAACCAATTTGTCCTAACAGTTAATTCCAAGTGTCCCATGAGATGGAGGCTACCCGTACTTCCTCTGACACTTTCACAAGTTACAGTGGTTTATTAACCATAGGCAACCAGGAACAGCTCTCCAGACAGGCCTGGTGGGTGCACCTTTTGTACATTGAAAAGAGAGAGGCTCATTCAGACACATCCCTTCATCCTGACCAAGTTGTTTGCCATGGAAGATGACTTTTGCTCCCTCAGTACCTTCATAGCTGCCTACATCTTCTCTAGGGATTATTTCTGCATTTACCTTTGACATTTTCAGCAGGTGGAAGATAACTTACATTCCTGCATTGTAAGACCAACTTTGTGCCTGCTCTTCTGTAAAGTTAGATTGAGTGAAAGTGTATGGTTAGGGTTAATAACATGTTCGACTTGGGTTAGGAATCATTCTGCAGGATGAATAATGGTATTGGGAACCTGCGATATTTATAAGAATATTGAGGTGAAATATGAGTATGAAAACAGAAATCTAGGTAAGATTTGAAGCCCAGAAGGACATTGAGCCCTTCGTGAGGATACTTAGCGTTGAATTACGTTCTGCAATGATGTCTCAGATAAATCGATATACAATGTCATAGGACCTTGTACCTTGGAAGATTGAATGTAGGAGAGAACATCTAGTCAAACAGGGATAGTCGGTAAGATTAGGAAGGTATTTGGTAGGTTTAGAAAGAAGAGTGAGTATAGTTTTTGTACCAAATGTTCTTTAGCAATACTTTTTCGGGGAGAGAGTGAGTGTAAAGATCAGCACATGTGAAGAGTCAGTCAATGATGAACTGGAAAAAATATGTAGGAAAGCAGATATCAATAGAGACATTAGGAAATCAGGCAAAGTATACAGTGAGTGATAGGATTAGATATTTTCAAAAAGCTAGAGTTTGAATATATAATCTTAAAAAGAAACAGGTATGTAGTCACCAATAGGATTGATTTTTGAGAGCATTAGGCAACCTGGACAAGGAAGATTTTAGTAATCCTTTCTCACTTTCCATTTGGGCTTTGGTATAATCCGAAGTGTGAACTTTGAATTTTGTGTCCAGAATATTACTGTGATAACATGTATATGTAGATCAGGTGACATGAGTAATACTTCCATTTTTTATGGGAGCAAAATTTGAAGACATATAAATTAGTATTTGCGGTAAAAATTGGTGAAGCCTGTGTCTATGAATATAGAGATAATGCATTAATATACCATACATTGAATAAATAATAAAACTGGTTCCAACTTTAAATAATGGATTGAATTGATATGTAAAAATATACAGGAATTATTATATTGATATACATACATTCATTCCAACCAGTTATACATCTAATAGTAATATAAGGGCTATGGTTTATCATGAATGGTGTGTGAGTTTGCTTCAAAAGTGATTATGGAAATTGAAAATAATGTGTTTGGGAAGAAGTCTCATGAAAAACCAGTCAAGAAACCTCGAATAATACATGTGTTCAGAAGCAGAAAGTGATTGAAAGTGAAACAAATGCCTATAAACTTGTGAACTTGCAGATGAAATATATATCCAATGGTGTACATAAACTGAGGAAATAATAACGTACAAGTGTTGAATAAAAATGAACTTCAAAATACCCATCATGTCCCATTGGAATCTACTTGCATTGATGTTAAACTGGGTCAGTTACTGTAAATATTATAATTTGTATGCACCATTCACTGAAGTTAGTTTTCAGTACTAGGAAACAAATATGTATTTCTGGTGGATGAATATTTCTGAGAATAATCTTGTTGAAAGTTAATTTTAAATCCACATACATGAACAAGAATAAATTAAGGGAGTATATATAAGACACATATATTTCATATTTTGAAAAATGTGTAGAGTGCATGTATATATGTATATATATATATATATATGTGTGTGTGTGTGTGTGTGTATATATATATATATATATATATATATATATATATATATATCACTCAAACAGAAATTAAAAATAGCTATATATATGCCAATCGAAATTCATCATGAAATATATATAATCCACAGATGCAACATATGTTTTTTACTGAACATGGATTTATGTATAATGTTGTTAAACTAGGAAGCTCACCCATAGGTTTTATTTTCATTTCCAACAGCATTTATGAGAAGAGCTCTCTTCTCACAATTTGTATCTGCCAATTCAGCCACCTCGCAAGAGGTAGGATTCTATATGTGTATATAAAAATACATGTGCTGAGTAGGCTACAGAGAAAGGGAGACAGAAATTCACATATTTGTTAACTTTAATAAATCATGGAAAACTATTTCAACAAATAATTGAATAGATTTATAACTCCTACCCAATATCATGCAAAAAGAAAATCCAACTATACACAATGCCTCTTCTGACCTGCTTGTATTTCTATTCTGTTTGGGTTATTTTTCTCCACCATATTAGGATTAGTAGTCAGAGCCTAGTAGGGTATGGGTTAGGGTCAGGGATTCAGTATTTCGAATGGAAAATTGGAAAATTAATCCAATGTGTATGCAAATATGTACTACCCAAAAAATCTTCCCACTCTCATCCAGAACAATGGCTTGACATTACCTTCGAACTAAGTAAGACACAATTACAGGAGAAGAGTTAGAAAATCTGTGAGTACATATCTAGAATGGAAAATGCTCAGGAGTTCACAATCTTGGAGGTGGAAGAGGAGTTCTAAAAGTAAGGGACAGGGTAAACACTCCACAAATATGGAGCTCTGCTGGCCTAAAGACTTCTTAAGAAACTACCTATGAGGTTGGGCACTTGAAAATATGTTGTTTTCAGGAGCTTTAGCTTCCATTGTAGTGAGACCATCAAAGCTGGGTCTGCATCTATGTGACCTAAAGGATATGGTTTCTTATTTTCCAATGAAGATGAGGAAGCAGTACTGAATTCTCTCTTAGTAGGGAAACTGTGGCCACTGGGTCTTACTGTCTCCCCGTGTGGACTGTGAAACCATTTGGTCATCCTCCCCTTTTCGTGTTGTTTCTTGCTGCTGCTCTGGGAGTTTGGTATTTGCTTCAGGAAATACAAGGCGTTCAAAGGGACACAGTTCTGGAGGGAGTTCTGTCAGGTGTGGTGGGTCAGGGTCTGCAGGTGAATGCACCAACCAGGCTTCTATTCCACATACCTTGCCCCCTTGACCATAGCAACCTGATTCTGAACATTATAAATTATGAATATTATATATATATATATATATATATATATATATATATGTATATATATATAATAAATTGATTATGGAAATCGAAAATAATGTGTTTGGAAAGAAGTCTCATGAAAAGGCAAGTCAAAAAACATGGAGGACTACATGTGCTCTGAAGCAGGAATTCATTGAAAGTCAAACAAATGCCTATAAATTTCTGAACATGTGGATGAAGTATATATCCTATGATTTGCAAAAACTGAAGAAGTAGTAATGTACCAGTGTTGATTAAAAATGAACGTCAAAATACACACGTGTCCCATAGGAATCTACTGCATTGATGTTAAACTGAATCAGTTACTGTAGAAATATTAGGATTTCTGTTCACAATTCACTGAAGTTAGTTGTCAGTTCCAGGAAACAAATATGTATTTCAGGTGGATGAATAATTCTTAGAATAATCTTGTGAAAAGTTGATTATAAATCCACATACATGTATATGAATGAATTTAGGGAGTGTGTAATAAGACACATATATTTCGCATTTTGAAAAATCTGGAGATTGTGTGTGTATATATATACTCACACTCACACACACACAGGAAACACACCCACAGACATTGAAAAGTAGCAATATATATACCAAAGTAAATTCATCATGAAACATATCATCCAAAGATACAAAAATATTCATTTTACTGAACATGGATTTACTTATAATATTGTTATACTAGGAAGCTCACACATAGGTTGAATTTTCATTTACAACAGCGTTTAGGTGGAGTGATTTCTTCTCACAAATTGTATCTGAAAAGTCAGCCACCTCACAAAAATGTAAGTCTGATACCAGGTAGGATTCTGTATGTGCATATAAAAATACATATGATGAATAGGCTACAGAGAAGTGAGACAGGAATTCACATATTTGTTTACTTTAAGAACACATGGTAAACTATTTCAACCAAAAATTGACTAGATTTATAACTCTTACCATATATAATGCAAAAGGCAATTCCAACTATACACTATGCCTCCTGTGAAATGCTTGTATTTCTATTCTGTTAGGGGTATTTTTCTACATCATTTTAGGATTAGTAGTCTGAGTCTAGTAGGTTATGGTTAATGTCAGGGAGAAAACGGTTTCTTATTTTCCAATGAACATGAGGCAGCAGTGCTGAATTCTCTCTTTATAGGTAAACTGTGGCCACTGAGGTCTAAGTGTCTCCCTGTGTGGACTGTGAAGTCATTTGGTCATTCTCCATTTTTCATGGTGTTTCTTGCTAGTGCACGGGGAATTTGGTATTTGTTTCACGAAATACAAGGAGTTCAACTGTGAAAGAAGACTGGAGGGAGTTCTGTCACATGTGGTGGCCCCTGGTCTTCAAGAGAATGCACCAACCATGCTTCTATCCCACATAGCTTTCCCACTTGACTGTAGCACCTGATTCCTTACATTGCCCTGAAACCTCTCCATATAACAAGATGCCTTTGCATATTAGGGACTCCTGGCTGCACCCTGTCAGTCACAAAACATTTGGATGCCAATGGCAGATCCACATGGCCACACCACAAGAGTTTTATCACACAACTGCACACCACGGCTCGAGGCCCACTATTCAGAAAGCTAAAACTTACTGGCATCTCTGCTCTACACCATTTTCATAAAACCTAGTTAATCAAGGCACTGTCTGGTATACTCATGATCAGCAAAAGGACATCCAAAGTTCTCCAGTGACATCTGGTCTAGGATGTCATGGTATTTATCTAGCCATTTTTCATGGATGAAGTTGGAGGCCCTGTGGGTTTCAATTCATTCAGGAACCAGTAATTGGTGAGGAAGATCATTTCAATGAAAGCTCTGCAGAACTCTTACAAGCAAGGCTTCCCAAAGAGTGGCCAAAAGGCCACATGAAGCCAGGCCCATTGAGAACTAAATGTGAGATCCATGTGTGTTTTGACTCTCAGCTATGGCTGCCAATTCATTCAGAATAAAATCATGTGATATCATGGATGAGATACCCAGTGCTCTGTGGAAAGTCACCCTGAGAATAGATCTCAGTTTCCAAGGGTGACTCTCATGTGTGGCCTCTTAAAATTCCAACAAAATTCATGGCAATACTTCTCTGAAGTCAGTTCCAGAACTCAGTCTCTAAGGGCAAACACACCAGAGTTCAAGCCAAGGGGGACCTAGTCAACTCTTCCAACCACCACACAAATGACCACAATTAAACCAAAATAATCCCATATGGCCCTCATTTTCTTCCATATAGACACTCTTCATAACCTCTGGCTGGAGTTTTCCAAGAGGGGCACAGCTCTGGACAGTGTCCAAAATAAGCTCCCTTGCCCCTCATTTGTCTAATGTCAGGGTGGAATGGACACCCTTCCTGTGAACCAGGAGTGATCAAATAGGCCTGCCGTTAATTATACTCCACTTCTCCAATTTGAGGCCTTCTGATTGTGGTGTTTAGATTCCTTATGTGAATTGGAGTGATGAGGAAAGCCAAGCACCTATGGGCTATCCTCTGCAGGGCTTTGAAAAAGTCATTTGACCCAATGGATCCCTATTCTCACTTGATGGAGGTCAGGAACCTTACAGAGAAAGGTGAGAGACTTCATCCACAATGACAGCAATATTGGCCATTTTGGTTTTGGATTCACACAAGGGATCTTTCTATAGATCCATCACGTGCTGTGAATCTAAGCCACAACCTCACATAGGGCCAAGAGGCTGATTCAGACACATCCCTTTCCACAGCAATTAAGCAAAGAGACACAGGTGATGCCCATTAATTTCCATTTGAAAACTGTTTTCTTCAGACTACACAAAGGGTTGGCCTGAAGCAAAGACCTTCCTGACATTCAGGGAAATGGAACAATATGTAAGCAAAAGGCCCAAAGCATGGTTTCTCCACTGAGACTTTCCTGGTCACACTGATATCTGAGTTTTCTGAGATGCTTGCCATTCCCTTCAGCTATCCAGAACATGGCCATGTCACAGAGCTTGGAGGTGTTAAAAAACCATGAGCCTATTCCCGAGAGTGGCCAGAATTCAGGAGGAAAACTGGAACTTAGGAAGATATTAGGTGTTGCCCATCCCTAAGGCAAGCCACAGTCCATTCATAAATTGGGCAGGATGAATGCTGGGAAGCTTTCTACTAGACAGGGCACATCCATTGATGCATTCTCTTTTCTACTCTCTACATCAAGGGACGTAATGGGATACACACACATAGAAAAATTCGCCTTGTCAAACGACTTACTAGATCAGTCCACTCCAAAACAAACAAACCGCCTTTCCTACCTATTCTCAGAACATGAGACAAAACCACAACCTCACACCCACACCTAAAAAGGCATCTCCCTCCCCCAAGTAGGTCTGTGACTGTCCGGAATGTCCTCTGACTGGTGGGCCATACAATATTACCCCAAAATGGCCTGTCCTGTCTCAGATGTGATCTCGCTGGCCAACTCTGTGAAGTTGTCAGGAGCCAGCGTTGAGACCCTTCTTGCTTTGTCAGGAAAGGCCCCTCTTCAGAGCTCTCCTGGTTTTTAGCCATCCTCACATCAGTAGGCACCAAGAAAGCCTGACTCTGTCGTTGGTAAATCCAAATAAGTGAGCCCACCTGGACTGGAACTGGGACTGGCTCTGTTTGCCTGGCTTCCAGAATCCCAAGTTCAGGGAGTTCTATCACCAAGGAATTTAGGTAGGTCACTTCCATCAGGAACTGTATTAGGTCACTGCCTTGCCAAACACTTTGCCCTAACAGTTGCTTCCAAGGTTCCCATGAGATGGAGGCTGCCCCTACTTCTTGTGACACTTTCACAAGTTAGAATGGTATATCAACCATAGGCACCGAGGAACAGCTCTCTACACAGGCCTGGTTTAGTCCATCTTCTCTACATTACAAAGATGGATGTTGATTCAGACACATCCCTTCATCCTGACCAAGTTGTTTGCCTTGGAAGATGACTTTTTCTCTATCTGGTCCTTCATAGCGGCCTACATCTTCTACAGGAATAATTTCTGCATGGACCTTTGAGGTTCTCAGTAGGTGGAATATCCCCTCCATTCCTGTATTATAAGACCAACTCTGTACCTGCTCTTCTGTAAAGTTAGATTGAGGAAAGAGTGTATGGTTAGGGTTAATAACATGTACAATTTGGGTTAGGAATCATTCTGTGGGATGAATTATGGTATTCTGAACCTGTGATATTTATAAGACTATATAGGTGAAATATAAGTAGGTAAACAGAAATCTAGGTAAGCTTTGGAGACCAGAAAGGCATTGGGTCCTTGATTGGGATACTTAGCTTTGAATTATGTTCTGCAAATATGTCTCCGATAAATCAATATACAATGGCATAGGTCCTTGTACATTGGATGATTGAATGTAGAAGAGAACATCCAGTCAAAAAGGGAAAGTTGGTAGGATTAGGAAGATAGTCAATCAGTTTAGTATACGATTTGTAGAAAAAGTTCTTTAGCAATAGGGTTTCAGGTAGAGAGTGAATGTAATTGTCAGCACATGTGAAGAATCTGTCACAATGATGAACTGGGGAAAATATGTAGGAAAGCAGATATCAATAAAGACATTAGGAAATCAGGCCAATTATAAAGTGAGTGATAGGATTAGACATTTTCAACAGCCTTGAGGTTGAATATATAATCTTAGGAAGAGAGAAATATATAGTCACCAATCGGAATGACATTTGAGAGCATTAGATGTTTTTCTTAATCCATGCCCACTTTCCATTTAGGCTTTGGTACAAACATAAGTGTGATCTTTGTATTTTTGACCAGAATATTACTGTGATAACATGTATATGCAGATCAGGAGACATGAGTAATTCTTCCACCATTTCTGGGTACAATATTTTGAAGACATATAAATTAGTATTGGGGATGAAAATAGGTGTACCTTTGTCTATCAATATAGAGATAATGCATGAATAGACCATACTGTGAAAAAATATTATAACTACGTCCAACTTTAAATAATGGATTGAATTGATATCTGAAAATATACAGGAAATCTTATATTGATATACAATCATTCATTCCAACCAGATATACATCTAATGGTAATATTAGGGTTATGGTTTTTCATGAAGAGTGTGTGAGTTTTGCTTCAAAATGATTATAGAAATCGAAAATAATGTTTTTGGAAAGAAGTCTCAAGAAAAGTCAAGCCAGGAAACCTTGAGGAATACATGTGTTCTGAAGCAGGAAGTGATGGATAGAGAGACAAATGCCTATAAATTTGTAAACTTGTGGATAAATATATATTCTATGATATGCATGAACTGAAGAAATAGTAATGTACCAGGGTTGAATAAAAATGAACGTCAAAATAAACATTTTGTATCATAGAAATCTACTTACATTGATGTTAAACTGGGTCAGTTACTGTAGAAATATTAGGATTTGTATACACCATTCACCGAAGTTAGTTTTCAGTTCTAGGAAACAAATATGTATTTCAGGTGGATGAATATTTCTGAGAATAATCTTGTAAAAAGTTGATTATAAATACAAATACATGAACATGAATGAATTTAGGGAGTGTATAATAAGACACATATATTTCAAATTTTGAAATATCTGAAGATTATATATATATATATATATATATATATATATATATATATATATCACAGACATTAAAAAGTAGCAATATATATGCCAATTGAAATTCATCATTAAATAAATATCATCCACAGACCCAAAACTATTTATTTTACTAAACATGGATTTATGTATAATTTTGTTCAACTAGGAACCTCACACATAGATTGAATTTTCAGTTCCAACCGTGTTTAGGAGGAGTGATCTCTTCTCACAATTTGTATCTGCCAAGTCAGCCACCTCACAAGAATGTACGTGTGATAAAAGGTAGGATTCTGTATGTGCATACAAAAATACATGCGCTGAATAGGCTACAGAGAAAGGGAGACAGGAATTCATATATTTGTTACCTCTAAAAACACATGAAGAACTATTTCAATTAAAAATTGACTAGATTTATAACACCAACCCTTTATCATGCAAAATGCAAGTTCAAGTATACACCATGCCTCCTCTGAACTGCTTGTATTTCTATTCTGTTTGGATTATGTTTCTCCATCATATTTGATTAGTAGTCAGAGTCTAGTAGGGTATGAGTTAGTGTCAGGGTTTCAGTATTTCGAATGGAAAATTAGATAAGGAATCCAATGTGTATAAAAATATGTGCTATACAAAAATCTTCCCACTCTCATCCAGAATGATGACTTCACATTACCTTCGCCCCAAGTAAGACACAATTAGAGGAGAAGATTTAGAAAATCTGTGAATACTTATCTGGAATGGAAAATCCTCAGGAGTTCACAACCTTGGATGTGGCAGAGGAGCTTCCAAAAGTAAGGGACAGGGTTGATAGACCCAACCTGATCTTCTATTAAAATTGGGAGCCATATTGCCACAAAGCCATGAAAAGCTAATTTTGGCTTTACTATAAATTACTGCAATTTCTGAACCTGTTTGGAATGTCTGCCATGCCTTGAACTCACCCATGCCTATCTCTCTGACCAGATAGAAGCCCTCTCTGAAACTTTAGTGACACATCATAATTTTTGGCCTTCCCTGGCCAGACAACGACCCTCTCTGAGGTCTAATGGTCAACATAATTTCTGATGTTGGGGCAAGCAAAAAAAAAAAAAAAAAAAAAAAAAAAAAGTAAACTACATTTATTGTGATGCTTGTCAAAGTTCTGTTATCTGTAATCCAACTTTTGTGTAACTTTCTGGGCTATATAGCTGGGCTGTAGCAAAGGTGGGGTTGCTGTCTTGTTCCCGCCGTTTTGTGATGGAGAGGCACTCCGGCCGGTTGAAATATTAAACTTGCCTTAATTTGATTTTAATTGGAGTCAGTTGTCTTTTCTTTAATCCTGGTCTAACATTTTGCAGTTCTCCAGCAAGATGACCCTGCCAGAACAGATCACAAGACCAGACTGTTGGAAATTCTGAAGCTGGCCTTCCCTCCAGGGCTCCCGGCTACAGAGCCACTCTAGGGGATGCTCAACTTGAGATGTTTCAACGCCTTGGAATGAGACTTTGGTCCAGGGAGCACTGCAATGAACCACTGGACTATAACTATTAGCAAGCACCTGGTGGAGGAGGCCTCCATAGGTAAGTGGCACCTGTATAACATCTGATATCTGGTTAAGGGAGATCTCTTCTGATGACAGAGAGGAGGCCTGGGGAGGCTCACATATACTCCTGTCCGGGACAGTAACGAGAATCATGCTGTCCTCTGTTCTGTTATGTAGGGAATTCCGCTGGTTGGGTAGAGAGGTGCGGATGGGTACGCTCGCGGTCCTTCCTAGGAGCTTTAGCAAGACATTGCATTGCTCCTCTGCTTTTCTGTTTTGGTGCTGGGTTTCTTTTTTTTCTGTTTTGTTCTTTGTTCTATTTGTTTTTAGTTTGTTTGTTTTTGTGCGTTTTGTTGTGCGATTTCTGTATTAAAAACTTAAGGATATTGGACGTAAAAATGGGTAATAAAGCAAGTAAGCGTGACACCTTTTTGGACTGTGTTTTAAGGAACTGCGATGAACTTTACCCCCCTTTGTTTAGCCCCTATCTGGCTGCCTGGAGCAGACCCACTGCACAGGGCAATGCCTGCTGGGGACCTAAAAACTGAGGATCTCCCAGGTTAACAAGTGAAACTCCTTTAAAACCACTTGTACCTCCAGATCAAGAGAGTCACAAATTTTGGGCAGAGTCCCCTGGGTTTCTCCTTTGTTAGCAAAGCAATAAGCCTTCCTCTTTATTTTTCTAAAAACCCCTGTTCTCATTATTAAATTGGCATTAATTGGCTTCAAGGTCAGGAACTGAACTTTAAGTTTCAAATTTTTATAAAACATGCCCCCCCCCGCCCCGGAAATATTTGAGAGCTGACTACTGATATGTTAGGAGGTGGAGCATGCTTGGGGTGGAACCGAACCAGAGGAGCTAATCCTGCAAGTAAAAAGAGGGACTGAGGGATTCCCAGCAGCTGCCAAAGCCCTGTTGCTTCAGGGAATTCCCTCCTTCCTTCCCTGCACTGTAAGGATTATGCAACGTCTGTCTTCTTAAAAAAGAGAAAAAGAAAAAGGAGATACTAAATTCAGGAAAGTCACCATGGAGACCCTTGATTTTACATTTCAGATTGCCTCTCTGTAAAAACATCTGGTCCGCTTGTGGGGACATCTATGGTGCAACTGGTGTAGGAAATTTTTCTCTTATCTGCTCTGTTTTAAAGGCTTCTGTCTGTGAGCCATAGTCTGGAGCTCCCTTCTGTCTGTCTTGTGTCTTTGTTTCTGGGCCTTTAAGACATGTGCAATAATGTGTTGATATTATAAGTTGTTTCTTGGGAATGATCTTAGCTGAATGTGTGTCTAAATGATGATGGTTTATTGTAACAATCTGGTATCTGAATGGATTTTTGAAGCATTGCACAATA
Source organism: Callospermophilus lateralis (assembly GCF_048772815.1). NCBI lineage: Eukaryota > Metazoa > Chordata > Mammalia > Rodentia > Sciuridae > Callospermophilus > Callospermophilus lateralis. The sequence goes on along the minus strand of NC_135316.1, from coordinate 5,674,692 downwards.
TTGCAGTTAAAAGTCGGGTTTAGGTAATTGTTTAGTTTTTGATTTCAGATAATTCATGCCAGAGAAATTAAATACTTAGAATGGAAAACTAAAGAACTTTACTTCCAAGTTGGCAAGTAACTTCCCAATCATTCAGTCTTTTTTTCACCAATTTTGAATTGGGTAGCCTCGGAAAATGTCACTGTGTGTACCAGTGCATTAATTTAGACAAGGATAGTAAAGCATTTTATGGTATCTGTTGACAAAACAAGATGTAAAGATATAAAATTTTGTGAATTGTATCTTAAACTTGTTTCATAATTTTCAACATCCTAACCTGAAAATTATGGTGAAAATGCCTTAGGCCTGATGTGTCTGCTCTGAATAGCAGTTTTTTCCTGCTCCTTCCAGACCTCAGCCAGGACTTATATTGAAATGCAAAAAGAACCCTGCAAGCTCAGTAGGAGACTCATCTGAGGCCTAAGGAGGAAAGAAAGGCAAATTGTATGTTTTTTACTAATTACTGGCCAGTCATTTTTTCTAGGACTCTTATATTTTTTCTTAGATACTTTATTTTGTTTTTTTAGCTTATGATTTTGAACCTATAGTCCTAAGTTAATGTTTTTCTGATCAGCTCTATCTTTGACCAACTGTGGAGTTTTTGAAACATTGCAATGCAGATTTCATCCTCGAAAAACTATAAGGCCTTTTCTATATTTATGTGTGCACACTTCTGTTATGTGTTGTATGTCTATATATACATATATCCGTATATCAAATATATGATACACAAATTAACATATATAAAGAACGCTCATAAAAAAATGCTCATAAAAACAAATTTTAAAAAATGGATCCAAGGATCTTTAATTCATGTGATTTAAATGGTTCAATTTAAATTGGATAAACAAATAAAAATAAATGTCTTTAAATTTAACCTTACAAGTTTTTCTAGGTGTTCAAATATCTAATAAAACATTAATATCTACAAAATATCTAATATGACTTGGTTCTAGGACTTTTCCTTCAACAAAAAAAATGGTTTACAATCTTCAATACATTTGTCTAATATTTTTATAATTAAGTAAATTAAATTTGATATGGTATTACTCATTCATGAGTACTTTTTTTTAGATATCTGATTGATTTACTAAGGTCTGTACAAGTTTGTACTAAAGTCTGTATAAGATTGTAAAAATCAGTCATGTGTTGAAGAGACAAAAATTTCTTAAAACATAAGTTTACCCATTACATTGTGTTTATTAAGTTTTATTTTCTCTAGAGCTAGCAATTAAAAAATTAAACAACTGATTAAATCAGAACTGTTATTTTAGAGAACTGTACTGCCATTACTTTAAAAGCTAAACTTGGTTAATGTAGAAACATCAATGTAATTATGATGCTATCAATGTGCTCATATCTTCCATATACAAGTCTGTAATGTAGAAACTTAAAAGATCATTATATCATGCTGGCGTTCTGAAGTTGTATGATAAAAATGTATATTGGGAATTTACTTATCTGTTATCAAAAAGATAAGTAAAGTTTTATGTTACTTTTTACATTGTGAACAATTTAAATGTATTTTTAAGTTAATGAGAGCCTAATCTATGTAAAGGTTAAAAACTTTAAGCCTTTCTTTAATTCATGTTTTAAATGTTATATCATATGGTATTAGCTAATGTTCATGTGACCTAAAACAATTTATGTAAACTATGTAAAATGATATTTAAAACAAAAGATCAGCTTTAGAACTAAAACCCTTAAGATTTATAAAGAGACCTGCCTTACCTGAGATAAGGCTCTGTGTCCCATCTTACTACATGTGAGAATGACTACGAAAACAGTAGGTCAGATTATGTTTCATTTAAAATTATTTTCAAAAGTTTTTTTTTTTTTTTCTGTCAAGATTACTAGGATCTCAAACAGGGGATATAATCTATAACTAAGAAAAAAAATTCAGGGAATCTATTATGCAAACTAAGTATATTTACTCTTGTTAAAATAATTTTATTTTGTAATTTCCTTAAAAGTGATCCAAAGATTCCCTGTTAGTGTTTTACAGAAGTGTTGCTTTAAGAACACAACATGGGTTAATTTAAGATAGTAAGTCATCACGTACAACACAGACAGAAAATTACAGATCCCAATTAATAAAAAGTTAAATAATAATAAAGTTATAGACATTAAAGCCAAGTACTCTTAATATAAGGCTGCTAAAATTTATTTTCTGGATATTTAAGATTAGGATTTAAAATTAAATTTAAATGAAAAGGGCCAAGAAAACTAATACTTGGCTCTTGCCCTCTGAGTCAGTCTGAATCCAGGGAACAGGGGACTTCTCTAAAAAGATTTTCAACTCTGGGCCACATAATCTCCCCATCAGGGATGTTAATGAGACCACTGGAGAACATTAAGCCAATCAGTGCATTTGCTAAGAAGAAGAGAGTCATCAGAGAAAGGAGACATCCCTGATGCTGCCGAGGGAAGCTACATGGTCAAGCAAGACCTGGACCCAACTAGCACAAATGGCACTAGCAGAACTGAGAAGCTGCCCTCAAGTTTCCCCAGAAATGACAACCATAAAAGCTCACTGTTAATAATAGATAGACACAAAAATCAGTTTGACTGCTTCATCTTAAACACTTAGCAAAGACAGTTGAAAGAAAAATACAGCCATTCCTGGGCATTTTAAAAGATAATAATAATAATAATAATAATAATAATAATAATAATATTTTGATGTATACACTTTATATTAGCCTCCCAAAATAAGTAAGACTGGAGGCTACAAAGAAGGATTCTCAGACAGGAATGCCTGATAACTATAAAAAGAGACTATCAAGAGGAGCTGCCAGAGGCAGAAGGTTTTAGTTTAAGGCCTCAGATATTCCTAACCTACATGGGTAGGCTTGGTGTTGGCTAGTACGATTATCCAGTCCTGAGTAACAGAATTAAAGGTTTCTCTATTAGACACAGAGGTCATACTAGTAAAATGATTTTGCAAGATCAGATGACATTAAATTATTAAACTGTATCTTATGGGGAGGGACAACTGTAACACTAAATGTTAAATATTAAGTTGACAGTCCTGATAACTGGGGATATTAAAGACTGGTGAGAGAACTTCTATACAGTGACATGTTCCAGATGCTGCAACATTTATTCAGTACTCATGGTTTTCGTTTCTCTCATAGAAGAGCCCACCCACAGATGACTTTACAACCTGTTCTTCCCCAATCAGAGTTCAAACCAAACTGACTTCTAAAAGGCAACTAATTTCCCTCATGCCGTTCCCCCTCAAGTCACCCTCTCTCAGCTCAGACGAAGTCAAAATGAGTGTCGCCTCTCTTCTTACAACAGTGGAGCCAATAATAAATAGACTATCAATATAAGTAATTAATTAAGTCAGGTAAAATCAGGGAGAGTGGTTTTGGGTGATTTCAAAAAATAGGGAGACTGTTACCTGAGGGATTAAAATTCCCTCAGTGCTCTTCCCCTACCCTATGAAAGATTAGAAAGGGACACATTAGAAAAGGGGGGAATGATAGACCCAACCTCATCTTTTATTAAAGTTTGGAGCCATCTTGCCAAAAAGCCAAGAAAAGATAATTTTGCTTAACTATAAACTACAGCAAATTCTAAACCTGCTTGGAATGCCTGCCCGTGCCTTGAACCCACCCATGGCTGGCTCTCTGACCAGATAACAGCCCTCTCTGAAACTTTCTTGACCCTCATAAATATTGGCCTTCCCTGGTCAGACGACACTCTCTGAGGCTCTAATGGTCCCCATAAATTCTGATGTTGGGGCCAGCAAAAAAAAATGTAAACTACCATTAGTGTGATGCTTGTCAGAGTTCTGTTATCTGTAACCCCCATTTTGTGTAACTTTCTTGGCTATAAATCTGGGCTGTAAGAAAGGTGGGGTTTCTCTCTTGTTCCCGCCATTTTGGGAGGGAAAGGCACCAGGGTGGTGAAAATAATGAGCTTGTTTTAATTTGATTTTAATTGGAGTCAGTGGTGATTTTTTGTGTCCTGGTCTAAAAGGTAAACACTCCACAAACATGGAGCTCTGCTGGCCTAAAGACTTCTGGAGAAACTGCCTCTGAGGATGGGCACTTGAAATATATGTTGTTTTCACGAGCTTTAGCTTCCATTTTAATGAGACCATCTATGCTGGGTCTGCATCAATGTGGCCTGGAGGACATTTTTTCTTATTTTCCAAAGAACATGAGGCAGCAGTGCTGACTTCTCTCTTCGTACGTACAGTGTGGCCACTGAAAGCTAATTGTCTCCAAATGTGGACTGTGAAGCCATTAGGTCATCCTCCACTTTTCATGGTGTTTCTTGCTGTTGCACTGGGAGTTTGGTATTTGCTTCACAAAATACAAGGAGTTAAACTGGGACACAGTGCTGGATGGAGTCCTGTCACGTGTGGTGGGTCAGGGTCTGCAGGAAAATGCACCAATCAGTCTTCTATCCCACATAGATTGCCCCCATGACCATAGAAACTTGATTCTGAACATTGCCCGGAAACATCTCCATATAACAAGATGCCTTTAATGGAGAGGTTTCAGACATATAAGCGAGTCCTGTCTGCACCATGTCAGCCACATGCCATTTGGAAGTCAATGGCAGATCCACATTGCCCGACCACAGATATTTTATCACACACCTGCACACCACAGCTCTGGGACCACTACTCAGCATGCTCCAACATACTGGCATCTCTGTTCTACACCATTTTCATGAAACCCAGTGAATCAAGGCCCTCTCTGGTATACTCATGATCAGCAACAGGATATCCAAAGATTCTCCAGTGCCACCTGGTCATGGAAATTTCAAAAATTTCATCGTATTTATCTAGCCATTTCTCAAGGATGAAGTTCGAGGATGAAGTTTCAAAGTTTCAATTCATTGAGGAACCATTAAATTTTCAGGAAGCACATTTCAAGAAATGCTCTGGAGAACTCTCAGAAGCAAGGATTCCCAATGAGTGGCCAAAAAAACACATGAAGCCAGGACCATGAGGTCTACAATGTTAGGTCCATGTGTGTTTTGACTCTCAACTATGACGGCCAAGTTTATAAGAATAAAATCATGTGATATCCTGGCTGAAATCCCCAGTGCTCTGTGGAAAGCCACCCTGGGCTTAGATCTCAGTTTCCAAGGGCGACTCTCATGCATGGCCTCCTAAAACCCCATCAAAATTTATGGCAATACTTCCCAGAGGTCAGTTCCATAACTCAGTCTCTAAGGGGAATCACACCAGAGTTCAAGCCCACGTGGACCCAGGCATCTATTCCAGCCACCACACAAATGACCACAATTAAAACCAAAACAGTCCCACATGGCCATCATCTTCTTCCATATAGACATTCATAACAACCTCTGACTGGAGTTTTCCATGAGGGGTGCAGCCTTAGACACTGTCCAAAATAAGCACTCTTGCCCCTCATTTGCCTAAAATCAGGGTGACCTGGACACCCTTCCTGTGAACCAAGACTGATCAAATATGCCTGCTATATAACTGCTCTGCTTTTCCAAAATGAGGCCTACTGACTGTCTGGTATAGATTCTGTATGTGAATTGGTGTCATGAGAAAACCTTAGCACATATCAGCTAGCCTCTGCAGGGTTTGTAGAAGTGATTTGACCCAAAGGATCCCTATTCTCACTTGATGGAGGTCAGGAAGCTAACAGAGGAAGGCGAGAACCTTCATCCACAATGACTGTTCTTTTAGCCATTTTGGTTTGGATGCACACTTGGAAACTTTCTTTAATCCATCAGGAGCTGAGAATCTAAGCCACTGCCTCACACAGGGCCAAGAGGCTGATTCAGCCACATCCCTTTGCAAAGCAATTAAGCAAAGAGCCACAGGTGATGCCCATTCATTTCCATTTGAAAACTGTTTTCTTCAGGCTTCACAAAGGGGTGGCCTGAGGCAAAGACCTTCCTGACATTCAGAACAACAGAACAATAGGTAAGCAAAAGGCCCAAAGCACTGTTTCTCCACTGAGACTTTACTGGTCACACTGATATCTGAGTTTTCTGAGATGCTCGCCATTTCCTTCAGCTATCCAGTACATGGCCATGTCACAGAGTTTGGAGGTGGTACATATCTTGGAAACAAAACCATGCGGCTATCCTGGAGAGTGGCCAGTATTCAGGAAGAAAAGAGGAAATTAGGAAGATAGTAGGTGTTTCCCATTCATAAGGCAAGCCGCTCTCCATTCTTAAATTGGGCGGGATGAATGCTGGGTAGCTTTCTACTACACAGGACACAACCACTGATGCATTCGCTTTTCAAATGTCTACAACAACGGATACAGTGGGATACACAGACATAAAAACATTCATGTTATCAAACGACTTTCTAGAAACATTCCAGTCCAAACAAACAAACTGCCTTTCCTACCTATTCTCAGAACATGAGACAAATGACAAACTCACACTGACACCCACAACGACACCTCCTTCCCCCAAGTATGTCTGTGACTATCATGAGTGTCCTCTGACTGGTGCGCAATACTATGTTCCCCCGAAATTGCCTGTCCTGTCTCAGATCTGGTCTTCTTTGCCAACTCTTTGAAGGTGTCTGGAATCATGGTTGAGCGACTACCTGCTTTCCCAGAAAAGGCCCCTCTTCAGAGCTCTCCTGGCATTTGGCCATCATCACATAAGTAGGTACCAAGAAAGACTGACTCTGACCTTGGTAAATCAAAACAATTGAGACCACAGGGACTGGGACTGTAACTTGCTCTGGGTGCCTGGCTTCCCAGATCCCAAGTTCAGAGAGTTCCATCACCAAGAAAGTGTGGTAGGTCACTTCCTTCAGGAACTGAATGAGGTCACTGCCTTGGCAATCACTTTGTCCTAACAATTGCTTCCAAGGGTCCCATGAGATGGAGGCTGCCACTACTTCCTGTGACACTTTCACAAGTTAGAATGTTATATCAACCATAGGCACCCAGGAACGGCTCTCCACACAGGCCAGGTTTGGTCCATTTAATCTACATTAAGAAAAGAGAGGCTGATTCTGACACATCCCTTTTTTCTGACCAGGTTGTTTGATATGGAAGTTGACATGGAGTTGACTTTTGCTCTCTCAGGTCCTTGATAGGTGAAAAGGTCCGTCGAATGTCGGAGGAAAAGACCACCAAGAGACTGTCTCATGCCACAGCAAAGGGTTTTTTGGGGGTCCAGCATGCAGGGGCTCAGAGCTCACTTCAGAGGAGCAAAGAGCAAAGAGCCCCGAGAACAACTTGAGCAGAATTTATATACATTCTTTAGAGAGGGCAGGAACTTTACATACATCATAGCCTCCTTTATCACATCATCATATACCACAGGAAAAACAAATAACAACTCTAAAACATGATTAGCAAATTCATTGGCGGGAACACGTCGGACAGGGGTGATTTGTCAGCCCTGAGAATGGGTATACATTTAAACTAATTGGTTGAAGCCCTGAGATGTACATGTGCTGAGCTGCACGGTTTCTGTGAAGGGGTTGTTAAGTAACTAGGTGGTCAGGGAAGATTTCAACACACATCTAATGGGCAGGTCCCGGAACTGTCTTAACTGCCACAGGAATTTCAGGATTTGAGTACAGCTTGTAAACTTTACAAAACCTGATTCTTTACGTTTCAATTTCAATTTCTTTTATTCTTTCATTTCCCACTGCTTTTTATGACAAGTTTTAATCTTAAAAATAATGAATCATAATTATTGCGGGGTCTCACATTATATTTCTGCCAGTGGAGTGTATTTCTGTCTGATTACCATGAGTTTTACCTGACCAATGTGAGCCTGGAGAAAGGTAACTATGCAGTTAAGCAAACAAGTTCCCACAGTTAGCAACACCATAAGAATAATTAGGGGTCCTGCTAAGGCTGATAGGAGTGTTGTTAACCAGGGGGACTGGGTAAACCATGACTCAAACCACCCTTGTTGAATCTCCCTTTCTCTCTGGCGCTCTTCAAGGCATTTTCTCAATTTACTCATGGATTCTTTTACAACTCCAGTATGGACCACATAAAAACAACATTCTTCTCTCAGTGCAGCCCGGAGGCTCCCCTCCCTCATGAAGAGGAGGTCTAATCCTCGCCTGTTCTGTAAAACCACTTCAGAGAGAGAGGTTAAGGATTTCTGAAAAACTGTGATGCAAGTCTCTAACGTCTTCAAGTATTGATCTATTGCTGTTTCTAATTGGGCCATTTGTTGTGACCCATGGATCATAGCAACTGTTTCTGTACCCACTCCTGCAGCAGCTCCTAACCCCAATAGGATGGCTAGAGTAAGGGACACTGGCTCCCGGCGAAATCGGGTTGTTTGTCCTCCTAGTAGACCTTCAAATGATTCTGCATCATGATAGAGCACCCTGGAGAGTATCTGCACCATTACACAATATTTTAGAGAGCTGTCCAACACCTGGGCTGAAATGCAAGGAGTTCTGACTGTGTGGTGTTCAGTACCATAAAGGTTCCTTTAATTAGTTGCCAGGGGGAGGAGTCAGCTGTACTCTGGACTGGGGAAGTAGGCAAAAACGGAAACTGGGAAGTATGAGATGGTAGAAGGGTTCTGGTAGATCTAGGCACTGGGTCCTCCACAGGTTTGGGCCTGTTTGTGACTTTGGAAATCAGCTGGGCACACATAAAAATCAAGACTGGCTAGTTTACACCTGAGCTGGGGGAGATGACATCCATAATTCATGGTGTAAGGTGGTCTATGTTGCCCTGGTTTGGGTTTGAGTAGGATCTGTGTGGGGTCCTCTATGTCAGGGAGATCCCAGTCAGAGAGGCCTATGGCAAGCTGACAAATGTCCGGGTGGAGAGATGGCCACCAAGTCCATAAGGGGGCTGTATGTGAAATAGACCACACTACTTGCCCAGTAGGATTTATAACTTGCCATTGTTGCTGAACAGGCTGATGGGGATTAAGACTGCTGGTGGTCATGGGAAGAATCCATAGCCCTACCCATACGCAACTTGAGAGGGTTACCAGTCTGTTCCAGTTTCCAGCCAGAGTCTGGAGAGGGTGCAGGTTTGAGATGGGAGGCATGGATCCAGGAAGTGATCGCATTCACTTTCACCACTGTAGGTGTTATAAGTAGCACCTGGTATGGTCCTTTCCAGCGGCGTTCCAGGGATGACACTTGATGCCGTCTCACGTAGACGAAGTCTCCCACTTGATATCGATGTGGGGTTCCCTCATCTCCAGGCTGATAAGCAGTGGCCAACTGTTTCCACAGGTATCACTGGGTGCTGGGTTTCTTAAAGGGCTTAAAGTTTGTCAAGCAAGGGGGTGTGAAAGGAATCATTAAGGAATCATTAAGACTCAGAGTTGGGGTTAGGTCCCTTACTGGAGAAGGGGCACCATAGAGAATTCCATAAGGGGTGAACTTACACAAAGAGGCAGAGGGGGTATTTCTTGCACGAAACAGTGCATAAGGTAGGAGCATTGTCCAATTTTTTATGCCGGTCTCCAAGCTTAATTTCGTTAAGATCTCTTTGATGGTTCTATTCATCCTTTCTACCTGTCCTGTGCTCTGGGGTCAATAAGCACAATGTAACTTCCAATTAATCCCCAGGGTCCTGGCGAATCCCTGACTTACTTGGGATAGGAATGCTGGTTTGTTATAGGACCCTATTACCTTATGTAGGCCGAACCTTGGAAAAATGTCTTCTAGGATCTTTTTGACCACTTATTGTTCCCCCTGGTGTGGAAAAAGTTAACAGAGTCACTCACTTTAGGGCTGTCAATTAAGCTTCTTCGTCTGCTATTCTGTTTCCAACTGCCACGGGGTCGTTTCCCTTCTGGTGCCCTGGACAGTGCACTATAGCTAGGTCCTTAGGGTCCTGCACTGTTGAGAGAAGGTGGAGGATCTAATTTTTGTTCTTTATTTCTTTCCCAGCAGAGGTTAATAGCCACCTTTGCTGGTAAATAGTCCCGTGCACATTTGCAGTGGCCAATGCATAGTGGCTATCAGTGTATATGGTGGCCCTTTTGCCTGTTGCTAGTTCCAATGCTTTCGTAAGGGCAATCAGTTCTGCTTTTTTGCGCTGATGTCCCTTCCGGGAGACCAGAGGACCAGATGACATTAGTTTCGCTAACTACTGCTGCTCCAGCCTACCGCTTACGGTCTTGGAGGAAGCTGGTGCCCTGTAAACCATACGACTTCAGGGCGAGGCAGTGGCTGATCCTTCAAGTCTCGTTGTATACTGGTTTCCTCTGCCAGTATGTGTTGACACTCATGAGCGACGGGTCCTGATGATTCTTCTGGCAGCAGTGTAGCCGGGTTGAGTGGAGCAGGGGGTCCCAACATTACTCTGTCTTTGTCAAGCAAGAGGCTCTGGTAGTGATTTGTTCTGGAGTTTGATAGCCACCTCTCTGGAGGTTGACAGATGATGCTCTCCAGGGCATTGGGGGCTATAATGGTTAGCTTCTGTCCCAAGTTCATTTATGAGTATCTTTTATTAGAAGGGCTGCCTCTGCTATAGCTCTTAAGCAATGGGGCCACCCGCTAGCCACTGGGTCCAGTTTTTTTGATAAGAATGCTACCAGCTTTTTCCAAGGTTCCAAAGTCTGAGTGAGCACTCTCCGTTCTATTCCTTTCTTTTCCTCGATGTAGAGAGTGAAGGGTTTTTTTTACATCTGGAAGTGCTAAGGCCAGAGCAGATAGCAGCGCCTTTTTTTGACATTATCAGAAGCTTGTTGGTGCTCAGGGGTCCATTGCAACTGGGCATCCCCCTTTATCAGCGGGTATAAAGGGGCAGCCAGAGATGCAAACCCAGGAATCCATAACCTGCAAAAGCCGGCAGTCCCAAGAAACTCACTGAGTTGTCTCTTATTAGATGGGGGTGGTATCTGCACAACAGTTTGTTTTCTGGGCTCAGTGAGCCATCGTTTGCCACCCCTAAGAGAATAACCCAGGAAGATTACCTCTTGCTGACAAATTTGGGCCTTATGGCAGAGGCCCGATATCCAAGCCAAGCAAGCTCAGATAACACTGCTTGGGTCCCAGACTCATAGTTCTCCTTGTTGTCAGCTGACAGTAGCAGATCATCCACATATTGGAGTAGGCTGACTTCGGGGTGTGCAGTTCTGAAGTAATTGAGGTCCCTGTGGAGTGCTTCATCAAAGAGAGTATGGGAGTTTTTGAACCCCTGTTGGAGTCTAGTCCAGGTTAGATGGCCAGATATTCCAGTTTCTGGGTCTATCCACTCGAAAGCAAACAGCAACTGACTGTCCTTATGTAGGGGCAAGCAGAAGTAAGCATCTTTTAAGTCCAGCACAGTGTACCATTCCCGCTCCAGATTCAGAGTGCTAAGCAAATTATATTGATAGGGTACTGTGGGGTGAATGTCCTGCACTCTGTTGTTGATCTCTCTTAGGTCTTGAACAGGATGGTAGTCCCCAGTTCCTGGCTTTCCTACTGGTAGCAGGGGTGTATTCCAGGTTGATTGACAGGGCCTTAGGACCCCAAGAGCCAGGTATTTCTGAATATGGTGCCTTATCCCATCCTTAGCTTCTTTGCTTAGAGGATATTGTTTAACACTGATTGGAGAGACAGAGGCTTTTAATTCTACTACTATTGGAAGTTGTTTTATGGCTAGACCTAACCCAGAAGTTTCTGCCCAGGTATTAGGATAATCTTTTATCCATTTCTGTGGTACTTTGCCTGTTTGATCAGTCCTAGGAAGCGAGAAGAGTTGATGTTCATCTTCTACAGACATAGTCAAATCTGTGACTATGGGAGTTTTTACTGAAGGCTTTAGAAACTCAACTTGGGGACCATCAGAGTTAAAGGTTATTCTATCCCGGAGTTTGTTAAGTGGATCCCTGTGCATCAATGGGGCTGGGCATTCTGGGACTACTAGGAAAGAGTGGTGGACTTTTCCCTTTCCAAGGTCCATAATCCTCTTTGTTGTCCAAGCCCCATATCTACTGCCATTAGCCCCTTGAACTAGGGACCATTTATTTGACAGGGGGCCCTGTGGGGTCTTAAGGGCTGAGTATACTGCTCCTGTATCCACTTCAAAGTTCACTGGAGTCCCCTCCACTTCAAATGTTACCCTGAGCTCGGGGAGGCGATCCGAGCCCCGACTTTCCTAATCTTATTCTAGAGTCAGCATAGCAGGCTTGTATTTCTGCTTCTTTTGGGGGCACTCTTTGGCCCAGTGTCCTTTTTCTTTACACTAGGCACATTGATCTGGGGCCAGGGGCAGCCTTTGTCATGGGACCAGGTATCCCTTCCTGTCTCCCTGCTTTTTAACTTCTGGCATATTTGCTGCTGTGGACAAAACCTTAGCCAATGCTTTAGTCAGCCTTTTTATTCTTTCATCCTCCTTTTGTTCCCTTTCCTTCTCTCTCCTCTGTTCCCTCTCCTCCTCAGTTTCTCTCTTATAATATACTTTCTCAACTTCTCTGACTAAATCTCTTAAAGCCATGTCTTGTAATCCATCTAGACGTTGTAACTTTCTCTTAATATCTGGGGCAGCCTGCTCGATAAAGGCCATTGCAACAGATGCCTATTGGTCCTCTGCCTGAGGATCAAAATGAGTATATTTCTTATATGCTTCCATAATTCTCTCCAGAAACATAGAGGGAGACTCATTAGGCCCTTGGATAATCTCTCTTACCTTGGCCAAATTAGTTGGCCCTCTGGCGGCCGCTCGGAGACCTGCTATTAGAGCCCGGCGATAAGTGGACAGATGCTACCTACATTCAAAGGTGTTGGGGTCTCAGTTGGATCGTTTCATGGGCCTGTAAGGATGGAGAGGGAGCATCACAGGGACTTCCGAGTTTTCTATTATCCATTGCCGGCGGTTTCCTTTAGGTGGCCCAGCTTCCTCCAGGGTAGGAGGGGCTGCTGCTGCTGCGGGGAAGTCCCCTGGAGGGCTTGGGTCTGGCCCAATTGCCTCTAGTGGTGGAGAGGCTGAGTCAGCATTGGGAGGATTATCAGGAATGTGTTGGGGGTTGGGGAGCAAGGGTAGAGGATAAGGAGGGGGAGGAGTGTCCAGTATTGTGACTCAGGGAGAATGGAGGGAAGAGGGGGATGAGTGGAAGATTTGAATGATAGGATCTTGGGGGAAGGGTTATATGGCTGTTGATCTGGGTGCACACGTCGCCCCGGCTGAAAGACAATATCTGACTTTTCTGATTAGAGGGAAGTGGAAGGATCCTTCTGGGGGCCATCTGACTCCAAGGATGGGCCATTCTGAAGCACAGAGAGTCTGCCAGGTACAGCGTTTTACTAAATAAAAAAAGATTCTGGGCCCTTGAGCGGACATCAGTCCAATGATCAAGGGTAAGGTACAACGGTGTGGAAGTACTTTGTCCCATAATGGGAGTTACTCAAACAGGGACAGTGAATACACAAACCCGACACAGACAAAGACAAACAGTAAACGTTTAATATGAGTCCAAAACAAAGATTGGAACTGAGTAACTGGCAAAATCTGATGGGTTAGACAATAAAGACAGACAGTAAACTCAACATGAGTTTCTGACAATGAAGAAAACTGAGTAACTGATAAAACCTGATGGGCTGGCAAACCGAATCCTGAAGCAAAATATAACCGAGTTGAGGAAACTACTATTCCTTGATTTTCCAAGTCCTCTGGAGTTTCCCCCAGGATGTGGCCTGTGGCTCTGTTACACGTCTGTCAGCCACCGTCAGAGAGAGCTAATGCTCTTCACTGACAATCACTTAGACAAGCTCTAACCTGAAACCCGAAACCAGAAAGAGTCACCTTACTTACCCGGAGAGAAGTTCGTTGGGGTCTTTTGTCCGCCTCTGCCAGGTACCTCACCTGGGGCCTCCAGATGAAAAGATGGGGCGAATGTCGGAGGAAAAGACCACCAAGAGACTTTCTCATGCAACAGCAAAGGGTTTATTGGGGGTCCAGCATGCTGGGGCTCAGAGCTCACTTCAGAGGAGCAAAGAACAAAGAGCCCCGAGAACAACTTGACCAGAGTTTATATACATTCTCTAGAGAGGGCAGGGACTTTACATACATCATAGCCTCCTTTAGCAAATTATCATAAACCACGGGAAAATCAAATAACAACTCTAAAATATGATTAGCACCTTCATTGGCAGGAACATGTCGGGCATGGGTGATTGGACAGCCCTGAGAAGGGGTATACATTTAAAGTGATTGGTTGAAGCCCTGAGATGTATATGTGGTTAGCTGCACGGTTTCTGGGAAGGGGTTGTTAAGTAACTGGGTGGTCAGGGAAGATTTCAACACACATCTAATGGGCAGGTCCTGGAATTGTTTTAACTGCCACAGGAATTTCAGGTTCTGAGTGCAGCTTGTAAACTTCAAAAAACCTGGTTCTTTACTTTTCAATTTCAATTTCTTTTATACTTTCAGAACCTTACAAAGGAAGGTGCGAGACTTCATCCACAATGACTATTCTTTTGGCCATTTTGGTTTTGGGTGCATGCATGGGATCTTTCTTTAGATCCATATGGTGGTGATATTCTAAGCCACAGCCTCATTCAGGTCCTAGAGGCTGATTAAGATACATCCATTTCCAAATCAATTACTTCTCTGAGGTCAGTTACAGAACTCAGTCTCTGAGTGGAATCACACCAGAGTTCAAGCCAAGGTGGACCCAGTCATCTCTTCCAACCACCACACAAATGACCACAATAAAAACCAAAACACTCCCTTAAGGCCCTCATCTTCTTCCATATAGACACTCATCATAACCTCTGGCTGGAGGTTTTCATGGATGGCACAGCCCAAGAGGGTGTCCAAAATGAGCTCCCTTGCACCTCATTTTCCTAACCTCATGGTGGCCTGGACACCCTTCCTGTGAACCAGGATTGATCACATAGGTCTGACGTTAATGCTGCTCTACTTCTCGAGTTTGAAGCCTACTGAATGTCAGGTATAGTTTCCTTATGTGATTTGGAGTCATGAGGAAACCCAAGCACATCTGCAGGGCTTGTAAGAACTCATTTGACTCAAAGGATAGCTACTATCACTTGATGGAGGTCAGGAACCTAACAGAGGAAGGCGAGAGAGTTCATCCACAACGACTGATCTTTTTGCCATTTTGGTTTTGGATGCACACATTAGATCTTTCTTTAGATCCATCAGGTACTGATAATCTAAGCCACAGCCTCACACAGTGCCAAATGGCTGATTCAGACACATCCATTTCCAAAGCAATAAAGCAAAGAGCCACAGGTGATGCCCATTCATTTCCATTTGAAAACTGTTTTCTTCAGGCTTCACAAATGAGTGACCTGAGGCAAAGACCTTCCAGACATTCAGGGCAACAAAACAATAGGTTTGCAAAAGGCCCAAAGCAGGATTTCTCCACTGAGACTTTCCTGGTCACACAGATATCTGAGTTTTCTGAGATGCTCACCATTCCTTTCAGCTATCCAGTACATGGCCATGTCACAGAGCTCGAAGGTGGTACATATCTTGGATACAAAACAATGAGCCTATTCTGGAGAGTGGCCAGAATTCAGGAAGAAAACAGGAACTTAGGAAAAAAGTAGGTGTTGCCCATCGATAAGGAAACCTGCAGTCCATTCCTAAAATGGGCAGGGTGAATGCTGGGAAGCTTTCTACTAAAGAGGACACATTCATTGATAGATTCTATTTTCTAATGTGTACAACTATGGACACAGTGGGATACACAGACACAGAAACACTCACCTTGTCAAAGGACTTTCTAGAAAGAGTCCACTCCAAACTGAACAAACCGCCTTTCCTACCTATTCTCAGAACTTGAGACAAAACCACAAACTCACACCCAGACTCAAAAAGGCACCTCCTTCCCCCAAGTAAGTCTGTGACTATCCAGAGTGTCCTCTGACTGGTGGGCCATACTTTGTTCCCCCGAAATGGCCTGTCGTGTCTCAGATCTGGTTTTCTTGTTCAACTCTGTGAAGTTGTCAGGAGCCTGTGCTGACCACTACCTGCTTTCTCAGGAAAGGCCTCTCTTCAGAGCTCTACTTGCAATTGGCCATCCTCAAATCAGTAGGTACCTGAAAGACAGACTCTGTCCTTGGTAAATCCAAACAAGTGAGACCACTGGGAATGGAACCAGCACTGGCTCTGTGTGCTTTGCTTCCTGGATGCCAAGTTCAGAAAGTTCCATCATCAAAGAAGTGAGGTAGGTCAATTTTTACAGGAAGGGAATGAGGCCACTGCCTTGGCTACCACTTTGTCCTAACAGTTGCTTCCAAGGGTCCCTTGAGATGGAGGTTGCCCATACTTCCTGTGACACTTTCAGAAGTTAGAATGGTATATCAACCATTGGCACCCAGGAGAAGCTCCCCAAACAGGGTTGGTTTGGTCCATCTTTTTATATCAAGAGGAGAGAGGCTGATTCAGACACATCCCTTCACCTGATCAGGTCGTTTGCCATGGAAGATGACTTTTGCTCTCTCAGGTCCTTCATAGCTGCCTACATCTTCTCCAGGGATCATTTCTGCATGGACCATTGAGGTTCTCAGCAGGTGGAAGATCCCCTACATTCCTGTATTGTAAGACCAACTCTGTCCCTGCTCTTCTGTAAAGTTAGATCGAGGGAAGAGTGTAAGGTTAGGGTTAATAACATATACTATTTGGGTTAGAAATCATTCTGCTGGATGAATAATGGTATTGGGAACCTGCGATATTCACAAGAATATATAGGTGAAATATAAGTATGAAACCAGAAATCTGGGTCCGATTTGAAACCCAGAAGGGCATTGGGCCTTTTACTGGGATACTTAGTTTGAATTTTGTTCTGCACAGATGTCTCAGATAAATCGATATGCAAAGGCATCAGACCTTGTTCCTTGGAAGATTGAATGTCTAAGAGAACATCCAGTCAGAAAGAAATAGTCCATAGGATTAGGAAGATAGTCAGTAGGTTTAGAAAAAAGAGCGAGTATAGGATTTGGACAAAAGGTTCATTAGCAATAGGGTTTCGGTTAGAGAGTGAACATAAATATGAGCACATATGAAGAGTCAGTCACAATGATGAACTGGGGAAAATATGTAGGAAAGCAGATATCAATAGAGACATTAGGAAATCAGGCAAAGTATAATGTGAGTGATAGGGTTAGACATTTTCAACATGGTTGAGGTTGAATATATAATCTTAGGAATAAAAAAATGTGTAGTAACCAATAGGATTGACATTTGAGAGCATTAGGCAACCTGGACATGGTTGTTTTTAGTAATCCATGCTCACTTTCCATTTTGCTTTGGTGAAAGGTTGATAAAATAGGTATTTGTCACTTCCTGTTTTTCTGTATGCTTAATAAAAAAACGTTGAAATCTTGAGAACTGTTTGCTAATTTTGTTCCCAGAATGTGCTGTCCCCAAATGCCAAACTTCAGAATGCACTCCCTCACCCGGTTGCATGCAAACCGCCCACTCGCCCTGACCCATCAATAAATTTTCCTCCCTGCCCTCCCCAAGGAAAGTATATAAGCTCTGTTAAAGCTCTTCTCAGGGCTCTATGCTGTATTCACATGAGCTCTGAGACCCAGCATGCTCTACCCCTAATAAACACTTTGCTGTTGCTGAGTGAAAATGTTATACTGTTCTGTATTTAAAAGATGCTTTCTTTTGCTTGCCTCTGCATAAAGATAGTCAGTTGCTGTTTGCTTTCGATGGGTAGACCCAGAAACCAGAAAGTCTGGTCAAATAACTTGGACTAGACTCCCACAGGGGTTCAAAAACTCCCCCACTCTCTTTGATGAAGCCCTCCACAGAGATCTCAACAACTTCAAAACTACGCACCCGGAAGTCACCCTGCTTTAATATGTGGATGTCCTGCTACTGGCAGCCAACACCAAGGAAAACTGTGAGTCTACGACCCAAGCACTATTATCCGAGCTTACTCAACTCGAGTATAGAGATTCGGCCAAAAAGGCCCAAAGTTGCCAGCAAGAAGTAATCTTCCTGGAGTATTCCCTTAGGGGCGGTAAATGATGGCTCACTGAGCCCAGAAAACAAACCGTTGTGCAGATACCGCCCCCATCTAATAAAACACAGAGAGTTTCTTGTGACTGCTGGATTTTGCAGGTTATGGATACCTGGGTTTGTGTTCTTAGCTGCTCCTTTATACCCGCTGTTAAATGAGAATGCCCAATTCCAAAGGACCCTTGAGCACCAGCAAGTTTTGATAACATCTAAGGACACTTACACTGAACTCCTCAACTTCACTGAACCCAGCCTGCAATTTCAGAAAGCCCTATACTACGTTAAAAATGTACATCAACTCACTCACCTTGGTTCAAAGAAACTGCGGTCATTCCTGAATGATCAAGGACAGAGTTTTTGACTAACTCACTCACAGTGAAAGGAAATAACTGAACGGGTAACAAAAGCCTGTCGGTTCTGTCAATTGGTTAAAGATTACCCTTCCAAGCTTCCTGCAGGAAAGCACCTATGAGGAACCACACCAGGACAATTCTGGGAAGTGGACTTTACTGAAATTAAGCCAGCAAGATATGGACTTAAATATGTCCTAGTCTATGTAGATACATTTTCATGATGTATTGAAGCCTTTCCCGCCCCCCAAAAAAAAAAAAAAAAACACGGCGCAAATGGTGGTCAAGAATATCCTGAAAGATATTAAGATATTTTTCCAAGACACGGCCTGCCTAAGGTAATAGGGTCTGATAATTGAACGGCGTTCATGGGTCAGGTAAGTCAGGGGTAAGCCAGGACCCTGGGGATTAATTGGAAGTTACATTGTGCTTATAGACCCCAGAGCTCAGAACAGGTTAAAAAAAATAAATAGAACCATTAAAGAGACCTTAACGAAATTAAGCTTAGAGACCGACATAAAGATTAAACTATGCTCCTGCCTTATGCACTGTTTCATGCAAGAAATACCCCCTCTGTTTCTTTGTGTAAACTCACCCCCTATTAAATTCTCTATGGTGCCCCTCCTCCAGTAAGGGACCTAACCCCAACTCTAAGACCTAACCATCCCTTCCACACCCCCTTGCTTGACAGACTTAAATCTCTTGAAAGAACTCAGTGATACCTGTGGAAATAGCTGCCGACTGCTTTCCAACCTGGGGACGAGGGGACACCACATCGATATCAAGTAAGAGACATCATCTACATAAGACTACATCAGGTGTCATCCCTGGAACCCCGCTGGAAAGAACCATACCAGGTGCTACTTATAATACCTACAGCAGTAAAAGTAGACGGAATCACTTCATGGATCCATGCCTCTAATCTCAAGACTGCACCCTGTCCAGAATCTGGCTGGAAACTGGAAAAGACTGGTAACCCTTTCAAATTGTGTATTCGTCATGTGGATAAGGTTATAGACTCTCCCCTTGGTCATGATTAGACCTAACGCTCATCAGCCCGTTTAGCAGCAATGGCTGATCACAAATCCTACTAGACAAGAAGTATGGTCTATCTTGCATACAGCCCACTTAGGGACCTTGTGGTCATATCTCCACCCAGACATTTGTCAGCTGGCTATTGGTCTTTCCTACTAGGATATCCCAGATGAAGAGGATCCCACTAAAATTCCATTAAATCCTTTCTGTACCATAGATAATGGAAACAAACCTTATGGATGTAGGGACACGCTAGCCAGATGCAGGTTGGCTAGCCTAGATTAGTATGTTTGCCCGGCAGACTATTAAAGCCTCAAAGAGCCACAGCTGTGTGGGGGAAAAGCCGAAATCTTCTTTAAAGCATTTGGATTTCAGCATACAGGGGCTGCCTGGTGGAACCCAAAATCCTCATCAAATTCAGTACAGAGCATTGGCCATATTACCAATTAGACAACCAAAACCAAATCCCCATAAGAGTCTCTATATCCTCAAATTCTGTGTGACCTTTTTAACTTCTGCAAGTGCTCAAAATGGTGAAAGGAAATTCTCCTATGTGGAGGCCTTTTCCCTCTTTCGCTCACATCCTGAACTATGCTTCTCCAATAGATCCTCACCCTCAGCCTTCTGCTCCAGACTCTCTGCTGTCAGTCCCAGGTCAGCAACCTGATTTCTCTCTTCCAATTACTAGATCAAGCACTCAAACCTCCACCAGTTCTCAGACCATTGCCCCCTTGCTGAGGTAGAAGGTACTGAGGTACCCCTCCACCCACTCACTCCTCTCTTCTCCTGTCAGTGCCCGCACTGGGTCCCACCAGGTCCTCTTACCAGCTAACCCAAAGCTCAAACTAGCTGAGGAGAGCCCTCAGACCCCTATCAAAGATGTAATGAAAATTGCCTTTAAAATTGCTTTGTCATCACTGAAAACAGGTTACTAAGAATTTAAAGTTCCTCACAGGCTTTTTGCGATACTCACTTCTGTCTTCCCCTCTGCTCTACCTGTTCTACTGCTCATGTTTTTGTTGATAGGAAAATCCCAAACCCCTTTCCCATTATTCTTTTACATCTCACCTGCCTCATTCTCAGATCCATGGAGCTGCTCTCACCCCCTGCCTTCCCCATCATCCCCCTCTGTACCAGTCCCACAAAAAAATCTTAACTGAACTTCTTCAGAAGTCTTCACCATGGCTGAATTTAGGACTTTCAGCAAAAGAGTGCCTATAAAAGATTTCAGTGTAGATAAACTTCCTCTTTTTCTGTTGCCCTGTTCTACTTGACCACTGGCTAGAAAAATCAGCACACCTAAGCTAGACATCCCCTTAATAGTTTTTCACACAATATGTGAACAAGGCCTCTGTCCTTGAGCTGGGGCTTCACAGAGATGGCTACATTTCTAAGGTAAAAAATTACAAACTGGGCTCCATGGTAACAGCTGCAGGGGGATAAAAGAAAAGGAAGAAAAAGCTCTCCCCCTCCCAGGTGTCCTTGAGAAGTTAACTTGCCCAGAACAGAGGAAAAAACAGAAAAAATTGTTTTTTGTGAAGTTCTGCACACTGTGAACTTCTGAGCCCCTTCCCTTTCATGTTGGGTACAAAATTCTGAAACTACATAAACGTGGGGTTCAGGGAGTTAATTGATTACAACAGAAGCAATGCCCTCTGAATCCATTTGCAACTAAATAGGACTGTTTGCCTGTCTTCGGTGCTATCTTAGGTGCCTTGCCTTTTCCGCCCCTACCACAGTAAAATCTGTATTCTTAAACATTTTTTATGTTTTCATAAAATGGTCAACAGATGTGACTAATTGTGAAATGGTGCAGATGTTTCCCAGAGTGCTCTATAATGATGCAGGTCCATTTTTAGTTCAAACAGGGGGGCATACAACCCGGTTCCGCTGGGAACATATATCTTTCACTTTAGCCATGCTATTAAAAATAGGAGTTGCTGCAGGGATGGGCACAGGAACCACTGCACTGTTCCACAGGACACAACAAATAACCCAATTAGAAGCAGCAATAGACCAAAACTTAAAGATATTAGAATCTCCATCACAGCTTTGCAGGAATCCTTATCCTCTCTCTCTGAAGTTGTTTTACAGAACAGTCGAGGGTTGAACCTCCTCTTCATGAGAGAAGGGGGCCTTTGTGCTGCATTGAGGAAAGAAAGTTGTTTTTATGCCGAACATACTTTAGTTGTAAAAAAGTCTATGAGTAAATTAAAAAGACACCTTGAAGAGCGTCAATGAGAGAGAGAGGCCCCAAAAGAGTTGTTTGAGTCTGGTTCATACAGTTCCCCTGGTTAACTACAGTTTTATCAAACCAAGTCGGTCCAATAATAATCGTCATATTATTGCTAAGTATAAAACCCTGTGTGCTCAAATGGGTAATTTGTTTTCTCCAAGCTCAAATTGGAGAAGTTAAACTTTGGTAATACCCCACTTGCAGACATAGAATGTGACACCCCCCAATGATCACTTTTATGATTAAAAGTAGCCAGAAGAAGTGGGAAAAAAAGGTTAATAAAAGAGGTACTTGTAGTTTCCTGTTTTTCTGAATGCTTAACAAAACACTGTTGAAATATTGAGAACTGATTGCTAATCTTGTTACCAGAATGTGCTGTCCCCTAACTGCCAAATTGCAGAATGTATTCCCTCACCCGGTTACACGCAAACCGCCCACTCACCCTGACCCATCAATAAACTTCTGTCCCTGCCCTCTCCAAGGAAATTATATAAGCTCTGCTTAAGCTGTTCTCAGGGCTCTCTTCTCTATTCATGTGAGCTCTGAACCCCTGTATGCTGGACCCCCAATAAACCCTTGCTGTTGCATGAGACAGTCTCTTGGGGGTTTCTTCCTCCGATGCTCGCATGAACATTTCTTGGACGATTGAATGTAGAAGAGAAAATCCAGTCAAAAAGGGATAGTCGGTATGATTAAGAAGATAGTCAGTAGGTTTAGGAAAAAGAGTGAGTATATGATTTGGAACAAAAGTTCTTTCACAATTGGGGTTCGGTTAGAGAGTGAATGTAAATGTCAGCACATGTGAACAGTCACAAGTATGAACTGGGGAAAATATGAAGGAAAGCAGATATCAATAAATCAGGCAAAGTATAAAGTGAGTGATACGATTAGACATTTTTAAGAGGGTTGAGTTAGAATATATAATCTTAGGAAGAAACAAATATGTAATCACCAATATGATTGACATTTGAGAGCATTAAGCAACCTTGACATGGATGTTTTTTGTAATCCATGCTCACTTTCCATTTAGGCTTTGGTACAATCATAAGCGTGACCTTTGATTTTGTGTCCAGAATATTACTGTGATAAAATGTATATGTAGATCTGGTGACATTAGTATTTCTTCCACGATTTCTGGGAGCAATATTTTGAAGACATATAAATGGGTATTGGGAGTACAAAGAGGTGTACACTGTGTCTATGAATATAGAGATAATGCATGAATAGACCATACAGTGAATAAATAATATATCTGGTTCCACATTAAATAATGGACTGAATTGATATCTGAAAATATATAAGAAATCTTATATTGATATACAATCATTCATTCCAACCAGTTATACATATAATATTAATTTTAGGGTTATGGTTTATCATGAAAATATGTTAGTTTTGCTACAAAAGTGATTATGGAAATCCAAAATAATGTGTTTGGAAAGAGTCAGTCACATTGCTGGCAATATGTAAACAAGGCCAATGGCCTTAACTGGGGCTTCACAGAAATGGCTATATTTCTAAGATAAAGAAGTTACAAACTGGGCTCCATGGTAACAGCTGGCAAGAAAAAAAAGAGGAGAAAAAAGCTCTCTCCCTCCCAGGTGTCCTTAAAATGTTAACCTGCCCAGAACAGAGAAAAAAAAAAAAAAAAAAAACAGAAACAAAACCTGCTTTTTGTGAACTTCTTCAGACTGTGAAATTCTGAGCCCCTCCATTACATGTTGGGTACAAAATTGTGAAAAAAACCTAAACTTGGGGTTCAGGGGATTAATTGATTACAACAGAAGCAATGCCCTCTAAATCCAGTTCCAACCCAATAGGACCGTTTCCCTGTCTTCGGTGCTACTTTAGGTGCCTTGCCTTGCCTTGTCTGTCCCTTTTCTCATGAAAAGACCAGTCAATAAATATGGAGGAATACATGTGTTCTTAAGCAGGAAGTGATTGATAGTGAAACAAATGCCTATACGTTTCTTAACTTGTGGATGAAATATATATCCTACGATGTGCATAAATTGAAGAAAAAGTAATGTACCAGTGTTGAATAAAAATGAACGTCAAAATACACATCATGTCTAATTGGAATCTACTTGCATTGATGTTAAACTAGGTGAGTTACTGTAGAAATATTAGGATTTGTATGCACCATTCACTGAAGTTACTTTTCAGTACTAGGAAACAAATATGTATTTCAGGTGAATGAATATTTCTAAGAATAATCTTGTGAAAAGTTTATTATAAATCCACATACATGAATATGAATGAATTTGGTGAGTGTAAATTAAGACACATATTTCATATTTTGAAAAATCTGGAGAGTGTATATATATATATATATATATATATATATATATATATATATAGAGAGAGAGAGAGAGAGAGAGAGAGAGATAGATATAGATATAGAGATAGATAGATAGATAGATAGATAGATAGATATACACACACAAACACACAAACACACAGAGACATTAAAAATAGCAATATATATGCCAATCAAAATTCATAATGAAATATATATCATCGACAGATCCAAAAATATTTATTTTACTGAACATGGATTTATAAATAATATTGTTCAAATAGGAAGCTCACCCATAATTTGAATTTTCAGTTCCAACATCGTATTTAGAAAGAGTGATCCCTTACAATTTGTATCTGCCAAGTTAGCCACCTCACAAGAATGTACGTGTGGTCCCAGGTAGGATTCTATGTGTGCATATGAAAATACAGGTGGTGAATAGGCTACAGAGAAAGGGATACAAGAATTCACATGATGGTTAACTTTAAAAAAACATGGAGAATGATTTCAACAAATAATTGACTAGATTTATAACTCCTACCATATATAAGGCAAAAGGCAATTCCAACTATACACCATGCCTCCTGTAATGCTTGTATTTTTATTCTGTTTGTTTTATTTTGCTCCATCTTATTAGTATTAGTAGTCAGAGTGTAGTAGGTTAGGGGTTAGTGTCAGGGATTCAGTATTTCGAATAGAAAATTGGAAAATGAATCCAATGTGTATGTAAATATGTGCTACAAAAAAATCTACCCACTCTCATCCAGAATAATGCCATGACAGTACCTTCGCCCCAACTAAAACACCAGAAGAGAAGAGTTAGAAAATCAGTGAATACATATATTGAATGGAATAATCTCAGCGTTTTGAAACCTTGGAGGTGGTAGAGGAGTTTCCAAAAGTAAGGGACAGGTTAAACACTCCACAAACACGGAGCTGTGCTGGCCTAAAGACTTCTTGAGAAACTGCCTGTGAGGTTGGGCACTTGAAATATATGTAGTTCTCAGGAGCTTTAGCTTCTTTTGTAGTGAGACCATTAAAGCTGGGTCTGCATCTATGTGACCTGGAGCACATGGTTTCTTATTTTCCAATGAAAATGAGGAAGCAGTGCTGAATTCTCTTTGTAGGTAACCTTTGGACACTGGGTCTAAGTGTCTCCCCGTGTGGACTGTGAAGTCATTTGGTCATCCTGCAATATTTGTGGTTTTTCTTGCTGCTGCACGGGGAGTTTGGTGTTTGCTTCACGAAATACAAGGATTTCAACTGGGTCACAGTGCTGGAGGGAGTTCTGTCATTAGTGGTGGGTCAGGATCTGCAGGAGAATGCACCAACCAGGCTTCTATCCCTCATGGCTTTCCCCCTTGATCATAGCAACCTGATTCTGAACATTGCCCTGAAACCTCTGCATATAACAAGATGCCTTTACACAGAAGGTTCTTCTGGCTGCTCCATGTCAGTCACAAACTACTTGGAAGCGAAAAGGAGATCCATATTGACCCACCACATGTTTTATCACACATCTGCCCAGCACTGTTCTAGGCCCACTACTCAGCAGGCTCCAACTTACTGGCATCTCTGTTCTACACCATTTTCATGAAACCCAGTCGATCAAGGCACTGTCTGGCATACTCAAGATCAGCACCAGGACATCCAAAGGTTCTCCAGTGCCACCTGGTCATGGGAAATTCAAAAATTTTATGGTATTCATCTAGCCATTTTTCAAGGATGATGTTGGAGGCACTGTGGGTTTCAATATATTCAGGAACCGTTAAATGGTGAGGAAGCTCATTTCAATGAAAGCTCTGGAAAACTCTCACAGGCAAGGCTTCCCAGAGAGTGACCAAAAGGTCACATGAAGCCAGGCCTATTGAGGTCTACAATGTGAGGTCCATGTGTTTTTTTGACTCTCAACTATGGCTGCCAAGTCTTTCAGAATAAAATCATTTGGTATCCTGGCTGAGATTCCCAGTGATCTGTGGAAAGCCAACCTGGGCCTAGATCTCAGTTTCCAAGAGCGACTCTCATGCGTGGCCTCCCAAAATCCCAACACAATTCATGGCAATACTTCTCTGAGGTCGGTTCTAGATCAGTCTCTAAGAGGAATCACACCAAAGTTCAAGCACAGGTAGACCCAGTCATTTCTTCATCTGCCACACAAATGACTACAATTAAAACCAAAACACTTCAACACGGCCCTAATCTTCTTCCATATAGACACTCATCATAACCTTTGGCTGGAGTTTTCCATTAGGGGCGCAACCCAATACAGTGTCCAAAATATGCTCCCTTGCCCCTCATTTGCCTAAAGTCACAGTGGCCTGGACACCCTTCCTGTGAACCAGGAGTGATCAAATAGGCCTGCCATGAACACTTTTCCACTTCTCCAATTTGAAGCCTCTGATTGTGGGATTTAGATTCTTTATGTGAACTAGAGTCATGAGAAAACCCAAGCACTTATGGGCTAGCCTCTGCAGGGCCTTGAAGAATTCATTTGACCCAAAGGATCCCTTTTCTCACTTTATGGAGGTCAGGAAACTTACAGAGGAAGGCGAGAGGCTTCATCCACAATGACTGCAATTTTTGCCATTTTTATTTTGGATGCACACATGGGATCTTTATTTACATCCATCAGGAGTTTTGAATCTAAGTCACAGCCTCACACAGGGCTAAGAGGCTGATTCAGACACATCCCTTTTCAAAGCAATTAAGCAAAGAGCCAGAGGGGATACCCATTCATTTCCATTTGAAACCTGTTTTCTTCAGGCTTCAAAAAGGGGTGGCCTGAGTCAAAGACCTTCCTGACATTCATGGCAAAAGAACAATAGGTAAGCAAAAGGCCCAAAGCAGGGTTTCTCCACTGAGACTTTCCTGGTCACACTGTATGAAAACAGAAATCTAAGTAAGATTTGAAGCCCAGAAACGTAGGGGGCCCTTGATTGGGAGACTAAGCTTTGAATTATGTCCTGCACAGATGTCTCAGATAAATCAATATACATTGGCATTGGACCTTGTACCTTGGGTGATTGAATGTCGAAGAGAACATTCATTTAAAAAAGGATAGTCAGTAGGATTTGGGAGATAGTATGTATATTCAGAAAGGAGAGTGAGTATAGGATTTGGACTAAAAGTTATTTAGCAATTGGGTTTCAGGGAGAGTGTGAAAGTAAATGTCAGCACATATGAACAGTCAGTCAAAATGATGAACCTGGGAAATTATGTAGGAAAGCATATATCAGTAGAGACATTAGGATATCATGCAAAGTATAAAGTGAGTGATAGGATTAGACATTTTCAACAGGTTTGAGTTTTAATGTATAATCTTAGGAAGAAACACATATGTAGTCACCAATTGGATTGACATTTGAGAGCATTAGGCAACCTGGACATGGATGTTTTTAGAAATCCATGCTCACTTTAAATTTAGGCTTTCATACAATCATAAGTGTGACCTTTGCGTTGTTATTCAGCATATTATTGTAAAAAAATGTATATGTAGATCAGGTGACATGAGTATTTCTTCCACCATTTCTGGGATCAATATATTGAAGACGTATAAATGATTATTGGGGGTACAAAGAGGTGTGCCCTGTGTCTATGAATATAGAGATAATGCAAGAATAGACCATACTGTGAATAAATAATATAACTGGTTCCACTTTAAATAATGCATTGAATTGATATCAGAAAATATATAAGAAATCTTATATTGATATAAGTGGTTTCGCTTTAAATAACAGATTAAATTGATATCTGAAAATATACAGGAAATATTATATTGATATACAATCATTCATTCCAACCAGTTATATTTCTAATGGTAATATTAGGGTTATGTTTTATCATGAAGAGTGTGTGAGTTTTGCTTCTAAACTGATTATGGAAAATGAAAATAATGTGTTTAGAAAGAAGTCTCATTAAAAGACCAGTCAAGAAAATGGAGGAATACATGTGTTCTGAAGCAGGAAGTTATCGAAAGTGAAACAAATGCCTTTAAATTTGCTAACTTGTGGATGAAATATATGTCTTACGATGGGCATAAACTGAAGAAATAGTAATGTACCAGTGTTCACTATAAACGAACATCAAAATACACATCATGACTCATTGGAATCTACTTGCATTGATGTTAAACTGCGTCAGTTACTGTAGAAATATTAGGATTCGAATGCACCATTCACTGAAGTTAGTTTTCAGTTCTAGGAAACAAATATGTATTTCAGGTGGATGAATATTTCTGAGAATAATCTTTTGAATATTTGTTCATAAATCCACATACGGTGAATATGAATGAATTTAGGGAGTGTACACTAAGACACATATATTTCATATTATGAAAATTCTGGTGAGTGTATATATATATATATATATATATATATATATATATATATATATACACACACACACACACACACACACACACACATTAAAAAGTAGCAATATATATGCCAATCAAAATTCATCATGAAATATATATCATCCAATCATCCAAAAATATTCATTTTATTGAACATGGATTTATTTATCATGTTGTTTATTTACGAAGCTCACCCATAGGTTGAATTTTCAGTTCCAACTGGGTTTAGGAGGAGTGATCTCTTATCCCAATTTGTATCTGCCAAGTCAGCCACCTCACAAGAATGTACATGTGATAACCGGAATGATTCTATATATGCATATGAAAATACATGTGCTGAATTGGCTACAGAGAAAGAGAGAGAGGAGTTCACCTATTTGTTAACTTTAAAATCACATGGAGAACTATTTCAACAAAAAATTGATTAGACTTAATTCTACTACCCTATATAATGCAAAAGGCAAGTCCAAATATACACCATGCCTCCTCTGAACTGCTTTTGTTTTTATTCTGTTTGGGTTATTTTTCTCCATCATATTAGAATTAGTAGTCAGAGTCTAGTAGGTTATGGGTTAGTGCCAGGGATTCAGTATTTTGAATGGAAAATAGGAAAAAGAATCGAATGTGTATGTAAATATGTGCTACACAAAAATCTTCCCACTCTCATCCAGAACAATGCCTTGACTTTATCTTCACCCCAAGTAAAACAAAATTAGAGTGGAAGAGTTAGAAAAACTGTGAATACATATCTGGAATGGAATATGCTCAAGAGTTCACAACCTTGAAGCTTGTAGAGGAGTTTCCAAAAGTAAGGGACAGGTTAAATACTCCACAAACATGGAGCTCTGCTGGACTAATGACTTCTTGAGAAACTGCCTTGAGTTTGGGCACTTGAAATATTTGTTGTTTTCAGGAGCTTTGGCTTCCTTTGTAGAGAGACCATCAAAGCTGGGTATGTATCTAAGTGACCTGGAGGACATGGTTTCTTATTTTCTAATGAACATGAGGCATTAGTGCTGCATTCTCTCTTTGTAGGTAAACTGTGGTCACTGGGGGCTAATTCTCTCTCCGTGTGGACTATGACCTCATTCGGTCATCCTCCACTTGTCATGATGTTTCTTGCTGCTGCAATGTGAGTTTGGTATTTGCTTCACAAAATACAAGGAGTTCAACTGGGACACAGTGCTTGAGGGAGTTCTGTCACGTGTGGTTTTTCAGAATCTGCAAGATAATGCACCAAACAGGCTTCTATTCTGGCAAACATAGCTTGCCCCCTTGACCATAGCAACCTGATTCTGAACATTGCCCTGAAACCTCTCAATATAACAAGATGCCTTTACATACAAGGGTCTGCTGGCTGCACCATGTCAGTCTCAAGCCATTTGTAGGCCAATGGCAGATCCCCATGAACCCACCACAGATGGTTAATCACACACCTCCCCACCACTGTGCTACCCCCACTACTCACCATGCTCCAACTTCCTGTAATCTCAATTCTACACCATCAAGGCACTGTCTAGTACACTCTTGATCAGGACCAGGACATCCAAGGGTTCTCCAGTGCCACCTGGTCATGGGAATTTTAAAAATTTCATGGTATTTATCTAGTCATTTTTCAAGGAAGAAATTGGAAGCACTGTGGTTTTCAATTCATTCAGGAACCCTTAAATGTTGAGGAAGCTCATTTCAATGAAAGCTCTGGAAAACTCTCACAAGCATGGCTTCCAAAAAAGTGGCCAAAAGGTTAAATTAAGCAAGTCCCATTTAGGTCTACAATGTGAGGTCTATGTGTGTTTTGACTCTCTACTATGGCTGCCAAGTCTTTCAGAATATAATCATGAGATATTCTGTCTGAGATTCCCAGTTCTCTGTGCAAAGCCACCCTGGGCATAGATCTCAGGTTCCAAGGGCGAACGTCATGCGTGGTCTCCTAAAACCACAACACAATTCAATGCAATATTTCTTTGAGGTCAGTTCCAGAACTCAGTCTCTTAGTGGAATCACACCAGAGTTCAAGCCCAGGTGAACCCAATCATCTCTTCCAACAATCACACAAATGACCACAATTAAAACCAAAACACTCCCACATGGCCCTCATCTTCTTCCATGTAGACACTACTCATAACCTCTGGCTGGAGTTTTCTATTAGGGGCACAGCCCAAGACA
This sequence comes from Callospermophilus lateralis, assembly GCF_048772815.1. Taxonomy (NCBI): domain Eukaryota; kingdom Metazoa; phylum Chordata; class Mammalia; order Rodentia; family Sciuridae; genus Callospermophilus; species Callospermophilus lateralis. The sequence goes on along the minus strand of NC_135316.1, from coordinate 5,644,319 downwards.
GTGTCCAAAATAAGCTCCCTTGGCCGTCATTTTCCTAAAGTCAGGGTGGCCTGAACACCCCTCCTGTGAACCAAGTGGGATCAAATATGCCTTCCATTAATACTGTTCTGTGCTCCAATTTGAGGCCTACTGACTGTCGGGTATTGATACTTTATGTGATTTGGAGTCATGAGAAAACACAAGCATGTATGGCCTAGCCTCTGAAGGGCTTTTAAGAACTCATTTGTTTCAAAGGATCACGATTTTCACTTGATGAAGGTCAGGAACCTAACAGAGGAAGGCGAGCGACTTCATCAACAATGACTAATCTTTTTACCATTTTTGTTTTGAATGCACACATGGGATCTTTATTTAGATCCAACTGGTGGTGAGATCTAAGCCACAGCCTCACACAGGGCCAAGGGGCTGATTCAGACATATCTGTTTCCTAAGCAATTCACAAAGAGCCACAGGTGATGCCCATTCATTTCCATTTGAAAACTGTTTTCTTCAGGCTTCACAAAAGAGTGGCCTGAGGCCAAGACTTCCTCACATTCAGGGGAAGAGAAGAATTGGTTAGCAAAAGGCCCAAAGCAGGGTTACTCCACTGAGGCTTTCCACGTCACTCTGATATCTGAGTTTTCTGAGATGCTCGCCATTCCTTTAGTTATCCAGTACAAGGCCATGTCACAGAGCTTGGACGTGGTACATTTCTTGGATACAAAACCATGAGCCTATTCTGGAGAGTGGCCAGAATCAGGAGAAAACAGAAACTTAGGAAAATAGTTGGTGTTGCCAATCCATAAAAGAAGCGACAGTCCATTCATCAATTGGGCAGTATGAATGCTGGGAAGCTTTCAACTAAACAGGACACATCCATTGATGCATTCTATTTTCTAATGTCTACAACCACGGACACAGTGGGATACACAGGCATAGAAACACTCGCCTTGTCAAACGACTTACTAGAAACAGTACACTCCAAACCAAATAAACCACCTTTCCTACCTATTCTCAGAACATGAGACAAAACCACAAACACACACCCATACCCACAAAGGCACCTTCTTCCCCCAAGTACGTCTGTGACTATCCGGAGTGTCCTCTGACTGGTGGGCCATACTATGTTCCCCTGAAATGGCCTGTCCTGTCTCAAATCTGATCTCATCGGACAAATGTATGAAGTTGTCAGGAGCCAGTGGTGAGCCACTACCTGCTTTCTCAGGAAAGGTCCCTCTTCAGAGCTCTCCTGAAATTTGGCCATCCTCACATCAGTAGGTACCAAGAAAGACTGACTCTGTTCTTGGTAAATCGAAGCACGTAAGCCCACTGGGAATGGTACTGGGACTGGCTCTGGGTGCATGGATTCCTGGATCCCAATTTCAGAGAGTTCTATCACCAAGGAAGTGAGGAAGGTCACTTCCTTCATGAACTAAATGAGGTCACTGCTTTGGCAACCAATGTGTCCTAACATTTGCTTCCAAGGTTCCCATGAGAAGGAGGCTGCCCTACTTCCAGTGACACTTTCACAACTGAGAATTGTATATCAACCATAGGCAGCCGGGAACAGTTCTCCACACTGGCCTGGTTTGGTCCATCTTCTCTACATTAAGAAGAGTGAGGCTGATTCTGACACTTCCCTTCAACCTGACCAGTTTGTTTGCCATGGAAGATGACTTTTGCTCTCTCAGGACCTTCATAGCTGCCTACATCTTCTCCAGGGATCATTTCTGCATGGAACTTTGAGGTTTTCAGCAGCTGGAAGATCCCGTAAATTCCTGCATTGGAAAACCAATTCTGTCCCTCCTCTTCTGTAAAGTTAGATTGAGGGATAATTGTATGATTAAGGTTAATAACAGGCTCCTTTTGGGTTAGGAATCATTCTGTGGGATGGATTATGGTATTGGGATTTTGTGATATTTACAAGAATATATAGGTGAAATATAAGTATGAACACAGAAATCTAGATAATGTTTGAAGCCCAGAAGGGCATTGGGCCCATGATTGTGATTCTTAGCTTTGAATTGTGTTCTGCACAGGTGTCTCAGATAAATCGATATACAATTGCATAGGACCTTATCCCTTGGGTGATTGAATGTCAAACACAACATCCAGTCACAAAGGGATAGTTGGTGGATTAGGAAGATAGTCAGTGGGTTTAGAATGAAGAGTGTGTATAGGATTTGGACCAAAAGATCTTTAGCAATAGGGTTTTGGGTAGAAAGTGAAAGTAAATGTCCGCACATTTGAAGAGTCAGTCACAATGATTAACTGGGGAAAAATATAGGAAATAAGATATCAATATTGACATTAGGAAATCAGGCAATGTATAAAGTGAGTGATAGGATTAGACATTTTCACCAGGGGTGAGGTTGAATATTTAATTTCAGGAATAAAAAAATATGTAGTCACCCATAGGATTGACATTTGAGAGCATTAGGCAACCTGGACATGGATGATTTTAGTAATCCATGCTCACTTTTCATTTAGGATTTGGTACAATCATAAGTGTGACCTTGCTTTTTGTTTCCAAAATATTACTGTGATAAAATGTATATATAGATCAGGTGACATGAGTATTTCTTCCAACATTTCTTGGAGCAATATTTTGAAGACATATAAATTAGTATTGGGGGTACAAATAGGTGTAATCTGTGTTATATGAATATAGAGAAAATGCATTAATAGACCATACTCCGAATAAATAATATAACTGGTTCCAAATTTAAATAATGGATTGAATTGATATCTGAAAATATACAGGAAATCTTATATTGATATTCATACATTCATTCCAACCTGTTATACATCTAATGGTAATATTAGTGTTATGGTTTATCATGAAGTGTGTGTGACTTTTGCCTCATTAGTGATTATGGAAATTCAAAATTATATGTTTGGAAAGAAGTCTCATGAAAAGACTAGTCAAGAAACATGGAGGAATACATGTGTTCTGGAGGAGGATGTGATTGAAAGTGAAACAAATTGATATAAATTTGCTAACTTGTGCATTAAATATATATTTTATGATGTGCATAAAATGAAGAAATAGTAATGTACCAGTGTTGAAAAAAAATGAACGTCAAAATACATATCATGTCCCATAGGAATCTACTTGCATTGATGTTTAACATGGTCAGTAACTGTGGAAATATTAGGATTTGTATGCACAATTCACTGAAGTTAGTTTTCAGTACTAGGAAACAAATATGTATTTCAGGTGGATGAATAATTCTGAGAATAATCTTCTGAAAAGTTGAGTATAAATCCACATACATGAACATGAATGAATTTAGGGACTGTATAATAAGACACATATATTTTATATTTTGAAAAGTCTGGAGAGTGTGTATATATATATATAAATATATATATATATATATATATATACACACACACACACACACACATACACACACACACAGACATTTAAAAGTAGCAATATATATGCCAATCGAAATACATCATGAAATATATATCATCCACAAATCCAAAATTCTTCATTTTACTGAACATATATTTATGTATAATGTTGTTCACCTAGGAAGCTCACCCATAGTTTGAATTTTAAGTTCCAACAGCATTTAGGAGGGGTGATCTCTTCTCACAATTTGTATCTGCCAAGTCAGCAACCTCACAAGTATTTACTTGTGATACCAGGTAGGATTCTATATGTGCATATAAAAATACATGTGCTGAATAGGGTACAGAGAAATGGAGACAGGAATTCACATATTTGTTAACTTTAAAAACACATGGAGAGGAGGAGGGACAGAGCCACCAACCGCGCCTGCAAGGTAGGCGGACCCTCGACCCACCGGTAGAACAGGCCTAGCGGCCCGCAATTATGAAAGACACATCGCACTGTTTGGGGAAAAGGCAGAACCACCGCACGGCTGTAAGGTACGCGGACCTGCGACGCACAGGCAAAACAGGCCCAGCAAACCGCGGTGGGGCAGAGGCGCCCCTTGCGACTTCAAGGTGAACCTGCGACCCACCAGCAGAAGAGGCCCAGCGGCCTTCAGAGGGCAAGAGACGCCCCCCGCGCCTGCGAAGTAGGCGGACCTGCGAACACCGACACACCAGGCCCAGGGGCCCGACAGGGTGGTAGACACATCAACAGGTTGGGGGAACATCCAAGCCGTTGCCCATGCCTGCAAGGCAGGTGGACCTTTGACCCACCAGCACAAGAGGCCCTGCGACCTCCCAACGTGGTAGACACATCAACAGGTTGGGGGAACATCCAAGCCGTTGCCCATGCCTGCAAGGCAGGTGGACCTTTGACCCACCAGCACAAGAGGCCCTGCGACCTCCCAACGTGGTAGACACATCCCTACGGTTTGGGGAGGGGCAGAGCCACCACCCACGCCTGCAAGGTAGACAGACCTGCAACCCACAGACAGAAGAGGCCAAGCATCGTGCGGAGGGGCAGAGCCGACGACTGCGCCTGCAAAGTAGGTGCACCTGTGACCCACTGTCAGGACAGGCCCAGCGCCCGCAGAGGTGTAGAGCCGCTGCCAGCTCCTGCAAGGTAGGCGGACCTGCTACCGACCCGCAGAACAGGCCCAGTGGTTTGCTGGTGTGGTAGGCACATTGCCCCAATTGGAGGAGGGGCAGAGCCGCAGCCCACGCCTGTGAGGGAGACTATGCAACAATACAAGAGCAGTGTAAATATTTAGGGGTAAAATTAAATAACACAACAGTTTGAATAAGCAGAAAAAATCGTGAACAGTATGAAAAGACAAGGAAAGAAAGGACCACAAGCAATGCAGGTCAACTCAAGATTAGAAGAGGTAATACCTTCAGCAGATGTAATGTCAGTTAAAGAATTCAGGATTTTCATGCTTCAGATGATCTGGAGTCTCAAGGAAGACATAAGACAGCAAAATCAGACAATGATAGATCACTTTGACAATGAATTACATAAACAAATCCAAGAAGCAAAATGTCAACTATACAGGGTGATAGAAGTTATAAAAAACAAATAAACAGAAATTATAGAAATGCTGGAAGCAATAAACCAACTTAAAAACTCAATTGAGAATACTACCAGCAGAGTAGATCGCTTAGAAGATAGAACATCAGACAATGAAGACAATGTATTTCAACTTGAAAAGAACATAGACAGCTCAGCAAGACTGTTATGAAACCATGAGCAGAACATCCAAGAAATATAGGATAACATAAAGACACAAATCTTAAGAATCATTAGGATACAGAAAGGTATAGAGGTCCAAACCAAAGGAATGAAAAATCTATTCAATGAAATAATATGGGAAAACTTCCCAGACTTGAAGAATGAGACAGAATCCGAAATCCTAAAAGCCTACAGGATGCCGAATGTGCAAAATCATAAGAGATCCACTTCTAGACATATTATAATGAAGATGCCAAACATACAGAATAAGGAGAGAATTTTAAACGCTACAAGAGAAAGGAAGCAGAAAACATTTAGCGGTAAACCAATCACTATAACAGCTGATCTTTCAACACAGACTCTAAAAGCTAGAAGATCCTGGAATAACATTTTTCAAAAACTGAAAGAAAATGGGTTCCAACCAATAATTGTGTATCCAGCGAAATTCAGCTTCAGGATGGAAGATGAAATTGTAACTTTCCATGATAAACAAAGTTAAAAGAATTTGCAGCTAGAAAAGTATCTCCTCAAAACATCCTCAGCAAAACATTATAGGAAGAGGAAATGGAAAATAACAATGAAAACCAACAGTGGGAGGTAGTACAGTAAAGGGGGGAAAATAATCAAAGAGGAAAACAAACCATGTTTAGTAACATAAATAAACAAATATGGCTGGAAGAACAACCCATATCTCAATAATAAATATTAATGGCTTAAACTCAACAATTAAGAGATACAGGCTAGTAGAATGAATCACAAAACAAGACCCAACAATATGCTGCCTACAGAAGACGCATTTGATAGGAAAAGGCATAAATAGACTAAAGGTGAACAGTTGGGAAAAATCATATCACTCATATGGACTTCAGAAACAAGGAGGAGTGTCCATAATCATATCAAATAAAATAGATTTCAAGCCAAAGTTAATCAAAAGGAATAAAGAGTGACACTACATACTGCTCAAGGGAACAATACACTAACAAGACATTACAATCATAAATATATATGCCCCAAACAATGGTGCAACTATGTTCACTAAGCAAACTCTTCTCAAGTTCAAGAGTCTAATAGAACACCATACAATAATCATGGGAGACTTCAACACACCTCTCTCACTACTGGACAGATCTTCCAAACAAAAGTTGAATAAGGAAACAATAGAACTAAATAACACAATTAATAACCTAGATTTAATTGACATATATAGAGTATACCACCCAACATCAACCAGTTACACTTTTTTTCTCAGTAGCACATGGATACCTCTCAAAAATAGATCATCTATTATGTCACAGGGCAACTCTTAGGCAATATAAAGGAGTAGAGATAATACCGGGCTTCTTATCTGATCATAACCGAATGAAACTGTAAATCAAAGATAAAAGAAGGAAGGAAAAATCATCCATCACTTGGAGAATAAACAATATGTTACTGAATGATCAATGGGTTATAGAAGACATCTAGGAGGAAAATGAAAAAATCTTAGAGATAAATGAAAATACAGACAGAACATATCAGAATCTAGGGGACACATTGAAAGCAGTCCTAAGAGGAAAATTTATTGCTTGGAGTACTTTCCTTAAAAAAAGAAGAAAAAAAAAACAATAAATAAATGATCTCATAGTTCATCACAAAATCTTAGAAAAAGAAGAAGAAAACATCAGTAAAAGAAGTAGAAGGCAAAAAATAATTAAAATCAGAGCTGAAATTAATAAAATCGAAACGAATGAAACAATTGAAAAAATTGACAAAACTAAAAGTTGATTCTTTGAAAAAATAAATAAAATCGACAGACCCTTAGCCATGTTAAGGAAGAGAAGAAGAGAGAGAACTCAAATTACTAGCATACAGGATGAAAATGGAAATATCAAAACAGACATTTCAGAAAAACAGAAGATAATGAGAAATTATTTTGAATTCTTATACTCCAATAAATTAGAAGATAGTGAAGGCATTGATAAATTTCTTAAGTCATATGATCTGCCAGATTGAGTCAAGAGGATAAAGACAACCTAAACAGACCAATATCAATTGAGGAAACAGAAGAAATCATCCAAAGACTACCAACTAAGAAAAGCCCAGGACTGGATAGGTTTACAGTAGAGTTTTACAAAACATTTAAAGAGGAACTAATACCAATAGTTTTCAAGATATTTCAGGAAATAGAAAAACAGAAAGAACTTCCAAATTTATTCTAGGAGGCCAATATTACCCTGATTCCTAAACCAGACATAGACACTTCAAAGAAACAAAACTATAGACCAATATCTCTAATGAACCTAGATGCAAAAATCCTCAATAAAATTCTGGCAAATCAGATACAAAAACATATTAAAAAATTGTGCAGCATGATCAAGTAGGATTCATCCCTGGAATGCAAGGCTGGTTCAATATACAGAAATCAATAATTGTTATTCACCACTTCAATAGACTTAAAAATCAGAACCATATGATCATCCCGATATATAAAGAAAAAACATTCGACAAAGTACAGCATCCCGTTATGTTCAAAACTCTAGAAAAACTAGGAATAACAGGAACATACCTCAATATTGTAAAAGCAATCTATGCTAAGCCTCAGGCCAGCATCATTCTGAATTGAGAAAAACTGAAGGCATTCCCTCTAAAATCTGCAACAAGATAGGGATGCCCTCTCTCAACATTTCTGTTCAACATAGTTCTCTAAAAACTGGCCAGAGCAATTAGACAATTAAAAGAAATTAAAGGCATAAAAATAGGAAAAGAAGAACTTAAATTATCACTATTTGCAGCTAACATGATTCTATACCTAGCAGACCCAAAAGGGTCTACAAAGAAACTATTAGAGCTAATAAATAAATTCAGCAAAGTGGCAGAATATAAAATCAACACGAATGAACCAAAGGAATTCCTGTATATCAGCAACAAATCCTCTGAAATGGAAATGAGGAAAACCACTTCATTCAGAATATCCTCAAAAAAATAAAACACTTGGGAATCAACCTAACAAAAGAGGTGAAAGACTTATACAATGAAAACTACATAACCCTAAAGAGAGAAATTGAAGAAGATCTTAGAAGATGGAAAAATATACCCTGTTCATGGATATGCAGAACTAACATCATCAAAATGGCGATATTACCAAAATTCTCTATAGGTATAATGCAATGCCAATCAAAATCCAAAGGGCATTTCTTGTAGCAATAGATAAAACAATTATGAAATTCATTTGGAAAAATAAAAAACCCAGAATAGCAAAAACAACTATAAGCAGGAAGTGTGAATCAGGCGGTATAGCGATACCAGACCTCAAACTATACTACAGAGCAATAGTAAAAAAAAGAGCATAGTACTGGTACCAAAACAGGCGGGTGGACCAATGGAACAGAATAGAGGACACAGAAACAAATCCACAAAACTACAAGTGTCTTATATTTGATAATGGGGCTAAAAGCATGCAATGGAGGAAGGATAGCATCTTCAACAAATGGTGCTGGGAAAACTGGAGTTCCATATGTAACAAAATGAAACTGAATCCCTTTCTCTCGCCATGCACAAAAGTTAACTCAAAATGGATCAAACAGCATGATATCAAATCAGAGACACGACATCTGATAGAAGAAAACCTTGGCTATGATGTACATACTGTGGGGTCGGGCTCCAAATTCCTCAATAGGATACCCATAGCACAAGAGTTAATAACTAGAATGAACAAATGGTACTTATTCAAACTAAATAGATTTTTCTCAGCAAAAGAAACAATAAGAGAGGTAAATAGGGAGCCTACATCCTGGGAACAAATCTTTACTCCTCACACTTCAGATAGAGCCCTAATATCCAGTGTATACAAAGAAATCAAAAAATTAAACAATAAGAAAACGCATAATCCAATCAACAAATGGGCCAAGGACCTGAACAGACACTTCTCAGAAAAGTACATACAATCAATCAATAAGTACATGAAAAAATGCTCACCATCTCTAGCAGTAGGAGAAATGTAAAAAAAAAAAAAAAAAAAAAAAAAAACCACCCTAAGATACCATCTCACTCCAGTAAGATTGGCAGCCAATATGAAGTCAAACAACAACAAGTGCTGGTGAGGATGTGTGGCAATGGGTACACCTGTACATTGCTGGTGGAACTGCAAATTGGTGGAGCCAATTTGGAAAGTATGGAGATTTCTTGGAAAGCAGGAAATGGAACCATCATTTGACCCAGCTATTCCCCTTCTCAGTCTATTCGCTAAAGACGTAAAAAGAGCATGCTACAGAGACACTGATAAATCGATGTTCATAGCAGCACAATTCACAATAGGAAGACTGTGGAACCAAACTCGATGCCCTTCAGAAGATGAATGGATAAAAAATGTGGCATTTATACACAATGGAGTGTTACTCTGCATAAGAAAATTTCAAAATCATACAATTTGCAGAGAAATGGATGGCATTAGAACAGATTATGCTAAGTGAAGATAGCCAATACCTAAAAAACAAAAGCCAAATGTTTTCTTTGATATAATGAGAGTAACTAAGAACAGAGTTAGGAGGAAGAGCATGAGAAGAAGATTAACATTAAACAGGGGTGAGAGATGGGAGGGAAAAGGAAAGAGAAGGGAAATTCCATGGAAATGGAAGGAGACCCTCATGGTTATAAAAAATTAAATACAAGAAGAAGTAAGGGGAAAGGGGAAAAAAAGAAGGGGAAGTAATGAATTACTGTAGGTGGTGTAGAGAGAGAAGATTGGAGGGGAGGGGATGGGAGATAGTAGAGGATTGGAAAGGCAGCAGAATACAACAGACACTAGTATAGCAATATGTAAAACAGTGGATGTGTAACCGATGGGATGCTGCAATCTGTATACTGGGAAAAATGGAAGTTCATAACCCACTTTAATCAAAGTGTGAAATATGATGTCAAAAACTATGTAATGTTTTGAAGATCCAACAATAAAAATTAAAGGTAAAAAACTCATGGAGAACTATTTCAATTAAAAATTGACTAGATTTATAACACCTACACTTTATCATGCAATAGGAAGTCCAACTATACACCATGCCTCCTCTGAACTGCTTGTATTTCTATTCTCTTTGGGTTATTTTTCTCCATCATATTAGGAATAGTAGTCAGAGTCTAGTGGGGTATGAGTTAGTGTCAGGGATTCAGTATTTCAAATGAAAAATAGGAAAATGAATCCAAAGTGTATGCAAATATGTGCTACATGAAAATCTTCCCACTCTCTTCCACAACAATGCCTTCATGTTACCTTCGCCCCAAATAAGAAACAATTAGAGGAGAAGAGTTAGAAATTCTGTGAAAACATATCTGGAATGGAAAATGCTCAGGAGTTCACAAACTTGGATGTGGTAGAGGAGTCTCCCAAAGTAAGGAATATGGTAAACACTCCAGAAATATGGAGGTGTGCTGGCCTAAAAAAATCTTGAGAAACTGCCTCTGAGGATGGGCACTTGAAACATATGTTGTTGTCAGGAGCTTTAGCTTCCTTTGTAGTGAGAGCATCAAAGCTGGGTCTGCATCTATGTGTCCTGGAGGACATTCTTTCTCATTTTCCAATGCACATGAGGCAGCAGTGCTGAATTCTCACTTTGTAGGTAAACTGTGGCCACTCGGTCTAAGTGTCTCCCCGTGTGGACTGTGAAGCCTTTTGGTCATCCTCGACTCTTCATGGTTTTTCCTGCTGCTGCACTGGGAGTTTGGTATTTGCTTCATGAAATACAATGAGTTCAACTGGGACACAGTGCTGGAGGGAGTTCTATCACGTGTGGTTTTTCAGGGTCTGCAAGAGAATGCAACAACCAGGCTTCATTCCCACATAACTTGCCCCCTTGTTCATAGCAACCTGATTCTGCATATTGCCCTGAAAACTATCCATATAACATGATGCCTTTACATATAAGGGTCTGCTCACTGCAACATGTCAGTGACAAGCCATTTGGAAATCAATGGCAAATCCACATGGCCCCACCACAGATGATTTATCATACACCTGCACACCACAGCTATGGCCCCACTACTCAGGAGGGTCCAACTTACTGGCAACTCTGTTCTACATCATTTTCATAAAACCCAGTCAATCAAGGCACTGTCTGGTACACCACAAACTCACACCCACACCCACAATGGCACCTTTTTCCCCCAAGTAGGACTGTGACTATCTGGAGTGTCCTCTGACTGGTGGGCCATAATACGTTCTCCCTGAAATGGCCTGTCCTTTCTCAGATCTTGTCTCCTTGGCCAACTCTGTGAATCTGTGAGGAGTCAGCAGTTAGCCACTACCTGCTATCTCTGGACGGACCCTCTTCAGAGCTCTACTGGCATTTGGCCATCCTCACATCAATAGGCACTAAGAAAGACTGACTCTGTCTTTGGTAATTTGAAGCCAGTGAGACCACTGGGCCTGGGACTGCAATGGGCTCTGGGTGCCAGTCTTTCTGGATCCCAAGTTCAGAGAGTTTCATCACCAAGGAACTGAGGTGAGGTCACTTTCTTCATGAACTGAATGAGGTCACTGCCTTGGCAACCACTTTTCCAAACAGTTACTTCTAAGGGTCCCGTGAGATGGAGGCCACCCCTACTTCCTGTCACACTTTCACAAGTTAGAGTGGTATATGAACCACAGGCACCTGGGAACACCTCTCCACACAGGCCTGGTTTGGTCCATCTTGTCTACATTAAGAAGATAGAGGCTGATTCAGACACATCCCTTCATCCTGACCAGGTTGTTTGCCATGGAAGATGACTTTTGCTCTCTCAGGACCTTCATAGCTGCCTACATCTTCTCCAGGGATCATTTCTACATGGACCTTTGATGTTCTCAGCAGGTGGAAGATCCCCTACATTCCTGTATTTAAAGAGAAACTCTGTCCTACCTCTTCTGTAAAGATATATTGAGGGAACAGTGTATGTTTAGGGTTAATAACATGTTCGATTTGGGTTAGGAATCTCTGCCAGATGAATAATAGTATTGGGAACCTGTGATATTTACAAGAATATATAGGTAAAATATAAGTATGAAAACAGAAATGTAGGTAAGATATGAAGCCAGAAGGGCATTGGGCCCTTGAGTGGGATACATAGGTTTGAATTATGTTCTGCACATGTGTCTCAGATGAGTTGATATAAAATGGCATAAGACCTTATACCTTAGATGATTGATTGTCGAAGAGAACATCGAGTCAAAAAGCGATAGTCAGTAGGATAAGTAAGATAGTCAGTAGGTTTATAAAGAAGAGTGAGTATAGTATTTAGACCAAATTCTTTAGCAATAGCATTTCGGGTAGAGAGTGAATGTAAATGTCAGCATATGTGACGTGTCAGTCACAATGATAAACTGGGGAAAATATGTAGGAAAGCAGATATCAATAGAGATATTAGGAAATCATGCAAAGTGTAGAGTGATAGAATTAGACATTTCCAACAGGCTTGAGGTTGAATATATAATTTTAGGAAGAAACAAATATGTACTCATCAATAGGATTGACAATTGAGAGCAATAGGAACCAGGACATGGTTGTTTTTAGTAATCCATGCTCACTTTCCATTTAGGCTTTGATACAATCATAAGTGTGATCTTTGCTTTTTGTGTCCAGAATATTACTGTGAAAAAATGTATATATAGATAAGCTGCATAAGTATTTCTTCCACCATTTCTGGGAGCAATATTTTGAAGAGGTATAAATTAGTAATGGGGGGGGAATAGGTGTACACTGTGTCTATGAATATAAAGATAATGCATTAATAGACCATACTGTGAATAAATAACATAACTGGTTCCAACTTTAAATAATGGATTGAATTGAAATGTGAAAATATACAGGAAATCTTACATTGATATACATACATTCATTCCAACCAGTTATACATCTAATGGCAATATTAATGTTATGGTTTATCATGAAGAGTGTGTGAGTTTAGCTTCAAAATTGATTATGGAAATCGAAAATAATGTGTTTGGAAAGAAGTCTCATGAAAAGACCAGTCAAGTAACATGTAGGAATACATGTGTTCTGAAGCAGGAAGTGATTGAATGTGAAACAAATTCAAATAAATTTGGGAACTTGTGGATTAAATTTATGTCCTATGATGTTCAAAAACTGAAGAAACACTAATGTACCAGTGTTGAATTAAAATGAACGTCAAAATAGACATCATGTCCCATAGGAATCTACTTGCATTGATGTTAAACTGGGTCAGTTACTGTAGAAATATTAGGATTTGTAAGCACCATTGATTGAAGTTAGTTTTCATACTGGGAAACAAATATGTATCTCAGGTGGATGAATATTTCTGAGAATAATCTTGTGAAAAGTTGATTATGAATCCACATACAAGAACATGAATGATTTGACGGAGTGTATATAAGAAACATATATTTCATATTTTATAAAATCTGGAGAGTGTGTATATATTTATACAAAAAAACACAAAAATACATTAAAAAGTATCAATATATATGCCAAACGTAATTCATCATTAATATATATATATATATATCATCCACAGATGCAAAAATATTTATTTTAATGAACATGAATTTATGGGTAATATTGTTTTTTTAGGAAGCTCACCCATAGTTTGAATTTTCAGTTCCAACAGCGTTTACGAGGACTGATATCTTCTCACAATTTGTTTCTGCCCAGTCAGCCAACTCATAAAAATGTACGTGTGATACAAGGTAGGATTCTATATGTGCATATAAAAATACATGTGCTGAGTAGGCTACAGAGAACGGGCGACAGGAATTCACATATGTGTTAACTTTAAAAACACATGGAGGTCTATTTCAATTAAAAATTGAGTAGATTTATAACACCTACCCTTTATCATGCAAAAAGGAAGATCAACTATACACCATGCCTCCTCTGAACTGCTTGTATTTTTATTCTGTTTGGGTATTTTTCTCCATCATATTAGGATTTGTAGTCAGAGTTTAGTAGGGTATAAGTTAGTGTAAAGAATTCAGTATTTCAAATGTAAAATTGGAAAATGGATCAATGTGTATGCAAATGTGTGCTACACAAAAATTTTCCCACTCTCATTCAGAACAATGCCTTGACACTACCTTCACCCCAAGTAAGACACAATTAGAGTAGAAGAGTTAGAAAATCCTTGAATACATATCTGAAATGAAAAATGTTTAGGAGTTCACAACCTTGGAGTTGGTAGAGGAGTTTTCAAAAGTAAGGGACAGTGTTAAATCTCCACAAACATGGAGATTTGCCAGCCAAAAGACGTCTGGAGAAACTGCATCTAGGTTGGGCACTTGAAATATATGTTGTTGTCATGAGCTTTAGCTTCCTTTCTAGTGAGACCATCAAAGCTTGGTCTGCACATCTGTGACCTGGAGGACATGGTTTATAATTCTCCAATGAACAGAAAGCAGCAGTGCTGAATTCTCTCTTTGTAGGTAAACTATGGCCACTGGGGGCTAAGTGTCTCCCCATGTGGACTGTTAAGCCATTTGGTCATCCTCCACTTTTCATAAGGTTTCTTGCTAGTGCACTCGGAGTTTGGTATTTGCTTCATGAAATACAAGGAGTTCAACTGGGACACAGGGCTGGAGGAAGTTCTGTCACGTGTGGTGTGTCAGGGTCTGCAGGAGAATGCACCAACAGGGCTTGTATACCACATAGGTTACTCCCTTGACTATAGCAACCTGATTATGAACATTGCCCTGAAACCTCTCCATAAAACCAGATGTCTTTACATACAAGGATCTGCTGGCTGCACCATGTCAGTCACAAGCCATTTGGAAGCCAATGGCAGATCCACATGACCCCACCACAGATGTTTTATCACACACCTGCCCACCACCGCTCTAGGCCCACTACTCAGCAGGCTCCAAATTACTGGCATCTCTGTTCTACACCATTTTTATGAAAACCAGTCAATCAACGCCCTGTCTGGTACACTCATGATCAGCAACTGGACATCCAAATGTTCTCCAGTGCCACCTGGTCAAGGGAATTTCAAAAATTTCATGGTATTTATCTAGCCAATTTTCAAGGATGAAGTTGGAGACACTGTGGGTTTCAATTCATTCAGGAATCATTCAATGGTGAGGAAGCTCATTTCAATGAAAGCTCTGGAGAACTCTCACAGGCAAGGCTTCCCAAAGAGTGGTCAAAAGGTCACATGAAGCCAGGCCCACTGAAGTCTACAATTGAGGTCCATGTGTGTTTTTACTATCAAATATGGCTGCCAAGTCTTTCAGAATAAAATTATGTGATATCCTGGCTGAGATTACCAGTGCTCTGTTGAAAGCCACCATGGGCCTAGATCTCAGTTTCCAAGGGCGACTCTCATGCGTAGCCTCCTAAAATCCCAACACAATTCATGGCAATACTTCTCTGAGGTCAGTTCCAGAACTCAGTCTCAAAGGGAATGACACACAGCCCCTCCTTTCCTGGAGGAAGCTGGCCCTTCTAAAAGTACTCAAAGAACTCCCTGGCGTTTTTACACCTGCCTACTTGGGATGACTGCCAACAAATCCTAGGGACTCTCTTCATGACAGAGGAACGAAGAGAAACCTTCTAGAAGCTAGAAAAAAATATCCTTGAACCAGATGGGCGACAGACACAACTTCTCATCATAATCAAAGCTAGAATCCCCTTGAACTGACCCAACTCGGACACCAACAGCTTTGAAGGTAGGGAGCATTTTTCCACTTATTGCTGGGCCCTAATACTGGGTTTCCAAGTGGCTGCTAGGCGACCAACTAATTTGGCCAAGGAAAGAGAGATTATTCAAGGGCCTGATGATTATCCCTCTATGTTTGTAGAGAGAATTATGGAGGCATATAGGAGACATATTCCTTTCGATCCTCAGGCAGAGGATCAAAATGCATCTGTCATGATGGCCTTCATTGGGCAAGCTGCCCTGGATATTAAAAGAAAGTTACAATGCTTAGATGGATTACAAGATATGACTTTGAGAGATTTAGTCAGAGAAGCCGAGAAAGTATACTATAAGAGAGAAACAGAGAGAAAGAAAGAGAGCAAAGGGAGGATGAGAGGAGCAAAAGACAGAATAAGGCATTGACTAAGGTCCTGGTCACAACAATAAATAGTCAAGAAATTAAGAAACAGGGAGAGAGGAAGGGATACCTAGGCCCATGCCAGAGCTACCCCTAGACTCAGATCAATGTGCCCACTGTAAAGAAAACGGACACTGGGCCAAAGAGTGCCCTAGAAAGAGACAGCCACGCCAGCCAGCCATTCTGAGTCTTCAGGATGACTAAGAAAGTCGGGGCTCAAATCCCTTCCCAGAGCTCAGGGTAACTTTTGATGTCGAGGGGACCCCAGTAAACTTTGAAGTGGATACTGGGGCAGTATATTCAGTCCTTAAGGCCCCACTGGGCCCTATATCAAATAAAAGGTCTCTAGTTCAAAGGGCTAACACCAGTAAATATGGGAATTAGACAACTGAGAAAACCATGGACATGGGGAAAGAAAAAATCCATCACTCCTTCCTAGTAATTCCAGAATGCCTTGCCCCATTGATGGGCAGAGATCTTCTCACCAAGCTCTGGGTCAAAACAACTTTTAACCCCGAAGGCCCCAAAATGAAATTTCTAAATCCTTCCGTAAAAACTCCTATATTCACGGCTTTAAATATGTCAGCGGAAGATAAACATCCACTCTTCACACCCCCCAAGAGTGATCAAACAGGCAAGCTACCCCAGAAATGAATAACAGATTACCCAGATTCCTGGGCAAAAACTGCTGGGTTAGGCCTAGCCATGAAACAACCTCCAGTAACTGTGGAGTTAAAAACATCAGCCTCCCCAATCAATGTCAAACAATATCCTCTGAACAAAAAAGCTAAAGATGGGATAAGGCCCCATATTCATAAATATCTGGCCTTAGGGTCCTAAGGCCCTGTCAATTATCCTGGAACACTCCCCTGCTACGAGTAAAAAAAGCCAGGAACCGGGGACTATCCCCCATTCAAGACATAAGAGAGATCTACATCAGAGTGTAGGACATTCACCCCATGGTACCTAATCCATACAATCTGCTTATCACTCTGAACACTAAGCGGAAATGGTATACTGATATGGACTTTAAAGATGCTTTCTTTTGCTTGCCTCTGCATAAAGATAGTCAGTTGCTGTTTGCTTACTAGTGGGTAGACCCAGAAACTGGAACGTCTGGTAAACTAACTTGGACTAGACTCCCCAAAAGGGTTCAAAAACTTCCCCACTCTCATTGATGAAGCCCTCCACAGAGATCTCAACAGCTTCAGAACTACGCACCCCAAAGTCACCCAGCTTCAATACATGGATGACCTGCTACTGGCAGCCAACACCAAGGAAATCTGTGAGTCTGGGACCCAAGCACTATTATATGAGCTTCCTCAACTCGAGTATAGAGCTTCTGCCAAAAAAGTTCAAATTTGCCAGCAAGAAGTAATTTTCCTGGGCTATTCCCTTAGGGGCGGTAAACGATGGCTCACTGAGCCCAGAAAACAAACAGTTGACGAGATGCTGCCCCCATCTAATAAGAGACAACTCAGTGAGTTTCTTGGGACTGCCGGCTTTTGCAGGTTATGGATTCCTGGGTTTGCGTCCTTAACTTCTCATTTATACCCGCTGTTAAAATGAGATGCCCAATTCCAATGGACCCCGGAGCACCAGCAAGCTTTTGATGACATCTAAGGACACTGACACTGAACTCCTCAAATTCACTGAGCCAAGCCTGCAATTTCAGAAAGCCCTACACTATCTTAAAAATGTACATCAGTTCACTGACCTTGGTTCAAAGAAATTGCTGGCATTCCTGAAAGATCACGAACAGAGTTTTCCACTAACCAACTCACAGCGAAAGGAAATAACTGAACAGGTGAAAAAAAAACCTGTCGGGTCTGTCAATAGGTTAATGCTTACTCTTCCAAGCTTCCTGCAGGAAAGCACCTATGAGGAACCAGACCAGGACAATTCTGGGAAGTGGACTTTACTGAAATTAAGCAAGCAATGTATGGACTTAAATATCTCCTAGTCTTTGTAGATACATTTCAAGATGGATTGAAGCCTTCCCCCGCCCCCCCCCCCAAAAAAAAGGCACAAATGGTGGTCAAGAAGATCCTAAAAGATATTTTTCCAAGGTACGGCCTGCCTAAAGTAATAGGGTCTGATATTGGACCAGCGTTCATGGCCCAGGTAAGTCAGGGGTTAGCCAGGACCCTGGGGATTAATTGGAAGTTACATTGTGCTTATAGACACCAGAGTTCAGGACAGTTAAAAATATAAATAGAACCATTAAAGAGACCTTAACGAAATTAAGCATAGAGACAGGCATAAAAGATTGGACTATGCTCCTGCCTTATGCACTGTTTCATGCAAGAAATACTCCCTCTGTTTCTTTGTGTAACTTCATCACCTATGAAATTCTCTATGGGGCCCCTCCTCCAGTAAGGGACCTAACCCTAACTCTAAGACCTAACGATCCCTCCCACACCACCTTGCTTGACAGACTTAAAGCTCTGGAAAGAACTCAGCAATACTTGTTGAAATAGCTGGCCACTGCCTACCAACCTGATGAAGAGGGGACTCCACATCGATATCAAGTAAGAGACTTTGTCTACATAAGACGACATCAGGTGTCATCCCTGGAACCCCGCTGGACAGGACCACACCAGTTGCTACTTATAACACCTACAGTACTAAAGTTAGAGGGAATCACTTCCTGGTTTCTAATTCTCATCTCAAGCTTGCGTCCTGTCCAGACTCTGACTGGAAACTGGAAAAGACTGATAACACTTTCAAATTGCGTATTCGCCATGTGAATAAGACTATAGACTCTCCCCTTGGCCACCAGTAGTCCTAACCCTCATCAGCCCGTTCAACAGCGATGGCTGATCACAAATCCTACTAGACAAGAAGTATGGTCTATCTCACAAACAGCACCCTTAGGGACCTGGTGGCCATCTCTCCACCCAGACATTTTTCAGCTTGCTATAGGTCTTTCCTATTAAGAAATCCCTCAAGAAGGGGATCCCAAAAATTTCCATTAAATCCCTTCCGTACCAAAGATAATGGAAACAAACATTATGTATGTAGGGACACGTGAGCCAGATGCAGGTTGGCTAGCCTAGATTACTATGTTTGCCCAGCGGACTATCAAAGCCAAAAACAGCCACGACTGTGTGCGGGAAAAGATGACTTCTTCTGTAAATAATGGGGATGTGACCATACAGGGGCTGCCTGGTGGAACCCAAACTCCTCATCAAATTCAGTACACTGCATTGGCCAGATTACCAATTAGATAACCAAAACTGATGGCCCCCAGAGGGGTCTCTAGATCCTCAAATCTGTGTGACCTTTTCAACTTCAGCAAGTGCTCAAAAGGGTGGAAGGAAATTCCCCTATGTGTAGGCCTTTTACCTCCTTTGCTCACATCCTGAACTATGCTTCTCCAATAGATCCTCACGCGCAGCCTTCTGCTCTAGACTCTCTGCTGTCACTCTCACATCAGAAACCTGATTTCTCAGCTCCAATTACTAGATCAAAAACCCAAATCTCCGTCAGTTCTCAGACCATTGCCCCCTTGCTGAGGTTGCAGGTACTCACTCCTCTCTTCTCCTGTCAGTGCCTACACCGGGTCCCACCAGGTCTTCTTACCAGCTAACCCAAAGCTCAAACCAGCTGAGGAGTGCCCTCAGACGCCTATCCAAGATGTAATGAAAATGGCCTTTAAAGATGCTTTGTCATCACTAAAAACAGGTTACTAAGAATTTAAAGTCCCTAACAGGCTTTTTGGGATACTCCCTCCCATCTTCCCCTCTGTTCTACCTATTCTACTTCTCAAGTTTTATTGCCAGGAAAATCCCAAACCCCTTTCCCATTATTCTTTTATATCTCTTTTTCCTCATTCTCAGATCCACGGAGTTGCTGTCACCCACTGCATTCCCCGTCTTCCGCTCTGTACCAGACCCACAGAAAAGTCTTAAACAACCTTCTTCAGAAGTCTTCACCATGGCTGACTTTAGCCCTTTCAGCAACAGAGTCCCTATAAAAGAGTTCAATGTAGATAAACTTCCTCTTTTATGTTGCTCTGTTCTACTTGGCCACTGGCTGGAAAAATCAGCACTCCTAAGCTAGAAACCCCTTTACTAGTTTTTCACAAAATATGTGAACAAGGCCTCTGGCCTTGAGCTGGGGCTTCATAGAGATGGCTACATTTCTAAGATAAAGAAGTTACCATCTGGGCTCCATGGTAACAGCTGGCAGGGAGAAAAAGAAAAAAAGAGAAGAAAAATGCTCTCCCCCTCCCAGGTGTCCTTAAAAAGTTAACTTGCCAAAAACAGAGGGAAAAAAAACAGAAACAAAAACTGCTTTTTGTGAACTTCTGCAGACTGTGAACTTCTGAGCCCCTTCCCTTACATGCTGGGTACAAAATTCTGAAACTACCTAAACTTGGGGTTCAGGGATTAATTGATTACAACAGAAGCAATGCCCTCTAAATCCAGTTGCAACCAAATAAAACTGTTTCCCTGTCTTCTGTGCTATCTTAGGTGCCTTGCCTCGTCTGTCCCTACAACAGAATAATTCTATATACTTAAACATTGTTTATGTTTTCATAAAATGGTCAACAGATATGATTAATTTTGTAATGGTGCAGATGTTTCCCAGAGTGCTCTATCATAACGCAGGTACATTTAAATATCAAATAGGGGGGCATAAAACCCGGTTCTGCCAGGAACCTGTATCTCTCACTTTAGCAATCCTATTAGTAATAGGAGTTGCTGCAGGAGTGGGCACAGAAACCACTGCCCTGGTCCATGGGACACAACAAATTACCCAATTAAAAGCAGTAATAGACCAAAACTTAAAGATATTAAAAACCTCCATCACAGCTTTAAACAAATCTTTAACCTCTCTGTCTGAAGTTGTTTTACAGAACAGTCGAGGGTTGGACCTCCTCTTCACGAGAGAAGGGGCCTTCGTCCTGCATTGAGGGAAGAATGTTGTTTTTATGTCGACCATACGGGAGTTGTTAAAGAATCGATGATTAACTTAAGAAGATGCCTTGAAGAGCATCAACAAGAGAGAGAGGCCCAAAAAGGGTGGTTTGAGTCTTGGTTCACAGAGTTTTTATTAGCCCTGGCCAGTCCAATAATAATCCTCATATTATTGCTAAGTGTAGGACCCTGTTTGCTCAACCTTGTAGTTTCCTTTCTCTAAGCTCAAATTAGACAAGTTAAACTTATGGTAATCCGAATACAATATACCACACTAGCAGACATAAAATGTGACACCCCCAATGATCACTTTTATGATTAAAAGTAACCAAAAGAAGAAGTAAGAATTAAAGGTTAATAAAATAGGTACTTGTCACTTCCAGCTTTTCGGTATGCTTAACAAAACATTGTTGATATCTTGAGAACTGTTTGCTAATCTAGTTCCCTGAATACGCTGTCCCCAACTGCTAAACTGCAGAATGTACTCCCTCACCTGTTTGCAAGCAAACCACCCACTCGCCCTGACCTATCAATAAATTTCCCTCCCTGCCCTCTCCAAGGAAAGTATTTAAGCTCTGCTTAAGCTGTTCTCAGGGCTCTCTGCTGTATTCAAGGGAGCTCTGAGCCCCAGCATGCTGGACCCCCATAAACCCTTGGCTGTTGCATGAGACAGTCTCTGGTGGTCTATTCCTCCAACCCTCACCTGACCTTTACATTGGTAAAATAATAAGTGTGACCTTTGCTTTTTGTGTCCAGAATATTACTGTGATTAAATGTATATGTAGATAAGATGACGTGAGTATTTCTTCCAATGCCGCAGTCTCTGGCTGGGCACAAGATCACGAGCCACTCAAACAGGAACAAACTTTATTTGAAAGAACCGCCAATAACACGTCCGTGCCCGGGAAGCTTTTTTATCCACCCACGCGGCGTACCGCCGGTTCCTCCCCGGAACTCCAGCGTAAGCGCCTCCCCCGGAATTCCCTCCTACTGTACTTTCCCAACCAATGGGAACTCTCCAGGAGTCCCACAGCAGGAGTCCGGTATCCATATGAATGTAATTTTTAACATAATCATATCATCTCAATGGCTAGCTGTCATCACCTTTCAATCAAAAATGCCATGCATCATATTAATTGGCTGTGGCTCCCAGCATCTCCCCCCTTCTGTTTAATTAAGCAACAAGTAATGTGGCTAGGGACCGTGCCTGTTAGGTTTGTCCAATTCAACATATTGTTCTTACCCGTCATTGGAAAACTGACCTTTAGGCGTCAGCCTCCTGTCTTAGGTTGATACCACTGCAATTGGATCATACCCGTCACTGACTACCGGTCCAGCATATAGCCATACTTGTGGATAGGCCTATGCACCAGTGGGGGGGTGAGGTTCTTTGCCTCACCTCTGTTGGCCCCTAGATTTGGCCTTGGTGCCAGTGGGGGGGTGAGGTTCTTTGCCTCACCTCTGTTGGCCCCCAAAATTAGACCATCACTAGTAGAAGGGAGGAGGATACAGAAATGCCACAACACCACATCAATTGACGACTCCTAGGGAAAATTGCATCACTGGTGACACATCAGCAAAGATACGCCAGCATTACCATAATTTGTTGTATCAACAGATAGATCACAGTGCATATAAATGATACATAGTCCAGGCAAGTTTTGTAAGCAGTTCAAAGTGGAGGAATCTATCAATATGTCCATTTCCTCCCAAGATCTTGATGTATCAGTTTATACAGTTTGTTGTGATAATTATCGAAGAAGTTGTAGTTTGGTTTCATCTTTGTCTTCACTGGCACTGGGATGAAAAATAGGAATTCTGACAATGATGTTAAAGAGAGAAAGAAAAAAATGTAACATTTTAACAGGTACTAAGAAAACATTTTTTTTAGAACAATTTACATTATCTTGAACAGAATTATTAAATATAATGAAAAGGAAAGATGAAAATAAACAAACATATTTGTTAACCTGCTTATTTGTACACATATTAAAATAATTTTTAACAGCTGTTTACCCAATTTAAATTAAACCATTAAAATTACGTGAATAATAAAAAGTACTTGGATCCATTTTTTTATGAGCACTCCTCATATATGATCTATGGACATACGCACATATAGACACATAACACAAAACAGAAGTGTGCACATATAACATACAACACATAAGACAATAGTAAAGGCCTTGTAGTTTCACCTAGGTGAAATCTCCATTGCAATGTTAAAAACTCCACAGTCAAAAAATAAAACTGATCAGAAAAACATCAACCTAGGTCTATATGAGCTCAAAAATAAAATAGAACTTTATGATGTGGGAAAAAGCAATAATAAAATAGATATTGAAAAAGGCATTCTGGTTAATCACTGTCGCAGATGTAAGAATGGCCAAGCTGGAGTTCTGGATATCAGCTGTTATGGATTTGAGTCAAATCATCTTCTTTTCGATCTGTAGAAATCGTTTTGGTTAGTCTTTCTGGAATCCAAATCGGCTGCTGTTTTCCCTGTGGAAACACGCAAACAGAGCCCCCCCGACTCCAGACAATTACTGGGTCAGGACCTTTCCATTGTCCTGTTAGAATATCTTTCCAAAGAACTTTAGGCTTATGCACATTTTTTGGATACATATGCCTTTCCACAGCACTAAGTCCTGATGAATCCAAATTTAAAAAGTTTAGAGTAAAGAGGGTTATTTTAAGTTTATCTTTGGGGAATATATACCCCTTTCCAATTCCCTCCTTTTGTTTTAATAAGTACATTTTAATAGTTTGATGAGCTCTTTCAACTATGCCTTGTCCCTGTGGATTGTATGGAATTCCTGTTATGTGAGTAATGCCAAATGATGACCAGAATTGTTTAAAAGAGGTAGAAGCATAACCGGGACCGTTATCTGTTTTTAACTGTTTTGGAACGCCCACAGTGGCAAAATTTTGTAAGCAATGAGCTATAACATCTTTAGTTTTTTCTCCGGCATGAAGGGAGCCCATCAAAAATCCAGAAGAAGTATCAACTGTAACATGCAAATATTTTAATTTTCCAAATTCTGGCAAGTGTGTGACGTCCATCTGCCAAATATGGTTAGGTATCAGTCCTCTAGGATTGACTCCAAGATTAACTTGTGGTAAAAATGTCACACAATTTTGACATTGTTTTATTATATGTCTAGCTTGTTCTTTAGTTATTTTAAAACGTTTTTGTAAAGTATTAGCATTGACATGGAACCTTTTATGAAAATTTATAGCTTCTTCTATTGTGGAGAAAATATGTATGTCATGTGTAGATTTATCTGCTAATTCATTGCCCAAACTAAGGGCTCCAGGCAATCCTGTATGTGCCCTGATATGTCCTATAAAGAATGGATCTTTTCTGTCCCAGATTAGACTTTGTATAGTGGAAAACAAAGAGAAAACAGTAGAAGAAGGGGAAATCCTACCTGCATCTTCAAGGGATAGTATAGCATTAACTACATATTGACTATCAGAAAATAAATTAAATACAGAATCTTTAAACATCATAAAAGCTTGTAATACTGCATTAAGCTCTACCTTTTGAGCTGATTGTTTGGGTACTAAAAATGTAAAAGTTTGATCAGGGGTAACTACTGCTGCTGTACCATTATTTGACCCATCAGTGAATATATTTGGAGCATTCATGATAGGGGTCTTTCTTGTCATTTTTGGAAAAACTACAGGATGCTTAGACCAAAAAGACAACAAAGGATTAGATGGCAAGTGATTATCAAATGAAACATTAGATTTACACATGATTATTGCCCAAGTATTTAACTCATTGGCTAACTCATCAATTTGATCCATAGTATATGGAGTAATAATTTTATTGGGAGAAATCCCAAACACTCCCTTTGCTGCTTTTATTCTTTTGAGTATTAATTGTCCTACAGCCTCAGGATATCTAGTAAGAATAGTATTAGGAGAATAAGATAAATGTATCCACAATAATGGACCTTCTTGCCAAAATACTCCTGTAGGAATATTTTTTATTGGTAGTACCATAAATAATAAAGGCAAACTTATATCAATTCTATCCAAGTGCATATTTTCCATATATGTTTCAATGATTTTTAATGCCTTTCTTGCTTCAGGCGTTAATATGCGGGGTGAATTTGGATCTGATGGACCTTTTAGGATATCAAATAAAGGTCCTAGCTCTCCTGTTGGTATGCCTAGATAAGGCATTATCCAATTTATGTCTCCCAATAACTTTTGAAAGTCATTAAGTGATTTGAGTTGATCTACTCGTATTTGAATTTTTGGTGGACGGACCATGGTTGAGGATAACAGGACTCCTAGATAATTAATTGGAAGATTTAATTGTACTTTATCTATTGCTATCTCTAGATTATAACCTTTTAATAAATTTGTAAGTGTGGCATAACATTCTAGCAGTGTGTTTTTATCTTTATGTGCCAATAACATATCATCCATATAGTGAAATATTTGTAGTTCAGGATTTTGATTTCTAAGTGGTTGGATTGCTTTGTTAACATAAATTTGACACATAGTTGGACTATTAGCCATCCCCTGAGGGAGTACTTTCCATTCATATCTCTGATCAGGACCTTCATGATTTAGTGCAGGGATAGTAAATGCAAAATGTGGACTATCCTCAGGATGAATTGGAATTGAAAAAAAACAATCTTTAATGTCTATAGCTAAAACATACCAGGTTTTTGGTAAAGCAGACAATTGGGGAATCCCTGATTTAGCAGGTCCCATAATAACCATCTCATTATTAATGGCTCTTAAATCTTGTAATAATCTCCATTTACCAGATTTTTTTTAATGACAAAAATGGGAGTAATATGGGGAGATATGGAAGGTTGTATATGTCCTTTCGCTAATTGTAGTTTGACCAGATCATTGGCTACTTGTATCTTTTCTTTAGTTAGGGGCCACTGAGGAACCCACACTGGTCTTTCTGATTTCCAAGTAATTTTTATTGTCTCAGTGGCCCTTTCTGAAAATCCAACCCATGTCTGTCTGTTCCTTGATCTATTTGAATTGGTGCTGCTATATTTTGTCCTTGTTTTCCTAATCTTTTTTCTTTTTTAAAACCTTGTCTAGCCCTAGTAGTGGGCGCATTAGGATTGATGTTATTTGTTAACGTCAAACCTAATTGATCTAGGACATCTCGTCCCCATAAATTTATAGGAAGATGATCCAATACATATGGCTGTATAGTTCCCTCACATCCTTCAGGATCCTTCCAATCTAATACCATTGCACTTCTATGGGGATTAGTAACCACTCCTAGGCCTCGAAGCGTTTGAGTGGCTTGTTGTAATGGCCAATGTTTTGGCCATTCCTGACTAGATATGATGCTAAGGTCTGCACCTGTGTCCAGTAGCCCATTGAAGTCATATCCTTGAATATTTAGTTTTAGCATGGGGCGAGAATCTAAATTTAAAGACAGCATAGCCCAATCTACACCTGTGGAGCCCAATCCCCTGGTACCTCTTTCTACAGTACGACTGGAAAATTTATCATGTAGGCTGGGTATTATTAGTAACTGTGCTATTCTATCCCCTGGTGAGATAACTGATATGCCTCTTGGAGAACTAGCTATAATTTTTATTTCACCTTCATAATCGGGATCAATTACCCCGGGACTTATCATAAGTCCTTTTAGTGTGGAAGAACTGCGTCCCAATAATAAGCCTACCGTTCCTTGGGGAAGAGGTCCTTTACTCCTGTGGGAATGATTTGAATTCCCATCTCTGGAGTTAGTACTGCTCTTGCGGAGGCGCAGATGTCCAGCCCTGCGCTCCCTCTAGTTTGTCTGATGAGGGATTTATTGGATAATGTGTCCTGGGCACTACCTTGATGGTGCTGCTGGGTTCCTCCATTGCCCCGTATATTTGTGGTTTTGGGCCCCGGAGCATTGGGCCCTCCAGTCCGTTTTTTGGCAATGGAGCCTGATGCCTTTCTCCATGATATCGTGGGTAAACACTTGATCCTTGTCCGTTTTTTGATAACGGAGTGCCCTCTATGGTGGTTTGAGAACGGCATTCATTAGCCCAATGTCTCCCTCTACGGCATCGTGGGCAAATACCTGGTATTCTATTCCTTTGATACCTAGCTTTGTTAAACCCTCCTCCTATGGGGCAATTCCTTTTAAAATGTCCTGTCTGATCACAATTGTAGCATGTTTTTGGCCTGGCATCTAAAGCCTGTTGTACTGCTGCTAAGACTTGTCCTTGTTCATTAATGTCTCTACATAATTTAATATATGTGTTTAAATCTTCATGTTTCCATGGTCTAATGACCTCTCTGCAGCAACGATTTGCTTGGTCATAAGCCAGTTGTCTTATAAATGGCATTGCCTGTTCTACATCTCCAAATATTCTAGAAGCTGTCTGAATAAGCCTATCTACAAATTCAGCGTAAGGTTCGTTAGTTCCTTGTATTACCTTAGATAACTGTCCTTGTAAATCTCCATGCCCCTGTAAAGTTTTCCATGCCCTAACTGCATCTGCAGCAATTTGTGCGTATACACCAGGATCATATTCAATTTGTTGCCGTTGACCCTCATAAGGTCCCTTTCCTAACAACATCTCCAGATTTCTTTGAGGGTAACCGGCTGCTGTATTTCGCCTAGCTGTCTCCATGCAGAATTCCTCATTGGCAACCTTCCATAACAAATATTGTCCTCCATTTAGCACAGATCGACACATGTTAGCCCAATCTGCTGGTGTCATGTCTAAGTTGGTAATAGATTCGACCATGCTTATGGTGAAGGGTGCTTGCGGGCCATAGGTTGTTACAGTCTCCTTTAATTGCTTTACTGTTTTGAAATCTAAAGCACGGTGGATTCGTTGCCCTCCTGCCTGCTCAAGTACAGGGCATGCTAGTCTTTGGGATCTTGCCTTAGGATTTTGTGCATCAACTACGGGAGTTGAGGGCCGCTCAGCTGTTACGCCCTCTGGTGATAGAACGGAGTTAGTAGCAGCCTCCTGTTGTAACTCCCCACTTGATGGTTGTTTTTCCTCTAAGCTTTCTTTCTTCAATTTTTTTTCTGTCTGACTAGCTGGAGAGACCTTCTCTTTTGCTTGACCTGACATGTTTTCTACCACAGTTTGGACCTCTAACAATTTTCTTAACAGTTTTTCGGTTTGTTTTTTACTAGTTTCTAATCTACTATAAAGGTAACGCAACCCAGTAAGGTAGCATAAAACAAAACCGAAACAGAATGAAACAAAAACGGAGCAAAGAATAGTTGTATCAATTTTCTCTTTCTCTGGGCCAAACAACTTCAAGCCTTGAGCCAACCATTTTTCCCAGTTTGCCTGAGAAAGTTCTAGGGATAGGCAGCTTGAAACAAAAACAAAATAAATCAAAAGAAGAACACATTGTTTTTTGAAATGGTCACCCATTCTGTCGCCTTCCCTCAGGGGCGAGCAATTTTACTCACCTCCAAGCTTCAGGCGCTCCCCGTACAGGGCCACCAGTTGCCGCAGTCTCTGGCTGGGCACAAGATCACGAGCCACTCAAACAGGAACAAACTTTATTTGAAAGAACCGCCAATAACACGTCCGTGCCCGGGAAGCTTTTTTATCCACCCACGCGGCGTACCGCCGGTTCCTCCCCGGAACTCCAGCGTAAGCGCCTCCCCCGGAATTCCCTCCTACTGTACTTTCCCAACCAATGGGAACTCTCCAGGAGTCCCGCAGCAGGAGTCCGGTATCCATATGAATGTAATTTTTAACATAATCATATCATCTCAATGGCTAGCTGGCATCGCCTTTCAATCAAAAATGCCATGCATCATATTAATTGGCTGTTGCTCCCAGCATTCCACCATTTGTGGGAGCAATATTTTGAATATGTATAAATTAGTATTGGGGGTACAAATAGGTATACCCTGTGACTATGAATATAGAGGTAATGCATGAAAAGACCATACTGTGAATAAATAATATAACGGGTTCAAAATTTAAATAATGGATTCAACTGATATCTGAAAATATAGAGGAAATCTAATATTGATATACATACATTCATTCCAACCACTTATACAACTAATGGTAATATTACGATTATTGTTTATCATGAAGAGTGTGTGAGTTTACCTTCATAAGTGATTATGGAAATTGAAAATAATGTGTTTGGAAAGAAGTCTCATGAAAAGCCCAGTAAAGAAACCTAGAGGAATCCATGTGTTCTGAAGCAGGAAGTTTATTGAAAGTGAAACAAATGCCTATAAGTTTGCTAACTTGTGGATGAAATATATATTCTATGATGTGCATAAATTGAAGAAATAGTAATGGACCAGAGCTGAATACAATTGACCGTCAAAATACACACCATGTCCCATATGTGTGTATATATATAGACACACACACACACACACACACACACACACAAATACACACACACACACAGACATTAAATTTGTAATATATATGCCAATCGAAATTTATCATGACATATATATCATCCACAGATGCAAAAATATTTCTTTTACTGAACATGGATTTATGTATAATGTTGTTCAACTAGGAAGCTCACCCATAAGTTGAATTTTCAGTTCCAACAGCGTTTAAGAGGAGTGATCACATCTCACAAATTGTATTTGCCAAATCAGCCACCTCACAAGAATGTACATGTGATACCAGATAGGATTCTATATGGGCATTTAAAAGTACATGTGCTAAATACGCTACAGAGAAAGGGAAACAGGAATTCACATATTTGTTAACCTTAAAAACACATGGAGAACTATTTCAATTAAAAATTGACTAGATTTATAACACCTACCATTAATCATGCAAAAGACAAGTACAACTATACACCATGATTCCTCTGAACTGCTTGTATTCCTTTTCTGTTTGTGTTATTTTTCTCCATCATATTAGGAGTAGTAGTCAGAGTCTAGTAGGGTATGGGTTAGTATCAGGGATTCAGTATTTTGAATGGAAAATAGGAAAATGAATCCAATGTGTATGTAAATATGTGCTACACAAAAATGTTCACACTCTCATCCAGAATATTGCCTTGACCTTGCCTTCGTTCCATGTAAGACACAATTAGAGGAGAAAAGTTAGAAAATCTCTGAAGATATATCAGGAATGAGAAATTCTCAGGAGTTCACAACCTCCGAGGTGGTAGAGGAGTTTTCAAAAGTAAGGGACAGGGTAAATATTCCACCAACATGGAGCTCTGCTTGTTTAAAGACTTCTTGAGAAACTTCCTCTGAGGTTGGGCACTTAAAATATTGTTTTCAGGAGCTTTAGCTTCCTTTGTTGGGAGACCATCAAATCTGGGTGTGCAATTATGTGACCTAGAGGACATTGTTTCTAATTTTCCAATGAACATGAGGCAGCAGTGCTGAATTCTCTCTTTGTAGTTAAACTATGGTCACTGTGGTGTAAGTATCTCCCTGTGTGGACTGTGAAGCCATTTGGTGATTCTCTAATTTTCGTGGTGTATCTCGCTGGTGCACAGGGAGTTTGGTATTTGCTTCATTAAATACAAGGAGTTCAACAGGGACACAGTGCTGGAGAGAGTTCTGTCACGTGTGGAGAGTCACAGTCTGCATGAGAATGCACCAACCAGAATTCTATCCCACATACGTTGCCCCCTTGTCCATAGCATCCTGATTCTGAACATTGCCCTGAAACCTCTCTATATAAAAAATGCCTTGGCATTGAAGGGTCTGCTGGCTGTACCATGTCAGTCACAAGCCATTTGGAAGCCAATGGCAGATCCACATGGCACTACCACACATGTTTTATCACACAACTTCACAACACTGCTCTAGGCCAACTAATGAGCAGGATCCAACTTACTGGCATCACTGTTCTACACAAATTTCATGAAACCCAGTCAATCAAGGCAATGTCTGGTACACTCATCATCAGCAACAGGACATCCAAAAGTTCTCCAGTGGCACCTGGTCATGGGAATTTCGAAAAATTCATGGTATTTATCAAACCATTTGTCAAGGATGAAGTTGGATGCTCTGTAGGTTTCAATTCATTCAGGAACCATTAATTGTTGAGAAAGCTAATTTCAATGAAAGCTCTAGAGAACACTCACAGGCAAGGCTTCCCAAAGAGTGGCCAAAAGGTCACATGAAGCCAGGCCCATTGAGGTCTACAATGAGAGGTCCATGTGTGTTTTAAGTCACCTGTGCCTGCAAAGTCTTTCAGAATAAAATTATGTGATATCCTGGCTGAGATTCCCAGTGCTCTGTGGAAAGCCACCCTGGGCCTAGATCTCAGGTTCTAAGGGCAACTCTCATGCATGGCCTAGAAAAATCCAAACACAATTCATGACAATGCTTCTCTGAGGTCAGTTCCGGAACTCAGACTCTAAGGGAAATCACACCAGAGTTCAAGCCCAGGTGGACCCAGGCATCTCTTCCAAGTGCCACACAACTTACCACAATTCAAAACAAAATGCTCCCCCATGGCCCTTATCTTCTTCCATGTAGACACTCATCATAACTTCTGGATGAAATTTTCCATGAGGTGCAGAGACCAAGACAGTGTCTAAAATAACCTCCCTTTCCCCTCATTTGCCTAAAATCAGTGTGGCCTGGAAATCCTGACTGTGAACGAGGAGTGATCAAATAGGCCTGCCATTAATTCTGATCGGCTTCTCCAATTTGAGGCCTACTGACTGTGGGGTTTAGATTCTTTATGTGAATTGGAGTCATGGGAAAACCCAAGCACGTATGGCTAGCCTCTGCAGAGGTTTGAATAACTCATTTGACCCAAAAGATCCCTATTCTCACTTGATGGATGTCAAGAACCTTAGAGAGGAAGGCAAGAGTCTTCATCCACAATGACAGCTCTTTTGGCTATTTTGGTTTTGTATGCACCCATGGGATCTTTCTTTAGATCCATCAGGTACTGAGAATCTAAGCCACAACCTCACGCAGGGCCAAGAGGCTGACTCAGACACTTCCCTTTCCAAAACAATTAAGCAAAGAGCCCCAGTTGATGCCCACTCATTTCCATTTGAAAACTTTTTTCTTCAGGCTTCACAAAGCAGTGGCCTGAAGCAAAGAATTTCCTGACATTCCGAGCAACACAATAATAGGTAAGCAAAAGGCCCAAAGCAGAGTTTCTCCACTGAGATTTAATGGTCACACTTGTATCTGATTTTTCTGAGATACTCGCCATTCACTTGAGCTATCCAGTACATGGCCATGTCACATAGCTTGGAGGGGGTACATACCTTAGAGACAAAACCATGAGACTATTCTGGAGAGGGGCCAGAATTCCAGAAGAAAACTGGAACTTAGGAAGATTGCAGGTGTTACCCATTGATAAGGCAAATTTGAAGTCCATTCATAAATTGGGCAGGATGAATGCTGGGAAGCTTTCTACTAGACAGGACACATCCATTGATGCATTCTCTTTTCTAATGTCTACAACCACGGACACAGTGAGGGAAACAGACATAGAAACACTCGCCTTGTCAAATGACTTACTATAAACAGTTCATTCAACACCAAATAAAGCGCCTTGCCTACCTATTCTCAGAACATGAGACAAAACCACAAACCATCACCCACAAACGCACCTCTTTCCCCCAAGAAGGTCTGTGACTATCCAGAGTGTCCTCTGATTGGTGGGCCATACTATGTTCCCCTGAAATGGCCTGAAATGTCTCAGATCTCGTCTCCTTGGCCAACTCTGTGAAGGTGTCAGGACCCAGAGGTAAGCCACTACCTGCTTTATCAGGAAAGGCCTCTCTTCAGAGCTTTCCTGGCATTTGGCCATCCTCACATCAGTAGGTACCAAGAAAGACTTACTCTGTCCTTGGTAAATGCAAACAAGTGAGACCACTGGGATTGGGACTGGGACTGGCTCTGGGTGCCTGGCTTCATGAATCCCAAGTTCTGAGATTTCCTTCACCAAGAAAGTGATGTGAGGTCACTTCCTTCAGGAACTGAATGAGGTCACTTCCTTGGCAACCACTTTGTCCTACCAGTGGCTTCCAAGTGTCACATGAGAAGGAGGCTGCCCCTCTTCCTGTGACACTTTCACAAGTTGGAATAGTATATCAACCATAGGCACTCGGGAACAGCTACCCAGACAGGCCTGGTTTGGTCCATCTCCTCTACATTAGGAAGACAGAGCCTGACTCAGACAGAACTCTTCATCCTGACCAGTTTGTTTGCCATTGAACATGACTTTTGCTCTCTCAGGTCCTTCATAGCTGCCTACATCTTCTCCACTGATCCTTTCCACATGGAACTTTGAGGTTCTCAGCAGGTGGAAGACCCCCTACATTTCTTTACTGTAAGACCAACTCTGTCCCTTCACTCTGTAAATTTAGATTGAGGGAACAGTGTATGGTTAGGGTTAATAACTTGTTTGATTTGTGTTAGGAATCATTCTGCTGGATGAATAATGGTATTGGGAACCTGCAATATTTATAAGAATATTATTTGAAATATAAATATGAAAGGAGAAACCTAGGTAAGATTTGAAGCCAGGAAGGGCATTGGGCCCTTGATTTTGATATTTAGCTTTGAATTACATTCTGCATTGTGGTCTCAGATAAATCTACATACAATGGAATAAAACCTTGTACCTCAGATGCCTGAATGTCTAAAAGAACATCCAGTCAATAAGGGATAGTCGGTAGGATTAGGAAGATAGTAGGTTTAGGTTGAAGAGTTAGTCTTCAACTATTTGAAAAATAGTTCTTTAGCAATAGGGTTTTGTTTAGAGAGTGAATGTAAATGTCAGCACATGTGAAGAGTCAGTCAAAATGATGAACTGGGGAAAATATGTAGGAAAGAAGATATAAAATAGAGACATTAGGAAATCAGGCAAAGTATAAAGTGAGTAATAGGATTAGACATTTTCAACAGGGTTGAGGTTGAATACATAATCTTAGGAAGAAACAAATATGTAGTCACAAATAGTATTGAAATTTAAGAGCATTAGGCAACCTGGACATGGATGTTTTTAGTCATATATACTCACTTTCAATTTAGGCTTTGGTACAATCATAAGTGTGACCTTTACATTTGTGTCCAGAATATTACTGTGATAAAATGTATATATAGATCAGGTGACATGAGTATTTCTTCCACCATTATGGGGAGCAATATTTTTAAAACCTGTAAATTAGTATTGTGGATAAAAATAGGTGTATCATGTGTCGATGAATATAGAGATGATGCATGAATAGACCATACTGTGAATAAATAATATAACTGGATACAACTTTAGAAATTGGAATTGGAATAAACTGGTATCTGAAAATATACAGGAAATCTTATATTGATATTGGTATACATACATTCATTACAACCAGTTGTACATCTAATGGTAATATTAGTGTTACGGTTTATCATGAAGAGTGTGTGAGTTTTGCTACAAAAGTGATTATGGAAATCGAAAATAATGTGTTTGGAAAAAAGTCTCATAAAAGACCAGTCAAGAAACTTGGAGGAATACAGGTGTTCTGAAGCAGGAAGTGATTGAAAGTGAATCAAATATTTTAAATTTTGAAATTTTGGATGAAATATATATCCTATGATGTGCATAAACTGAAGAAATAGTACTGTACCAGTGTTGAATAAAAATGAACGTCAAAATACACATCATGTCCAATAGGAATCTACTTGCACTGATGTTAAACTGGGTCAGTTACTGTATTAATATTAGGATTTGTATGCACCATTCACTGAAGAGAGTTTTCAGTACTAGGAAACAAATGTATATTTCAGGGGGATGAATATTTCTGAGAATAATCTTGTGAACAGTTGATTATAAATCCACATACATGAATATGAATGTATTTAGGGAGTGTATAATAAGACACATATATTTCA
The DNA here is from genome assembly GCF_048772815.1 of Callospermophilus lateralis. Taxonomy (NCBI): domain Eukaryota; kingdom Metazoa; phylum Chordata; class Mammalia; order Rodentia; family Sciuridae; genus Callospermophilus; species Callospermophilus lateralis. The sequence continues at coordinate 5,609,427 of NC_135316.1, read as the reverse complement.
TACTTTGAAAAATATGGAGAGTGTATATATATATATATATATATATATATATATATATATATATATATACAAAACACACACAGACATTAAAAAGTAGCAGTATATATGCCAATCTAAATTAAATACATGGTAAAATATATATCGTCCACAGATTCAAAAATATTAATTTTACTGAACATGGATTTATGAATAATGTTGTTCAACTAGGAAGATCACACATAGGTTGAATTTTAAGATGCAACACCATTATAAGGAGTGATCTCTTTTCATAATTTTTATCTGCCAATTCAGCTGCCTCACAAGAATGTACATGGGATACCAGCTATGATTCAATATGTGCATATAAAAATACATTTGCTGAATAGGCTACAGAGAAAGGGAGTCAGGAATTCACATATTTGTTAACTTTAAAAAAACATGGAGAACTATTTCAATTAAAAATTAACTAGATATATAACACCTACCCTACATAATGCAAAAGGCAAGTCCAACTATAAACCATGCCTCCTCTGAACTGCTTGTATTTCTATTCTATTTGGGTTATTTTTCTCCATCATATTAGGATTAGTAGTCAGAGTCTAGTAGGGTATGGTTTCATGTCAGGGATTCCAGTATTTTGAATAGCAAATTGGAAAATGAATCCAATGTGTATGCAAATATGTGCTACACAAATATATTCCCACTCTCATCCACAACAATGCCTTGACATTACCTTCTCCCCAGGTAAGACACAATTAGAAGAGAAGAGTTAGAAAATCTGTGAATGCATATCTGGAATGGAAAACGCTCAGGACTTCACAACCTTAGGGGTGGTAGAGCAGTTTCCAAAAGTAAGGGTCATGGTAAACACTTCACAAACATGGAGCTCTGCTGGCCTAAAGACTTCTTGAGAAACTGCCTCTAAAGCTGGGCACTTGAAATATATGTTGTTGTTAGGAGCTTTAGCTTCCGTTGTAGTGAGACCATCAAACCTGGGTCTGCATCTGTATGACCTGGAGGACATGGATTCTTGTTTTCCAATGAACCTGAGGCAGCAGTGCTGAATTCTCTGTTTGTAGGTAAACTGTGGCCACTGAAGGCTAAGTGTCACCCCGCGTGGACTGTGAAGCCATTTGGTCCTCCTCAACTTTTCGTGGTGGTTCTTGCTGCTGCACTGGGAATTTGGTATTTGCTTCACGGAATACAACAAGTTCAACTGGGACACAGTGCTAGAGAGAGTTCTGTCACGTGTGGTGGGTTAGGGTCTGCAGGAGAATGCACCAACCATGCTTCTTTCCCACATAGCTTGCACCCTTGACCATATCAACCTGATTCTGATTATTACCCTGAAAGCTCTCCAAATAAAAAGATGCCTTTACAAATAAGGACCTGCTGGCTGAACCATGTCAGTCACAAGCCATTTGGAAGCCAATGGCCGAATCACATGGACCCACCACAGATGTTTTATCACACACGTGGCCACCACTGCGCTAGGCCCACTACTCAGCAGGCTCCAACTTACTAGCATCTATGTTCTACATTATTTTTATAAATCCCAGTCAATCAAGGCACTCTCTGGTATACTCATGATCAGCAACAGGACATCTAAAGATTCTCCAGTGCCACCTGGTCATGGGAATTTCAAAAATTTCATGGTATTTATCTAGCCATTTTTCAAGCATGTAGTTGGGAGGCACTGTGGGTTTCAAGAACCATTAAATGTTGAGGAAGCTCATTTCAATGAAAATCTGTAGAACTCTCATAGGCAATTCTTCCCAAAAAGTGGCCAAAATGTCACATCCAGCCAGGCCCATTGAGGTCTACAATGTGAGGTCCATGTGTGTTTTGACTCTCAAGTATGGCTGCCAAGTCTTTAACAATAAAACCATGGGATATCTTGGCTGAGATTCCCAGTGCTCTGTGGAAAGCCACCGTGGATCTTGATCTCAGTGTATAAGGGTGACTCTCATTCGTGTCCCTGCACTGCTATAAAGTTAGATTGAGGGAACAGTGGATGGTTAGGGTTAATAATATGTTCAATATGGGTTAACAATCATTTTGCTGGATGAATAATGGTATTGGGAACCTGCGATATTTACAAGAATATATAGGTGAAATATAACTATGGAAACAGAAATCTAGAGAAGATTTGAAGGCAAGTAAGGCTTTGGGCCCTTGAGTGGGATAATTAGCTTTGAATTATATTCTGCACATATGTCTCAGATAAGTGATATACAATGAAATTGGATCTTGTACCTCGGTTGATTGAATAACAAACAGAACATCCAGTCAAAAAGGGATAGTCCATAGGATTAGCAAGATAGTCAGTAGGTTTAGAAAGAAGAGTGAGTATAGGATTTGGACCAAAAGTCTTTCAGCAATAGGGTTTCGGGTAGAGAGTGAATGTAAATGTCGGCACATGTGAAGAGTCAGTCACAATGATGAACTGGGGAAAATATGTAGGAAAGCAGAAATAAATACAGACATTAGGAAATCAGCAAAAGTATAAAGTGTGTAATTGGTTTAGATATTTTCAACAGGATTGAGTTTGAATATATAATCTTAGGAAGAAACACATATGTTGTCACAAATAGAATTGAATTTGAGAGCAATAGGTAACAAGGACTTGGATGTTTTTTTGTAATCCATGCTCACTTTCTATTTAGGCTTTTTTTAAATCATAAGTATGACCTTTGCATTTTGTGTCCAGAATATTACTTTGATAAAATGTATGTGTAGATCAGGTGACATGAGTATTTCTTCCACCATTTTTGGAGCAATGTTTTGTAGACGTATAAATTAGTATGGGGGTACAAATGGGTGTACCCTGTGTCTATGAATATGCAGATAATGCATGAATAGACCATACTGTGTGTAAATAATATAACTGGTTCCACTTTAAATAATGGATTGAATTGATATCTGAAAATATAAAAGAAATCTCATATTGATATGCAATCATTCATTCCAACCACTTATACATCTAATGGTAATATTAGGGTTATGGTTTATCCTGAAAGGTGTGTGAGTTTTACTTCAAAAGTGATTATGGAAATCAAAAATAATGTGTTTGGAAAGAAGTCTCATGAAAAGAATAGTCAAGAAACCTGGAGGAATTCATGTGTTCTAAAGCAGGAAGTGATTGAACGTGAAACACATGCATATAAATTTGCAAAATTTTCGATGAAGTATATACAGTATGATGTGCATAAACTGCAGAAATAGTAATGTGTTGAATAGTAATAGTGTTGATTTAAAATGGACATCAAAATACACATCATGTCTCCTAGGAATCTACTTGCATTGATGTTAATCCGGGTCAGTTACTGTAGAAATATTAGAATTTTTATGCACCATTTACTGAAGTTAGTTTTCAGTACTAGGAAAAAATTATGTATTTTAGGTGGATGAATATTTCTGAGAATAATCTTGTGAAAAGTTGATTTTAAATCCACATAAATCACAAAACATTATAAACACAAAACACACACGGACATTAAAATGTAGCAATGTATATGCCAATTCAAATTTATCTTGAAATACATATCATCCACTGATGCAAATCTATTTATTTAATGAACTTGGATTTATGTATAATGTTGTTCAACTAGGAAGCTCCCCCATAGATTGAATTTTCTGTTCCAACAGTGTTTAGGAGGAGTGATCTCCTAAATGTAAATGCAAATATGTGCTACACAAAAATCTTTCCACTCTCATCCAGAACAATGACTTGATATTACCTTCGCTCCAAGTAAGACACAATTGGAGGAGAAGAGGTAGAAAATCTGTGAATACATATCTGGAATGTAAAATGCTCAGGAGTTTACAACATTGGAGTTTGTAGAGGAGTTTCCAAAAGTAAGAGACAGGCTTGATAGACCCATCTTGATCTTTTATTAAAATCGGGAGCCATCTTGCCACAAAGCCGTGAAAAGATAATTTTGGCTTTACTATTAATTACTGCAAATTCTGAACCTGCTTGGAATGCCTGTCCGTGCCTTGAACTCATCCATGCCTGGCTCTCTGAGCAGATAACAGTGCTTTCTGAAACTTTACTGACACCTCATAAATATTGGCATTCTCTGGCCAGACAACGACCCTCTCTGAGGCTCTAATGGTCCTCATAATTTCTGATGTTGGGGCCAGCAAAAAAAATGTTAACTACCATTAGTGTGATGCTTAAAAAGTTTTGTTATCTGTAACCCCCCTTTTTGTGTAACTTTCTGGGCTATATAGCTGGGCTGTAGGAAAGGTGGGGTTGCTGGCTTGTTCCCACCATTTTGGGAGGGAGAGGCAGCCTGGCCGGTTTTAATAATTAGCTTGCCTTAATTTGATTTTAATTGGAGTCAGTGGTCTTTTATTGCATTCTAGTCCAACATTTTAGAGTTCCCCAGCGAGATGACCATGCCTGACCAGATTACAAGACCAGACTGCTGAAAATTCTGAAGCTGGCCTTCCCTCCAGGGCACCGGGCTGGAGAGCCACGCTACGGGGTGTGCAACTTGAGATTTTCCAAGGCCTTAGAGTGAGCCTTCGGTCTGGGGAGCACTGCAGTGAACCACTGCACTAAAACTATTATCAAGCCCCTGGTGGAGGAGGCCTCCATAGGTAAGTGGCGCCTTTATAACATCTGATATCTGGTTAAGGGAGATCTCTTCTGATGGCAGAGAGGTGGCCTGGGGAGGCTCACATACACTCCTGTACAGGAGAGTAATGAGAATCATGCTGTTCTCTGTTCTGTTCTGTAGCGAATTCCTCTGGAAGGTTAGAGAGGTGCCGATGGGCACGCACATGCTCCTACCCTGGAGCTCTATCAAGACGTTGCATTGCTCCTCTGTTTTTCTGTTTCGGCAGCAGGATTCTGTTTTTTTGTGTTTTGTTCTGTGTTCTATATGTTTTTTGTTGTTTGTTTTTGTGCGTTTTGTTGTTTGATTTCTGTGGTAAAATCTTAAGGATATTGGACTTGATAAAAAAGTAACAACGCAAATAACCCTGACAACCTTTGGACTGTGTTTTAAGGAAGTGTGATGAACTTTACCCCACTTTGTTAAGCAGGATGAAAGAAGACCCAAGCTGGCAGCCTGGAGCACACCCATTGCACAGGACAATGCCTGCCTGGGAACAAATAACTGAGTATATCCCAGGTTAACAAGTGAAACTCTTTTAAAACCCCTTGTCCCTCCAGATAATGAGAGTCACAAACTTTGGGCAGAGTTCCATTGTTTTTCCTTTGTTAGCAAAGCACTTAACCTCCATTTTCTTTTTCTCAAAACCCTGTCCTCATTATTAAATTGGCTTTAATTGGCTTCAAGTTCAAAAACCGAACTTTAAGTTACAAATTTTGATACCCCCCCCCTTTCTGGAACTTTTTGACAGGTGACTACTGAAATGTTAAGAGATGGAGTATGCTTGGAGTGGAACTGAAACAGAAGAGCTAATCCTGTAAGTAAAAGGAGGGACTGAGGGACTCCAGCAACTGCTGAAGCCCTGTTGCTTCAGGGAATTCCCTCCTTCCTTCCCTGCACTGTAAGGATTATGCCACCTCTGTCTTCTTAAAAAACAGAAAAAGGAAAAGGGGACACTAAATGCAGTAAAGTCACCATGGAGACCCTTGATTTTACATTTCAGGTAGCTCCTCTGTGAAAACATCTGTTCCCCTTGTGGGGACATCTGTGGTGCCAATGGTGTAGGAGATTTTTCTCTTATCTGCCCTGTTTTAAAGGCTTCTGTCTGTCAGCCATATTCTGGAGTTCCTTTCGGTCTGTCTTGTGCCTTTGTTTCTGGCCCTTTAAGACATGTGCAATAATGTGTTGATATTATTAATTGTTTCTTGGGAATGATCTTAGCTGAATGTGTGTCTAAATGATGATGTTTTTTTGTAACAATCTGGAATCTGAATGGGTTTTAGAAGGATTGCACAATCTTGCAGTTAAAAGTCGGTTTAGGTAATTGTTTAGTTTATGATTTCAGATATTTCATGCAAGAGAACTTAAATACTTAGGATGGAAAACTAAAGAACTCTACTTCCAAGTTGGCAAGTAACTTCCCAATCATTCAGTCTTTTTTTCACCAATTTTGAATTGGGTATCCTGGGAAAATGTCACTGTGTGTACCAGTGCATTAATTTGGACAAAGATAGTAAATCATAGTATGGTATCTGTTGACAAAAAAAGATGTAATGATATAAAATTTTGTGAATTGCATCTTAAATTGTATCATAATTTTCAACATCCTAACCTGAAAATTATGGTTAAAATGTCTCACGCCTGAGGTGTCTGCTCAGAATAGCAGTTTTCTCCTGCTCCTTCCAGACCTCAGCCAGGACTTATGTTGAAATGCAAATGAAAGACTCCTGTAAGCTGGGAAGGAGACTGATCTGAGGCCTAAGAGAAAAAAAGGTAAATTATATCGTATTTACTAATTACTGGCCAGTCATATTTTCTAGGACTCATTATTTTTTCTTAGATTCTTTTTTTTTTGAGTTCATGATTTTGATCCTGCAGACCTAGGTTAAAGTTTTTCTGATCAGTTCTATCTTTGACCAACTGTGGAGTTCTTAAAACATTGCAATGGTGATTTCACCTGTGAAAAGCTACAAGGCCTTCACTATTATTATGTGTGCACACTTTTGTCATGTGTTGTATGTCTATATAAATACATATGTCCGTATATCATACATATGATACACAAATTAACATATATAAGGAGCACTCATATAAAAAAGCGCTCATAAAAACAAATTTTAAAAAGTGGACCAAAGATCTTTAATTCATGTGATTTAAATGTTTCAATTTAAATTGGATAAACAGATAAATATAAATGTCTTTAAATTTATGCCTACAAGTTTTTCTAGGTGTTGAAAAATCTAATAAAATATTTTTGTCTACCAAAGATTTATATGCCTTTGTTCTAGGACTTTTCTTTCAACCAAAAAAATGGTTGACACTGTTCAATACATTTGTCTAATATTGTGATAAATAAGTAAAGTAAATTTGATATGGATTTACTCATTCATGAGTACTTTTGTTTGATATCTGATTGACATACTGAGGTCTGTCAATTTTTAGTAAAAAGTCTGTATAAGATTTTTACAATCTTATACAGACTTTGTACTAAAGTCTGTATAATATTGTAAAAATCAGTCATGGGTTAAAGAGACAAAAATTTCTTAAAACATAAGTTTACCCATAACATTGTGTTTATTACATTTTATTTTTTTCCAGAGCAAGCAACCATAGAAATTAAACAACTGTTTAAAATAGAACTGTTATTTTAGAGCACTTTACTGCCATTTCTTTAAAAGCTAATCTTGGTTAATGTAGAAACATCAACATAATTGTGATGGTATTAATTTGTTCATATCTTCCAGATATACAATTCTATAAGGTAGAAACTTTAAAAGAGCATTATATCAAGCTGGTGTTCTGAAGTTGTATGGTAAATAAAATATATATTGGGGATTTATTTACCTGTTATCAATAAGATATGTGAAGTTTTAGGTTACATTTTACATTGTGGAACAATGTAAATGTATTTTTAAATTAATCAGAGCCTAATCTATGTAAATGTTGAAAACTTTCAGCCGTTCTTTAATTCATGTTTTAAATGTGATATCATATGATGTTAACTAATGTTCATGTGACCTCAAACAATTTATGTAAACTTAGTAAAATGATATTTAAAAACAAAGACAAGCTTTAGAACTAAAACACTTAAGATTTATAAAGAGCCCTGCCTTACCTGAGATAAGGCTCTGTGTCCCATCTTACTATATGTGAGAATGACTATGAAAGCAGTAAGTCAGATTTTATTTCATTTAGAGTTATGTTCGAAAGTTTTGTTTTTTCTTTTTTTTTTTTTTTTTCTGTCAAGTTTACTAGGATCTCAAACAGGGGATATACAGTATAACTCACCCAAAATATTCAGGGTAGCTATTACATGAACTAAGTATTTTTACACTTGTTAAAAAATTTTATTTTTTAATTTGCTTATAAGTGATCTAAAGATTCCCTGTTAGTGTTTTACAGAAGTGTTACTTTAAGAACAAAACATGGGTTAATTTAAGATAATAAGTCATCACCTACAAGACAGACAGAATAATACAGATCCCAATTAATAAAAAGATAAAATAATTATTAAATTATAGACATTAAAGGCCAGTACTCTTAATATAAGGCTGTTAAAATTTATTTGCTGGATGTTTCAGATTAGGATTTAAAAATTAAAATTAAATTAAAATGGCCAAGAAAACCAATATTTGGCTCTTGCCCTCTGAGTCAGTCTGAATCCAGGGAACAGGGGACTTATCTAAGAGCTTTACAACTCAGGGCCACATAAGCTCCCCATCAGGGAGATTAATGATATCATTGGAGAACAGAAAGCAAATCAGTGCGTTTGCTACAAAGAGGAGAGTCATCAGAGAAGGGAGACATCCCTGATGCTTCCAAGGGAAGCCACAAGGTCAAGCAAGACCTGGACCCACCGAGCGCAAATGGCACTAGCAGAACTGAGAAGCTGCACTCAAATTTCCCCAGGCATGACTCCCATAAAAGCTCAGCTGACTGGTAACAATAGATAGAAATAAAAGTCAGTTTGACTGCTTCATCTTAAACACTTAGCAAAGACAGTTGAAAACAAAATACAGCCATTCCTGGTCATTTTAAATACTACTACTACTACTAATACTAATACTAAAAATAATAATAAAATTTTAATTTATACACTTTATGTTATCCTCCCAAAATAAGTAAGACTGGAGGCTACAAAGAAGGATTCTCAGACAGGAATGACTGAGACCGGTTTTCGGTGAGTTCTAAAAATTTCGAGACTGTTACCTGAGGGATTAAAATTTCCTCAGTGCTCTTCCCCTACCCTATCAAACATTTGAAAGGGACACATAAGAAAAGGGGGGAATGATAAACCCAACCTTATCTTTTATTAAAATTGGAAGCCATCTTCCAACAAAGCCATGAAAAGATAATTTTGGCGTTACTAAAAATTCCTGCAAATTCTGAACCTGCTTGGAATGCCTGCCCATGCCTTGAACTCACCCATGCATGGCACTCTGACTAGATAGCAGCCCTCTCTGAATCTTTAGTCACACCTCATTAATATTGGCCTTCCGTGGCCAGACAATGACCCTCTCTGAGGCTCTAATGGTCCTCATAAATTTCGATGTTGGGGCTAGCAAAAAAAAAAAAATGTAAACTACCATTAGTGTGATGCTTGTCAGAGTTCTGTTATCTGTAACCCCCATTTTGTGTAACTTTCTGGGCTATAAAGTTGGGCTGTAGAAAAGGTGGGGTTGCTCTCTTGTTCATGCCATTTTGGGAGGGAGAGGCAGCCCAGCCAATGGAAATAATAAGCTTGTTTCAATTTAATTTTAATTGGAGTCAGTGTTCTTTTCTTATATCCTAGTTTAACAGATAAACACTCCACAAACATTGAGCACTGCCAGCCTAAAAACTTCTTGAGAAACTGTCTCTGAGGTTGGGTACTTGAAATGTATGTTGTTGTCAGGAGCCTTAGCTTCTTTTCTGGTGAGACCATCAAAGCTGGGTCTGCATCTATGTGACTGGAGAGCATGGTTTATTATTTTCCAATGAACATGAGGCAGCAGTGTTGAATTCTTTCTTTGTAGGTAAATTGTGGCCACTGGGCGCTAAGTGTCTCCCCGTGTGGACTGTGAAGCATTTGGTGATCCTCCATTTTCGTGGTGTTTCTTGGTGCTGCACTGGGAGGTTGGTATTTGCATCACGAAATACAAGGAGTTCAACTGGGACACAGTGCTGGAGGGAGTTCTGTCACGTGTGGTGGGTCAGGGTCTGCAGGAGATTGCACCAACCAGGCTTCTATCCCACATAGCTTTCCCCTTGACCATAGCAACCTGATTCTGAACATTGCCTTGAAACTTCTCCATATAACAAGATGCCTTTACAAATAAGGGTATGCTGGCTGCACCATGTCAGCCACAAGACATTTGGAAGTCAATTTGAGAGCCCCACATCAGATATTTTATCACACACCTGCACACCACAGCTCTGGGCCCACTACTCAGCAGTCTCAACTTACTGGCATCTCTGTTCTGCTCCATTGTCATGAAACCCAGTCAATCAAGGCACTGTCTGGTACCCTCATGATCAGCAACAGAAGATTTAAATGTTCTCCAGTGCCACCTAGTCATGGGAGTTTCAAAAATTTCAGGGTATTTATCTAGTCACTTTTCAAGGATGAAGTTGGAGGCACTGTGGGTTTCAATTTATTCAGGAACCATTAAAAGTTGAGGAACGTCATTTCAATGAATGCTCTGGAGAACTCTCAAAGGCAAGGCTTCCCAAAGAGTAGCCAAAAGGTCAAATGAAGCCAATCCCATTGATGTCTACAATGTGAGGTCCCTGTGTGTTTTGACTCTCAACTATGGCTTCCAAATCGTTCAGAATGAAATCATGTGATATCCTGGCTGAGATACCCAGTGCTCAATGTAAAGCCACCCTTGGCCTAGATCTCAGTTTCCAAGGGAGACTCTCATGTGTGGCCTCCAAAAATCCCAACACAATTCATGACAATTCTTCTCTGAGGTCAGTTCCAGAACTCAGTCTCTAAGGGGAATCACGCCAAAGTTCAAGTCTTGGTGGACCCAGTCATGTCTTCCAACCACCACACAAATTAACACAATTAAAACCAAAACACTCCCACATGGCCCTCACCTTCTTCCATATAGACACTCATCATAACCTTTAGCTGGAGGTTTCTATGAGGGGCGCAGCACAAGACAGTGTCCAAAATAAGCTCCCTTGCCCCTCATTTGCCTTAACTCAGGGTGGCCTGGACACCCTTCATGGGAACCAGGAGTGTTCAAATAATCCTGGCCATAATACTGCACTGCTTCTCCAATTTGAGGCCTACTAACTGTCAGGTATAGATTCTTTATGTGATTTGGAGTCATGAGAAAACCAAAGCACATATGGGCTAGCCTCTGCAGGGATTTGAAGAACTCATTTGATCCAAATAATCACTGTTCTCACTTGATGGAAGTCAGGAACCTATCAGAGTAAGGCAAGAGACTTCATACACAATGACTGATATTTTTGCCATTTTGGTTTTGGATGCACACATGTGATCTTTCTTTAGATTCATCAGGTGCTGAGAATCTAAGCCACTGCCTCACACAGGGCCAAGAGGCTGATTCAGACACATCCCTTTCCAAATCAATTTAACAAAGAGCCACAGGTGATGCCCATTCATGTCCATTTGGAAACTGTTTTCTTCAGTCTTCCCATAGGGGTGGCCTGAGGCAAAGACATCCTGACATTCAGAGAAACAGGTAGCAAAAGGCCCAAAGCAGTGTTTCTCCACGGAGACTTTCCTGGTCACACTAATATCTGAGTTTACTGAGATGCTGGCCATTCCCTTCATGCATCCAGTACATGGCCATGTGACAGAGCTTGGAGGTGGTACATATCTTGGACACAAAACCAAGAGCCTATTCTGGAGAGTGGCCAGAATTCAGGAAGAAAACAGGGACTTAAGAATGTAGTAGGTGTTGCCCATCCATATGGCAAGCCACACTCCATTCATAAATTGCGCAGCATGAATGCTGGGAAGCTTTCTACTAGAGAGGACACATCCATTGATGCATTCTCTTTTCCAATGTCTACAACCATGGACACAGTGGGATACACAGACATAGAAACACTCACCTTGTCAAAGGACTTACTTAAAACAGTCCACTCCAAACCAAACAATGCTTCTTTCCTACCTATTCTCAGAACAGAGACGAAACCACACACCCACACTCACAAAGGCACCTCCTTTTCCCAAGAAGGTCTGTGACTATCCAGAGTGTTCTCTGACTGGTGGGCCATACTATGTTCCCGGGTAATGGTCTGTCCTGTCTCAGATCTGGTCTCCTTGGCCAACTCTGTGCAGCAGTCAGGAGCCAGCGGTTAGCCACTACCTGCTTTGTCAGGATAGGCCCCACTTCAGATCTTTCCTGGCATTTGGCCATCCTCACATCAGTCGCTACCAAGAAGACTGACTCTGTCCTTGGTGATTCCAAACAAATGAGAGCACTGGGACTGGAACTGGGACTGACTCTGGGTGCCTGGCTTCCTGGATCCCAAGTTCAGAGAGTTCTATCAACAAGGAAATGAGGTAGGTCACTTCCTTCAAGAATTGAATGAGGTAACTGCCTTGGCAATAACTTTGTCCTAACAGTTGCTTCCAAGGGTCACATGAGATGGAGGCTGCCCCTACTTCCTTTGACAGTTTCACAAGTTAGAATGGTATATCAACCTTAGGCACCCTAGAACAGCTCTCCACATAAGCCTGGTTTGGTCAATCTTCTCTATATTAAGAAGAGAGAGGCTGATTCAAAATACACATCACGTCCCATAGGTGTCTACTTGCATTGATGTTAAACTGGGTCAGTTTTTGTAGAAATATTAGGATTTGTTAACACCACTCACTGAATTTAGTTTTCAGTACTAGGAAATAAATATGTATTTCAGCTGGATGAATATTTCTGAGAATAATCTTGTGAAAAGTTGATTATAAATCCACATACACACACATGAGTGAATTTAGGGAGTGTATAATAAGACACATATAATTCATAATTTGAAAAATCTTGAGAGTAGATATCTATATCTATATAGATAGATAGATAGATAATTACATAGATACACACATACACAGACATTAAAATGTAGCCATATATTTGCCATTCAAAATTCATCATGAAATATATATCATCCCCATCTCCAAAATATTCATTTTAGTTAACATTCATTTATGCATAATATTGTTCACTAGGAAATTCACCCATAGGTTGAATTTCCAGTTCCATCAGTATTTAGAGGGAGTGAACTCTTCTCACAATTTGTATCTTCCAAAATAAACGAGCTCACAAGAATGTACGTGTGATACCAGGTAGAATTCTAAATATACATAAAAATTACATGTGATGAATAGGCTATAGAGAAAGGGAGACAGAAATTTACATATGTGTTAATTTTAAAAACGCATGGAAAAGTATTACAATAAAAAGTTGACTAGATTTATAACACATATTTTTGATAAAGCAGAAGGCAAGTCCAAGTATACACCATGCCTCCTATGAAAGGCCTGTATTTCTATTCTGTTAGGTTTCTTTTTCTCCATCATATTAGGATTAGTAGTCAGAGTCAATTACGGTATGGGTTAGTGTCAGGGATTCAGTATTTCAAATGGAAAATAGGAAAATGAATCCAATGTGTATGCAAATATGTGCTACACAAAAATCTTCCCACTCTCATCCAGAACAATGCTTTGACATTACCTTCACCCCAAATAAGACACAATTAGTGGAGAAGAGTTAGAAAATTTGTGAATACATATGTGTAAAGGAAAATGCTCAGGAGTTCACAACTTTGTAGAGGTAGAACAGTTTCCAAAAGTAAGGGAGAGGGTAAACACTCCACAAACATGGAGCTCTGCTGGACTAATGAATTATTGAGAAACTCCCTGTGAGGTTGGGCACTTGAAATATATGTTGTTGTCAGTAGCTTTAGCTTCCTTTGCAGTGAGACGATCAATGCTGCGTCTCCACCTATGTAACCTGGATGACATGGTTCCTTATTTTCTAGTGAACATGTGACAGCAGTGCTGAATTCTCTCTTTGTAGGTAAACTTTGGCCACTGGGGTCTAAGTATCTAACCGTGTGGTCTGTAAAGCCATTTGGTCATTCTCCACTTTCGTGGTGTTTCTTACTGCTGCACTGTGAGTTTGGTATTGACTTCAAGAAATACAAGGAGTTCAACTGGGACACAGTTCTGGAGGGAGTACTCTCATGTGTGGCGGGTGAGGGTCTGTAGGAAAATGCACCAATGTGGCTTCAATCCATCATAGCTTTTCAACTTGACAATAGCAACCTGATTCTGAACATTGGCAGGAATCCTCTCCATATAAAAAGATGCTTTTACATAGAAGGGTCTGCTGGCTGTACCATGTCAGTCACAAGTCATTTGGAAGCCAATGGTAGATCCACGTGGCCCCATCACAGATGTTTTTTTCACACACCTACACTCCAGTGCTCTAGGCCCACTACTCCACAGGCTCCAACTTTCTGGCATCTCTGTTCTACACCATTTTCATGAAACCCAGTCAATCAAGGCACTGTCTGGTACAATCATGATCAGCAACAGGACATCCAAAGTTTCTCCAGTGCCACCTGGTCATGAGAATTTCAAAAAATTCATGGTATTTATCTAGACATTTTTTAATAATGAAGTTGGAGGAACTGTGGGATTCAATTTATACAGGAACCATTAAATGGTGAAGAATCTCATTTCAATGAAACCTCGGGAGAACTCTCACAGGCAAGGCTTCCCAAAGAGTGGCCAAAAGGTCACATGAAGCCAGGTGCAATGAGGCCTACAATGTGAGGTCCATGTGTGTTTTGACTCTCAACTATGGCTGCCAATCTTTCAGAATAAAATCATGTGATATCCTGGCTGAGATTCCCAGTGCTCTGTGGAAAGCCACCCTGGGCCTAGATCTCAGTTTCCAATGGTGAATCTTATGCGTGGCATCCTAAAATTCCAACACAATTCATGGCAATACTTCTCTGAGGTCAGTTCCACAACTCAGTCTCTAAGGAAAATCACAACAGTGTTCAAGCCCAGGCGGACGCAGGCATCTCTTCCAACTGCCACACAAATGACGACAACTAAAATCAAACACTCCCACACGGCTTCTTCGTCTTTTATATAGATACTAATCATAACCTCTAGCTGGATGTTTCCATGCGGGTCGCAGCCCAAGACAGTATCAAAAATAATCTCCCTTGCCCCACATTTGCCTAAAGTCAGGGTGGCCTGTACAACCTTTCTGTGAACCAGAAGTTATCAAAAATGCCTGCTGCTAACACTGCTCCTCTTCTCAAATTTGAGGGCTACTGACGGTAGGGTATAGATTCTTTGTGTGAATTGGAGTCATGGGAAAACCCAAGCACCTATTGTCTAGCCTCTGCAGGGCTTTGAAAAACTCATTTGACACAAATGATCCCTATTCTTACTTAATGGAGGTCAGGAATCTTACAGAGGATGGCGAGAGACTTCATCCACATTGACTGATCTATTTTCCATTTTGGTTTTGGATGCACACATGGGATAATTCTTTAGATCCATCAGGTTCTGACAATCTAAGTCACTGCCTCACACAAGGCCAAGAGGCTGATTCAGACACATCCTTTTCCAAAACAATTAAGCAAAGAGCCACAGGTGATGCCCATTCATTTCTCTTTGAAAACTGTTTTCTTCAGGCTTCACAAAGGGGTGGCCTGAGGCAAAGACTTTCCTGAAATTCATGGCAACATAACAAGAGGTAATCAAAAGGCTCAAAGCAGGGTTTCTCCACTGAGACATTACTGGTCACACTGATATCTGAGTGTTCTGAGATGTTCGCCATTCCCTTCAGCTATTCAGTACATGGCCATGTCACAGAGCTTGGAGGTGGTAAATATCTTGGACACAAGACCATGAGTCTATTCTGGAGAATAGCCAGAATTCAGGAAAAATACAGGAACTTTGGAAGATAGTAGGTGTTGCCCATGGATAAGGCAAGCCACATTCCATTCATAAATTGGGCAGGATGCATGCTGGGAAGCTTTTCACTAGACAGGACACACCCATTGAGGCATTCTAATTTCAAAAGTCTACAACCACTGAGATAGTGGGATACACAGACATAGAAACACTCACCTTGTCAAATGACTTACTAGAAACAGTCCACTCCTAACCAAACAAACCACCTTTTTTACCTATTCTCAGAACATGAGAAAAACCTACAAACCCACACCCACACCCCAAAGTGCACTTCCTTCCCCCAAGTAGGTCTGTGACTATTTGGAGTGTCCTCTTACTGGTAGGCCATACGGTGTTCCCCAGAAATGGCCTTTTCTGTCTCAGATCTGGTCTCCTTGGTCAACTCTGTGAAGTTGTCAGGAGACAGTAGTAAGCCAATTTCTGTCCTCTCAGAAAAGACCCCTCTTCAGAGTTTTCTTGGTATTTGGCCACCCTTACATCAGTAGGTACCAAGAAAGACTGACTCTGTCCTTTGTAAATCCAAAGAAGTGAGCCCTCCGGGACTGTCTCTGTCCTTGGGAAATCCAAACAAGTTTGACCACTGGGTCTTGGACTGGGACTGGCTCTGGGTGCCTGTCTTCCTGGATCCCAAATTCAGAGAGTTCCATTACAGAGGAAATAGGTCAGGTCACTTCCTTCAGGAACTGAATGAGGTCACTGCCTTGGCCACCACTTTGTCCTAAAAGTTGCTTCTTATAGTCTCCTGACATGGAGGCTGCCCCTACTTCCTGTGATTCTTTCACAAGTTAGAATGGTATAGAAACCATAGTCACCTGGGAACAGCTCTCCACACACGTCTGGTTTGGTTCATCTTCCCTACATTAAGAAGAGAGAGGCTGACTCAGACACATCCTTTCATCCTGACCGTGTTGTTTGCCATGGAATATGACTTTTGCTCTCTCAGGTCTTTCATAGCTGCCTATATCTTCTTCAGAGGTCATTTCTGCAAGGACTTTTTAGGTTCTCAGCAGGTGGAAGATCCCCTACCTTCCTTTATTGTTAGACCAACTCTGTCTCTGCTTTCTATAAAGTGAGATTGAGGGAACAGTGTATGTTTAGGGTTAATAGCATGTTCGATTTGGCTTAGGAATCATTATGCTGGATGAATAATGGTATTGGGAACCTGCAATATTTATAAGAATATAGACATGAAATATAAGTATGAAAACAGAAATCTAGGAAAGATTTGAAGCCCAGAAGGGTATTGCACTCTCAATTGGGATACTTAGCTTAAATAATATTCTGCACCGAGGACTCAGATAAATCGATATACAATGGCATAGGACCAAAAACCTCGGATGATTGAATGTAGAAGACAACATCCAGTCAAAAATGGATAGTCCGTAGGATTATGAAGATAATCAGTATGTTTAGAAAGAAGAGTGAGTCTAGTAGGTGGACCAAAAGTTGTTTAGCTATAGGGTTTCGGGTAGAGAATGAATGTAAATGTCAGCACATGTGAAGTGTCAGTCACAATGATGAACTGGGGTAAATATAGGAAAACATAAATCAATAGAGACATTATGAAATCAGGCAAAGTATACAGTGAGTGATAGGATTAGACATTTTCAACAGGGTTGAGTTTGAATATATAATCTTAGGAAGAAACAAATAAGTAGTCACCATTAGGATTGATATTTGAGAGCATTAGGCAATCTGGACATGATATTTTTAGTATTCCATGCTCAAGTTTTATTTAGGCTTTGGTAAAACCATAAGTGTGACTTTTGCAATTTGTTTTCAGATTATTATTGTGATAAAATGTATATGTATATCAGGTGACATGAGTATTTCTGCCACCATTACGGGAAGCAATATTTTGAAAACTTATAAATTAGTACTGGAGATATAAATAGGTTTACCCTGTGTTGATGAATATAGAGATGATGCATGAATAGACCATATTGTGAATAAATTATATAACTAGTTCAAATTTAAATAATGGATTAAATTGATATCTGAAAATATAAAGGAAATCTTATATTGATATACATGCATTCATTACAACCAGTTATATATCTAATGGTAATATTAGGGTTACAGTTTATCATGAAGAGTGTTTGAGTTTTGCTTCAAAAATGATTATGGAATCGATAATAACGTGTTTTGAAAGAAGTCTAGTGAAAAGATCAGTAAAGAAACATGGGGGAATACATGTGTTCTTCAGGGAGGAAGTGATTGAAAATGAACAAAATGCATATATATTTGTAAACTTGTTGATAAAATGATATATCCTATGATGTCCATAACCTGAAAAAACAGTTATGTACCAGTGTTGAGTAAAAATGAATTTCAAAATACACAACATGTCCCATAGAAATCTACTTTCATTTATGTTAAACTGGCTCAGGTACTGTAGAAATATTAGGATTTGTAAGCACCATTCACTGAACTTATTTTTCAGTACTAGGAAACAAATATGTATTTCAGGTGGTTGGATATTTCTGAGAATAATGTTGTGAAATGTTGATTATAAATCCAAATACAGAAACATGAATGAATTTAGGGAGTGTATAATAAGACATATATATTTCATATTTTGGAAAATCTGGATATATATATATATATATATATATATATATATATATATATATAGACACACACGCACACACACACACACACACATTAAAATGTAGCAATATATATTCCAATAGAAATTCATCATTTAATATAATTCATCCACATATCCAAAAATATTCATTTTACTGAACATGGATTTACGTATAATATTTTTCATTAGGAAGCTCACCCATAGGTTGAATTTTCAGTTCCATCAGTATTTAGAGGGAGTGATCTCTTATCACAATTTGTATATTTGAAAATCAGTGAGCTCACAAGAATGTACGTGTGATACCAGGTAGAATTCTTTATATGCATAAAAAAAAACTACATATGCTGAATAGTCTACAGAGAAAGAAAGACAGGAATTTACATATGAGTTAACTTTAAAAACTCATGGAGAAGTATTACAATGAAAATTTGACTAGATTTATAACACATACCCTTGA
The DNA here is from genome assembly GCF_048772815.1 of Callospermophilus lateralis. Classification (NCBI taxonomy): domain Eukaryota; kingdom Metazoa; phylum Chordata; class Mammalia; order Rodentia; family Sciuridae; genus Callospermophilus; species Callospermophilus lateralis. The sequence continues at coordinate 5,590,816 of NC_135316.1, read as the reverse complement.
TAAAGCATAAGGCATGTCCTAGTATACACCATTCCTCCTATGAACGGCCTGTATTTCTATTCTGTTATGTTTCTTTTTCTCCATCATATTAGAATTAGTAATGAGAGTTTAGTAGTGTATGGATTAGTTTCATGGATTCAGTATTTCAATTGGAAAATAGGAAAATCAATCAAATGTGTATGCAAATATGTGCTAGAAAAAAATCTTCCCACTCTCCTCCAGAACAATGCCTTGACATTACCTTCGTCCCTATTAAGACACAATTAGAAGAGAAGAGTAAGAAAATCTGTGAATAGATATCTGGAATGGAATATGCTCAGGAGTTCACAACCTGGGAGGAGGTAAAGGAGTTTCCAAAGGTAAGGGACATGGTAAAGACTCCACAAACATGGAGCTCTGCCAGCCTAAATACTTCTTGAGAAACTGCCTCTGAGGTTGGGCACTTGAAATATATGTTGTTGTCAGGAGATTTAGCTTCCTTTGTAGTGAGACCATCAAAGCTGAGTCTGCATCTATGTTACCTGGAGGATATGCTTTCTGATTTTCCAATGAACATGAGGCAGCAGTGCTAAATTCTCTCTTTGTAGGCAAACTGTTGCCACTGGGGGCTAAGTGTCTCCCCATGTGGACTGTGAAGCCATTTGTTCATCCTCCACTTTTTGTGGTGTTTCTTGCTGCTGCACTGGTAGTTTGGTATTGGCTTCATGAAATACAAGAAGTTCAACTGGGCCACAGTGATGGAGGGAGTTCTGTCACGCATGGTAGGTCAGGGTCTGCAGTAGAATGCACCAACCAGGCTTCTATCCTCCATAGCTTGCCCCCTTGACCATAGCAACCTGGTTCTAATCTTTACCCTGAAACTTCTTTATATAACAAGATGCCTTTATATTGAATGGTCTGCTGGCTGCACCATGTTGGTCTCAAGCCATTTGAAAGTCAATGGCAGATCCACATGGCCCCACCACAGATGTTTTATCACTCACCTGCCCACTACTGCTCTAGGCCCACTACTCAGCAGGCTCCAAATTACTGGCATCTTTCTTCTACACATTTTCATGTAATCCAGTCAATCAAGGCACTGTCTGGTATACTTATTATCAGCAAAAGGACATCCAAAGGCTCTCCAGTGCCATCTGGTCATGGGAATTTCTAAACATTGCTGGTATTTATCTAGCCATTTTTCACAGATGAAGTTGTTGGCACTGTGGGTTTCAATTCATTCAGGAACCATTAAATGGTGAGGAAGCTCATTTCAATAAAAGATCTGGAGAATTCTCAAAGGCAAGGCTTCCCAAAGAGTGGCCAAAATGTCACATGAAGCCAGGCCCATTGAGGTCTACAATGTGAGGTCCATGTGTGTTTTGACTCTCAACTATGGGTGCCAAGTCTTTCAGAATAAAATCATGTGATATCCTGGCTGAAATTCCCAGTACTATTGGAAAAGCCACCCTGGGCCTAGATCTCAGTTTCCAAGGGTGACTCTAATGCGTGGCCTCCTGAAATCTCAACACAATTCATGTCAATACTTCTCTGAGGTCAGTTCCAGAACTCAGTCTCTAAAAGGAATCACACAAGAGTTCAAACCCAGGTGGACCTCGTCATCTCTTTCAACCACCACACAAATGACCACAATTAAAATCAAAACACTCCCACATGGCCCTCATCTTCTTCCACATAGACACTCATCATAACCTATGCCTGCAGCTTTCCGTGAGGGGCACAGCCCAAGAGAGTGTCCAAAATAAGCTTCCTTGCCCCTCATTTGCCTAAAGTCAGGGTGGCCTGGACACCGTTCTTGTGATCCAGGATTGATCAATAGGCCTGGTATTCATACTGCTCTGCTTCTGCAATTGAGGCCTACTGACTGTGTTGTTTAGATTCTTTACGTGAATTGGAATCATGAGAATACCCAAGCACCTATGGTCTAGCCTCTGCAGGGCTTTGAAGAACTCATTTGACACAAAGGTTCCCTATTCTCACTTGATAGAGGTCAGGAATATTACAGAGGAAGGCGAGAGGCTTCATCCACAATGACTGATATTTTTTCCATTTTGGTTTTGAATGCACACATGGGATCTTCCTTTAGATCGATCACGTGCTGAAAATGTAAACCACAGACTCACACAGGGCCAAGAGGCTGATTCAGACACATCCCTTTCAAAAGCAATTAAGCAAAGAGCCACGGGAGATGCCCATTCATTTCCATTTGAAAACTATTTTCTTCAATCTTCACAAAGATTTGGCCTGAGGCAAAGACCTTTCTGACATTTAGGGCAACAGAACAATAGGTAATCGAAAGGCCCCAAGAAGGGTTTCTCCACTGAGACTTTCCTGGTCACTCTGATATCTGAGTTTTCTGAGATGCTTGCCATTCCCTTCAGCTATCCAGTACATGGCCATGTCACAGAGGTTGGAGGTGGCACATATCTTGTACAAAAAACCATGAAACTAATCTTGAGAATGGCCAGAATTCAGGAAATAATGGAGACTAGAAAGATAGCAGGTGTTGCACATGGATAAGGCAAGCATCAGTCCATTTATTAATTGTGCAGGATGAATGCTGGGAAGCTTTCTACTAGGCAGGACATAAAAATTGAGCCATTTTCTTTTCTAATATCTACATCCAAGGACACAGTGGGATACACAGATGTAGAAACAGTCTCCTTGTCAAATGACTTACTAGAAACAGTCCACTCCAAACCAAACAAACCTCCTTTTTTGCCTGTACTCAGAACATGAGACAGAACCACAAAATGACATCCACACACACCAAGGCACCTCCTTCCCCCAAGTAGGTCTGTTACTCTCTGGAGTGTCCTCTGACTAGTAGGCCATACAATGTTTTCTAGAAAAGGCTGGTCCTGTCTCAGATCTGGTCTCCTTTGCCAATTCTGTGAAGTTGTCAGGAGGTAGTGGTGAACCATTTCCTGCCCTCTCAGGAAAGGACCATCTTCAAAGCTTTCTTGGCATTTGGCCACCCTCACATCAGTAGGTACCAAGAAAGACTGACTCTGTCCTTGGTAAATCCAAACAAGTGAGAACAGTGGAACTGGGACTGGGACTGATACCGGGTGCCTGGGTTCCTGAATCACAAAATTCAGAGAGTTACATCACCAAGGAAGTGAGGTGAGGTCACTTCCTTCAGGAAATGAATGAGGTCACTGCCTTGGCCACCACCTTGTCCTAACATTTGCTTCCTAGGGTCTCAGGAAAAGGAGGCTGCCCCTATTTCCTGTGACACTTTCACAAGTTAGAATGGTATAGAAACCATAGACACCCGGGAACAGCTCTCCACACAGGCCTGGTTTGATACATATTCCCTACATTAAGAAGAGATAGGATGATTCAGACACATCCTTTCATCCTGATCGGGTTGTTTGCAAAGGAAGATGACTTTTGCTGTCTCAGGTCCTTCATAGCTGCCTACATCTTTTCCAGGGATCATTTCTGCATGGATTTTGAGGTACTCAGCAGTTGGAAGATCTCGTAACTTCCTGTATTATAAGACCAACTTTGTCTCTGCTCTTCTGTAAAGTGAGATTGAGTGAACAGTGTATGGTTATGGTTAATAGCATGTTCAATTTGGGTTAGGAATCATTTTGCTGGATCAATAATGATATTGGGAACCTGTGATATTTATAATAATATAGAGGTGAAATATAAGTATGGAAACAGAAATCTAGGTAATATTTGAATCCCAAAAGGATTTGGGCCCTTGATTGCGATACTTAACTTGAATTATGTTCTGCACCGAGGTCTTAGTTAAATCGATATACAATGGCATAAGACCTTGTACCTCAGATGATTGAATGTAGAAGAGAACATCCAGTCAAAAAGGGATAGTCTGTAGGATTAGGTCAATAGTCGGTAGGTTTAGGAGGAAGAGTGAGTCTAGGATTTGGACCAAAAGTTCTTTAGCAATAGGGTTTCGGTTAGAGAGTAAATATAAATGACACCACATGTGAAGAGTCAGGCACAATGATGAACTGGGGAAAATATGTAGGAAAGCAGACATCAATAGAGACATTAGGAAATCAGGCAAAGTATAACTTGAGTGATAGGATTAGACATTTTCAATAGGCTTGAGGTTGAATATATAATCTTAAGGAGAAACAAATATGTAAGCACCATTCACTGAACTTAGTTTTCAGTACTAGGAAAAAATATGTATTTCAGGTGGTTGGATATTTCTGAGAATAATGTTGTGAAAAATTGATTATAAATCCCCATACAGGAACATGAATGAATTTAGGCAGTGTATAGTAAGACACATATATTTTATATTTTGGAAATCTGGAAAAAAAATATACATATATATATACACACACACACAAACACACACACATTATAATGTAGCAATATATATGCCAATCGAAATTCATCATGAAAAATAACTCATCCGCATATCCAAAAATATTCATTTTACTGAACATGGATGTATGTATAATATTGTTCATCTAGGAAGCTCACCCATGGGTTGAATTTTCAGTTCAAACACCGTTTAGGAGGAGTGATCTCTTCTCACAATTTGTATCTGCCAAGTCAGCCACCTCACAAGAAAGTACGTGTGAAACCAGGTAGGATTCTATTTGTGCATATAAAAATACATGTGCTTAGTAGGATACAGAGAAAGAAGACACATATTTCTTAACTTTAATAACACATGGAGAATTATTTCAACAAATAATTGACTAGATTTATAACTCCTACCTTATATCATGCAAAAGGCAAGCACAACTATACACCATGCCTCTTCTGAACTTCTTGTATTTCTATTCTGTTTGGGTTATATTTCTCATCATATTAGAATTAGCAGTCAGAGTCTAGTAGGGTATGGGTTAGTGTCAGGGATTCAGTATTTCCAATGAAAAATTGGAAAATGAATCCAATGTGTATGCAAATATGTGCTACAAAAAAATCTTCCCCCTCTCATCTAGAACAATGACTTGACATTACCTTTGCCCCAAGTAAGTCACAATTAGAGGAGAAGAGTTAGAAAATCTGTGAACACATATCTGGAATGGAAAATGCTCAGGAGTTCACAACCTTGGAAGTGGTAGAGGAGTTTCCAAAAGTAAGTGACATGGTAAACACTCCACAGACATGGAGCTATGCTGGCCTAAACACTTCTTGAGAAACTGCCTTTGAGGTTGGGCACTTGAAATATGTTCTCTAAGGGGAATCACACTAGTGTTCAAGCCCAGTTGGACCCAGTCATCTCTTCCAACTGCCACACAAATGACCACAATTAAAACCAAAACACTCCCACATTGCCCTCATCTTCTTCCACACAGACACTCCTCAAAACCTCTGACTGGAGTTTTCCATGAGGGGCGCAGCCCAAGACAGTGCCCAAAATAAGCTCCCTTGCCCCTCATTTTCCTAACGTCACGGTGGCCTGGACACCCTTCCTGTGAACCAGGAGTGATTAAATAGACCTGCCATTAATACTGCTCCACTTCTCCACTTTGAGGCCTTTTTACTGTGGGGTTAAGATTCTTCTTTTTTAAAAATTTTTGAAATTTAATTGGAAAGTTAAAAAAATTGTTTTGCAGAATTTTAAATTTCTTATGAAAAAGCCTACATCTTGTTTGTGAAGGAAACCTTGATGCCTTGCCAATCTGGTTATATAGAAACACTCAAATTTTTCTGTTACATACTACATGGATGAATGGCTACAGCACATAGTTTTTTCAAACTGAAAGGCAGATAATAGCAAGTAAGATAACAAATAAAAGACAATTTTATTAAAAAACAAAGTTTTAAAATGTCTCAAATATTGGAAATTCAATTCCTTTTTTCCATTTTTTTTGGTTGTTCAAAACATTATAAAGCTCATGCTATATCATCTTTCATACATTTGACTCAATTGGGTTATGAACTCCCATTTTTACCCCAATACAAATCGCAGAATCACATCAGTTACACACTCACGTTTTTACATAATGGCATATTAGTGATTGTTGGATTCTGCTACCTTTCCTATCTCCTACTATCCCTATTCCCTCCCCTCCCATCTACCCTCTCTACCACATCTGCTGTTGTTCAATTCTCTCCCTTGTTTTCCCCCATTTCCCGTCACAACCTCTTATATGTAATTTTGTGTAACATTTAGTGTCTCCTACCATTTCCATATGCTATCCCTTCTCTCTCCCTTTCTCTCCCCCCACTCATCTCCGTTTAGTGTTAATATTTTCCTCATGCTCTTCTTTCCTGTTCTGTTCTTATTTGCTCTCTTTATATCAAAGAAAACATTTGGCATTTGATTTTTAAGGATTGGCTAGCTTCACTTAGCATAATCTGTTCTAATGCCATCCATTTCCCTGCAAATTCTATGATTTTGTCATTTTTTAGTGCTGCATAATACTCCATTGTGTATAGATGCCCCTTTTTTTATCCATTCGTCTATTGAAGGTCATCTAGGTTGGTTCCACAGGGTAGCTATTGTGAATTGTGCCGCTATGATCATTGATGTGGCAGTATCCCTATAGTGCGCTCTTTTAGGATCCTCAGGGAATAGGCCGAGAAGGGCAATAGCTGGGTCAAATGGTGAATCCATTCCCATTTTTCCCAGGAATTTCCATATGCTTTCCAAATTGGACTCAACAATTTACAGTCCCACCAGCAGTGTACAAGTGTACCCTTTCCCCCACATCCTCGCCAACAATTATTGTTGTTTGATTTCATAATGGCTGACAATGTTACTGGAGTGAGATGGTATCTTAGGGTGGTTTTGACTTGGTTTTCCCTGACTGCTAGAGATGGTGGGCATTTTTTCATGTACTTGTTGATGGATTGTATGTCCTCCTCTGTGAAGTGTCTGTTCAGGTCCTTTGCCCATTTGTGAATTGGGTTACTTGTTATCTTATTGTTTAATTTTTTGAGTTCTTTGAATATTCTAGATATTAGGGCTCTATCTGAAGTGTGAGGGGTAAAAATTTTTTCCCAGGATGAAGGCTCTCTATTTACCTTTCTAATTGTTTTTCTTGCTGAGAAAAAACTTTTTAGTTTAAGTAAGTCCCATTTGTTGATTCTTGTTATTAACTCTTGTGCTATGGGTGTCCTATTAAGGAATTTGGAGCCCAGACCCACAGTATGTACATCGTAGCCAACTTTCTCTTCTATCAGATGCAGTGTCTCTGATTTTATATGTAGCTCCTTGATCCATTTTGAGTTAACTTTTGTGCATGGCGAGAGAAAGGGATTCAGTTTCATTTTGTTGCATATGGATTTCCAATTTTCCCTGCACCATTTGTTGAAGATGGTATCTTTCCTCCATTGCATGCTTTTAGCCCCTTTATCAAATATAAGAAAGTGGTAATTTTGTGGATTGGTTTCTGTGTCCTCTATTCTGTACCGTTGGTCCACCTGCCTGTTTTGGTACCAGTACCACGCTCTTTTTATTACTATTGCTTTGTAGTACAGTTTGAACCCTGGTATCGCTATAACTCCAGATTCACACTTCCTGCTTGGAGTTGCTTTTGCTAGTCTTGGTCATTTGTTTTTCCATAAGAATTTCATTATTGCTTTATCTTTTTCTACAACAAATCCTGTTGGGATTTTGATTGGCATCGCTTTAAACCTGTAGAGAGCTTTGGGTAATATCGCCATTTTGATGATGTTAGTTCTGCCTATCCATGAACAGGGTTCATTTTTCTATCTTTTAAGATCTTCTTTTATCTCTCTCTTTAGAGTTCTGTAGTTTTCATTATATAAATCTTTCACCTCTTTTGTTAGGTTGATTCCAAGTGTCTTATTTTATTTGAGTATATTGTGAATGGAGTGGTCCCTCATTTCCATTTCACAAGTTTTGTTGCTGATATACAAGAATGCCTTTGATTTATGCGTGTTGATTTTATATCCTGCCACTTTACGGAATTCATTTATTAACTCTAGCCGTTTCTTTGTAGACCCTTTTGGGTCTGTTAAATATATTATCATGTCCTCTGCAAATAGCGATAATTTAAATTCTTTTTTTTCTATTTTTATGCCTTTAATTTCTTTTGTCTGTCTAATTGCTCTGGCTAGTATTTCAAGAACTAAATTGAATAGAAGTGGTGATAGAGGACATCCCTGTTTTGTTCCAGATTTTAGAGGGAATGCCTTCATTTTTTCTCGATTTAGCATAATGCTAGCCTGAGTTTTAGCATATATAGCTTTTACAATGTTGAGGTAAGTTCCGGTTATCCCTAGTTTTTCTAGTTTTTTGAGCATAAAGGAATGCTGAACTTTGTCACATGCTTTTTCTGCATCTATCGAGATGATCATATGGTTCCTGTCTTTAAATCTATTGATGTAGTGAATGGCATTTATTGATTTCCATATACTGAACTATCCTTGCATCCCAGGGATGAATCTTACTTGATCATGGTGCATAATTTTTTTGATATGCTTTTGTATTTGATTTGCCAAAATTTTATTGAGAATTTTTGCATCCTAGTTCATTAGAGATATTGGTCTGTAGTTTTCTTTCTTTAAAGTGTCTTTGTCTGGTTTCGGGATAAGGGTGATGTTAGCCTCATAGAATGAATTTGGAAGAGCTCCTTCTTTTTGTATTTCTTGAAATATCTTGAAAAATATTGGTATTAATTCTTCTTTGAAGGTTTTGTAGAACTCTGCTGTATACGCATCAAGTTCAGGGCTTTTTTTGGTTGGTAGTCCTTTGATGGCTTCTTCTATTTCTTTCTTTGTTATTGGTCTGTTTAAATTGTGTGTGTCTTCCTGACTCAATCTGGGCAGATCGTATGACTTATTAATTCCAATAAAATAGAAGATAATGAAGATATCAGTGTTTCAAAATACTTTCTAATTATTTTCTGTATTTCTGTAGTGTCTGTTGTGATATTGCCTGTTTCATCCAGTATGTTAGTAATTTGAGTTCTCTCTCTTCTTCTCTTCATTAGCATGGCTATGGGCCTGTCAATCTTATTTATTTTTTCAAAGAACCAACTTTTAGTGTCATCAAATTTTTCAATTTTTTTGTTTCAATTTTGTTGATTTGTGCTCTAAATTTAATTATTTCTTGTCTTCTACTACATTTGCTTTTGTTTTGCTCTTCTTTTTTAGGTTTTTGAGGTGTAGTGTGAGTTCATTTATTTGTTGTTTTTTTCTTTTTTTGAGGAAAGAACTCCAAGAAATGAATTTCCCTCTTAAAACTGCTTTCACTGTGTCCCATAGATTCTGGTACATTGTGTCTGTATTGACATTTGTCTCTAAGAATTTTTTTTATCTCCTCCTTTATGTATTCTGTAACCCATTGATCATTCAGTAGCATCCGTTCATTTTCCATGTGATGTAGGATTTTTCCTTCCTTCTTTTATCATTCATTTCCAGTTTCATTCCATTATGAACAGAAATGGTGCATGGTATTATTTCCATGCCTTTATATTTCCTAAGAATTGCCCTATGTCATAATATATCTTTGAGTAGGATCCATGTGCTGCTACTGAGAAGAACGTGTATCCACTTGATGATGGTTGATATACTCTATGTATGTCGGTTAAGTCTAGGTTATTGATTGTGCTGTTGAGTTCTATTGTTTCTTTATTCAGTTTCTGTCTAGAGGATCTGTCTAATGCCGAGTGTGGTGTGTTGATGTCACCCATAATAATTGTGTTGTAGTCTATTTGACTCTTGAACTTGAGGAGAGTTTGTTTTATGAACGTTGCAGCTCCATTGCTTGGTGCATACAAATTGATAATTGTTATGACTTGTTGGTGGATGGTTCCTTTTAAGAGAATATAGTGTCCTTCTTTGTCCCTTTTGATTAACTTAGATGTGAAGTTGATTTTATTCCATATGAGTATGGCCACTCCTTCTTGCTTCTGAGGGCCATGTGAGTGGTATGATTTTTTCCCAATCTTTTACCTTAAGCCTGTGTATGTCTTTTCCTATCATATGAGTCTCCTGAAGGCAACATATTGTTGAATTTGTTTTTTTGATCCACGTTTCTAGCCCATGTCTCTTGATTTGTGATTTCGGCCATTAACATTTAAGGTTATAATTGAAATATGATTTGTACTTCCAGTCATGTTTATTTATTTATTATATTTTAGTTTGGCCAGTTATTACATTTTTGGTTATTTTCCTCCCCCTCTACTGAGATACCTCCCGCTGTTAGTTTTGGGCACTATTTTTCAATTCTTCTTCTTGTAGTATTTTGCTCAAAATTCTTTGCAGTGCTGGTTTTCTGGCTATGAATTCTTTTAGCTTTTGTTTCTCATTAAAAATTTTTATTCCATTTTCAAATCTGAAGCTTAATTTTGCTGGATACAGTATTCTTGGTTGGAATCCATTATTTTTCAGCATTTGAAATACATTGTTCTAGGATCTTCTCACTTTCAAAGTCTGTGATGAAAAATCAGTCATTAACCTAATTGGTTTACTCCTGAATGTAATCTGCCTCCTTTCTCTTATAGTGTTTAATATTCTCTCCTTGTTCTGTATGTTGGCAATCTTCATAATTATATGTCTTGGAATTGGTCTATTATGGTTTTGAATGTTTGGGGTCCTTTAGGCTTCCAGGATTTGGTAATCCCATCCATCTTTCATCTCTGAAGCCCGGCGCTCTATTGTTTTGATTTTTTCTTTTTTTTTTTTTTTTTTTTTTTTTTTTTTTGGTTTCCTTGGAGGAGTTTCCGTTGTGGGAATTAGAACTGTACTGCTTCCTTCCCCATCTGAAATCCTGAACTCAGATCAGGGCTAAATGGGGGTTCTACCGGCAAGATTCCACAGAATCTGCATCAACGTTTCTCCCTGCTTATTGGTCGCCTCTCGGTGGTGCCGCACCGTCTGTAGCCACTGGGCGGGCCGCACTGATCAGTCAGAACGATCTTGGGTCGCACAGTTGGCTCATGTTTGAGACTCTATTACCGGACCATGGTGCTAGAAATCCTTCTTCTAGGTTTTGGTGCACCCCCATTTTGCTGTAATTTCCGAACAAGATAGTTTTTTGTTGTTCTAACTGGTTATTCACCTGTGCAGTGGTGCGGTACACTCGGTGTGATGCACTCTATTTGCGGCCATCTTGCAATGACGAAATATTATGATTTGTATGCACCATTTACTGAAGTTAGTTTTCAGTATTAGGAAACAAATATGAATTTCCGGTGGATGAATATTTCTCAGAATAATCTTGTGAATAGTTGATTATAAATCCATATACATGAATATGAATGAATTTAGGGAGTATATAATAAGACACATACATTTCATATTATGAAAAAATCTGGAGAGTGCATATATATATATATATATATATATATATATATACGCACAAACACACACACGCACAGACATTAAAAATTACCAATATATATGCCAAACGAAATTCATCATGAAATATATATCATCCACATATCCAAAAAAAATACATTTTACTAAAAATGGATTTATGTATAATGTTGTTCAACTAGGAAGCTCACCAATAGGTTGAATTTTCAGTTCCAACAGTGTTTAGGAGGAGTGATCTCTTCTCACAATTTGTATCTGCCAAGTCACCCACCTCAGAAGAAGGTACGTGTGATACCATGTAGGATTCTATATGTGCATATAAAAATACATGAGCTGAATAGGCTACAGAGAGACAGGAATTCACATATTTCTTAACCTTAAAAACACATGGTGAACTATTTGAATAAACATTGACTATATTTATTACTCCTACCCTATATAATGCAAAAGGGAAGTCCAACTATACACCATGTCTCCTCTGAACTGCTTGTATTTCTATTCTGTTTGGGTTACTATTTTCCATCATATTAGGATTTTTTTACTATTCTCCATCATACAGTCTAGTAGGGTATGGGTTAGTGTCAGAGATTCAGTATTTTGAATGGAAAATAGGAAAATAAATATTCACATCTATAGGTACCAAGAAAACTAACTCTGACCTTGGTAAATCCAAACAAGTGAGCCCACTGGGACTGGGACTGGGACTGCCTATGGGTGCCTGGCTTCTTGGATACCAAGTTCAGAGAGTTCCATCACCAAGGAAATGACGTATGTCACTTTTTTTGGAATTGAATGAGGTCACTCCCTTGGCAACCACTTTGTCCAAACTGTTGTTTCCAAGGGTCCCATGAGATTGAGGCTGCCCCTACTTCCTGTGACACTTTCACAAGTTAGAAAGGCATATCAACCATAGGCACCTGGGAACAGCTCTACACACAGGCCTGGTTTGGTCCATCTACTCTACAATAAGAAGAGAGAGGCTGATTCAGACACATCCCTTCATCCTGACCAGGTTGTTTGCCATGGAATATGACTTTTACTCTCTCAGGTCCTTCATATCTGCCTACAACTTCTCCAGATATTAATTCTGCATGGACCTTTGAGGTTCTCAACAGGTGTAAGGTCCCTTACTTTTCTGTATATTAAGAACCACTCTGTCCTTGCTCTTCTGTAAAATGAGATTGAGGGAACAGTCTATGTTTAGGGTTAATAGCAGGTTCGATTTAGGTTACGAATCCTTCTGTTGGATGAATAATCGTATTGAGAACCTGCAATATTTACAAGAATATAGAGGTGAAATATAAGTATGAAACAGAAATCTAGGTATGATTTGAAGCCCAGAAGTGCATTGGGCCCTTGATTGGGAAACTTAGCTTTGAGTAATGTTCTGCAAAGATGTCTCAGATAATTTGATATACAATGGCATAGGACCTTGTACCTTGGATGATTGAATGTAGAAGAGAACATCCAGTCAAAAAGGGATAGTCGGTAGGATTAGGAAGATAGTCAGTAGGTTTAGGAAGAAGAGTGAGTGTAGGATTTGGACCAAAAGTTCTTTAGCAATAGGGTTTCGGTAGGAGAGTAAATGTAAATATCACCACATATGAAGAGTCAGTCAGTATGATGAACTGGGGAAAATATGTAGGAAAGCAGGTATCAATAGAGACATTACGAAATCAGGAAAAGTATAAAGTGAGTGATAGGATTAGATATTTTCAACAGGGTTGAGTTTGAATAAATAATTTTTGGAAGAAACAAATATGTAGTCACCAATAGTATTGATATTTGAAAGCATTAGACAACCTGGAAATGGATGTTTTTAGTTATCCATGTTCACTTTCCATTTAGGCTTTGGTACAATCATAAGTGTGACCTTTACATTTTTTGTCCAGAATACTACTGTGATAAAATGTATATGTAGATCAGGTGACATGAGTATTTCTTCCACCATTTCTGGGAGCAATATACTGAAGATGTAAAATTAGTATTGGGGGTGCAAAGAGGTGTACCTTGTGTATATGAATATAGAGATATAGCATGAATAGACCATACTGTTAATAAATAATATAACTTGTTCCAACTTTAAATAATGGATTGAACTAATATCTGAAAAATTACAGGAAATCTTATATTGATATACAATCATTAATTCCAACCAGTTATACATCTAATGGTAATATTAGTGTTTTGATTTATCATAAAGAGTGTGTGAGTTTTGCTTCAAAAAGATTATAGAAATCGATAATAATGTGTTTGGAAAGAAGTCTCATGAAAAGACCAGTCAAGAATCCTTGACAATACATGTCTTCTGAAGCAAGAAGTGATTAAAGTTGAAACAAATGCCTATTAATTTGTGAACTTGTGGATGAAATGTATATCCTATAATGTGCAGAACCTGAAGAAATAATAATGTAGCAGTGTTGAATACAAATGAACGTCAAATGACATATCATGTCCCATAGGAATCTACTTGCATTGATGTTAGAGTGGGTCAGTTACTGTAGAATAATTAGGATTTGTATGAACCATTCACTGAAGTTAGTTTTCCGTACTAGGAAACAAATATGTATTTCTGGTGGATGAATATTTCTGAGAAAATCTTATGCAAAGTTGATTATAAATCCACATACATGAAAACATGATCATGAATGAATTTAGAGAGTGTATATAAGACACATATATTTTATATTTTGAAAAATCTGGAGAGTGTGTATATATATATATATATATATATATATATATATATATATATATATATATAAACACAGACATTAAAAAGTAGCAATGTATGTCAATCGAAATTCATCATTAAATATATATCATCCACGGATTCAAAAATATTTATTTTACTGAACATGAGTTTATGTGTAATGTTGTTCTACTAGAAAGCTCCCCTATAGGTTGAATTTTCAGTTCCAACAGCGTTTAGGACGAGTGATCTCTTCTCACAATTTGTATCTGCCAAGTCAGCTACCTCAGAAAAATGTACGTGTGATACTTGGTAAGATTCTATATGTTCATATAAATATACATGTTTGAATAGACTACAGAGAAAAAGAAACAAGAATTCACATATTTGTTAACTTTAAAAATACATGGAGAACTATTTCTATTAAAAATTGAGTAGATTTATAACTCCTGACTTATATAATGCAAAAGGCAAGTCCAGCTATACAACATGCCTCTCTGAACTGCTTGTATTTCTATAGGTTTGGGTTATTTTTCTCTATCATATTAGGATGAGTTGTCTGAGTCTAGTAGGTATGGGTTAGTGTCAGGGATTCAGTATTTCAAAAGGAAAATTGAAAAATGAATCCAATGTGTATGCAAACATGTGCTGCACAAATATCTCCCCACTCTCATCCAGAACAATGCCTTGCCATTACCTATGCCCCAAGTAAGACACAATTAGGGGAGAAGAGTTAGAAAATTAGTGAATACATATATGGAATGGAAAATTCTCAGGAATTCACAACCTTGGAGGTTGTAGAGGATTTTCCAAAAGTAAGGGACAGGGTAAACACTTCACAAACATGGAGCTCTGCAGGCCTAAAGACTTCTTGAGAAACTGCCTCTGAGTTTGGGCACTTGAAATATATGTTGTTGTCAGGAGCTTTATCTTCCTATGTAGTGAGAGCATCAAAACTGGGTCTGCATCTATGTGACCTGGAGGACATGTTGTCTTATATTTCACTGAACATGGGGCAGCAGTGCTGAATTCTCACTTTGTAGGTAAATTGTGGCAACTGGGGTCTAAGTGTCTCTCCGTGTGGACTGTGAAGCCATTTGGTCATCCTCTAGTTTTCCTTGTGTGTCTTGCTGCTGCACTGGGAGTTTGGTATTTGTTTCTTGAAATACAAGGAGTTCAACTGGGACATCGTGCTGGAGGAAGTTCTGTCACATGCAGTGCATAAGGGACTGCAGGAGAATGCACCAATCAGGCTTCTATTCCACATAGCTTGCACCCAGGACCATAGCAACCTGATTCTGAGCATTGCCCTGAAACCTCTCCATATATCAAGATGCCTTAACATATAAGGGTCTGCTGGCTGCACCATGTCAGTCACAAGCCATTTGGAAGCCAATGGCAGATCCACATGGCCCCTACACAGATGTTTTATCACACACCTGCCCACCACTGCTCTAGGCCCGCTACTAAGCAGGCACCAACTTACTGGCATCTCTGTTCTACACCATTTTCATGAAACCCAGTCAATCAACGCATTGCCTGGTTTACTCATGATCAGCAAACAGACATCAAAAGGTTCTCCAGTGCCACCTGGTCATGAAAATTTCAAAAATTCCATGTTATTTATCTAGCCATTTTTCCAGCATGAAGTTGGAGTCACTATGATTTTCAATTCATTCAGGAACCATTAAATGTTGAGGAAGCTCATTTCAATGGAAGCTCTGGAGAACACTCACAGGCAAGGCTTCTTAAAGAGTGGCCAAAATGTCACATGAAGCCAGGACCATTGAGGTCTACAATGTGAGATCCACGTGTGTTTTGACTCTCAACTATGGCTGCCAAGTCTGTCAGAATAAAAACATGTGATATCCTGGCTGAGATTTTCCGTGCCTTGTGGAAAGCCTTCCTGGGCACACATCTCAATTCCAAGGATGACTCTCATGCATGGCCTCCTAAAATCCCAAAAGAACTCACGGCAATTCTTCTCTGAGGTCAGTTCCAGAACTCAGTCTCTAAGGAGAATCACAGCAGAGTTCAAGCTCTGGTGGAGCCAGTAATCATTTCCAACCGTCAAACTAATAACCACAATTAAAACCAAAACACTTCCACATGGCCCTATTCTTCTTCCATATAGACATTCATTAAAACCTCTGACTGGAGGTTTCCATGAGGGGCGGAGCCCATGAAGGTGTCCAAAATAAGCTCTCTTACCCCTCATTTGCCTAAAGTGGGGGTAGCCTGAACACCTTTCTGTGAACCATGAGTGATCAAGTAGGCCTGCCGTTAATACTGCTCTCTTTCTCCAATTTGAGGACTACTGACTGTGGGGTTTAGTCTCTTTATGTGAATTGGAAACATGAGAAAACCCTAGCACCTTTGGGCTTCCCTCTTCAGGCCTTTGAAGAAATCATTTGACCCAAAGGATCCCTATTCTCACTTGATGGAGGTCAGGAACCTTAGAGAGGAAGGCGAGAGACTTCATCCACAATGACTGCTCTTTTGTCCATTTTGGGTTTGGATGAAAGCATGGGATCCACCAGGTGCTGAGAATCTAACCACAGCCTCACACAGGGCCAAGAGGCTAATTCAGACACATCCATTTCCAAAGCAAATAAGCAAAGAGCCACAGGTGATGCCCATTTATTTCCATTTGAAACTGTTTTCTTCAGGCTTCAAAAAGGAGTGGCCTGAGGAAAAGACGTTCCTGAAATTCAGGGCAGCAAACAATAGGTAAACAAATGGCACAAAGCAGGGTTTCTCCACTGAGACTTTCCTGGTCACACTGATATCTGAGTTTTCTGAGATACTCTCCATTCCCATCAGCTATCCAGTACGTGGCCATATCACAGAGCTTGGAGGTGGTACGTATCTTGGACACAAAACCATGAGGCTATTCTGGAGAGTGGCCAGAATTCAGGAAGAAAACAGAAACTTAGGAAGATAGCAGGTGTTGCCCTTTGATAAGGCAAGCCACAGTCCATTTATAAATTGGGCAGTATGAATGCTGGGAAGCTTTCTACTAGACAGGACACATCCATTGATGCATTCTCTTTTCTCATGTCTACAATCACTAACAGAGTGGGATACACAATATAGAAGCACTCGCCTTGTCAAACCACTTACTTGAAACAGTCAACGCCAATCCAAAGAAACAGCCTTTCCTACCTATTCTCAGAACATGAGACAAAACAACAAACACACACCCACACCCACAAAGGCACCTCCTTTGCACAAGTAGGTCTGTGACTATCCAGAGTCTCCTCTGAATGATGGGCCATATTATATTTCCCCAAAATAGCCTCTCCTGTCTCAAATCTGGTCTCCTTGTCCAACTCTGTGAAGTTGTCAGGAGCCATGGGTGAGCAACTACCTGCTTTCTCAGGAACGGCCTCTCTTCAGAGCTTTCCTGGCATTTGGCCATCCTCACATCAGTAGATACTAAGAAAGACTGACTCTGTCCTTGGTAAATTGAAACAAGTGAGACCACTGGGACGGGGACTGCGACAGGCTCTGTGTGCCGCTCTTCCTGTATCACAAGTTCTGAGAGTTCCATCGCCAAGGAGGTGAGGTGAGGTCACTTCCTTCAGCAACTGAATGAGGTCACTGCCTTTGCAACCTCTTTGTCCTAACAGTTACTTCTAAGGGTCCCGTGATATGGAGGCTGTCCCTAATTCTTGTGACACTTTCACAAGTTAGAATGGTATATACCATAGGCACCTGGGAACAGCTCTTCACACAGGCCTTGTTTGGTCCATCTTCTCTACATTTAGAAGATAGAGGTTGATTCAGACACATCCCTTCATCCTGACAAGATTGTTTGCCAAGGAATTTGACTTTTGCTCTCTCAGGTCCTTCATAGCTGCCTACATCTTCTCCAGGGATCATTTCTGCGTCGACCTTTGATGTTCTCAGCAGGTGGAAGATCCCATACATTTCTGTATTGTAAGACCCACTCTGTCCATCCTCTTCTGTAAAGTTAGATTGATTGAAGAGTGTATATTTAGGGTTAATAACATGTTTGATTTGGGTGGGAATCTCTCTGCCGGATGAATAATGGTATTGGGAACCTGTGATATTTACAAGAATATATAGGTGAAATATAAGTATGAAAACAGAAATATAGGTAAGATTTGAAACCACAAGGGCATTGGGCCCTTGAGTGGGATACTTAGGTTTGAATTATGTTCCGCATTTATGTCTCAGATAAATTGAAATACAATGGCTTAGGACCTTACACCTTAGATGATTGATTGTCAAAGAGAACATAGTGTCAAAAAGCGATAGTCAGTAAGATTAGGAAGATAGTCAGTAGGTTTAGAAATAAGAGTGAGTATAGGATTTGGGCCAAAATTTCTTTAGCAATAGGGTCTAGGGTAGACAGTGAATGTATATGTCAGCATATGTTGTGTCAGACACAATGATGAACTGGGGAAAATATGGAGGAAAGCAGATATCAATAGAGATATTAGGAAATCAGGCAAAGCTTAAAGTGAGTGATAGGATTAAATATTTTCCACAGGCATGAGGTTCAATATATAATCTTAGGAAGAAACAAAATGTAGTCACCAATAGGATTTGCATTTGACAGCATTAGGCAACTTGGACATAGTTGTTTTAGTAATCCATGCTCACTTTCCATTTAGGCTTTGATACAATCATGAGTGTGACCTTTGCTTTTTGTGTCTAGAATATTACTGTGATTATATATATGGTGACATGAGTATTTCTTCCACCATTTCTGGGAGCAATAATTTGAAGAGGTATAAATTAGTATTGGGGGGACAAAGAGGTGTACACTGTGTCTATGAATATAGAGATAATGCATTAAGAGACCATACAGTGAATAAATAGAAAAACTGGTTCCAACTTTAAATCATAGATTGAATTAAAATGTGAAAATATACAGGAATTCTTATATTGATATACATACATTCATTCCAACCAGTTACACATCTAATGGTAATATTAATGTTATGGTTTATCTTGAAGAGTGTGAGTTTAGCTTCGAAATTGATTATGGAAATCGAAAATAATGTGTTTGGAAAGATGTCTCATGAAAAGACCAGTCAAGTAACATTGAGAAATACATGTGTTCTGAAGCAGGAAGTGATTGAAAGTGAAACAAATTCCTATAAATTTGTGAACCTGTGGATGAAATATATATCTTATGATGTGCAAAAACTGAAGAAATAGTAATGTACCAGTGTTGAATTAAAATGAACGTCAAAATAGAGATTATGTCCCATAGGAATCTACTTGCATTGATGTTAAACTGGGTCATTTACTGTAGAAATATTAGGAATTTAAGCACCATTTATTGAAGTTAGTTTTCAGTACTGGAAAAAAAATATGTATTTCAGGTGGATGAGTATTTCTGAGAATAATCTTGTGAAAAGTTGATTATAAATCCTCATAGATGAACATGAATGAATTTTCGGAGTGTATATAAGACACATATATTTCATATTTTATAAAATGTGGAGAGTGTGTGTGTGTGTGTATATATATATATATATATATACCAAAAGCCACAAAAAACACATTAAAATTTATGAATATATATATGCAAATCATAATTCATCATCTAATATAAATCATCCACAGATGCAAAAATATTTATTTTACTAAACATGGATTTATGTATAATATTGTTCTACGAGGAAGCTCACCCATAGGTTGAATTTTCAGTTCTAACAGCGTTTAGCAGGAGTGATCTCTTGTCACATTTTTTTTTCTGCCAAGCCAGCCAACTCATAAAAATGTACTTGTGATACCAGGTAGAATTCTATATGTGCATATAAAAAATATATGTGCTGAGGAGGCTATGGAGAAAGGGAGACTGAATTCACATATTTGTTTACTGTAAAAACACATGGAGGACTATTTCAATTAAAAATTGCGTAGATTTATAAAACCTAACCTTTATCATGAAAGAGGGAAGTCCAACTATACACCATGACTTCTCTGAAATGCTTGTATTTTCATTCTGTTTGGGTATTTTTCTCCATCATCTTAGGATTAGTAGTGAGAGTCTAGTAGCGTATGAGTTAGTGTCAGGGATTCAGTATTTCAAATGGAAAATTGGAAAATGGATCAATGTGTGTGCAAATGTGTGCTACAAAAAAATTTTCTCACTCTCATTCAGAACAATGCCTTGACATTACCTTCACCATAAGTAAGACACAATTAGAGGAGAAGAGTTAGAAAATCTTTGAATACATATCTGAAACGGAAAATTCTCAGAAGTTCACAAACTTGGAGATGGTAGAGGAGTTTCCAAAAGTAAGGGATAGTGTAAAAACTCCACAAACATGGAGATTTGACTGCCTAAAAAAGTCTGGAGAAACTGCCTCTAGGTTGGTCACTTGGAATACATGTTGTTGTCAAGATCTTTAGCTTCCTTTCTAATGAGACTATCAAAGCTAGGTCTGCATCTCTGTGATCTGGAGGACATGGTTCATAATTTTCCAATGAACATGAAGCAGCAGTGCTGAATTCTTTTTGTAGTGAGAGCATCAAAGCTGGGTCTGCATCTATGTGACCTGGAGGACATGGATTCTTATTTTACAATGAACATGAGACAGCAGTGCTGAATTCTCTCTTTGTAGGTAAACTGTGGCCACTGGGGGCTAAGTGTCTCCCCATGTGGACTGTGAAGCCATTTCATCATCCTCCACTTCTCATGGTGTTTCTTGCTGCTGCACTCAGAGTTTTGTACTTGCTTTACGAAATACAAGGAGTTCAACTGGGACACCATGCTGCAGGAAGTTCTGTCACGTGTGGTGGGTCAGGGTCTGCAGGAGAATGCACCAACAGGGCTTGTATACAACATAGGTTCCCCCCTTGACCATAGCAACCTGATTCTGAACATTGCCCTGAAACCTCTCCATAAAAAAAGATGCCTGTACATATAAGGGTCTGCGGTCTGCACCATGTCAGTCACAAGCTATTTGGAAGCCAATGGCAGATCCACATGACCCCACAACAGATGTTTTATCACACACTTGTTCACCACTGCTCTAGGCCCACTAGTAAGCAGGCACCAACTTAATGGCATCTCTGTTCTCCACCATTTTCATGAAACCCAGTCAATCAAGACACTGTCTGGTACAGTCATGATCAGCAACAAGACATCCAAAGGTTCTTCAGTGCCACCTGGTCATTTGAATTTCAAAAATTTCATGGTATTTATCTAGCCAATTTTCAAGGATGAAGTTGGAGCCACTGCGGGTTTCAATTAATTAAGGAATCATTTAATGGTGAGGAAGCTCATTTCGATGAAAGTTTTGGAGAACTCTCACAGGCAAGGCCTCCCAAAGAGTGGCCCAATGGTCAGATAAATCCAGGACCATTGAGGTACACAATTGAGGTCCATGTTTGTTTTGACTAGCAAATATGGCTTTCAAGTCTTTCAGAATAAAATTATGTGATATCCTGGCTGAGATTCCCAGTGCTCTGTGGAAAGCCACCCTGGGCCTAGATCTCAGATTCCAAGGGCGAATCTCATGTGTGGCCTCCTAAAATCCCAACACAATTCATGGCAATACTTCTTTGATGTCTGATACAGAACTCAGACTTTAAGGGGAAGGACAATAGAGTTCAAGCCCAGGTGGATCCAGTCATCTCTTCCAACTGCCACACGAATGACCCCAATTAAAACCAAAACACTCCCACATGGCCCTCATCTTTTTAAATATATACAGTCATCATAACCTCTGGCTGGAGGTTTCTATGCGGGACACATCCCAAAAGAGTGTCCAAAATAATCACACTTACCCTTCATTTGCCTAAAGTCAGGGTGGCATGGACACCCTTCCTGTGAACCTGGAGTGATCCAATAGTCCTGCCGTTAATACTGTTCTGCTTCTCCAATTTGAGGCCTACTGACTCTCAGGGATGGATTCTTTATGTGATTTGGAGTCATAAGAAAACGCAAGCACCTTTGCAGTTCTTCAAAGAACTCATTTGACCCAAAGGATCCCTATTATCACTTGATAGAGGTCAGGAACCTAACAGAGGAAGGCAAGAGACACATCAACAATAACAGATTTTGGGCCATTTTCCTTTTGATTGCACACATGAAATCTATCTTTAGATCCATCATGTGCTGAGAATCTAAGCCACAACCTCATACAGGGCCAAGAGGCTGATTCAGACACATCCTTTTCCAAAGCAATTAAGCAAAGAGCCACAGGTTATGCCCATTTATTTCCATTTGAAAACTGTTTTATTCAGACTTCACAAAGGGGTGGCCTGAGGCAAAGACCTTCCTAACATTCAGGGCAACAGAACCATAGGTAAGCAAGTGAACCAAAGCAGGGTTTCTCCACTGAGACTTTACTGGTCACACTGATATCTGAGTTTTCTAAGATGTTCCCGTTCTCCACAGCTCTCAAGTATATGGACATGTCACAGAGCTTGGAGGTGGTACATATCTTGGACAAAAAACCATGAGCCTATTCTGGAGAGTGGCCAGAATCCAGGAAGAAAATAGGAATTTAGTAATTTACTAGGTGTTGCCCACCATAAGGCACACCACAGTCCATGCATAAATCAGGCAGGATGAATGCTGGGAAGTTTTCTACTAGACAGGACACATCCATTCATGTATTCTCTTTTATAATGTCTACAACCACGGACACAGTGGGATACACAGACATAGAAACACTAGCCTTGTCAAACGACTTACTAGAAACAGTCCACTCCAATCTAAACAAAGAGCCTTTCCTACCTATTCTCAGAACTTGAGAGAAAACAACAAACTCACACCACACTGAAAAAGGCACCTCCTTAACCCAAGTAGGTCTGTGACTATCCAGAGTGTCCTCTAACTGGTGGGCCATACTATGTTCCCCTGAAATGGCCTGTCCTGTCTCATATCTGGTCTCCTTGGCCAACTATGTGAAGTTGTCAGGGCCAGCGGTGAACCAATACCTGCTTTCTCAACAAACGTTCCTCTTCAGAGATCTTCTGGCATTTGACCATCCTCATATCAGTAGGTACCAAGAAAGGCTGACTCTGTCCTTGGTAAATCCAAACAAGTGAGACCACTGGTACTGGCACTGGGTGCCTATCTTCCTGGATCACAAGTTCAGAGATTTCCATCACCAAGGAAGTGAGGTGAGGTCACTTCCTTCAGGAACTGAATGAGGTCACTGCCTTGGCCACCACTTTGTCCTAACAGTTGCTTCAAAGGGTCCCATGAGATGGAGGCTACTCCTACTTCCTTTGACACTTTCACAAGTTAGAATGGTATATCAACCATAGGCACCTGGGAACAGCTCTCCACACATCCATGGTTTGATCAGTCTTCTCCACATTAGGAAAGGAGAGGCTGATTCAGACACATCCCTTCATACTGACCAGGTTGTTTGCCATGGAATATGACTTTTGCTCACTTAGGTCCTTCATAGCTGCCTGCAACTTCTCCAGGGTATCATCTCTGCATGGACCTTTGATGTTCTCAGCAGGTGGAAGATCCCCTACATTACTGTATTGTAAGAAAAACTTTGTCCCAGCTCATCTGTAAACTTAGTTTGAGAGAACAGTTTAAGGTTAGGGTAATAACAGCTTCAATTTCGGTTAGGAATCATACTTAGGAATGAACAATGGTATTGGGAACTTGCAAAATTTACAAGCATATATTGGTGAAATATAAGTATGAAAACAGAAATCTAGATAAGATTTGAATCCAAGAAGGGCATTGGGCTGTTGATTGGGTACTTAGCTTTGAATTATATTCTGCACAGTTTTCTCAAATAAATCAATATACAATGGCATAGGACCTTGTACCTTGGATGATTGATTGTCGAAGAGATCATCCAGTCAAAAAGGTATAGTCGGTAGGATTAGGAAGATAGTCGGTAGGTTTAGAAAAAATAGTGAGTATAGGATTTGGACCAAAAGTTCTTTAGCAATAGGGTTTCAGATAGAGAGAGAATGTAAATGTCAGCACATGTGAAGAGTAAGTCACAATGATGAACTCGTGAATATATGTAGGAAAGCAGATATCAATAGAGACATTAGGAAATCAGGGAAAATACAAAGTGAGTGATAGGATTAGTCATTTTCAACAGGGTTGAGGTTCAATATATAATCTTAGGAAGAAACAAATATGTAGTCACCAATAGGATTGATTTGAGAGCATTAGGAAACCTGGACATGGATGTTTTAAGTAATCCATGCTCACTTTGCATTTAGGCTTTGGAGAAAGGTTAATAAAATAGCTACTTGTAACTACCTGTTTTTCTGTATGCTTAACAAAACACTGTTGAAATCTTGAGGACTGTTTGCTAATCTTGTTTCCAGAATGTGCTGTCCCCAACTGCCAAACTGCAGAATGTACACCCTCACCTGTTTACACACAAACTGCCCCCTTTCCTGACCCATCAATAAACTTCCCTTCCTGCCCTCTCCAAGGAAAGTATATAAGCTCTGCTTAAGCTGTTGTCATTGCTCTCTGCTCTAAACAAGTGAGCTCTGAGCCCCAGAATGCTGGAATCCCAAAAAACCCTTTACTGTTGCTTGAGACATTGTCTTGGTGGTCTCTTCCTCTGAAGCTCGCCCGACCTTTACATCTGGAGGCACCAGCGATATCCAGCAGTGGCTGACGAAAGACCCACAGGGGCTCCTTTCAGGGTAAGTAAGGTGACTCTTTCTGGTTTCAGGTTTCAGGTTAGGGTTTGGCAAAGTCGCTATTGGTGATGAGCGTGAGCTCTCTCTGACGGTGGCTGACAGACATGTCACAGAGCCACAGGCCACGTCCCTGGGAGACGTCCCTGAGGACTCAGGAAATCGAGGAACAATAGTCTCCTCAACTCAGTGATACTTTGTTTCGGATTCGGTATTGCCAGCCCATCAGGTTTTGTCAGGTACTCAGTCTTGGTCTCAGTATTGGACATTAATTGCCTGTCTTTATTGTCTTGTCTTGTCTGTGTAGTGTGTCGTTGCTTTCACTGTTTGCGTATCTCTCATTTTGGGACAGAGCACTTCAACACCTCTCTCCCTGACCCTTGATCACTGGACCAAAGTCCACTTAATGGCCCAGAATCTTTCTTTTTCAGTAAAACGCTGGACCTGGCAGACTCTCTGTTCCTCAGAATGACACACCTTTGGAGTTGGATGGCCGCCAGAAGGATGTTTCTACTTCCCACTAATTTGAAAAATCAGAGATATTGTCTTTCAGCCGGGGCCACATAGTCATCCAGATCAACAGCCGTATATCTTAACTTGGCAGGACCTCTGCAAATCTCCTCCTTCAAGGGTGAAGTATTTCTTTGTCCCTGCCCCTGCTCCTTCTCCTTCCACCACGATTCTATCTCTCAAAGCCTCTGCTCCTTCTCCTCCACCCTCTGTTCTCCCTCAGTCTCAAGACTCTACTGGACTCTCCTCCCCCTTCTTATCCCCTGCCTCGTCCCCAACCCCCGACAACCCCTAAGTGATTCCCCTGCTGCTGACTCAGCCTGTCCGCCATTGGAGGAATTAGGCTGGCCCAGAACCCTCCAGATGACTCCCCCACGTCACACACAGCCCCTCCTTCCCTGGAGGAAGCTGGCCCGGCTAAAAGAACTCAAAGAACTCCCTGGCGTTTTCACACCTGCCTACTTGGGATGACTGCCATCAAATCCTAGGGACACTCTTCATGAAAGAGGAATGAGAGAGAAACCTCCTGGAAGCTAGAAAAAAATATCCTCGGACCACATGGGTGACCAACACAACTTCCCAACAGAATCAAAGCCGACTTCCCCTTGAACTGACCCAACTGGGACCCCGACACTTTTGAAGGTAGGGAGCATATGTCCACTTATTGCCGGGCCCTAATAGTGGGTTTCCAACTGGTCGCTAGGCAACCAACTAATTTGGCCAAGGTAAGAGAGATTATTCCAGGGCCTGATGAATATCCCTCTATGTTTCCAGAGAGAATTATGGAGGCATATAGGAGATTTACTCCTTTTGATCCTCAGGCAGAGGATCAAAAGGCATCAGTCAGTATGGCCTTCATTGGGCAAGCTGCCCTGGATATTAAAAGACAGTTACAATACTTAGATGGATTACAAGATACGACTTTGAGAGATTTAGTCAGAGAAGCCGAGAAAGAGTACTATAAGAGAGAAACAGAGAGAAAGAAAGGGAGCAAAGGCAAGATGAGAGATGCAAAATACAGACTAAGGCATTGACTAAGGTCCTGGTCACAACAATAAATAGGCCAGAAATTAAGAAACAGGGAGACAGGAAGGGATACCTGGGCACACGCCAGAGGTCACCCCTGGCCTCAGATCAATGTGCCTACTCTAAAGCAAAAGGACACTGGGCCAAAGAGTGCCCTAGAAAGAGACAGCCACGCCAGTCAGGGATTCTGACTCTGGATGATGACTAAGAACGTCGGAACTCAGTTCTTTTCCCCGAGCTTAGGGTAACTTTTGAAGTGGAGAGGACCCCAGTAAACTTTGAAGTGGATACAGGGGCAGTATACTCAGCCCTTAAGGCCCCACTGGGCTCACTATCAAATAAAAGGTCTCTAGTTCAAAGAGCTAAGGGCAGTAAATATCAGACTTAGACAACTAAGAGGACCATGGACATGGGGAAAGGAAAAATCCATCACTCCTTCCTTGTAATCCCAGAATGCCTGGCCCCATTGATGGGCAGAGATCTGCTCAGTAAATTCCGGGCCAAAACAACTTTTAACCCCAAAGGCCCCAAAATGAAATTTCTAAATCCTTCAGTAAAAACTCCTATTGTCTTGATTTGTGAAGGTCAGTAGAAGATGAACATCCACTCTTCACACCCCCCAAGACTGATCAAACATGCAAGCTACCCCAGAAATGGATAACAGATTACCCAGATGCCTGGGAAAAAACTGCTGGCTTAGGCCTAGCCGTGAAACAACCTCCAAGAACAGTGGAGTTGAAAACCTCAGCCTCCCCAATCAATGTCAAACAATATCCTCTGAGCAAAAAAGCTAAAGATGGGATAAGGCCCCATATTCAGAAATATCTGGCCTTAGGGTCCTAAGGCCCTGTCAATCAGCCTGGAACACTCGCCTGCTACCAGTAAAAAATGCCAGGAACCGGGGACTATCCCCCGTTCAAGACCTAAGAGAGATCAACAACAGAGTGCAGGACATTCACCCCACGGTAACTAATGCGTACAATCTGCTTATCACTCTGAACCCTGAGCAGAAATGGTATACTGTTCTGGACTTAAAAGATGCTTTCTTTTGCTTGCCTCTGCTTAAAGATAGTCAGTTGCTATTTGCTTTTGAGTGTGTAGACCCAGAAACCGGGACGTCTGCTCAACTAACATGTACTAGACTCCCACAGGGGTTCAAAAACTCCCCCACTCTCTTTGCTTAAGCCCTCCACAGAGATCTCAACAACTTCAGAATTATGCACCCTGAAGTCACCCTGCTTCAATATGTGGATGACCTGCTGCTGGCAGCCAACACCAAGGAAAACTGTGAGTCTGGGACCCAAACACTATTACATGAGCTTGCTCAACTTGGGTATAGAGCTTCTGCAAAAAAGGCCCAAATTTGCCAGCCAGAAGTAATCTTCCTGGGCTATTCCCTTAGGGGCGGTAAACGTTGGCTCACTGAGCCCAGAAAACAAACTGTTGTGCAGATACCACCCCCATCTAGCAGCAGACAACACAGAGAGCGTTTTGGGACTTCTGGGTTTTGCAGGTTATGGATTCCTGTGTTTGCATCCTTAACTTCTCATTTATACCCGCTGTTAAAGGGAGATGCCCAATTCCCACGGACCCCAGAGCACCAGCAAGCTTTTGATAACATCTAACGACACTGGCACTGAACTCCTCAACTTGACTGAGCCAAGCCTGCAATTTCAGAAAGCCCTACACTACGTTAAAAATGTACATCAATTCACACTCCTTGGTTCAAAGAAACTGCAGGCATTCCTGAAGGATCAAGAACAGAGTTTCCCACTAACCGACTCACAGCGAAAAAAAAATAACTGAATGGGTAACAAAAGCCTGTAGGGTCTGTCAATAGGTTAATGCTTATCTTTCCAAGCTTCCTACAGGAAAGCACCTATGAGCAACCAGACCAGGACAATTCTGGGAAGTGGACTTTACTGATATTAAGCCAGCAAGTTATGGACTTAAATATCTCCTAGTCTTTGTAGATACATTTTCAGGATGGATTGAAGCCTTCCCCACAAAATAAAATGCACAAATGTTGGTCAAGAAGATCCTGAATGATATTTTTCCAAGATAGGCCTGCCTAAGGTAATAGGGTATGATATTGGACCGGCATTCATGGCCCATGTAAGTCAGGGGTTAGCCAGGACCCTGGGGATAAATTGGAAGTTACATTGTGCTTATAGACCCCAGAACTCAGGACAGTTAAAAAATATAAATAGAACCATTAAAGAGACCTTAACGAAATTAAGCCTAGAGAGCGGCATAAAAGATTGGACTATGCTCCTGCCTTATGCACTGTTTCATGCAAGAAATACTCCCTCTGTTTCTTTGTTTAACCTCACCCCCTATGAAATTCTCTATAAGGTCCCTCCTCCAGTAAGGGACCTAACCCCAACTTTAAGACCTAATGATCTCTTCCACACCCCCTTGTTTGACAGACTTAAAGCTCTTGAAAGAACTCAGCGATGCCTGTTGAAACAGCTGGCCACTGTCTACCAACCTGGTGAACAGGGGACTCCAAATAGATATCAAATAAGAGACTCCCTCTATATAAGACAACATCAGGTGTCATCCCTGGACCCCCCTGGACAGGACCATACCAGGTGCTACTTATAAAACCTATAGTGGTAAAGGTAGACGGAATCACATCCTGGGTCATGATTCTCATCTCAAGCCTGCGCCCTGTCCAGACTCTGGCTGGAAACCAGAAAAGACTGGTAACCCTTTCAAATTGCATATTCGCCATGTGGATAAGGCTATAGACTCTCCCATTGGCCACCAGTAGTCCTAACCCTCATCAGCCCGTTCAGCAGCGATGGCTGATGACAATCTTGCTAGACAAGAAGTATGGTCTATCTCGCATACAGCCCCCTTAGGGACCTGGTGGCCATCTCTCCACCCAGACAATTGTCAGCTGGCTATACGTCTTTCCAATTGGGATATCTTTGATGAAGAGGATCCCACTAAAATTTCATTAAATTCCTTCAGTACCATAGATAATGGAAACAAACATTTTGGATGTAGGGACACAAGAGCCAGATGCAGGTTGGCTAGTCTAGATTACTATGTTTGCCCCGCCGACTATCAAAGCCACAAACAGCCACGACTGTGTGGGGGAAAAGCTGACTTCTTCTGTAAATAATGGGGATGTGAGCATACAGAGGCTTCCTGGTGGAAACCATACTCCTCATCAAATTCAGTACACATCATTGGACATATTACCAATTAGACAACCAAAACCGATGGCCCCCAGAGGGGTCTCTAGATCCTCAAATTCTGTGTGACCTTTTCAACTTCGGCAAGTGTTCAAAAGGATCCATCCTTTTGGAATTCCCTTCCAAGGAAATTTCCCTATGTGTAGGCCTTTTTCCTCCTTTGCTCACATCCCGAACTATGCTTCTCCAATAAATCCTCACCCCTGCCTTCTGCTCCAGATTCTCTGCTGTCACTCCCACATCAGCAACCTGATTTCTCCCCTCCAATTCCTAGATCAAAAAACAAACCTCCGCTTGTTTTCAGACCATTGCCCCCTTGCTGAGGTAGCAGGTACTAAGGTACCCTTCCACCCACTCACTCCTCTCTTCTCCTGTCAGTGCCCACACCGGGTCCCACCAGGTCCTCTTACCAGCTAACCCAAAGCTCAAACCAGCTGAGGAGTGCCCTCAGATGCCTATCCAAGATGTAATGAAAATGGCCTTTAAAGTTGCTTTGTCATCACTGAAAACAGGTTACAAAGAATTTGAAGTCCCTCACAGGCTTTTTGGGATGCTCACTCCCATCTTCCCCTCTGCTCTACCTGTTCTACTGCTCAAGTTTTGTTGCCAGGAAAATCCCCAACCCTTTTCCCATTATTCTTTTATATCTCTATTTCCTCATTCTCAGAACCACGGAGCTGCTCTCACCCCCAGCCTTCCCAGTTTTCCCCTCTGTACCAGGCCCACAGAAAAATCTTAAATGGCCTTCTCCAGAAGTCTTAATCATGGATGACTTTAGGACGTTCAGCAACAGAGTCCCTATAAAAGAGTTCAGTGTAGATAAACTTCTTTTTGTTTTGCTGTGTTCTACTTGGCCACTGGCTGGAAAAATCAGCACTCTTAAGCTAGACACCCCCTTTCTTGTTTTTACCAAAATATGTGAACAATGCCTCTGGCCTTGGCTGGGGCTTCCAGAGATGTCTACATTTCTAAGATAAAGAAGTTACCAACTGGGCTCCATGATAACAGCTGGCAGTGAGAAAAAAAAGAAGAAAAAAGCTCTCCCCCTCCCAGATGTCCTCTAAAAGTTAACTTGCCCAGAGCAGAGGAAAAAAAAAACAGAAACAAAACTGCTTTTTGTGAACTTCTGCAGACTGTGAATTTCTGAGCCCATCATGTTACATGTTGGGTACAAAATTCAGAAACTACCTAAACTTGGGGTTCAGGGGATTAATTGATTACAACAGAAGCAATGCCCTCTAAATCTGGTTACAACCAAGTAGGACTGTTTTGCTGCTTTCTGTGCTATCTTAGGTGCCTTGCCTTGTCTGTCCCTACAGCAGTATAATTCTATATATTTAAACATTTTTTATGTTTTCATAAAATGATCAACAGATATGATTAAGTATGTAATGGTGCAGATGTTTTCCAGAGTGCTCTCTCATGACGAAGGATCATTTAAAGTTCCAATAGGGGGGAATATATCCTGGTTCCACCGGGAACCTGTATCTTTCACTTTCTCCATCCTATTAGGAATAGGAGTTGTTGCAGGGGTGGGCACAGGAACCACTGCCCTAGGCCATGGGACACAGCAAATGACCCAATTAGAAGAAGCAATAGACCAAAACTTAAAGATATTAAAAACCTCCATCACACCTTTACAGAAATCTTCAACCTCTCTCTCTGAAGTTGTTTTACAGAACAAGTGAGGGTTCGACCTCCTCTTCATGAGAGAAGGGGCCTTTGTCTTTCATTGAGGGAAAAATGTTGTTATTATGCTGACCTACTGGAGTTGTAAAAGAATCTATGATTAAATTAAGAAGACGCCTTGTAGAGCATCAACAAGAGAGAGAGAGGCCCAAAAAGGGTGGTTTGAGTCTTGGTTCACAGAGTCCCCCTGGTTAACTACGCTTTTATCGGGCCTGGCCGGTGCATTAATAATCCTCATATTATTGCTAACTGTAGGACCCTGTTTGCTCAACCGTGTAGTTTCCTTTCTCCAAGCTCAAATTGGACAAATTAAACTTATGGTAATCAGAAAACAATATACCACACTAGCAGACATAAAATGTGACACCCCCAATGATCACTTTTATGATTTAAAGTAACCAAAAGAAGAAGTGGGGAATGAAAGTTTAATAAAATAGGTACTTGTCACTTCCAGTTTTTCGGTATGCTTAACAAAACACTGTTGATATCTTGAGAACTGTTTGCTATTCTTGTTCCCTGAATGTGCTGTACCAACTGCAAAACTGCAGAATGTACTCCCTCACCCGTTTGCATGAAAACTGCCCACTCACCCTGAGCCATCAATAATCTTCCCTTCCTGCCCTCTCCAAGGAATCTATATAAGCTCTGCTTAAGCTGTTCTCAGGGCTCTCTGCTCTATTCAAGGGAGCTCTGAGCCCCAGCATCCTGGACACCCATAAACCATTGGCTGTTGCATGAGGCAGTGTCTTGTGATCTCTTCCTCCGACGCTCGCATGACCTTTACAATGGTAAAATGATACGTGTGACCTTTGCTTTTTTTGTCCAGAATATTACTGTGATTAAATGTATATGTAGATAAGGTGACTATCTTCCACCATTTCTGGGAGCAATATTTTGAAGATGTACAAATTAGTATTGGGTGTACAAATAGGTGTACCCTGTGACTATGAATATAAAGATAATGCATGAATAGACCATACTGTGAATAAATAAAATATAATTGGTTCCAAATTTAAATAATGCATTCAATTTATATCTGAAAACATACAGGAAATCTTATATTGATACACATACATTAATTCCAACCACTTATGCATCTAAAGGTAATATTAGGATTATGGTTTATCATGAAGAGTGTGGGAGTTTTGCTTCAAAAGTGATTATGGAAAGTCTCTAAGGGGAATCACACAAGTGATGAAGCCCAGGTGGATCCAGTCATCTCTTCCAAGTGTCACACAAATTACCGCAATTCAAAACAAAACGCTCCCACATGGCCCTTATCTTCTTCTATGTAGACACTCATCATAACCTCTGGATGGAGGTTTCCATGAGAGGCGCAGCCCAAGACATTTTCCAAAATAACCTTCTTGCCCCTCATTTGCCTAAAGTCCGTGTGGCCTGGAAATCCTGACTGTGAATCAGGAGTGATCAAATAGGCCTGCCATTAATTCTGATCAGCTTCTCCAATTTAAGGCCTACTGACTGTGGGGTTTAGATTCTTTATGTGAACTGGAGTCATGAGAAAACCCAAGAGCATATGGGCTAGCCTCTGCAGGGCTTTGAAGAACTCATTTGAAACAAAGGATCCCTATTCTCAATTGATGGATGTCAGGAACACTAGAGAGGAAGATGAGAGTTTTCATCCACAATGACTGCTCTTTTGGATATTTTAGTTTTGAATGCACACATGGGATATTTATTTAGATCCATCAGGTGCTGAGAATCTAAGACACAGCCTAACACAGGGCCAAGAGGCTGATTCAGACACATCCCTTTCCAAAGCAATTAAGCAAAGAGCCACAGGTGATGCCCATTTATTTCCATTTGAAAACTGTTTTCTTCAGGCTTCACAAAGGGGTGGCCTGAGGCAAAGAACTTCCTAACATTCAGGGCAACAGAACAATAGGTAAGCAAAAGGCCCAAAGCAGGTTTTCTCCACTTAGATTTAATGGTCATACTGATATCTCATTTTTCGGAGATGCTCACCATTCCCTTGAGCTATCCAGTACATGGCCATGCCACAGAGCTTGGAGGTGGTACATACCTTAGACACAAAACCATGAGCCTATTCTGGAGAGGGGCCAGAATTCCGGAAGAAAACTGGAACTTAGGAAGATTCCAAGTGTTACCCATCGATAAGGCAATCTGAAGTCCATTTAAAAATTGGGCAGGATGAATGCTGGGAAGCTTTCTACTAGACAGGACACATCCATTGATGCATTCTCTTTTCTAATGTCTACAACCAGGGACACAGTGTGATAAACAGACACAGAAACACAAGCCTTGTCAAATGACTTACTAGAAACAGTTCATTCCACACCAAAAAAAGCGCCTTGCCTACCTATTCTGAGAACATGAGACAAAACCACAAACCCACACCCACACCCACAAAGGCACCTCCTTCCCCCAAGAAGGTCTGTGACTATCTGGATTGTCCTCTGACTTGTGTGCCCTTCTATGTTCCCCCAAAATGGCCTTACCTGTCTCAATTCTGGTCTCCTTGGCCAACTCTGTGAAGGTGTCAGGACCCAGAGGTGAGCCACTACCTGCTTTCTCAGGAAAGGCCCCTCTTCAGAGCTTTCCTGGCATTTGGCCATCCTCACATCTGTAGGTACCAAGAAAGATTGACTCTGTCCTTGGTAAATCCAAACAAGTGAGAACACTGGGACTGGGACTCGGACTGCCTCTGGGTGCCTGACTTCATGATTCTCAAGTTCAGTGCTTTCCATCACCAAGGAAGTGAGGTGAGGTGACTTCCTTCAAGAACTGAATGAGGTCACTGCCTTGGCAACCAATTTGTCGTAACAGTTGCTTCCAACGGTCCCATGAGACGGAAGCTGCCCCTAATACCTGTGACAATTTTACAAGTTAGAAAGGAATATCAACCATAGGCACCCAGGAAAATCTCTCCAGAAAGGCCAGGTTTGGCTTCCAAGTGTCACATGAGAAGGAGGTTGCCCCTACTTCCTGTGACAATTTCACAAGTTAGAATGGTATATCAACCACAGGCACCCAGGAACAGCTACCCACATAGGCCTGGTTTGGTCCATCTTCTCTGTATTAAGAAGAGAGAGGCTGATTCAGACAGAACCCTTCATCCTGACCAGGATGTTTGCCATTGAACATGACTTTTGCTCTCTCAGGTCCTTCAAAGCTGCCTACATCTTCTCCAGTGATCATTTCTGCATGGAACTTTGAGGTTCTCATTAGTGGGAAGATCCCCTACATTCCTGTATTGTAAGACCAACTCTGTCTCTCCTCTCTGTAAATTTAGAATGAGGGAACAGTGTATGGTTAGGGTTAATAACATGTTTGATTTGTATTAGAAATCATTTTGCTAGATGAATAATGGTATTGGGAACCTGCAATATTTATAAGAATATATAATTGAAATGTAGGTATGAAAACAGAAATCTAGGTAATATTTGAAGCCAGGAAGGGCATTGGGCCCTTGATTGGGATACTTAGCTTTGAAATACATTCTGCACTGTGGTATCAGATAAATCTATATACAAAGAAATAAAACCTTGTACCTCAAATGCTGAATGTCGAAGAGAACATCCAGTCAAAAAGGGAAAATCGGTAGGTTTAGGAAGAGAGTAGTTTTAGGAAGAAGAGTGAGTCTTCGAGTTGGACCAATAGTTCTTTAGCAATAAGGTTTCCTTTATAGAGTGAATGTAAATGTCAGCACATATGAAGAGTCAGTCACAATGATAAACTGGGGAAAATATGTAGGAAAGCAGATATCAATAGAGACATTAGGAAATCAGGCAAAGTGTAACTTGAGTGATAGGATTAGACATTTTCAACAGGCTTGAGGTTGAATATATAATCTTAGGAAGAAACAAATATGTAGTCACCAATAGTATTGACATTTGAGAGCATTAGGCAACCTGGATGTGGATGTTTTTAGTAATATATACTCACTTTCAATTTAGGCTTTGGTACATTCATAAGTGTGAACTTTGCATTTGTGTCCAGAATATTACTGTGATAAAATGTATATGTAGATCAGGTGACATGAGTATTTCTTCCACCATTATGGGGAGCAATATTTTTAAAACCTATAAATTAGTATTGAGGATACAAATAGGTGTACCCTGTGTCAATGAATATAGAGATGATGCATGAATAGACCATACTGTTAATAAATAATATAACTGGATCCAACTTTAGAAATTGGAATTGGAATAACTTGATATCTGAAAATATACCAGAAATATTATATTGATATTGGTATACATACATTCATTACAACCAGTTATACATCTAATGTTAATAATAGGGTTACGGTTTAACATGAAGAGTGTGTGAGTTTTGCTTCAAAAGTGATTATGAAAAACGAAAATAATGTGTTTGGAAAGAAGTCTAATGAAAGACCAGTCAAGAAACCTGGAGGAATACATGTGTTCTGGAGCAGGAAGTGATTGAAAGAGAAACAAATGTTTTAAATTTTGAAATTTTGGATTAAATATTTTTCCAATGATGTGCAGAAACTGAAGAAATACCAGTGTACCAGTGTTCAATAAATATGAACGTCAAAATACGCATCATGTCCCATAGGAATCTACTTGCATTGATGTTAAACTGGGTAAGTGAATGTAGAAATATTAGAATTTGTATGCACCTTTCACTGAAGTTAGTTCTCAGTTCTAAGAAACAAATGTGTATTTCAGGTGAATGAATATTTCTGAGAATAATCTTGTGAAAAGTTGACTATAAATACACATATATAAATATGAATGTATTTACGGAGTGTATAATGAGACACATATATTTCATATTTTGAAAAATCTGGAGAGTATATATATATATATATATATATATATATATATATATATATATATATGCAAAACACACAGAGACATTAAAAATTAGGAATATATATGCCAATCGAAATTCATGGTGAAATATATATCGTCCACAGATAAAAATTATTAATTTTACTGAACATGGATTTTATGAATAATGTTGTTCATCTAGGAAGGTCACTCATAGGTTGAATTTTAAGACCCAACAGGGTTTAGGAGGAGTGATCTCTTCTTATAATTTGTATCTGCCAAGTCAGCCACCTCACAAGAATGTACATGTGATACCAGGTAGGATTCTACATGTGCACATAAAAATACATGTTCTGAATAGGCAACAGAGAAAGGGATACAGGAAATTCACATATTTATTAACTTTAAAAACACATGGAGATCTATTTCAATTAAAAATTAACTAGATTTAATAAACCTACCCTACATAATGCAAATAGCAAGTACTACTATACACCATGCCTTCTCTGAACTGCTTGTATTTCTATTCTGTTTGGGTTATTTTTCCCCATCATATTAGGATTAGTAGTCAGAGTCTAGTTGTTTATGAATTAGTGTCAGGGATTCAGTATTTCGAATGGAATATTGGAAAAGGAATCCAATGTATATGCAAATATGTGCTACACAAATATCTTCCCACTCTTATCCACAACAATGCCTTGAAATTACCTTCACCCCAAGCAAGACACAATTAGAGGAGAAGAGTTAGAAAATCTGTGAATGCATATCTGGAATGGAATACGCTCAGGAGTTCACAATCTTGGAGGTGGTAGAGCAGTTTCCAAAAGTAAGGGGCATGGTAACCATTCCAAAAACATGGAGCTCTGCTGGCCTAATGAGTTATTGAGAAACTGCCTCTGAGGTTGGGCACTTGAAATATATGTTGTTGTCAGGAGCTTTAGTTTTCTTTCTAGTGAGATCATCAAAACTGGGTCTGCATCTATGTGACCTGGAGGACATGGATTCTTATTTTACAATGAACATGAGGCAGCTGTGCTGTATTCTCTCTTTGTAGGTAAACTGTGGCCACTGGGGGCTAAGTGTCTCCCCGTGTGGACTGTGAAGCCATTTGGTCCTCCTCCACATTTCGTGGTGGTTCTTGCTGCTGCACTGGGACTTTGGTATTTGCTTCACGAAATACAACAATTTCAACTGGGAAACAGTGCTGGAGATTGTTCTGCCACATGTGGTGGGACAGGGTCTGCAGGAGAATGCATCAACCAGGCTTCTTTTCCACATACCTTGCACCCTTGAGCATATCAACCTGATTCTGAACATTGCCCTGAAACCTTTCCATATAACAAGATGCCTTTACAAATTAGGGTCTACTGGCTGCACCATTTCAGCCACAAGCCATTTGGAAGCCAATGGCCGAACCACATGGACCCACCACAGATGTTTTATCACACACCTGCCTAACAATGCTCTTGGCCCACTTCTCAGCAGCCTCCAACTTACTGGCATCTCTGTTATACATTATTTTCATAAAACCCAGTCAATCAAGGCACTCTCTGGTATATTCATGATCAGCAAAAGGACATCCAAAGATTCTCCAGTGCCCCCTGGTCATGGGAATTTCAAAAATTTCATGGTGTTTATCTAGCCAATATTCAAGGTTGAAGTTGGAGGCACTGTGGGTTTCAAGAACCATTAAATATTTAGGAAGCTCATTTCAATGAAACTCTGGAGAACTCTCATAGGCAAGGTTTCCCAGAGAGTGGACAAATTGTCAAATGAAGCCAGGCCAATTGATGTCTACAATGTGAGCTCCATGTGTGTTTTGACTCTCAACTATGGCTGCCAATTCTTTAAGAATAAAATCTAGGGATATCTTGGCTGAGATTCCAAGTGTTCTGTGGAAAGCCACCCTGGGCCTTGACCTCAGTTTATAAGGGTGACTCTCACGTGTGGCCTTCTAAAATCCCAACACAACTCATGGCAATACTTCTCTGAGGTCAGTTCCAGAACTCAGTCTCTAAGGGCATTCACACCAGAGTTCAAGCCCAGGTGGACCAAGTTATCTCTTCCAATTGCCACACAAATGATAACAATTTAAACCAAAACACTCCCATATGGCCCTCATCTTCTTCCATATAGACACTCATCATAACCTCTAGCTGGAGGTTGCTATGAAGGGCGCTGAACAAGACAGTGTCCAAAATAAGATCCCTTACCCGTCATTTGCCTAATGTCAGGGTTGCCAGGCCACCCTTCCTATGAACCAGAGTGATCAAATAGGCGTACCATTAATACTGTTCCGCTTCTCCAATTGGAGGCCTACTGACTGTGGGTTTAGTTTCTTTATATAGATTGGGGTCATGAGAAATCCCAAGCACCAATGGGATAGACTCTGCAGGGATTTGAAGAACTCATTTGACCCAAAGGATTCCTATTCTCACTTGATGGAGTTCAGGAACCTTACAGAGGAAGGTGAGAGACTTCATCCATAATGAATGCTCTTTTGGCCATTTTGGTTTTGGATGCACACATGGCATCTTTCTTTAGATCCATCAGGTGCTGAGAATCTAAGCCACGGCCTCACAGAGTGACAAGAGGCTGATTCAGACACATCCCTTTCCAAAGCAATTAAGCAAAGAGCCACAGGTGATACCCATTCATTTCCATTAGAGAACTGTTTATTCAGGCTTCACAAAGGGGTGGCCTTAGGCAAAGACCTTCCTGACATTCAGTGCTATAGAACAATAGGTAAGCAAAAAGCCCAAAGCAGGGTTTCTCCACTGAGACTTTCTTGGTCACACTGATATCTGAGTTTTCTGGGATTCTCGCCATTCCCTTCAGCTATCCAGTACATGGCCATGTCACAGAGCTTGGAGGGGGTACATATCTTCGTCACAAAACCATTAGCCTATTTTGGAGAGTGGCCAGAATTCAGTAAGAAAACAGGAACTTAGGAAGAAAGCTGGTCTTGCCCATCAATAAGGCAAGCCTCCGTCCTTTCATAAATCGAGCAGGATGAGTGTTGGTTTCGGGTAGAGAATAAATGTAAATGTCAGCACATGTGAAGAGTCAGTCACAATGATGAACTGGGGAAAATATGTTGGAAATAAGGTATAAATAGAGACATTAGGAAATAAGCAAAAGTATTAAGTGTGTAATTTGTTTAGACATTTTCAACAGGGTTGAGTGCATCTATATTCTTAGGAAGAAACAAATATTTTGTTACAAATTGGATTGACCTTTTAGAGCATTAGGTAACCAGGACATGGATGTTTTTATTAATCCATGCTCACTTTCCATTTAGGCTTTGGTAAAATCATAAGTGTGACCTTTGCATTTTGTGTCCAGAATATTATTGTGATAAAATGTATATGTAGATCAGGTGACATGCGTATTTCTTCCACCATTTCTTTAGCAATATTTCGTAGATGTATAAATTAGTATTGAGGGTACAAATAGGTGTACCCTGTGTCTAAGAATATGCAGATAATGCATGAATAGACCATACTGTGTGTAAATAATATAACTGGCTCCACTTTAAATAATGGATTGAATTGATATCTGAAAATATAAAAGAAATCTCATATTGATATACAATCATTCATTCCAACCAGTTATACATCTAATGGTAATATTAGGGTTATGGTTTATCGTGAAAAATGTGTGAGTTTTGCTTCAAAAGTGATTATGCAAATCAAAAATAATGTGTTTGGAAAGAAGTCTCATGAAAAGAATAGTCAAGAAACCTGGAGGAATACATGTTTTCTGAAGCAGGAACTGATTGACTGTGAAACACATGCCGATCAATTTGCAAACTTTTGGATGAAATATATATTGTATGATGTTCATAAACTGCAGAAATAGTAATGTACCAGTGTTGAATAAAACATCAAAATACACATCATGTCCCATTGAAATCTACTTGCATTGATGTTAATCTGGGTCAGTTGCTGAAGAATAATTAGGATATTTATGCACCATTCACTGAAGTTAGTTTTCAGTACTAGAAAAAAATATGTATTTCAGGTGGATGAATATTTCTGAGTGAAAATTTGATTATAAATCCACATAAATCATAAAACATTTTAAACACAAAACACACACGGACATTAAAATGTAGTAATATATATGCCAATTTAAATTCATCTTGAAGTATATATCATTCACTGATCCAAAACTATTTATTTAATGGACTTGGATTTATGTATAATGTTGTTCAGCTAGGAAGCTCCCCCATGGATTCAATTTTCTGTTCCAACAGTGTTTAGGAGGAGTGATCTCCTAAATGTGTATGCAAATATGTGATACACAAAAATCTTCCCACTCTCATCCAGAACAATGCCTTGATATTACCGTCACCCCAAGTAAGACACAATTGGAGGAGAAGAGTTAGAAAATCTGAGAATACATATCTGGAATGTAAAATGCTCAGGAGTTCACAACCTTGCAGGTTGTAGAGGAGTTTCCAAAAGTAATGGACAGGCTTGATAGACCTAACCTGATCTCTTATTAAAATGGGGAGCCATCTTGCCAGAAAGCTGTGAAAAGATAATTTTGGCTTTACTATTAATTACTGCAAATTCTGAACCTGCTTGAAATGCCTGCCCGTGCCTTGAACTCATCCATGCCTGGCTCTCTGACCAGATAACAGCGCTCTCTGAAACATTAGTTACACCTCATAAATATTTTCCTTCCCAGGCCAGACAATGACCCTCTCTGAGGCTCTAATGGTCCTCATAATTTCTGATGCTGGGGCCAGCAAAAAAAAAATGTAAACTACCATTAGTGTGATGTTTTCAATTTCTGTTATCTGTAAGCCCCTTTTGTGTAACTTTCTGGGCTATATAGCCGGGCTGTAGGAAAGGTAGTGTTGCTGTCTTGTTCCCACCATTTTGGGAGGGAGAGGTAGCCCAGCTGGTTTTAATAATAAGCTTGCCCTAATATGATTTTAATTGGAGTCAGTAGTCTTTTCTTGCATCCTAGTCCAACATTTTGGAGTTCCCCAGTGAGATGACCCTGCCCGACCAGATCACAAGACCAGACTACTGAAAATTCTGAAGCTGGCCTTCCCTCAAGGACACCGGGCTGGAGAGCCACTCTAGGGGGTGCACAACTTGAGATGTTCAAAGGCCTTGGGGTGAGCCTTCAGTCTGGGGAGCACTGCAGTGAACCACCGCACTAAAACTATTAGCAAGCACCTGGTGGAGGAGGCCTCCATAGGTAAGTGATGCCTTTATAACATCTGATGTCTTGTTAAGGGAGATCTCTTCTGATGACAGAGAGGTGGCCTGGGGAGGCTCACATACACTCCTGTCCGGGACAGTAATGAGAATCATTCTGTCCTCTGTTCTGTTCTGTAGGGAGTTCCTAAGGAAGGGTAGAGTGGTGCCTAGGAGCACCCACGTGCTCCTACCCGGAGCTTTAGCAAGACGTTACATTGATCCTCTGTTTTTCTGTTTCTTTGTCTGGTTTCTGTTCCTTTGTGTTTTGTTATGTGTTCTATGTGTTTTTTGTTTGTTTGTTTTTGTGCGTTTTGTTGTGTGATTTCTGTGGTAAAATCTTAAGGACATTGGACGTGAAAATGGGTAACAAAGCAAGTAACTTTGGACTGTGTTTTAAGAAACTCCGATGAACTTTACCACCCATTGTTAAGCAAGATGAGAGAAGTTCCTAGCTGGTTGCCTGGAGCACACCCACTGCAGATGGCAATGCCTGCTGAGAAACGAAGAACTGAGGATCTCCCAGGTTAACAAGTGAAACTTTTTAAAAACCCCTTGTCCCTCCAGATCAAGAGAGTCACAACCTTTGAGCAGAGCCCCTTGTTTTTCCTTTGTTAGCAAAGCAATAAACCTCCCATTTTATTTTTCTCAAAAACCTGTCCTCATTATTAAATTGGCTTGAATTGGCTTCAAATTAAGAAACCGAACTTTAAGTTACAAATTTTGATACCCCCCCCGTCCCAGAACTTTTTAAGAGCTGACTACTGAAATGTTAGGAGATGGAGCATGCTTGGGGTGGAACCAAAACAGAAAAGCTTTTCCTGTAAGTAAAAGGAGGGACTGAGAGACTCCCAGCATCTGCCAAAGCCCTGTTGCTTCAGGGAATTTCCTCCTTCGTCCCCTGAACTGTAAGGATTATGCCACCTCTGTCTTCTTAAAAATGAGAAAAAGAAAAAGGGGACACTAAATGCAGTAAAGTCACCATGGAGACCCTTGAATTTACATTTCAGGTTGCTCCTCTGTGAAAACATCTGGTACCCTTGTGGGGACATCTGTGGTGCCACTGGTGTAGGAGATTTTTCTCTTATCTGCTCTAGTTTAAAGGCTTCTGTCTGTCAGACACAGTCTGGAGTTCCTTTGTTTTTGTCTTGTTCCTTTTTTTTGGCCCTTTAAGACATGTGAAATAATGTGTTGATATTATAAATTGTTTCTTGGGAATGATCTTAGCTGAATGTGTGTCTAAATGATGATGTTTCATTGTAACAATCTGGTATCTGAATGGGTTTTGAAGCATTGCACAATCTTGCAGTGAAAAGTCGGGTTTAGGTAATTGTTTAGTTTATGATTTCAGATAATTCATGCCAGAGAATTTAAATACTTAGGAAGAAAAACTAAAGAACTCTACTTCCAAGTTGGCAAGTAACTTCCCAATCATTCAGTCTTTTTTTCACCAATTTTGAATTGGGTAGCCTGGGAAAATGTCACTGTGTGTACCAGTGCATTAATTTGGACAAGGATAGTAAATCATTGTATGGTATCTGTTGTCAAAACAAGATGTAAAGATATAAAATTTTGTGAATTGTATCTTAAACTTGTATCATAATTTTCAACATCCGAACCTCAAAATTATGGTTAAAATGCCTTAGGTCTGAGGTGTCTTCTCAGAATAGCCATTTTTTCCTGCTTCTTCCAGACCTCAGCCAGGACTTATTTTCAAATGCAAGTGAAAGAAGCCTGCAAGCTCAGTAGGAGACTGATCTAAGGCCTAAGGAGAAAAAAGGTATATTGTGTGGTATTTACTAATTACTGGCCAGTCATTTTATCTAGGACTCATTATTTTTTCCTTAGATTCTTTATTTATTTTTTGACTCATGATTTTGATCCTACAGACCTAGGTTAATGTTTTTCTGATTAGTTCTAACTTTGACCAACTGTGGACTTTTTGAAACATTGCAACGGAGATTTCACCTGTGAAAAGCTACAAGGCCTTCACTATTATTATGTGTGCACACATTTGTTATGTGTTGTATGACTATATATATACATATGTCCGTAAATCATATATATGATACACAAATTAACATATAAATGAGCACTTACATAAAAAAAATCACTCATGAAAACAATTTTAAAAAGTGGATCCATGGATCTTTAGTTCATGTGATTTAAATGTTTCAATTTAAATTAGATAAACACATAAATATAAATGTCTTTAAATTTAAGCTTACAAGTTTTTCTAGGTGTTCAAAAATCTAATAAAATATTAATGTCTACAAAAGGTCTAATATGCCTTTGATCTAGGACTTTTCCTTCAACCAATAAAAATGGTTTACACTGTTCAATACATTTGTCTAATATTTTGATAAATAAGTAAAGTGAATTTGATATGGGATTACTCATTCATGAGTACTTTTGTTTGATATCTGGTTGATATTCTAAGGTCTGTATAAGTTTGTACTAATGTCTGTATAAGATTTAAAAATCACTCGTGTTAAAGAGACAAAAATTTCCTAAAACATAAGTTTAAGTTTACCCATTACATTGTGTTTATTAAGTTTTATTTTTTCTAGAGCAAGCAACCATAAAAATTAAACCACTGTTTAAATAAGAACTGTTATTTGAGAGCACTGTACTGCCGTTTCTTTAAATGCTAAACTTGGTTAATGTAGAAACATCAGTGTAATTGTGATGCTATTAGTGTGCTCATATCTTCCAGGTATACAAGTCAATAAGGTAGAACCTTTAAAAGAGCATTATATCAAGCTGGTGTTCTGAAGTTGCATGGTAAATAAAATATATATTGGGCATTTATTTACCTGTTATCAATAAGATATGTAAAGTTTTATGTTACTTTTTTACATTGTGGAACAATTTAAATATATTTTTAAGTTAATGAGACCCTACTCTATGTAAAAGTTAAAAACTTCCAGCTGTTCTTTAATTCATGTTTTAAATGTGATATCATATGGTGTTAGCTAATGTTCATTTGACCTCAAACAATTTATGTAAACTTTGTAAAATGATATTTAAAAAACAAAGATCAGCTTTATAACTAATACAATTAAGATTTATAAAGAGCCCTGCCTTACCTGAGATAAGGCTCTGTGTCCCATCTTACTACATGTGAGAATGACTACAAAAGAAACAGGTCAGATTTTATTTCATTTAAAGTTATGTTCAAAAGGTATTTTTTTTCTGTCAAGATTAATAGGATCTCCAAAAGGGGATATAATTTATAACTCACCCAAAAAATTCAGGGTAGCTATTACATGAACTAAGAATTTTTACCCTTGATAAAAAATTTTATTTTGTAATTTCCTTATAACTGATCTAAAGATTCCCTGTTGGTATTTTACAGGTGTTGCTTTAAGAACACAACATGGGTTAATTTAAGATAATAAGTCATCATCAACAAGACAGACAGAATAATAAGATCCCAATTAATAAAATATAAATTATTATAATGTTATAGACATTAA
Source organism: Callospermophilus lateralis (assembly GCF_048772815.1). Lineage (NCBI taxonomy): Eukaryota > Metazoa > Chordata > Mammalia > Rodentia > Sciuridae > Callospermophilus > Callospermophilus lateralis. The sequence continues at coordinate 5,546,356 of NC_135316.1, read as the reverse complement.
AGCCCAGTACTCTTAAAATAAGACTGTTAAAATTTATTTGCTGGTTGTTTCAGATTAGGATTTAAAATTAAAGTTAAATGAAAGGGCCAAGAAAACCAATATTTGGCTCTTGCCCTCTGAGCCATTCTGAATCCAGGGAAGAGGGGACTTCTCTAAGAGCTTTGCAATTCTGGGCCACATAACCTCCCGATCAGGGAGATAAATGAGACCACTGGAGAACAGAATGCCAATCAGTGAATTTGCTACAAAGAGGAGAGTCATCAGAGAAGGGAGACATCCCTGATGCTTCCGAGGGAAGCCACATGGTCAAGCAAGACCTGGACCAACCTAGCGCAAATGGCACTAGCAGAACTGAGAAGCTGCTCTCAAGTTTCCCCAGGAATGACTCCCATAAAATCTCAGCTGACTGTTAACAATAGATAGAAACAAAAGTCAGTTTGACTGCTTCATCTTAAACACTTAGCAAATACAGTTGAAAGCAAAATACAGCCATTTCTGGGCATTTTATATAATAATAATAATAATAATAATATTTTTAGGCATACACTTTATGTTAGCCTCCCAAAATAAGTAAGACTGTTGGCTTCAAAGAAGGATTCTCAGACAGGAATGCCTGATAATTATAAAAAGAGACTATCAAGAGTAGCTTCCAGAGGCAGAAGTTTTTAGTTTACGGCCTACAGATATTCCTAACCTACACAGGTAGGCTTGGTGTTTGCTAGTACGATTATCCAGCCCTGAGTAACAGAATTAAATGTTTCTATATTAGACACAGAGGTCATACTAGTGAAAGGATTTTGAAAGATCAGATGACATTAAATTATTAAACTGTATCTTATGGGGAGGGACAAGTGTAACACTAAATGTTAAATATTAAGTTGACAGTCCTAATAACTGAAGATTTTAAAGACTGGTGAGGAAACTTCATACAGTGACATGTTCTAGCTTCTGCAACATTTATTCAGTACTCATGTTTTTTGTTTCTCTCATAAAATAACCCATCCCCAGATGACTTTACATCCTGTTCTTCCCAAACCAGACTTCAAAACGAACTGACTTCTAAAAGGCAACTCATGTCCCTCAACTGACTTCAAAAAAGCAACTCATGTCGCTCACGGGACAGTTTCTAATAAGCAATTTGACAAGGCGAGGGTTTCTATGTCTGTGAATCCCACTGTGTCCATGGTTGTAGACATTAGAAAAGAGAATGCATCAAAGGATGTGTCCAGTCTAGTAGAAAGCTTACCATAATTCTTCTTGCCCAATTTATGAACAGAATGCGGCTTGCCTTATGGATGGGTAACACCTGCTATCTTCCTAAGTTCCTGATTTCTTCCTGAATTCTGGCAACTCTCCAGAATAGGCTCATGGTTTTGTGTCCAAGATATGTACCACCTCCAAGCTCTGTGACATGGCCATGTACTGGATAGCTAAAGGGAATGGCGAGCATCTCAGAAAACTCAAATATCAGTGTGACCAGGAAAGTCTCAGGGGAGAAACCCTGCTTTGGGCCTATTGCTAACCTACTGTTCTGTTGCCCTGAATGTCAGGAAGGTCGTTGCCTAATGCCATCCCTTTGTGAAGCCTGAAGAAAACAGTTTTCAAATGAAAATGAATGGGCATCACCTGTGGCTCTTTGCTTAATTGCTTTGGAAAGGGATGTGTCTGAATCAGCCTCTTGGCCCTGTGTGAGGTTGTGGCTTAGATTCTCAGCACCTGATGGATGTAAAGAGAGATCCCATGTGTGCATCCAAAACCAAAATGGCCAAAAGAGTAGTCATTTTTGATGAAGTCTCTTGCCTTCCTTTTCAAAGTTCTTGAACTCCATCAAGTGAGAATAGGGATCCTTTGGGTCAAATGGCTTCTTCAAAGACCTGCAGAAGTGCTTGTGTTTTCTCATGACTGCAAATCGCATAATACTATATAACAGACACTCAGTTTTCCACAAATTGGAGAAGCTTAGAAGTATTAACGTCTAGCATATTTGATCACTCCTGGTTCCCATGAAGGGTGTCCAGACCACCCTGACTTTACGCCAATGAGGGGCAAGGGAGTTATTTTGTACAATCTCTTGGACTCCGCCACTCATGGAAACCTACAGCCAGAGGTTATGATTAGTGTCTATATGGAAGCAGATGAGGGCCTTATGGGAGTGTTTTGGTTTTAATTTTTGTCATTTGTTTCCGGTTGGAAGACATGACTGGGACCACCTGGGGTTGAACTCTGGTGTGATTCCCCTTATAGACTGAGTTCTGGAACTGACTTCAGAGAAGTATTGCCATGAATTTTGTTGTGATTTTAGGAGGCCACCCATGAGAATCACCCTTGGAAACTGAGATCTAGGCCCAGGGTGGCTTTCCAAAGAGCCCGGTAAATCTCAGCCAGGATATCACATGATTTTATTCTGAAAGACTTGGTATCCATAGTTGAGAGTCACAACACTCATGGACATCACATTGAAGACCTCAATGGGCCTGGCTTCTTGTGACCTTTTGGCCACTCTTTGGGAAGCCTTGCCTGTGAGAGTTCTCCAGAGCATTCATTAAAATGAGCTTCCTCACCATTTAATGGTTCCTTAAAGAATTGAAACACACAGTGCCTCCAACGTCATTCTTGAAAAATGCCTAGATAAATACCATAAATTTTTTGAAATTCCCATGACCAGGTGGCACTAGAGAACCTTTGGATGTCCTGTTGCTGATCATGAGTGTACCAGACAGTGCCTTGATTGACTGGGTTTCATGAAAATGGTGTAGAACAAAGATGCCAGTTAGTTGGAACCTGCTGAGTAATGGGCCTAGAACAGTGGTGGATAGGTGTGTGAAAAAAAAATTTGTTGTGGGACCATGTGAATCTGCCATTGGCTCACAAATGGCTTGTGACTGACATGGTGCAGCCTGCAGACCCTTACATATAAAGGCATCTTGTTATATGGAGATGTCTCCGGGCAATGTTCAGAATCAAGTTGCTATGGACATGGGGGCAAGCTATGTGGGATAGAAGCCTGGTTGGTGCATTCTCCTGCAGACCCTGACCCACCACACATGACAGAATTGCCTCCAGAACTGTGTCCCAGTTGAACTCCTTTTATTTCATGAAGCAAATTCCAAAGTCCCAGTGCAGCAGCAAGAAACACCACGAAAATAGAAGATGACCAAATGGCTTCACAGTCCACATGAAAAGACACTTAGCCCCCAGTGGTCACAGTTTACTTACAAATAGAGAATTCAGCACTGCTGCCTCATGTACATGGAAAATAAAAAACCATTTTCTCCAGGTCACATAGATGCAGAAACAGCTTTGATGGTCTCACTAGAAAGAATCTAAAGCTCCTGACAACAACATATATTTCAAGTGCCCAACCTCAGAGGCAGTTTCTAAAGAAGTATTTAGGCCAGCAGAGCTCCATGTTTATGGAATTTTTACCCTGTCCCATACTATTGGAAACTCCTCTAACACTTCCAAGGTTGTGAAACCATGAGCATATTCCATTCCATATATGTATTCACAGATTTCCTAACTCTTCTGCTCTAATTGTGTCTTACTTTGGGCGAAGATAATGTCAAGGAATTGTTCTGGATGAGAGTGGGAAGATTTTGTTTAGCACATATTTGTATACACATTGGATTCATTTTTCTATTTTACATTTGAAATACTGAATCCCTGACACTAACACATAACTTAATAGATTCTGAATACTAATCATAATATGATGGAGAAAAATAACCGAAACAGAATAGAAATACAAGCAGTTCAGAGGAGGCATGCTGTATACTTGGACTTGCCTTTTGCATTATATAGGGTAGGATTTATAAATCTAGTCAATTTTTAATTGAAATAGTTCTCCCTGTGCTTTTAAAGTTAACAAATATGTGAATTCCTGTCTCCCTTTCTCTGTAGTCTATTCAGCACATGTATTTTTATATGCACATATAAAATCCTACCTGGTATCACATCTACATTCTTCTGAGTTACATGACTTGGCAGATACAAAGTGTGAGAAGATATCACTCCTCCTAAATGCTGTTGGAACTGAAAATTCAACCTATGGGGGTGCTTCCTAGTTGAAAAAAGTTATACATAAATCCATATCCAGTAAATTGAATATATTAGGATCTTTGGAAAATGTATATTTCACAGTGTAATTAGATTGGCATATATATTGCTACTTTTTAAATTCTGTGTGTGGTTATTATCTATCTATATATATATATATATATATATATATAAATATATATATATATATATATATACTCTCCAGATATTTCATAATATTTAACATATGTGTCTTATTATACACTTCCTAAATTCATTCTTGTTAATATATGTGGATTTATAATCAAATTTTCACAAGATTATTCTCAGAAATATTCATTAACCTGAAATACGTATTTATTTCCTAGTATTGAAAACTAACTTCAGTGAATAGTGCATATAAATCCTAATATTTTTACAGTAACTGACTCAGTTTAATATCAATGCATGTCCTATGGGACATGATATGTATTTTGAAGTTCATTTTTATTCAACACTGGAACATTTCTATTTCTTGAGTTTATGCACATTATAGGATATATATTTCATCCAAACGTTCATAAATTTTTAGGCATTTATTTCACTTTCAATCACTTACTGCTTCAGAACACATGTATTTCTCCTGGTTTCTGACTGGTCTTTTCATGAGACTTCTTTCCAAAAACATTATTTTCGATTTCCATAATTACTTTTGAAGCAAAACTCACATACTCTTCATGATAAACCATAACACTAAGATTACAATTAGATGTATAACTAGTTGTTCTGAATGATTCTATATCAATATATGATTTCTTATATATTTTCAGATATCCATTCAATCCATTATTTAAATTGGAACCAGTTATATTATTTATTAACTGTATGGTCTATTCAAGTATTATCTCTATATTTATAGACACAGGGTACACCTCTTTTTACCCTCAATACTATTTTATGTGTTTTCAAAATATTCCTCAAAGAAATGGTGGAAGAAACACTCATGTCATCTGATCTACATATACATTTATCACAGTAATATTCTGAAAAAAAAGCAAAGGTCACTCTTAAGATTGTACCAAACCCTAAATGTAATGTTAGCATGGATTACTAAAACCTTCCATGTCCAGGTTGCCTAATGCACTCAAATGTCAATCGTATTGGTGACTACATATTTGTTTCTTCCTAAGATTATATATTCAACCTCAAGCCTGTTGAAAATGTCTAATCCTATCACTCACTTTATACTTTGCCTGATTTAGTAAAGTCTCTATTTATGTCTGTTTTCCTACATATTTTCCCCTGTTCATCATTGTGACTGACTCTTCTCATATGCTGACTTTTACATTCACTGTCTACCCGAAACCCTATTGCTTAAGATCTTTTGGTCTAAATCCTATACTCACTCTTCTTGCTAAACCTACCGACTATCTTCCTAATCCTACCGACTATCCCTTTTTGAGTGGATGTTTTCTTCGACATTCAATCATCAAAGGTACAGGCTCCTATGCCATTGTATATAGATTTATCTGAGACATTTTTGCAGAAGATAATTCAAAGCTAAGTGTACCAATTAAGGACCCAATGCCCTTCTGGGCTACATATCTTCCCTAGATTTCTCTTTTTATACATATATTTCACCTATATATTCTTGTAAATATCATTGTTTCCCAATACCATTATTCGTCATGCAGAAGGATTCCTACCAAAATTGATCATGTTATTAACCCAAACCATACACTGTTCTCTCAATAGAAATTTACAGAAGAGCAGGGACAGGGTTGGTCTTACAATAAAGGAATGTAGGGTATCTTCCACCTGTTGAGAACATCAAAAGTTCATGCAGAAATGATCCCTTGAGAAGATGGAGGCAGCTATGAAAGACCTGAGAGAGAAAAGTCATCTTCTATGGCAAACAAACTTGTCAGCATGAAGGGATGTGTATGAATCAGCCTCTCTCTTCTTAATGTAAAGAAGATGGACCAAACCAGTCCGAGATGGAGATCTGTTCCCAGGTGCCCATGGTTTATATACCATTCTAACTTGTGAAAATGTCACAGGAAGTAGGGGCAGCCTCCATCTCATGGGACCCTTGAAAGCAACTGTTAGGACAAAGTGGTTGTCAAGGATGTGACCACATTCAGTTCCTGAAGAAGTGATCTACCTCACTTCCTTGGTGATGGAACTCTCTGAACTTGGGATCCAGGAAGCCAGGCACCCAGAGCCAGTCCATTTCCAGACCCATTGGCTCACTTGTTTGGATTTACCAAGGAGAGTGTCAGTCTTTCTTGGTACCTACAGATGTGAGGATGGCCAAATACCAGGAGAGCTCTGAATAGGGGCCTTTCCTGAGAAAGCAGGTGGTTGTTCACTGCTGGCTCCTGACAACTTCACAGAGTTGGCAAAGGAGACCAGATCTGAGATAGGACAGACCATTTTGGGAGAACATAGTATGGCCCACCACTCAGAGGACACTCCGGATAGTCACAGAGTTACATGGGGGAAGGATGTGCCTTTGTGGGTGTGATTCAGGTTTTGTCTCATGATCTGAGAATAGGTAGGAAAGACGGTTTGTTTGATTTGGAGTGGACATCTTCTAGTAAGTCGTTTGACAAGGCGAGTGTTTCTATGTCTGTGTATCCCACTGTGTCCGTGGTTGTAGACATTAGAAAAGAAAATGCAACAATTGATGTTTCCTGTATAGTAGAAAGATTCCCAGCATTCATCTTGCCCAACTTATGAATGAACTTTGGCTTGCCTTATCCATGGGCAACACCTGCTATCTTCCTAATTTTCTGTTTCCTTCCTGAATTCTGGCCACTCTCCAGAATAGGCTCATGGTTTTGTGTCAAAGATATGTACCACCTCCAAAATCTGTGACATGGCCATGTATTGTATTGCTGAAGGGAATGGCAAGCATCTCAGAAAACTCAGATATCAGTGTGACCAAGAAAGTCTCAGTGGAGAAACCCTGCCTTCTGCCATTTGCTTATCAATTGTTCTGTTGTCCTGGATGTCAGGAAGGTCTTTGACTCAGGTCACCCCTTTGTGAAGCCTGAAGAAAACAGTTTTCAAATGGAAATGAATGGGCATCACCTGTGGCTCTTTGCTTAATTGCTTTGGAAAGGGATGTGTCTGAATAAGCCTCGTGGCCCTGTGTGAGGCTGTGGCTTAGATTCTCAGCACCTGATGTATGTAAAGAGATATGCCATGTGTGCATCCAAAACCAAAATGGCCAAAAGAGCAGTTATTGTGAATGAAGTCTCTCGCATTCATTTGTAAGTTTCCTGACCCCCATCAAGTGAGAATAGGGATCCTTTGGTGAAATGATTTATTCAAAGCCCTGCAGAGGCTAGCCTATAGGTTTTTGGGTTTTCTCATGACTCCAAATCATATAAAGAATCTATACCTGACAGTCAGTAGGCCTCAAATTGGAGATGCAGTGCAGTATTAACACCTGGCCTATTTGATCACTCCTGGTTCACAGGATGGGTGACCAGGACACCCTGAATTTAGCAAATGAGGGGCAAGGGAGCTTATTTTTGACACTGTCTTGGGCTGCACCCCTCATGGAAAACTCCAGCCAGAGGTTATGATTAGTGTCTATATGGAAGAAGATGAGGGCCATGTGTGAGTGTTTTGGTTTTAATTGTGGTCATTTGTGTGGCGGTTGGAAGAGATGACTGGATTCACCTGGGCTTGAACTCTGGTGTGATTCCTCTTAGAGACTGAGTTCTGGAACTGTCCTCAGAGAAGTTTTGCCATGAAATGTGTTGGGATTTTAGAAGGCCACGCATGAGAATCACCCTTGGAAACTGAGATCGAGGGCCATGGTGGCTTTCCACAGTGCACTGGGAATCTCAGCCAGGATATCACATGATTTTATTTTGAAAGACATGGCAGCCATAGTTGAGAGTCTAAACACACATGGAACTCACATTGTAGACCTCAATGATCCTGGCTTCATGTGACCTTTTGGCCACTCTTTGGGCAGGCTTGCCTGTGAGTGTTCTCCAGAGATTTCATTGAAATGAGCTTCCTTACCATATCATGGTTCCTGCATGAATTGAAACCCACAGTGCCTCCAAATTCATCCTTCAAAAATGGCTAAATAAATACCAACAAATTTCTGAAATTCCCATGACCAGGTGGCACTGGAGAACCTTTGGATGTCCTGTTGGTGATCATGAGTGAAATACTTCCCCACACAAAGACACTTCAAAGGGAGAATTCCAATTTTATTGCAAAAAGCTGTGTGATTACATAGAAGTAAGGGGGAGATGGTAGGGCTTAGATAAATGGCAGCAACCCGTTTATTGGCGAGTTCTTTCAGATATCATCTTCGGAGCCCAGGAATTAGTTCTCATTGGGGCTAAGGTTCTCCACCAGCGAGATTTGAAATTTGTGCTGGCGGGAGAGTTCACAAGGGCAGGAACTTTTTGCGCCACTGCAGAAATGAAGAAGGTAGGAAGAAGAAGTCTATGGCGCCATGTTGGCGTTTTTCTCGGTGGTATGGCTGCCATTTATACTTTTCCCAACATTCCTCCCTTTTTGTTTTCTTAAGAAGTGGGGCGTCATTTGTCAGATTCGGCTGCTTCCTGTTGTATGGGGGTGCTGTGGGGCACAGAAAGGGAAGTGGAGGAATGCTCAGGGGGCAGGTCTGGGGATATCATGGCAGCCAGAACTAAAACCCAGTGGCTATAGACAGCTACTTCCGTAGGGGTGAAGTCAATGAAAGTTCCCTGTAGCCACAAGTTATTGATGGCATGTAACCAGTGCTGGATGGAGAAAATTGTTGGTATCAGCCACTGGTCTTGCAACAGAGACTCTAGGAAATACTGGAAGCGCTGCCTGGACATGGTGTCACCAGCACCTGAAGAAGATCAGAGTGAATAAAAACAGAATGAAGATCAAAATTAAAGCAAAGGTCAATTTTTGGCAGAAGTTCCATGTTGGGGGATTGACATAGAAGAGGCCAAGGGCCATGAGAAAGCTTAGAAGGTCATAAAGACTCATGAATCCAGGGTGGCAGATTAAGAGGATCTCCGAGCTCATTGTCTCCCACTGTCTGATGTCCATTGCATTCCATCGTGCCTGGTAGTGAGCTTCATCACTGAGTGGACTGATCTCTTGGAGATGTTGGGGGTTCGTCGGTCATCAGACGCTGGTAGTGCCTAAGCAAAAGCTGGTTGAAAGTTTGATTAGGAATTTTTTGCAGCTGGGTTTGAAAGAACTTCATTATGTAGGGCAAGAGAGCACAAAAGCAGCATCCCAATAAGGGGCCCCGAGATAGGTAGTAAGTACATGGCAAAATAGGATTGGAAGAACCCCGTTATGGGAATGGATGAGGTAGGTTTGAGCAGTTGGGTCGATAATTCCTGCAATTTAAGAACTTTTTTTTTATTAGCTCAGATTCATTAACATAATAGCAACATTCCTCTCTGAGGAATAGGCATGTACCCCGTTTTTCTGCAGAGAGAAGATCAATTGCCCTTCGGTTCTGTAAAGCCACTTGTGCCAATGAAGTAACCTGCCACTGCAAGGAGCCCAGAGACTCAGCAGTGGTATCGAGTGCTTCCTGCAGTTTTTGTTGCAGGTCATTGGATGCCATAGAGCATGACCTATAGCTCGAACAGAGAGTCCGAGACTCGCCACTGAGGTTGTTAAAGTGAGGCCTACCAGAACCGGCAGAAAGACTGCCCTACAGGTGCGGGAAGGTAGGGCCAAATGTCGGAATTCGGTGGGAGTATACAAAGACAGCTGAGGAACTACAGTAAAAAGAAACGGGTGCCAGAATCATTGATCGTTGAGGTACTTAAAGACCCATTACACCAGAGGAAATGTCCAGGTTGCATAAACGCAGGGCTCTATGGGGTGCTATAGCTCAAGGAACAAATGGGTAAAGGATTCATTATTGGAAGGTGGAAACAGATGAAAGGAAATAAAGTATTGGTGGAATAACTTTCCTACAGTGGGATACGTGTCACATGTAGGGGTTGTCCTTTCTTAGAGAAATTGTAGGTTTTTGCTGAAATATTTCTTGCTGCTAATGGGACCGCTGCTAGAAGTGGACGACTAAGTGAAGAACAGAGAAAGCACTGAGAAGTAGGCACAGAAAGAGGGGTGGAGTTTACTAATCGAAGAGTTTGGTGTAGCAAATTGAGCCATGTGGGAGGGGGACCTGAGGGGGTTGAAGGCTCTGAATCCTTTTTGCATGAGCTATGGATAAGATCTCGAAGTTTTGATTCTGACTCCTTAATGTGTTCGACTACCTGGATGGTTGCCGTAGGTGGCGTAATCAGGGTGCGGCCAACAGTCATCCACCCTGTGGGTCTGGCTGAGGTTTTACGACCATAGACAGCAAACTCAACATAGCCCCAACGTTTGGCCTTGGGGTCAGGTATATCTAAAGTATACCATCCATTGTTATTGGATGAAGAGCCTTTATTCCACTTTAGGTAACTAGAAGTCCACCCTTCAGGGTAACCAAGTGAGTGGTAAGAACAGCTACCACGTTCATCATGGAACCTGCATGACCAATAGGGACACCCATTATATATCTCAGGCCACCAATGACAATAGTCTTTGGTTTGATCAAAAAGGAAGCAAATGAAAGGCCAGTTCCAGCTACCAGGGACGAAGGTCCTTGAAGGTGACAATTTTAGGAAAATAGAGGTGCAGTTGTGGATGAAGCAAGTAGTTGCATTCACTGCGCGGACCTTCTGCATGCCATGTTCTGAGTATTGTTCCCAAAGAGTGAATAAATACATGGTTGGTGAGGAGGGTAAAGACCAGTGCCGACAGAACACAAAAAATAAGCAGAGCACAAAAAACAAGCAGTTAGAGAAGACTAGGGTGTTGGGAGAGATCATTGTGCCTTCTTTAAGAGGAATTGGGCTGCAGGGAACACCGTGTGAGCAGCAACTTAAATGGGTGAGATGGGTGTGGAAAGCAGAAGTAAAGGGGAGGTTCAGGAGGTGACTCTTGGAGCTCCTCTGGGGTGGTCCTGTCGTCAGCAGGTGGAGCCTCCTGGTGGTATGGCTTCAACCTAGAAATGTGAATCCAGGGAGTGAGACGGTTGTCTGGTAAGGAGAGTTTTGGCAGCGGTGGGGGTACAGAGAATGACAGGATAGGGGCCTTCCAATTTTGGGGCAAGAGTCCCTTTCTCCTCTGGGGTATTATAATAGACTAGACTCCCAGGTGTTAAGGGAGGAGTGTTTGGAGAGGAGACTTGGTCCGGAAGAAGCCAGTCCTGATATATCCAGAGTTCTGAGCAGAGATGAAACAAGAGAGGCAAAGACAAATCTCGGGTGAGAGGTCCTTGTGAAATGACCAACCCAGTGGGTATAATAGGTCTTCCATACGTTATCTCAAAGGGAGACAGTAAAGATGGTTTCTTAGGGAGAGCTCTGATTCGAAGCAAAGCCAAGGGAAGGAGTTTGACCCAGTCTAAATTTAATTCCATTGTCAATTTGGTAAGGAGTTCCTTCAGAGTACGATTTACCCTTTCCACTTTCCCTGAAGCCTGGGGGTAATATGGACAGTGGAAATGCCATTACACAAAAGGCTTGAGAGACCATTTGTGTAATCCTAGAAATAATCTCAGGGCCATTGTCATATTGTAGGGAAGTGGGCATACCAAACCTGGGGATGATGTCTGTCAGTAAGATTGAAGCTACAGTGGAAGCCTTTTTATTGGAAGTGGGAAATGCCTCAACCCAAACAGAGAAAGTGTCCACAAAGACAAGGAGGTATTTAGTGCGCCATACTGTGGGCATGTTGGTGAAGTCTACCTGCCAGTCAGCAGCGGGAATGTGTCCCCGGGCTTGGTGGGAAGGGAACAGTTTGGGCCTTAAAGGAGTATGAAGGTTGGTCCGCTGACAGATCTGACAATTAGAGGCTATATTCTGTAGCATGGCTATGTCAGAGGGGGTGAGGGAGAAGAAGCTCTGTAAAAAGAGGGTCAAAGACTGAGAATTGGAAAGGAATAGAGTATGAAGGAACTTGAAAAGATCCTTGTTCTTACTGGAAGAAGTAGGGGCTTCAGATGAGCTTTCTAAAGTGGCCATTGTATGTCCCCCAGGGGGGCCATAATTGGAAGTGGTAGCAGCCATTCGTGCTGCCTGGTCAGCTTTGGCATTGCCCTCAGTGATAAGAGAGCCGTCCTTCTGATGGGACCTACAATGGACAACTCCTAACTGGGTGGGTAAGTGGGAGGCCTCTATCAGATTGGTTATAAGAGCCGGATTAGTGATCGCATTACCTTTGGTGGTAAGTAGGCCTCGCTCCTTTCATATTGAAGCATGGGATAATAAGATATGGAAGACATATTTTGAATCAGTATAGAGGGTGAGGGATTTGCCTTCTGCTAGAAGGCAGGCACGAGTGGCTGCTATAAGTTCAGCCTGCTGGTTGGTAGTTCCTGAAGCCAAAGCTTTGGCCTCTATTATCTCAGTGGCTGAAACTACATCGTATAAAGGGAAATGAGTCCCTTTCTGCCTAAAGGAACTGCTGTCAGTAAACCAGATAAGGTCAGGCTTGGTGAGTGGTCCCTCAGAAATGGAAGAATGACAGGGGAGGAAATCGTCTAAGGATTCCAAGCAATTATGAGTTGGTGTGTTAGACGTGGGAGTCATTGGGAGCAGTGAGGCAGGGTTCAGTGCAGAGCAGGGGAGGAAAGTAATATTAGGGTTTTCCAGAAAGGAAGTGAGGAGCGACAGAACTCTGGATGGAGGAAGGGTTTGAAGGCCCTTATAAGCTGAAAGATCTTTCAAGTGATGTGGGGTATGGATCGTTCAAGGTGCCCCAAAATTCAGCTTAGAGGTTTCTTTGTGTAAAATTTGTCCAGCAACCAGAGCTCTTAAGCAAGGGGCCCACCCACGGATGGTAGGGTCTAGTTGCTTGGAAAAATATGACACAGGTGCAAATGTAGGCCCATTGTTTTGACCTAAGACCCCAAGTGCTTGCCCCCCTTTTTCATGAACATATAGAAAAAATGGTCTTGAAAGATCAGGAAGGTGAAGTGCAGGTGCCTTTAAGAGGAGTTGCTGAAGCCTGCGGAAGTGATAGATGGGGGAGGAGGCAAGAGATTCACTAGGGGGTCCCTTTGCGAGGTCATACAGGGGTTTGGATAGAAGAGAATAATTTGGGATCCAGGCCCTAAAATAACCTGCTAATCCTAGGAATGATAGTATTTTGGCTTTCGTATGGGGCACTGGAAGATCAGAGAGGAGTTGCCTCCTATCCAGTGTTATTTCCTTTTTCCTGGGTGTAAGGCAAAAACCAAGATAGGTGTCAGAAGACTGGGAAACCTGGGCCTTGTGGGGACACTGCCTATATCCCTTGTCTGCTAGGAAATTAAGAAGCTGAGCGGTGTGGGATTGAGTGTTCCCAGAGGGACTACATAGAAGAAGGTCATCGACATATTGAAGGAGAATAGAGTCAGGTCAGGTCGGGTGAAAGGATGTGAGGTCCTGGGCAAGAACTTGGCCAAAGAGATGGGGGTTATCCCTGAATCCCTGTGGGAGGACAGTCCAAGTAAGCTGATGAGAATGGCGGGTGTGAGAGTCAATCCACGTAAAAGCAAAGATATCCTGAGATTCTGAGAACAAGGGAATAGAAAAGAATGCATCTTTTAAATCTAGGACCGAGAAGTGGGTAGTAGTGGCAGGGATCTGAGAGAGGAGGGTGTAAGGGTTGGGCACTAGCGGGTGGATGGGGACCACAGAGGAGTTGACAAGGCGAAGGTCTTGAACCAGCCTGTAGGAGACGTTAGGTTTTTTATGTGCCATAATGGGGGTGTTGAAAGGAGAGTGTGTAGGCCTAAAATACCCCTTTTGCATTAAATCCTGGATGATGGGTTCTAATTCGAGGAGGGCTGTGGTTGTGAGTGGATATTGTGGTTGACTAATATATCTTGAAGGGTCCCGTAAGACAATATGAATAGGACTACATTTAGCTATAAAGGGTGTAGTTGTGTCTCAAACCTCAGGGTTAACTGGTTTAGATAGTCGTGGGAGAGTGCATGAAGGAGGTGTATCTGCCCGTAGGAACATCATGAGGAAATGAGAGGTAGGAGAGGTGTGGGGTGATATGTGAATGGTGACTTTTAATAGTGAGAGTATGTCCTTTCCCAGAAGGGGAATGGGGCAACGGCTCATAATGAGAAAGGAGTGAGTGAAGGACAAAACGGATCCCTGCATATAAATGATGGGGGGGTTTGAGGGAAAATCTGTTTACCTCCTACCCTGACAATAGGAGTTTTTGAGGGTGTGGTAGAACCCCAATACTCCCTCAAGATCGAAAAAGCGTCACCAGTATCCAAGAGGAAGGTAATGAAGCGTCCATCCACCAAGAAGGTAACCCTAAGCTCTTGATTCTTGATGGTAATAGTCTGGAAAGAAGGCCCAGGGCTCCGTCAATCCTCCTCTGCCAAGCCCAAGAGAGGCTGTGGTTGCCGGGCGGCTGACCAACCTCCCTTCCGGGTTGTTGGGCAGTCTGCCCCCCAGTGTCCCCTTCGATGGCATTTTGGGCAGGGGTTGTAGGGTGTCCTTGGTGAAGGACAATCCCTGGCCCAATGTCCCTCCTTACCACATTTGAAGCAAGCTCCAGGGGGTGTCATATTGGGACGGCGTGCTGATGTCCTTCTCTGAATGACCTGGGCCAACATTTGGAATTTGGCATTTTCAGCCCTCTGCCTACGGCATTCACTTTCATCCACTCTACCATGAAAAACCTTGAAAGTGACAGTGAGGATTTTGGTCTGAGGAGTAGCAGCGCCCTGTTCAAGCTTTTTAAGCTTGGCTTTAATGTCAGGGTAGCTTTGGGCCAGAACATATGTCATTAAGACATGACGGCCATCAGGGGTTTCTGAGTCAAGGTTTGTGTACTGTTGAAGGGCCTTGGTTAGTCTATCCAGGAATTCTGAAGGTGTTTTCTTCTTCCTTTGACTGACCTCCTGCACCTTTTGAAAGTTAACAGCCTTGCGGGTGGCCTTTTTCAGGCCCGCCAATAGGCAGGATGTAAAAATGTCACGAGATTGTAAGCCTTCAGGGGTGTTGTAATCCCATAGGGGATCCTGCTCTGGGAGAGCATGAGGGCCTGTGGGGTGGTTAGGAATGGTCCTATGATTTTCATCAGCATGGACTTGGGCTAGCTCCCAGACCCATTGCCCAGGTTGGGTCTATCATTCCCCCTTTTTCTCTGTGTCCCTTTAAAATCTTTGATAGATTAGGGGAAGAGCACTGAGGAAATTTTAATCCCTCAGATAAGAGTCTCCAAATTTTTAGAACTCACCGAAAACCGATCTCCCTGATTTTACCTGACTTAAATAATTACTTATATTGATAGTCTATTTATCTTTCTCTCCATTGTTGTAAGAAGAGTGGCGTCACTCATTTTTTCTCCTTGTGACCTGAGACAGGGTGACGTGAGTGGGCATGGGGTGAGGGACAAGAGTTGCCTTTTAGAAGTCAGTTGAGGGACATGAGTTGCCTTTTAGAAGTCAGTTCGGTTTGAAGTCTGGTTGGGGAAGAACAGGTTGTAAAGTCATCTGGGGATGGGTTCTTCTATGACAGAAACAAAAACCATGAGTATTGAATAAATGTTGCAGCAGCTGGAACATGTCACTGTATAGAAGTTCCCTCACCAGTCTTTAATATCCCCAGTTATCAGGACTGTCAACTTAATATTTAACATTTAGTGTTACACTTGTCCCTCCCCATAAGATACAGTTTAATAATTTAATGTCATCTGATCTTGTAAAATCCTTTTACTAGTATGACCTCTGTGTCTAATAGAGAAACCTTTAATTCTGTTACTTGGGGCTGGATAATCGTACTAGCAAACACCAAGCCTACCTGTGTACGTTAGGAATATCTGTAGGCCTTAAACTGAAAACTTCTGCCTGTGGCAGCTCTTCTTGATAGTCTCTTTTTATAAGTATCAGGCATTCCTGTCTGAGAATCCTTCTTTGTAGCCTCCAGTCTTACTTATTTTGGGAGGCTAACATAAAGTGCATACCTTAAAATTTTATTATTATTATTATTATTATTATTATTATTATTATTATTATTATTATTTAAAATGCCCAGGAATTGCTGTATTTTGATCTTAACTGTCTTTGCTAAGTGTTTAAGATGAAGCAGTCAAACTGACTTTTGTTTGTATCTATTGATAACAGTCAGCTGAGCTTTTATGGGAGTCATTCCTGGGGAAACTTGAGAGCAGCTTCTCAGTTCTGCTAGTGCCATTTGCGCTAGGTGGGTCCAGGTCTTGCTTGACCATTTGGCTTCCCTCGGAAGCATCAGGGATGTCTGCTTTCTCTGATGACTCTCCTCTTCATAACAAATACACTAATTGGCTTTCTGTTCTCCAGTGGTCTCATTAATCTCCCTGATCAGGAGGTTATGTGGCTCAGAGTTACAAAGCTCTTTAGAGAATTCCCCTGTTCCCTGGATTCAGACTGACTCAGAGGGCAAGAGCCAAATATTGTTTTTTTTGGCCCTTTTCATTTAACTTTAATTTTAAATCCTAATCTTAAACATCCAGCAAATAAATTTTAACAGCCTTATATTGAGTACTCTGCTTTAATGTCTATAACTCTATAATTATCTTTTTATTAATTGGGATCTGTATTATTCTGTCGGTATTGTAGGTAAAGACTTATTATCTTGAATAAACCCATGTTGTGTTCTTAAAGCAACACATTTGTAAAACACTAACAGGGAATATTTAGATCACTTATATGAAAATTTCAAAATAAAATTAACAAAAGTAAAGATACTTAGTTCGTGTAATAGCTACCCTGAATTTTCTGGCTGTGTTACACATTATATCCCCTATTTGAGATCCTAGGATTATTGACCTCAAAAAAACAACTTTTTAACATAACTTTAAAGAAATATTATCTGACCTACTGGTTTCATAGTCATTCTCACATGTAGTAAGATGGGACACAGAGCCTTATCTCAGGTAAGGCAGGGCTCTTTATAAATCTTAAGTATTTTAGTTCTGAAGCTGATCTTTATTTTTAAATATCATTTGGCAAAGTTTACATAAATTGTTTGAGGTCACATGAACGTTAGCTAACACCATATGATATCACATTCAAAACATGAATTAAAGAAAGGCTGAAGTTTTTAACCTTTACATAGATTAGGCTCTCATTGACTTAAATATGCATTTAAATTGTTCCCCAATATAAAAAGTAACATAAGCGTTTACATATCTTATTGATAACAGGTAAATAAATCCCCAATATATTTTTTACCATACAACTTTAGAGCACCAGCTTGATATAATGCTCTTTTAAAGTTTCTTCCTTACAGACTTGCATACCTGTAAGATATAAAAACATTAATAGCATCACAATTATATTGATGTTTCTACATTAACCAAGTTTAGCTTTTAAAGAAATGGCAGTAAAGTGCTCTAAAATAACAGTTCTTATTTAATCAGTTGTTTAATTTTTATGGTTGCTTGTTCTAGAAAAAAATAAAACTTAATAAACAACGTTATGGGTAAACTTATGTTTTAAGAAATTTTTGTCTCATTATCACATGACTGATTTTTACAATCTTATACAGACTTAGTAAAAACTTATACAGACCGTAGTAAATGAATCAGATATCTAACAAAAGTACTCATGAATGAGTAATCCCATATCAAATTTACTTTACTTATTTATCAAATTATTAGAGAATTGTATTGAACAGTGTAAACCATTTTTATGTTGAAGGAAAGGTCCTAGAACCAAGGCATATTAGACATTTTGTAGATATTAATATATTATTAGATTTTTGAACTCCTTGAAAAATTTGTAAGCTTAAATTTAAAGGCATTTATTTGTATCTGTTTATCCAATTAATTTGAAACATTTAAATCACGTGAATTAAATATCTTTGGATCCACTTTTTAAATTTGTTTTTATGAGCACTTTTTTTTATGAGTGCTCCTTATATATGTTAATTTGTGTATCAAATATATGATATACGGACATTTGTATATATAGACATACAACACATAACAAAATTGTGCACACATAATAATAGTAAAGGCCTTGTAGCTTTTCGCAGGTGAAATCTCCATTGCAATGTTTCAAAAAGTCCACAGTTGGTCAAAGATAGAACTGATCAGAAAAACATTAACCAAGGTCTGAATGCTAAAATCATGAGCTCAAAAAAAAAAAATAAAGTATCTAAGGAAAAAAATAAAAGTCCTAGAAAAAATGACTGGCTAGTAATTAGTAAATACCACACAATTTACCTTTTGTTTCCCTTAGGCCTCAAATCAGTCTCCTATTAAGCTTGCAGGCTTCTTTTATTTGCATTTCAACATAAGTCATGGCTGAGGTCTGGAAGGAGCAGGAAAAAACTGCTATTCTGAGCAGACACCTCAGGCCTAAGGCATTTTAACCATAATTTTGAGGTTCGGATGTTGAAAATTATGATACAAGTTTAAGATACAATTCTCAAAATTTTATATCTTTACATCTTGTTTTGTCAACAGATACCATTCTATGATTTACTATCCTTGTCCAAATTTATGCACTGGTATACACAGTGACATTTTCCAAGGATACCCAATTCAAAATTGGTGAAAAAAAAGACTGTATGATTGGGAAGTTACTTGCCAACTTGGAAGTAGAGTTCTTCAGTTTTCCATCCTAAGTATTTAAGTTCTCTGGCATGAATTATCTGGAATCATAAACTAAACAATTACCAAAACCCGACTTTTAACTGCAATATTGTGCAATGCTTCAAAAACCCATTCAGATACCAGATTGTTAAAATAAAACATCATCATTTAGACACACATTCAGCTAACATCATTCCCAAGAAACAATTTATAGTATCAACACTTTATTGCACATGTCTTAAAAGGCCAGAAACAAAGACACAATACAGACAGAAAGGAGGTCCAGACTATGGGTGTCAGACGGAACCCTTTAAACCAGAGCAGATAAGAGTAAAATCTCCTACACCAGTGTGCACCATAGATATCCACAGGGGAGGACCACATGTTTTAACAGAGGGGCAACCTGAAATGTAAAATAAAGTGTCTCCATGGTGACTTCACTGCATTTAGTGTCCCCTTTTTCTTTTTCTCTTTTTTAACAAGACAGACGTGGCATAATCCTTACTGTGCAGGGAAGGAAGGAGGGAATTCCCAGAATCAACAGGGCTTTGGCAGCTGCTGGGAGTCCCTGAGTCCCTCCTTTTACTTACAGGATTAGCTCCTCTGGTTCAGTTCCACACCAAGCATGCTCCATCTCCTAATATTTCAGTAGACACCTCTCATAAAGTTCCGGGGCAAAGGGGGGGGGGTACCAAATTTGTAACTTAAAGTTCAATTCCTTACCTTGAAGCCAATTAATACCAATTTAATAATGAGGCCTGGGTTTTGAGAAAAAGAAAAAGGGAGGTTAATTGCTTTGCTAACAAAGGAGAAACACAGGGGACTCTGCCAAAGGTTGTGACTTTCTTGATCTGGAGTGACAAGGGGTTTTAAAGGAGTTTCACTTGTTAACCTGGGAGATACTCAGTTCTTAGGTCCCTAGCAGGCATTGCCCTCTGCAATGGGTGTGCTCCAGGCAGCCATCTAGGGGCTTCTATCTTTCGGCTTAACAAAGGGGGGTAAAGTTCATTGCAGTTCCCTAAAACACAGTCCAAAGGGGTGTCAGGCTTACTCTCTTTATTACCCATTTTCACGTCCGAAATCCTTAAGTTTTACCACCGAAATCACACAACAAAATGAACAAAAACAAACAAACAAATAAAAAAAAATAGAACACAAAACAAAACACAAAAAAACAGAAACCTGGCGCCTAAACAGAAAAACAGTGGAACAGTGCAACATCTTGCTAAAGCTCCAGGGTAGGAGCGCGTGCGTGCCCATCGGCCCCTCTCTACAGTTCCAGAGGAATTCCCTACAGAACAGAACAGAGGACAGAACGATTCTGGTTACTCTCCTGGACAGGAGTATATGTGAGCCTCCCCAGGCCACATCTCTGTGATCAGAAGAGATCTCCCTTAACCGGATATCAGATGTTATAAAGGCGCCACTTACCTATGGAGGCCTCCTCCACCAGGTGCTTGCTAATAGTTTTAGTGCAGAGGTTCACTGCGTGCTCCCCGGACTAAAGGCTCTCTTCCTAATAAAGAGAAGATGGACCAAATCAGGCCTGTGTGGAGAGCTGTTCCTTGGTGCCTATGGTTGATATACCATTCTAATTTGTGAAAGTGCCACAGAAAGTAGGGTAAGCCTCCTTCTCATGGTACGCTTGAATGCAACTGTTTGGACAAAGTGGTTGCCAAGGCAGTGACCTCATTCAGTTCCTGAAGGATGCGACCTCACCTCACTTCCTTGGTAATGGAACTCTCTGAACTTGAGATGCAGGAAGCCAGGCACACAGAATCAGTCCCTGTCCCAGTCCCAGTGGTCTCACTTGCTTCAATTTAGCAAGGACAGAGTCAGTCTTTCTTGGTACCTACTGATGTGAGGATGGCCAAATGCCAGGAGTGCTCTGAAGAGGGGCCTTTCCTGAAAAAGCAGGTAGTGGCTCACAGCTGGCTCCTAACCACTTCACAGAGTTGGACAAGGAGACCAGATCTGAAACAGGACAGGCCATATCGGGGGAACATAGTATGGCCCAGCTGTCAGAGGGCACTCCGGATAGTGAGAGACCTACTTGGGGGAAGGAGGTGCCTTTGTGGGTGTGGATGTGTGTTTGTGGTTTTGTCCCATGTTCTGAGAATAGGTAAGAAAGTCGGTTTGTTTGGAATGGAGTGAACTGTTTCTAGTAGGTTGTTTGACAAGGCGAGTGTTTCTATGTCTGTGTATCCCACTGTGTCCGTGGTTGTAGACATTAGAAAAGAGAATGCATCAATGGATGTTTCTTGTCTAGTAGAAAGTTTCCCAGCATTCATCCTGCCCAATTTATGAATGCACTAGGGCTTGCCATATCGATGGAAAACACCTGCTATCTTCCTAAGTTCCTGTTTTCTTCCTGAAATCTAGCCACTCTCCAAAATATGCTCATGCTTTTGAGTCCACTATATGTACCACCTCCAAGCACTGTGACATGGACATGTACTGGATAGCTGAAGAGAATAGCAAGCATCTCAGAAAACTCAGATATCGATGTGACCAGGAAAGTCTCAGTGGAGAACCCCTGCAATGGGCCTTTTGATTACCTATTTTTCTGTTGCCCTGAATGTCAGTAAGTTCTTTGCCTTAGGCCAGGCCTTTGAGAACCCTGAAGAAAACAGTTTTCAAACGGAAATGAGTGGGCATCACCTGTGGCTCTTTGCTTAATTGCTTTGTAAAGGGATGTGTCTGAATCAGCCTCTTGGTCCTGTGTGAGCCTGTGGCTTAAATTCTCAGCACCTGATGGATCTAAAGAATGATCCCATGAGTGGATCCAAAATCAAAATGGCCAAAAAATCAGTCGCTGTGGGTGAAGTCCCTTGCATTCCTCTGTAAGGTTCCTCAACTCCATCAAGTGAGAATAGGGATCCATTGCGTCAAATGAGTTCTTCAAAGCCCTGCAAATGGTAGCCCATAGGTTCTTGGGTTTTCTTAATAATACAATTCAAATAAAGAATCTAAACCCCACAGTCAGTAGGCCTCAAATTGGAGAACAGAGCTGTATTAATGGCAGGCCTATTTGATAACTTCTGGTTCACAGGAAGGGTGTCCGGGCCACCCTGACTTTTGGCAAATGAGGGGAAAGCGAGCTTATTTGGAACACTGTCTTGTGCTGCGCCTCTCATGGAATCCTTCTGCCAGAAGTTATGATGAGTGTCTATATGGAAGAAGATCAGTGTCATGTGGGAGTGTTTTGGTTTTAATTGTGGTCATTTGTGTGGCGGTTGGAAGAGATAATTGGGTCAACCTTGGCTTGAACTTTGGTGTGATTCCCCTTAGAGTCTGTGTTTTGGAATTGACCTCCGAGAAGGTACAAGGTCCTATGCCATTGTATATCCATATTTCTGGGACATCTCTACAGAATGTAATTCAACGCTAAGTATACCAATCAAGGGCCCAATGAACTTCTGGGCTTCAAATCTTACCTAGATTTTTGTTTTCATACTTATATTGAAAGGTTAATAAAATAGGTACTTGTCACTTCTTGATTTTCTGTATGCTTAACGAAAAACTGTTGAAATCTTGAGAACTGTTTGCTATTCTTATTCCCAGAATGTGCTGTCCCCAACTGCCAAACTGCAGAATGTACTCCGTCAACCAGTTGCATGCAAACCGCCCACTCGCTCTTACCCATCAATAAACTTCCCTCCCTGCCCTCTCCAAGGAAAATATATAAGCACTTCTTAAGCTGTTCTCAGGGCTCTCTGCTCTATTCAAGTGAGCTCTGAGCCCTTGCATGCCGGACTCCCAATAAACCCTTTGCTGTTGCATGAGACAGTCTCTTGGTGGTCTCTTCCACCAACCCTCGCCCGACCTTTACATCTGGTGGCCCCAGCGAGTTCCGGCAGCCGCAGATGAAAGACCCCCAACGGGCTCCTCTAGGGGTACATAAGGCCCCTCTTTCTGGTTTCAGGATTCAGGTTAGGGTTTGACAAAATGGCTATTGGTAAAGAGCGTGAGCTCTCTCCCATGGTGGCTGACACACAAGTCACAGAGCCACAGGGCATGTCCCTGGGGGATGGACTCGAGAAATCGAGGAACAATAGTCTCCTCGATTCAGTGATATTTTGTTTCGGATTCGGTATTGCCAGCCCATCATGTTTTGCCTGCTACTCAGTCCTCGTCTCAGAATTGGACGTCCATTGCCTGTCTTTATTGTCTTGTCTTGTCTGTGTCATGTGTCGTTGCTTTCACTGTCTGTGTATATTTCATTATGGGACAGAGCACTTCAATGCCTCTGTCCCTGACCCTTGATCACTGCACCAAAGTTTGCTTAAGGGCTCAGAATCTTTCATTTTCAGTAAAACGACAGACCTGGCAGATTCTGTGTCTCAGAATGACCCACCTTTGTAGTCGGATGGCCCCTAGAAAAATCTTTCTACTTCGCACTCATGTGAAAAGTTCAAGATATTGTCTTTCAGCAGGGGCCACATAGACATCCAGATCAACAGCCACATATCTTAACTTGTCAGGACCTCTGCAAATCTCCTCCTCCCAGGGTGAAGCCTTTCCTTGTCCCTGCACCACCTCCTACTCCTTCTCCCACGATTCTATCTCTTAAACTCTCTGCTCCTCCTCCTGAACCCTCTGTTCTCCCTGAGTCTCAAGACTCTACTGGACTCTCCTCCCCCTCCTTATCCTCTGCCTTCATCCCCCAACTCCCAACACCCTCTAAGTGATCCCCCTGCTGCTGACTCAGCCTCTCCACCATTCGAGGAAGCTAGGCTGGCCGAGCGCCATCCAGATGACTGTCCCATGGCACACACAGCCCCTCCTTCCCTGGAGGAAGCTGGCTCGGCTAAAAGAACTCAGAGAACTCGCCAACGTTTTCACACCTGCCTACTTGGGATGACTGCCAACAACTCCTAGGGACTCTCTTCATGACAGAGGAATGAGAGAAACACCTCCTGGAAGCTAGAAAAAAATATCCTCGGACCTGATGGGCGACCAACACAACTTCCCAACATAATCAAAGCCGGCTTACCATTAAACCGACCCAACTGGGACCCCAACACCTTTGAAGATAGGGAGCATCTGTCCAATTATTGCCTGGCTCTAATAGCGGGTCTCCAAGGGGCTGCTAGGTGACCAACTAATTTGGCCATGGTAAGAGAAATTATACAAAGGCCTGATGAATCTCCCTCTTTGTTTCTAGAGAGAATTATGGAGGCATATAAGAGATATACTCATTTCGATCCTCAGGCAGAGGATCAAAAGGCATCTGTAATGATGGCCTTAATTGGGCAAGCTGCCATGGATATTAAAAAAAAAGTTAAAAGAGAGATTTAGTCAGAGAAGCCGAGAAAGTATACTATAAGAGAGAAACAGGGAGAAAGAAAGGAGCAAAGGGAGGATGAGAGAAGCAAAAGACAGACTAAGGCATTGACTAAGATCCTGGTCACAACAAGAAAGAGGCCAGAAATTAAGACATAAGGTGACGGGAAGGGATATCTGGGCCCATGCCAGAGGCCACCCCTGGCCTCAGATCAATGTGCCTACTGTAAAGAAAAAGGACAATGGGCCAAAGAGTGCCCTATAAAGAGACAGCCACGCCAGCCATCCATTCTGACTCTGGAGGATGACTAAGAAAGTTGCGGCTCAGATCCCTTTCCCTAGCTCAGGGTAACTTTTGAAGTGTAGGGGACCCCAGTAAACTTTGAAATGAATACAGGAGCAGTATACTCAGCCCTTAAGGCCCCATTGGGCCCTCTATCATATGAAAGGTCTGTAGTTCAAAGGGCTAATGGCAGTAAATATTGGGCTTAGACTACTAAGAGGACCATGGACCTGGGGAAAGGAAAAAATCCATCACTCCTTCCTAGTAATCCAGGAATGCCCGGACCCATTGATGGGCAGAGATCTGCTCATCAAGCTCTTGGCCAAAATAACTTTTAACCCTAAAGGCCCCCAAATGAAATTTCTAAATCCTTCAGTAAAAAACTCTTATCGTCACGGCTTTAACTATATTAGTAGAAGATGAACATCCACTCTTCACACCCTCCAAGACTGATCAAACAGGCAAGCTACCCCAGAATTGGATAACAGATTACCCAGATGCCTGGGCAAAAACTCCTGGGTTAGGCCTGGCCATGAAACAACCTCCAATAACAGTGGAGTTAAAAACCTCAGCCTCCCCAATTAATGTCAAAAAATATCCTCTAAGCAAAAACACCTAAAGATGGGATAAGGCCCCATATTCAGAAATATCTGGCCTTAGGGGTCCTAAGGCCCTGTCAATCGGCCTGGAACCTTCCCATGCTACTAGAAAAAAAAAAGCCAGGACCCGGGGACTATCCCCCTGTTAAAGACCTAAGAGAGATCAACAACAGAGTGCATTACATTCACCCCACGGTACCTATTCCGTACAATCTGCTTAGCACTCTGAACCCTGAGTGGAAATAGTTTACTGTTCTGGACTTAAAAGATGCTTTCTTTTGCTTGCCTCTGCATAAAGATAGTCAGTTGCTGTTTGCTTTCGGGTGGGTAGACCCAGAAACCGGAACGTCTGGTCAACTAACTTGAACTGGACTCCCACTGGGGTTCAAAAACTCCCCCACTCTTTTTGTTGAAGCCTTCCGCAGAGATCTCAGCAATTTCAGAACTACACACCCCAAAGTCACCCGGCTTCAATACGTGAATGACCTGCTACTGGCAGCCAACACCAAGGAAAACTGAGTCTGGGACCCAAGCACTATTATATGAGCTTGCTCAACTCGGGCATAGATTTTCAGCCAAAAAATCCCAAATTTGCTGGCATGAAGTAATCTTCCTGGGCTATTCCCTTAGGGGCAGTAAATGATGGCTCACTGAGCCCAGAAAACAAACCATTGTGTAGATACCACCCCCATCTAACAAGAGACAACTCAGAGAGATTTTTGGGACTGCTGGCTTTTGAAGATTATGGATACCTGGGTTTGTGTCCTTAGCTGCTCCTTTATACCCGGTGATAAAGGGAGATGCCCAATTCCAATGGACCCCTGATCACCAGGAAGTTTTTGATAACATCTAAGGACACTGACACTAAACGCCTCAACTTCACTGAGCTCAGCCTGCAATTACAGAAAGCCGTACACTACGTTAAAAATGTACATCAACTCACTCACCTTGGTTCAAAGAAACTGCAGGCATTCCTGTAGGATTAAGAACAGAGTTTTCCACTAACCGACTCACAGCGAAAGGAAATAACTGAACGGGTAACAAAAGCCTGTCGAGGCAATCAACTGGTTAATGCTTACCCTTCCAGTTTCCTAGAGGAAAGCACCTACGAAGAACCAGACAACGACAATTCTGGGAAGTGGACATTAGTGAAATTAAGCCAGGAAGGTATGGACTTAAATATCTCCTAGTCTTTGTAGATACATTTTCAGGATGGATTGAAGCCTTCCGCGCGCACACACACACACACACACACACACACACACACACACATTAAAAAAAAAACTGCACAAATGGTTTTCAAGAAGATCCTGAAAGATATTTTTCCTAGATACGGTCTGCCTAAAGTAATAGGGTCTGATAATGGACTGGTGTTCATGGCCCAGGTAAGTCAGGTGTTAACCAGGACCCTGTGGATTAATTGGAAGTTACATTATGCTTATATACCCCAGAGCTCAGGACAGGTAGAAAAAATAAATAGAACCTTAAATAGACCTTAATGAAATTAAGCTAAGAGTCCGGCATAAAAGATTGGATTATGCTCCTGCCTTATGCACTGTTTCATGCGAGAAATACTCCTTCTGTTTCTTTGTGTAACCTCACCCCCTATGAAATTCTCTATTATGCCCATCATCCAGTAAGGGACCTAACCCCAACTCTAAGGCCTAACGATCACTTCCACACCCCCTTGCTTGACAGACTTAAAGTCATTGAAAGAACTCAGCGATTCCTGTGGAAACAGCTGGCGACTGCCTACCAACCTGGGCAGGAGGGGACTCCAAATCAATATCAAGAAAGAGACTTCGTCTACATAAGAGAACATCAGGTGTCATCCCTGGAACCCCACTGGAAAGAAACATACCAGGTGCTACTTATAAAACCTACAGCGGTAAAAGTAGACGGAATCACTTTTTGGATCCATGCCTCTCATCTCAAGCCTTCGCTGTGTCCAGACTCTTGTTGGAAACTGGAAAAGCCTGGTAACCATTTCAAATTCCATATTCGCTATGTGGATAAGACTGTAGACTCTCCCCTTGGCCACCAGTAGTTCTAACCCTCATCATCCGGTTCAGCAGCGATGGCTGATCACAAATCCTACTAGACAAGAAGTATGGTCTATCTCGCATACAGCCCCCTTAGGGACCAGGTGGCCATCTCTCCACCCAGACATTTTTCAGCTCGGTATAGGTCTTTCCTATTGAGATATCCCTTATGAAGAGGATCCCACTAAAATTCCATTAAATCCCTTCCGTACCATAGATAATTGAAACAAACATTATGGATGCAGGGACATGCGAGACAGATTCAGGTTGGCTAGCCTAGATTACTATGTTTGCCCGGCAGACTACCAAAGCCACAAATAGCCACGGCTGTGTGGGAGAGAAGCCGACTTCTTGTGTAAGTCAAGGGGATGTGAGCATACAGGGGGTGCCTTGTGGAACCCAAACTCCTCATCAAATTTAGTACACAGCGTTGGCCATACTACCAATTAGACAACCAAATACTATAGCCCCCAGAGGGTTCTCTAGATCCTCAAATTCTGCGTGACATTTTTAACTTTGGCAAGTTCTCAAAAGGGTGAAATTTCCCTATGTGGAATCCTTTTCTCTCCTTCGCTCACATCCTGTACTATGCTTCTCCAATAATTCCTCACCCTCAGCCTTCTGCTCTAGACTTGCTGCTTTCACTCCCACCTCAGCAACCTGATTTCTCTCCTCCAATTACTAAATCAAAAACCCAAACCTCCACTGGTTTTCAGAACGTTGCCCCCTTGCTGAGGTAGCAGATACCGAGGTACCCCTCCACCCACTCACTCCTCTCTTTTCCTGTCAGTGCCTGCACTAGGTCCCACCAAGTCCTCTAGCAAGCTAACCCAAAGCTCAAACCAGCTGAGAAGAGCCCTCAGACCCCTATCAAAGATGTAATAAAAATGGCCTTTAAAGTTGCTTTGTCAACACTGAAGACAGGTTACTAAGAATTTAAAGTCCCTCACAGGCTTTTTGGGATTCTCACTCCCATCTTCCCCTCTGCTCTACCTGTTCTACTGCTCAAGTTTTGTTCTAGGAAAATCTCAAACCCCTTTTCCATTATTCTTTTACATCTCTCCTTCCTCATTCTCAGATCCACGGAGCTGCTGTCAGCCTCGCCTTCCCCGTCTTCCCCCTCTGTACCAGGTCCAAAGAAATGTCTTAAATGACCTTCTCCAGAAGTCTTCACCAAGGCTTACTTTAGGTCTTTCAGCAAAAGATTACCTCTGAAAGAGTTCAATGTAGATAAACTTCCACTTTTCATGTTGCCCTGTTCTACTTGGCCACTGGCTGGAAAAATTACCAGCCCTAAGCTAGACACCGCCTTACCAGTTTTTCACAAAATATGTGAACAAGGCCTCTGGCCATGAGCTGGGGCTTCACAGAGATGGCTACAATTCTAAGATAAAAAGTTACCAACTGGGCTCCATGGTGACAGCTGGCAGGAAGAAAAAAAAAGAGACAAAAAAGCTCTCCCCTTCCAAGGTGTCCTTGAAAAGTTAACTTGCCCAGAACAGAGGAAAAAAAATAGAAACAAAAACTAATTTTTGTGAATTTCTGCGGACGGTGAACTTCTGAGCCCCTTCCCTTACATTTTGGGTACAAATTCTAAAACTACCGAAAATTGGGATTCAGGGGATTAATTGATTACAACAGAAGCAATGCCCTCTAAATCCGGATGCAACCAAATAAGACTGTTTTCCTGACTTTGGTGCTCTTTGGTACCTTTCCTTGTCCGTCCCTAAAACAGTATAATTCTGTAGACTTTAACATTATTTATGTTTTCAGAAAATGGTCAATAGATGTGATTAATTATGTAATGATGCAGATGTTTTTCAGAGTGCTCTATCATGACGTAGGTTCATTTAAAGTTCAAATAGGGTGGCATACAACCCGGTTCCACCGGGAACCTGTATCCCCACTTTAGCCATACTATTAGGAATAATTGTTGCTGAAGGGGTGGGCACAGGAACAACTGCCCTAGTCCATGAGACACAACAAACACACAATTAGAAGCAGAAATAGACCAAAGCTTAAAGACATTAAAAACCGACATTACAGCTTTACAGAAATTTTAACCTCTCTCTCTCTGAAGTTGTTTTACAGAGCAGGCGAGTGTTGGACCTCCTCTTAATGAGAGAAAGGTGCCTTTTTGCTTGTATTGAGGGAAGAATGTTGTTTTTATGCCAACAATACTGGAGTTGTAAAAGTATCTATGAGTAAATTAAGAAAACGACTTGAAGAGAGTCAAACAGAGAGAGGCCCCAAAAGGGAGGTTTGAGTCTTGGTTCACATAGTCAACCTGGTTAACTACGCTTTTATCTGCCATGGCCGGTCCATTAATAATCCTCATATTATTGCTAACTGTAGGACCCTGTTTGCTCTACCGTGTAGTTTCCTTTCTAAACCAAATTGAGCCTGTTATTAACCCTAACCATACACTGTTCTCTCAATCTAATTTTACAGAAGAGTGGGGACAGAGTTGGTCTTAAAATACAGGAATATAGAGGATCTTCCACCTGCTGAGAAACTCAAAGGTCCATGCAGAAATGATCCCTGGAGACGATGTAGGCAACTGTGAAGGACCTGAGAGAGCAAAAGTCTTCCATGGCAAACAACCTGCTCAGGATGAAGGGATGTGTCTGAATCAGACACTCTCTTCTTAATGTATAGAAGATGGACCAAAGCAGGCATGTGTTGAGAGCTGCTCCTGCATGCCTATGGTTGACATACCACTCTAACTGGTGAAAGTGTCACGGGAAGTAGGGGCAGCCTCCTTCTCATGGGAACATTGGAAGCAACTGTTAGGACAAATTTGTTGCCAAGGCAGTGACCTCATTCATATCCTAAAGGAAGTGAGCTCACCTAACTTCCTTGGTGATGGAACACTCTGAACTTGGAATCCAGGAAGCCAGGCACCCAGAGCCAGTCCCAGTCCCAGTCCCAGTGGTCAAACTTATTTTGATTTACCAAGGAAAGACTCAGTCTTTCTTGGGACCTACTGATGTGAGGATGGCCAAATGCAAGGAAAGCTATGAAGAGGGGCTTTTCCTGAGAAAGCAGGCAGTGGCTCACTGCTGGCTCCTGACAACTTCACAGAGTTGGCCAAGGAGACCAGATTTGAGACAGAACAGGCCATTTCCAGGGAACATAGTATGGCCCACCAGTCAGAGGACACTCCAGATAGTCACAGACCTACATGGAGGAAGGAGGTTCCTTTGTGGTGTGGGTGTGGGTTTGTCGTTTTGTCTCATGTTCTGAGAATAGGTATGAAAGGCGGTTTGTTTCGTTTGGAGTGAACGGTTTCTAGTATGTCATTTGACAAGGTGAGTGTTTCTAAGTCTGTGTACCCCACTGTGTCCGTGGTTTTAGATACTACAAAAGAGAATGCATCAATGAATATGTCCTATCTAGTAGAAAGCTTCCCAGCATTCATCCAGCCCCATTTATGAATGGACTGCAGCATGCCTTATTGATGTGCAACACCTGCTATCTACCTAAGTTCCTGTTTTCTTTCTGAATTCTCACCACTCTCCAGAATAGGCTCATGGTTTTGTGTTTAAGATATGTGCAACCTCGAAGGTCTGTGACATGACCATGTACTGTATAGCTGAAGGGAATGGCAAGCATCTCAGAAAACTCAGATATCAGTGTGACCAGGAAAGTCTCAGTGGAGAAACCCTGCTTGGGGCCTTTTGTTTACCAATTCTTCTGTTGCCCTGAATGTCAGGAAGGTCTTTTCCTCAGTCCACCAATTTGTGAAGCCTGAAGATAACAGTTTTCAAATGGAAATTAATGGGCATTACCTGTGGCTCTTTGCTTAATTGCTTTGGAAAGGATGTGTCTGAATCAGCCTATTTGCCCTGTGTGAGGCTGTGGCTAAGATTCTCAGCTCCTGATGGATCTAAAGAAAGATCCCATGTGTACATCAAAAACCAAAATGGCCAAAAGAGCAGTCTTTGTGGATGAAGTCTCTCGCCTTCCTCTGTAACTTTCCTGACCTCCATCAAGTCAGAATAGGGATCCTTTGGGTCAAATGAGTTATTCAAAGCCCTGCAGAGGCTAGCCCATAGTTGCTTGGGTTTTCTCAAGACTCCAATTCACATAAGGAATCCAAACCCCACAGTCAGTTGGCCTCAAATTGAAGAAGCAGAGCAGTATTAACGGGAGGCCTATTTGATCTCTCCTGGTTCACAAGAAGGGTGTCCAGGCCACCTTGACTTTAGGCAAATTAGGTGCAAGAGAGCTTATTTTGGACACGGTCTTGGGCTGTGCCCTTCATGGAAAACTTCTGCCAGAGGTCATTATGAGTGTCTATATGGAAGAAGATGAGTGCCACGTTGGAGTGTTTTGTTTTAAATTGTGGTCATTAGGGTGGCGGTTAGAAGAGATGATTTGGTCCACATGTGCTTGAACTCTGGTGTGATTCCCTTAGAGACTGAGTTCTCAAACTGACCTCAGAGAAGTATTGCCATGAATAGTGTTGAGATTTTAGAAAGCCAGGCATTAGTGTCGCCCTTGGAAACTAAGTTCTAGGCCCAGGATGCCTTTCCACAGAGCACTAGGCCTCTCAGCCAGGATACCACATGATTTTATTCTGAAAGATTTGGCACCCATAGTTGAGAGTCAAAACTCATATGGAACTCACATTGTAGGCCTAAACGGGCATAACATCATGTGATCTTTTGGCCACTCTTTGGGAAGCCTTACCTATGAGTGTTCTCCAGAGCTTTCATTGAAATGAACTTCCTAAACATTTAATGTTTCCTGAAAGAATTGAAACTCACAGTGCCTCCAACTTAATCCTTGAAAAATGGCTGGAAAAATACCATGAAATTTTTGAAATTCCCATCACCAGGTGGCACTGGAGAACCTTTGGATGTCCTGTTGCTGATCATGAATATACCAGACAGTGCCTTGATTGACTGGGTTTCATGTAAATGGTGTAGAACAAAGATGCCAGTAAGTTGGACTCTGTTGAGTAGTTGGCCTAGAGCAGTGGTGGGCAGGTATGTGATAAAACATGTGTGGTGGGGCCATGTGGATCTTCCATTGGCTTCCAAATGGCTTGTGACTGACATGGTGCAGCCAGCAGAACCTTCCATGTAAAGGCAACTTATTATATGGAGAGGTTTCAGGACATTATTCAGAATCAGGTTGCTATGGTCAAGGGGCAAGCTATGTTGGATAGAATCCTGGTTCTTGTATCCTCCTGCAGAACCTGACCCACCACACGTGACAGAACTCCCTCTTGCACTGTGACCCAATTGAATTCCTTGTATTTCGTGAAGCAAATACCAAACTACCAGTGCAGCAGGAAGAAACACCACGAAAATGGAGGATGACCATGTGGCTTCAGAGTGCACATGGGGAGACATTTAGCCCCCAGTGGCCACAGTTTACCTAAAAAGAGAATTCAGCACTGCTGCCTCATGTTCATTGGGAAATAAGAAACCATGTCCTCCAGGTTTCATAGATGCAGACCAAGCTTTTATGGTCTCACTAGAAAGGAAGCTAAAGCTCCTGACAACAACATATTTTTCAAGTGCCCAACCTCACAGGCAGTTTTTCAAGAAGTCTCTATGCCAGCAGACCTCCATGTTTGTGAAGTGTTTACCCTGTCCCTTACATTTGGAAACTTCTCTACCACTTCCAAGGTTGTGAACTCCTGAGCATATTCCATTCCAGATATTTGTTCACAGATTTTCTAAATCTTCTCCTCTGATTGTGTCTTACTTGGGGCGAAGGTATTGTCAAGGCATTGTTCTGGATGAGAGTGGGAAGATTTTTGTGTAGCACATATTTACATACACATTGAATTCATTTTTCAATTTTCCGTTAGGAATACTGAATCCTTGACAATAACCCATACCCTACTAGATTCTGACTACTAATTCTAATATAATGGAGAAAAATAACCCAAACAGAATAGAAATACTAGCACTTCAGAGGAGGCATGGTGTATAGTTGGTCTTGCCTTTTGCATGATATAGGGTAGGAGTTATAAATCTTGTCAATTTTTTGTTGAAATAGTTCTGCATGTGTTATTAAAGTTAACACATATGTGAATTACTGTCTCCATTTTTCTGTAGCCAATTCAGCACATGTATTTTTACACGCACATATAGAATCCTACCTGGTATCACACCTATATTCTTGACAGGTGGCTAACTAGGCAGATAAAAAGTGTGAGAAGAAATCACTCCTCCTAAACGCTTTTGGAACTGAAAATTCAAAATATGAGTGAGCTTCTTAGTTGAAAAACATTATACATAAATCCATGTTCAGTAAAATTAATATTTTTGGATCTGTGGATGATATATATTTCACGATGAATTTTAATTGGCATATGTATTGCTACTTTTTAATGTCTCTGTGTGTGTTTTGTATATATATATATATATATATATATATATATATATATACTCTCTAGGTTTTTCAAAATATGAAATATATGTGTCATATTATTCACTCCCTAAATTCATTCTTGTTCATGTATGTGGTTTTATATTCAACTTTTCATAAGATTATTTTCAGAAATATTCATCCACCTGAAGTACATATTTGTTTTATAGTACTGAAAATTCACTTCAGTGAATGGTGCAAACAAATCCTTATATTTTGACAGTAACTGACCCACTTTAACATCAATGCAAGTAGATTCCTATGGGACATGATGTGTATTTTGACATTCATTTTTATTCAACACTGGTACATTACTATTTCTTCAGTTTTTTTACATCATAGAATATACATTTCAGACAAAACTTCATAAATTTAAAGAGATTTGTAACACATTCTATCACTTCCTGCTTCAGAACATATGTATTCCTCCTTGTTTTTGACTGGTCATTTCATGAGACTTCGTTCCAAACACATTATTTTCGATTTCCATAATCAATTTAGAAGCAAAATTCACACACTCTTTATGATAAACCACAACCGTAATATTACCATTAGATGTATAACTGGTTGGAATGAATGTATGTATATCAATATATGATTCCCTGTGTATTTTCAGATATCAATTTTTTCCAATTTCTAAAGTTCGAAACAGTTATATTATTTATTCACAGTATGGTCTATTCATGCATTATCTCTATATTCATACACAGATGGTACACCTATATGTACCCCCAATACTAATTTATACCTCTTCAAAATATTGATCCAAGAAATGGTGGTAGAAATACTCATGTCACCTGATCTACATATACATTTTATCACAGTAATATTCTGGCCACAAAATGCAAAGTCACACTTATGATTGTACCAAAGCCTAAATGGAATGTGAGTATGGATTATGAAAGTCACCCATGTCCAGTTTGCCTAATGCTCTCAAATGTCAATCCTATTGTAGACTACATATTTGTTGTTCCTAAGATTATATATTCAATCTCAAGCCTGTTGAAAATGTCTATTGCTATCACTCACTTCATACTTTGCATGATTTCCTAATGTCTCTATTGATATCTGCTTTCCTACATATTTCCCCAGTTCATCATTGTGACTGACTCTTCATATGTGCTGACATTTACATTTTTTGTCTACCTGAAACCCTATTGCTAAAGAACTTTTTGTCCAAATCCTATACTCACACTTTTTTCTAATTCTACCAACTATCTTCCTAATCCTACCGACTCTCCCTTTTTGAATGAATGTTCTCCTCAACATTCAATCATCCAAGGTACAAGATCCTATGCCATTCTCTAGAGATTTATCTGAGACATCTTTGCAGAACGTAATTCAAAGCTAAGTATCCAAATCAAGGACCCAATGACCTTCTGGGCTTCAAATCTTACCGAGATTTCTGTTTTCATACATATATTTCACCTCTATCATCTTATAAATATCGCAGGTTCCCAATACCATTATTCATCCTGCAGAATGAACCTAACCCAAATCAAACATGTTATTAACCCTAACCATACACGGTTCCCTCAATCTACCTTTACAGAAGAGCAGGGACAGAGTTGGTCTTACAATACAGGAATGTAGGAGATCTTCAACCTGCTGAGAACCTCAAAGGTCCATGCAGAAATGATAACAGGAGAAGATATACGCAGCTATGTAGGACGTGAGAGAGCAAAAGTCATCTTCCATAACAAACAACCAGGTAAGGATGAAGGGGTGTGTCTGAAGCAGTCTCTCTCTTCTTAATGTAGAGAAGATGGACCAAACCAGGCATGTGTGCAGAGCTGTTCCTGGGTGCCTATGGTTGATATTCCATTCTAACTTGTGAAAGTGTTGTAGGAAGTAGGGGCACGCTCCATCTCATGGACCCTTTGAAGCAACTGTTAGGACAAAGTGGTTGCCAAGGCAGTGACCTCATTCAGTTCTAGAGGAAGTGACCTACGTCACTTTCTTGTTGATGGAACACTCTGAACTTATGATCCAGGAAGCCACGAACCCTGAGGCAGTCCCAGTCCCAGTCCCAGTGGTCTCACATGTTTGGATTTACCAAGGACAGAGTGAGTCTTTCTTGGCAACTACTGAATTGAAGATGGACAAATGACAGGAAAGCTCTGAAGAGGGCCTTTTCCTGATAAAGCAGGCAGTGACTCACTGCTGGCACCTGACAACTTCACAGTTTTGGCCAAGGAGACCAGATCTGACATAGGACAACCCATTTCGGGGGAACCTATTATGGCCCACCTGTCAGAGGATGCTCTGGATTGTCACAGACCTACTTGGGGAAAGAAGGTGCCTTTGTGGGTGTGTGTGTGTGTTTGTGATTTTGTCTCATATTCTAAGAATATGTAGGAAAGATGGTTTGTTTGGTTTGGAGTGGCCTGTTTCTAGTAAGTCCTTTGAGAAGGCGAGTGTTTCTATGTCTGTGTATCCCACTGTGTCCGTGATTGTAGACAATAGAAAAGAGAATGCATTAATGGATGTGTCCTGTCTAGTAGAAATCTTCGCAGCATTAATCCTGTCCAATTTATGAAAGGACTGAAGCTTGCCTGATGGATGGGCAACACCTACTACCTTCCTACGTTCCTGATTTCTTCCTGAATTTTGGCCACTCTCCCATAGGCTCATGGTTTTGTGTTCAAGACATGTATCTCCTCCACAATCTGGGACATGACCATGTACTGGATAGCTGAAAGGAATGGTGAGTATCTCAGAAAACTCAGATATCAGTGTGACCAGGAAAGTCTCAGTGGAGAAAATCTGCTCTGTTAATTTGCTTTCCTATTGTTCTGTTGCCCTGAATGTAAGGAAGGTCTTTGCCTAAGGCCACTCCTTTCCAAAGTCTGAAAAAATCAGTTTTCAAATGGAAATAAATGGGCATCACCTGTGGATCTTTGCTTAATTGCTTTGCAAAGGGATATGTCTGAATCAGCCTCTTAGTGCAGTGTGAGTCTATGGCTTAGATTCTCAGCACCTGATGGATCTAAAGAAAGATCCCATGTGTGCATCCAAATCCAAAATGGCCAAAAGAGCAATCATTGTGGATGAAGTCTCTTGCTTTCCTCTGTAAGGTTCCTGATCTCCATCAAGTGAGAAGAGTGATCCTTTGGGTCAACTGAGTTCTTCAAGCCCTGTAGAGGCTATCCCATAGGTGCTTGGGTTTTCTCATGACTCCAAATCACATAAAGAAACTATACCTGACAGTCAGTATGCCTCAAATTGGAAAAGTGGAACAGTATTTATGGCAGGCCTCTTTGATCAGCCCTGGTTCACAGGAACGGTGTCCAGAAACACTGACTTTAGGCAAATGAAGGGCAAGGGAGCTTATTTTGACATTGTCTTGGGCTGTGTGCCTCATGGAAACTTCCATGCAAGGTTATGTTGGGTGTCTATATGGAAGAAGATGAGGACGAGGTGGGAGTGTTTTGGTTTTAATTCTGGTCATTTGTGTGGCGGTTGGAAGAGATGACTGGGTCAACTGGGCTTGAACTCTGGTGTGTTTTTCCTTAAGACTGAGTTCCGAATCTGACCTCAGAGAAGTATTGCCATGAATTGTGTCGGGATATTAGGAGGCCACGCATGAGAGTCGCCCTTTGAACCTGAGATCTAGGACCAGGGTGACTTTCCACAAAGAACTGGGAATCTCAGACTGGATATCACATGATTTTATTCTGAAAGACTTGGCAGACATAGTTGAGAGTCAAAACACATAGGACCTCACATTGTAGACCTCAATGGTCCTGGCTTCAAGTGACATTTTGTCCACTCTTTGTAAAGCCTTGCCTGTGAGAATTCTCCAGAATTTTATTTGAATTGAGCTTTCTCAACATTTAATGGTTCCTGAATAATTGAAATTCACAGTGCATCCAACGTCATCCTTGAAAAATGGCTAGATAAATACCATAAAATTTTTGAAATTCCCATGACCAGGTGGCACTGCAGAATCTTTGGATGACCTGTTGCTTATCGTGAATGTACAAGACAGTGCCTTGATTGACAGGGTTTCCTGAAAATTGTTTAGAACAGAGATGCCAGTAATTTGTAGCCTGCTGAGTAGTCTGCATAGAGCAGTGGTGGGCAGGTGTGTGATAAAACATCATGGTGGGGCCATGTGGATCTGCCATTGGCTTCCAAATTGCTTGTGACTGACATAGTGCAGACTTCAGACCCTCATATGTAAGGGCATCTTGTTATATGGCGAGGTTTCAGGGCAATGTTCAGAATCAGGTTGCTATGGACAAGAGGGCAATCTTTAAGAGATAGAAGCCTGGTTGGTGCATTTTCTTGCAGACCCTAACCGACCACACGTGACAGAACTCCCTCCAGCACTGTTTCCCAGTTCAACTCCTTGTATTTCGTGAAGCACGTACCAAACTCCAAGTGCAGCAGCAAGAAACACCACGAAAAGTGGAGGATGACCAAATGGTTTCACAGTCCTCACGGGGAGAAAATAAGCCCCCAGTGGCCACAGTTTACTTACAAAGAGAGAATTCAGCACTGCTGCCTCGTGTTCATTGGAAAATAAGAAACTTTGTCCTCCAGGTCACATAGATGCAGACCCAGCTTGGAGGGTCTCACTACAAAGGAAGCTTAACTCCTGAAAACAACCTATATTTCAATGCCCAACCTCAGTGGCAGTTTCTCAAAAAGTTTTAGGCAAGCAGAGCTCCATGTTTGTGGAGTGTGTACCCTGTCCTTACTTTTGGAAACTCCTATACCACCTCCAAGTTTGTGCACTCCAGAGCATTTTCCATTCCAGAAATGTAATCACACATTTTGTAACTTTTCATCTCTAATTGTGTCTTACTTGGGGCGAAGGTAATGACAAGGCATTGTTCTGGATGAGAGTCTGAAGATTTGTTGTAGCACATATTTGCATACACATTGGATTAATTTTCCTATTTTTCCATTCGAAATTCTGAATCCCTGACACTATCCCATATTCTAATAGTCTCTGACTACTAATCCTAATATGATGGAGAAAAATAACCCAATCAGTACATAAATACATGCAGTACAGGGTTGGACTTGCGTTTTGCTTGATAAAGGGTAGGTGTTATGAATCTAGTCAATATTTAATTGAAAACGTTCTCCATGTGTTTTTAAAGTTAACAAATATGTGAATTACTGTCACCCATTTTCTGGAGCCTATTCAGCACATATATTTTTATATGCACAAATAGAATCCTACATGGTATCACACGTACATTCTTGTGAGTTACATGACTTGGCAGATAGAAATTGTGAGAAGTGATCACTCCTCCTAAATGCTGTTAGAACTGAAAATTCAACCTATGGGTGAGCTTCCCAGTGGAACAACATTATATATAAACCCATGTTTAGTAAAATGAATGTTTTTGCATCTTTATGATATATATTTCATGATGAATTTCGATTGGCATATATATTGCTACTTTTAATGTCTGTGTGTGTGTGTGTGTGTGTGTGTGTGTGTATATATATTTTCTAGATTTTTAAAAATATGAAATATATGTGTCTTCTAACACTCCCTAAATTCATTCATGTTCATGTATGTGGATTAATAATCAACTTTTCACAAGATTATTCTTAGAAAAACTCATACACCTGAAATACATATTTGTTTCCTAGTACTGAAAACTAACTTCAGTGAAAGGTGCATAAAAATCCTAATATGTCTACATTAAATGACCCAGTTTAACATCAATGCATGTTGGTTCCTATGGGACATGATGTGTATTTTGACGTTAATTTTTATTCCACACTGGTACATTACTATTTCTTCAGTTTATGCACATCATAGGATATATATATTTCATTCACTAGTTATCAAATTTATAGCCATTTGTTTCACTTTTAGTCACTTCCTGCTCCAGAACACATGTATTTCTCTATGTTTTTGACTGGTCTATTCATGAGACTTTTTTCCAAGTATATTATTTTCGATTTCCATAATCAATTTTGAACCAAAACTCACACACACTTCATGATAAACCATAACCATAAGATGATCATTAGATATATAACTGGTTGGAATGAATGATTGTATACCAATAAAACATTTCTTATATATTTTCAGATATCTATTCAATCCATTATTTAAAGTGGATCCAGTTATATTATTTATTCACAGTATGGTCTATTCATGCATTATGTCTATATTCATAGAAACAGGGTACACCTATTTGTACCCTCATACTAATTTATAATTCTTCAAAATATTGCTCCCAGAAATGGTGGAATAAATACTCATGTCACCTGATCTACATACACATTTTATCACAGAAATATTCCGGACACAAAAAGCAATGGTCACTCTTACAATTGTACCAAAGCTTAAATGGAAAGTGAGCATGCATTACTAAAAACATCCATGTCCAGTTTGCCAAATGCTCTCAAATATCAATCCTATTGGTGACAACATATTTGTTTCTTCCTAAGATTATATATTCAACTTCAAAGCTTTTGAAAATGTCTAACCCTATCACACACTTTATACTTTGCTTGATTTCCTAATGTCTCTATTGATATCTGCTTTCCTACATGTTTTCCCCAGTTCATCATTGTGACTGACTCTTCACATGTGCTGACATTTACATACACTCTCTACCCGAAACCCTATTGCTAAAGAACTTTTGGTCCAAAACCTATACTCACTCTTCTTTCTAAACCTACCAACTACCTTCCTAATCCTACCGACTATCGGTTTTTGACTGAATATTCTCTTCAACATTCAGTCATCCAAGGTCCAAGATCCGATGCCAGTGTATATTGATTTATCTGAGACATCTGTGCAGCACATTATTCAAAGTTAAGTATCCCACTAAAGTCCCCAATGCCCTTCTGGCCTTCAAATCTTACCTAGATTTCTGCTTTCATACTTATATTTAACATGTATACTCTTGTAAATATCGCAGGTTGCCAATACCATTATTCATCCTGCAGAATGATTCGTAACCCAAATCGAATATGTTATTAACCCTAACCATACACTGTTCCCTCAATATAACTTACTTAAGAGCAGGGACAGAGTGGGTCTTACAATATAGGAATGTAGATGATCTTACACCTGCTGAGAACCTCAAAGATCCATGGAGAAATGATACTTGGAGAAGATGTAGGCAGCTATGTAAGACCTGAGAGAGCAATAGTCATCTTCCATGGCAAACAACCTGGTCAGGATGAATTGATGTGTCTGAATCAGCCTCTCTCTTCTTAATGTAGAAAAGATGGACCAAACCAGACCTCTGTGGACAGCTGTTCCAGGGTGCCTATTGTTGATATACCATTCTAACTTCTGAATGTGTCACAGGATGTTGGGGCAGCCTCCATCTCATGGGAACCTTGGAATCAACTGTTAGGACAAAGTGGTTACCAAGGCAGTGACCATATTCAGATCCTGAAAGAAGTGACCTCACTTCACTTCCTTGGTGATGGAATTCTCTGAACTTGGGATCCAGGAATCCAGGCACCCAGAGCCAGTCCCACTTCCAGTCCCAGTGGGCTAACTTGTTTGCTTTTCCCAAAGACATAGTCAGTCTTTCTTGGTACCTACTGATGTGAGGATGGCCAAATGCCAGCAGAGCTCTGAAGAGGGGCCTTTCCTGAGAAAGCAGGTAGTGGCTAACCGCTGGCTCCTTACAACTTCACAGAGTTGGACAAGGAGACCAGATCTGAAACAGGACAGGCCATTTTGGGGGAACATAATATGGCCCACCACTCAGAAGACACTCCAGATAGTCACAGACCTATTTGAGGGAAGAAAGTGCCTTTTCCGTTGTAGGTGTGAGTTTGTGGTTTTTTCTCATGTTCTGAGAATTGGTAGGAAAGGTGGTTTGTCTGGTTTGGAGTGGACTGTTTATAGTAAGTCGTTTGACATGGTGAGTGTTTCTATGTCTCTGTATCCCACTGTATCTATGGTTGTAGAAATTAGAAAAGAGAATGCATCAATGGGTGTGTTGTCTTTAGTTGAAAGCTTCCCTAAATTCATACTGCCCAATTGATGAATGGAATGCAGCTTGCCTTATGGATGGGCAACATCTACTATCTTGTAAAGTTCCTGTTTTCTTCCTGAATTCTGGCCACTCTCCAGAATAGACTCATGGTTTTGTTTTCCAGATATGTAACACCACAAGGCTCTGTGACATGGCCATGTTCTGGATAGCTGAAGGGAATGGGAGCATCTCAGAAAACTCAGATATCAGTGTGAGCAGTAAAGTCTCAGTGGAGAAACCCTTCTTTGGGCCATTTGCTTACTTCTATTTCTATTACCCTGAATGTCAGAAAGGTCTTTGCCTCAGGCCACCCCTTTGTGTAGCCTTAAGAACACTGTTTTCATATGGAAATGAATGAACATCACCTGTTGCTCTTTGCATAATTGCTTTGGAATGGGATGAGTCTGAATCAGCCTCTTGTCCTTGTATGAGGTTGTGGCTTAGATTCTCAGCACCTGATGGATCTAAAGAAAGATCCCATGTGCTTCCAAAACTAAAATGTCCAAAAGAGCAGTCATTGTGGATGAATATTTTTGCCTTCTTGTTTTAGGTTCCTGACCTCCATCAAGTGAGAATAGGGATCTTTTGGGTCAAATGAGTTCTTGAAATCCCTGCAGAGGCTAGCCCATATGTGCTTGGGTTTTCTCATGACTCCAAATCACATAAAGAATCTATTCCCTACAGCCAGTAGGCCTCAAATTGGAGTAGTGGAACACTTTAACAGCAGGAATATTTGATCACTACTTGTTCACAGGAAGAGTGTCCAGGCCACCATGGTTTTAGGCAAATAAGGGGCAAGTGAGTTTATTTTGGACACTACCTTGGGCTCATAGAAACCTCCAGCTAGAGGTTATGATGAGTGCCTACATGGAAGAAGATGATGGCCCTGTGGGAGTGTTTTGATTTTAATTGTGGTCATTTTTGTGGTGGTTGGAAGGGATGACTGGGTCCACCTGGGCTTGAACTCTGGTGTGATTCCCCTTAGAGACTGCATTCTGGAACTGACCTCAGAGAAGTATTGCCATGAATTGTGTTGGGATTTTAGGAGGCCACACATAAGACTCACTCTTGGAAACTGAGATCTAGGCCCAGGGTGGCTTTCCACAGAGCCCTGGGAATCTCAGCCAGGATATCACATGATTTTATTCTGAAAGACTTGGCAGCCATAGTTGAGAGTAAAAACACACATGGACCTCACATTGTAGACGTCAATTGGCCTGGCTTTATGTTACCATTTGGTAACGCTTTGAGAAGCCTTGACTGTGAGAGTTCTCCAGAGCTTTCATTGAAATGAACTTTCTCAACACTTAATGGTTCCTGAATGAATTGAAACCCACAGTGCCTCTAACTTCATCCTTGAAAAATTGCTAAATAAATAGCATGAAATTTTTGAAATTCCCATGACTTGGTGGCACTGCAAAAAAATTGATATCCTGTTGCTGATAATGTGTATACCAGACAGTGCCTTGTTTGACTGGGTTTCATGAAAATGGTGTAGAACACGAGATGCCAGTAATTTGGAGCCTGCTGAGTAGTGGGCCTAGAGCAGTGGTGGGAAGGTGTGTGATAAAACATCATGGAGGGGCCATGCGGTTCTGCCATTGGCTCCCAAATGGCTTGTGACTGATATAGTGCAGACATGAGACCCTTATATGTAAAGGCATCTTGTTATATGGAGAGTTTTCAGGGCAATGTTCAGAATAAGGTTGCTATGGTTAATGGGGCAAGCTCTGTGGGATAGAAGCCTGGTTGGTGCATTCTCCTGCAGACCCTGACCCACCACAAGGGACAGAACTCCCTGCAGCACTGTATCCCAGATGAACTCCTTATATTTTGTGAAGCAAATGCCAAATTCCCAGTGCAGGAGCAAAAAAAAAAAAAAAAAAAAAAAAAAAAAAACACGAAAAATGGAGGATGACCAAATGTCTTCACAGTCCCCACCAGGAGACACTTAGCCTCCAGTGGCCACAGTTTACCTACAAAGAGAGAATTGAGCACTGCTGCCTCATGTTCATTGAAATATAAGAAACCATCTCTTTCCGGTCACATAAGTGCAGACCCAGCTTTGATGGTCTCACTACAAAGGAAGCTAAAGCTCATGACAGCAACATATATTTCAAGATCCCAACCTCAGAGGCCATTTCCCAAGAATTCTAAGGCCAGCAGAGCTCCTTGTTTGTGGAGTGTTTACCCTGTTCTTTACTTTGGGAAACTTTTCTACCACCTCCAAGGTTGTGAACTCCCGAGCATATTCCATTCCATATATGTATTCATAGATTTTTACACTTTTTTTTCTCAAATTGTGTCTTACTTGGGGCAAAAGTAATGTCAAGTCATTTTTCTGGATGTGAGTGGGAAGATTTTTGTGTAGCACATATTTACATACACATTGGATTCATTTTCCAATTTTCCATTTGAAATACTGAATCCCTGACACTAACCCATACCCTACTAGTCTCTGACTAATAATCCTAATATGATGGTGAAAAATAACCCAAAATGAATAGAAATACAAGCAGTTCAGAGGAGGCATGGTGTATAGTTGGAATTGCCATTTGCATTATATAATGTAGGAATTATAAATCTAGTCAATTTTTTTTTGTTGAAATAGTTCTACATGTGTTTCTAAATTAATAAATATGTGAATCCCTGTCTCCCTTTCTCTGTAGCCTATTCAGCACATGTATTTTTATATGCACATATAGAATCCTACCTGATATCACTCGTACACACATGTGAGGTGGCTGAATTGGCAGATGCAAATTGTGAGAAGACATCACTCCTCCTAAATGCTGTTGGAACTGAAAATTCAACCTACGGGTGAGCTTCCTAGTTAAATAACATTATTCATAAATCCATGTACAGTAAAATGAATATTTTTCGATCTGTGGATTATATATATTTCATGATGAATTTCGATTGGCATATATATTGCTACTTTTTTTCTTTTATTGGTTGCTCAAAACATTGCAAAGCTCTTGACATATCATAATTCACACATTAGATTCAAGTGGGTTATGAACTCCCATTTTTACTCCACATACAGATTGAAGAATCACATCAGTTACACATCTATATTTTTACATAATGCCTTATTAGTTACTGTTGTATTCTGCTACCTTTCCTTTACTCTACAATCCCCCCTCCCCTCTCTTCCCATCTTCTCTCTCTACCCTACCTACTGTAATTCATTTCTCTCCTTGTTTATTTTCCCATTACACTCACAACCTCTTATATGTAATTTTTTGTAACAATAAG
This sequence comes from Callospermophilus lateralis, assembly GCF_048772815.1. Lineage (NCBI taxonomy): Eukaryota > Metazoa > Chordata > Mammalia > Rodentia > Sciuridae > Callospermophilus > Callospermophilus lateralis. The sequence goes on along the minus strand of NC_135316.1, from coordinate 5,501,868 downwards.
GGTCTCCCTCCATTACCATGCAATTTCCCTTTTCTCTCCCTTTCCCTTCCACCTCATGTCTCTGCTTAATGTTAATCTTGTCTTCATGCTCTTTCTCTCTGCTCTGTTGTTAGTTGCTCTCATTATATCAAAGAAAACATTTGGTATTTGTTTTTTGGGATTGGCTAGCTTCACTAAGCATAATCTGCTCTAGTGCCATGCATTTCCCTGCAAATTCCATAATTTTGTCATTTTTTAGTGTTGCATAATCCTCCATAGTATATTGAAAAAAAAAACATTTTTTTTAATCCATTCATCTATTGAAGGGAATCTGTGTTGGTTCCACAGTGTAGCAATTGTGAATTGTGCTGCTATGAACATCGATGTCTCAGTATCCCTGAAGTACGCTCTTTTAAGGTCTTCAGGGAACAGTCCAAGAAGGGCAATAGCTGGGTCAAATGGTGCTTCCATTCCCAGCTTTCCCAGGATTCTCCATACTGCTTTCCAAATTGGCCGCACCAGTTTCAGTCCCACCAGCAATGTACAAGAGTACCCTTTTCCCCACATCCTCGCCAGCACATGTTGTTGTTTGACTTAATAATGGCTGCCAATCTCACTGGATTGAGATGGTATTTTAGGGTGGTTTTGATTTGCATTTCTCTGACTGCAAGAAATGGAGAGCATTTTTTCATGTACTTGTTGATTGATTGTATGTCCTCCTCTGAGAAGTGTCTGTTCAAGTCCTTGGCCCATTGGGTTATTTGTTATGTTATTGTCTAATTTTTTGAGTTCTTTGTATACTTTGTATACTCTGGATATTAGAGCTCCATCTGAAGGGTGAGGAGTAAAAATTTGTTCCCATGATGTAGGCTCCATATTTACCTCTCTTATTGTTTCTCTTTCTGAGAAAAAAAATTTCAGTTTAAGTAACTCCCACTGTTGATTCTTGTTATTAACTCTTGTGCTATGGGTGTCCTATTAAGAAATTTGGAGCCTGACCACACAATATGTAGATAGGAACCAACTTTTTCTTCTATCAGATGCAGAGTCTCTGATTTGAATCTAGCTCCTTGATCCACTTTGAGTTAACTTTTGTGCATGGCGAGAGAAAGGGATTCAGTTTCATTTTGTTGCATATGGATTTCCAGTTTTCCCAACACATTTGTTGAAGATGCTATCCTTCCTCCATTGCATGCTTTTAGCTCCTTTATCAAATATAAGATAGTTTTAGCTTTTTGGATTTGTCTCTGTGTCCTCCATTCTGTACCATTAGTCCACTGGCCTGTTTTGGTACCAGTACCATGCTGTTATTTTTATTATTGCTCTGTAACATAGTTTGAAATCTGGTATTGCTATACCGCCTGATTCACACTTCCTGCTTAAGATTGCTTTTGCTATCTGGGTCATTTATTTTTCTATATGAATTTCATGATTGCTTTATCTATTTCTACAAAAAATTCCTTTGGTATTTTGATTGGCATTGCATTAAACCTATAGAGAACTTTTGGTAATATTGCCATTTTGATGATGTTAGTTCTGCCTATCTATGAACAGGGTATATTCTTCCATCTTCTAAGATCTTATTCTACTTTTCTTTTTAGGGTTCTGTAGTTTGCATTGTATAAATCTTTCACCTCTTTTGTTAGGTTGATTCCCAAGTATTTAATTTTTTTGAGGATATTGTGAATGCAGTGTTTTTCCTCATTTTCGTTTCAGAAGTTTTGTTGCTGATACACAGAAATGCCTTTTATTTATGCATGTTGATTTTGTATCCTGCCACATTGCTGAATTCATTTATTAGTTCTAGTAGTTTTTTCTGTAGACCCTTTTGGATCTTCAATGTATAGAATCATGTCATCTTCAAATAGTGATAATTTAAGTTCTTTTTTTCCGATTTTTATGCCTTTAATGTCTTTCATCTGTCTAATTGCTCTTGCCAGTTTTTCGAGAACTATATTGAATAGAAATGGTGATAGAGGACATCCCTGTCTTGTTCCAGATTTTAGAGGGAATGCCTTCAATTTTTCTCCATTCATAATGATGCTAGCCTGAGGCTTAACATAGATAGCTTTTACAATGTTCAGGTATGTTCCTGTTATCTAAAGTTTTTCTAATGTTTTGAACATAAAGGTATGCTCTACTTTGTCAAATGGTTTTTCTGCATGTATCGAGATGATCTTATGGTTCTTACTTTTAAGTCTATTGATGTTATGAATAAGATTTATTGATTTCCTTATATTGAACCCTCCTTGCATCCCAGATATGAATCCTAGTTGATCATGGTGCACAATTTTTTTGATGTGCCTTTGTATCCAATTCGCCAGAATTTTAATGAAAATTTTTGCATCTAGGTTCATCAGAGATATTGGTCTGTAGTTTTCTTTCTTTGAGGTGTCTTTGTCTGTTTCAGAATCAGGGTGATGTTGACCTCATAGAATGAATTTAGCAGAGCTCCCTGTTTTTCTATTTCCTGAATAACTTGAAAAGAATTTGTATTAATTCTTCTCTAAATTTTTGTAAAACTTCGCTGTATACCCATCCGGTCCTGGGCTTTTCCTTGGTTGGTAGTCATTTGATTTCTTCTTCTATTTCATCCATTGATATTGGTCTGTTTAAATTGTGTGTATCCTCCTGACTCAGTCTGGGCAAATCATATGACTTAACAAATTTATTGATGCCTTCACTATTTTCCATTTTATTGAAATATAGGTTTTCAAAATAATTTCTAATTGTCTTCTGTATTTATGTAGCATCTGTTGTGATATTGCCTTTTTCATCCTGTATGTTAGTAATTTGAGTTCTCTCTCTTTTTCTCTTTGTTAGAATGGCTAAGGGTCTGTCCATCTTATTTATTTTTTCGAATAACCAGCTTTTAGTTTAGTTAATTTTTCAATAGTTTCTTTTGTTTCAATTTCGTTGATTTCCACTCTGATTTTAATAATTTCTTGCCTTCTGCTACATTTGGTGTTGTTTAGCTCTTCCTTTTCTAGGGCTTTGAGATGAAGTGAGAGCTCATTTATTTGTTTTTTTTTTTTGTTGTTGTTGTTTTTTTTTTTTTTTTTTGAGGAATGACCTCCAGGCGATGTGTTTGCCTCTTAAATATTCTTTCATTGTGTCCCATAGAATCTGATATGTTGTTTCTGTATTTTCATTTATCTCTAAGAATTTTTTGATTTCTTCCTTTATGTCTTCTGTAACCCATTGATCATTCAGTAACATATTGTTCATTTTCCATGTGATGTAGTGTTTTTCCTTCCTTCTTTTATCATTGGTTTCCAGTTTCATTCCATTGTGATCAGAAAAAAATTCATGGTATTATCTCCACCTCTTTATATTTACTGAGGGTTGCCCTATGGCATAATAAATGGTCTATTTTTGAGAAGGATCCATGTGCTGCTGAGAAAAAAGTATATCCACTTGATGATGGTTGATATATTCTATATATGTCAGTTAAGTCTAGGGTATTGATTGTGATATTGAGTTCTATATTTTCTTTATTCAACTTTTGTTTGGAGGATCTGTCCAATGATGAGAGAGGTGAGTTGAAGTCACCCAGAATTATTGTGTTGTGGTCTATTTGATTCTTGAACTTGAGGAGAATTTGTTTTATAAACGTCGCAGCACCATTATTTGCTACGTGAATATTGATAATTGTTATGTATTGTTGGTGATTGGTTCCTTTTAACAGTATATAATGTCCTTCCTTATCCCTTTTGATTAAATTAGTCTTGAAGTCGATTTTATTCCATATGAGGATGGCCAATCCTACTTGCTTACAATAACCGTGCGCATGGTATAAATTTTCAAAACCTTTCACCTTCAGCCTGTGTATGTCTTTTCCATTTAGATGTGTCTCCTGGAGGCAACATATTGTTGGATTTTTTTTTTAATCCACGTTACAAGCCTATGTCACTTTATTGGAGAGTTTAAGCCATTAACATTTAGAGTTACTATTGATATATGGTTTGTATTGCCACCCGTGTTTGATTATTTATTTTCTTTTTTAATTTAGTTTGTTTCTCCAGGATTAGCTTTTCCCCCGCCCTCTGTCATTACTGAGGCACTTCCCACTGATGGTTTTCTTTGTTGATATTCATTTCTTCCTCGTGTAGTGTTTTCCTCAAGATGCTTTGCAATGCTGGTTTTCTAGCTGCAAATTCTTTTAGCTTTTGTTTATCATGAAATATTTTTATTTCGTTGTCTTACCTGAAGCTTAATTTTGCTGATACAGAATTCTTGGTTGGCATCCATTGTCTTTCAGTGTTTGAAATACGTTGTTCCTGGATCTTCTCACTTTCAGCGTCTGTGATGAGAAGTCCATTGTTAACATTTTTGGTTTACCCCTGATTGTAGTCTGCCTCCTTTCTCTTGTAGCTTTTAATATTTTCTCTTTGTTCTGTATATTGGATATCTTCATAACAATGTGTCTTGGCATTGGTCTACTGTGATTTTGTGGGCTCGGTGTCCTGTAAGCATCTACAATTTTTTTATTTGTTTCCATTTTTATTTTTGGAAAGTTTTCTGTAATTATTTTATTCAACAGGTTACTCATTCCCTTGGTTTGAATCTCTGTAACTTTCTCGATCCAGATGACTCATAATTTTTTTTTTTTATGTAATCCTATATCTCTTGGATGTTTTTCTCATGATTTTTTACCAGCATTTTTTTGTTGGCTAGACTTTTTTCAAGATGATATATTTTGTCTTCATTATCTGACACTCTGTCTTCTACTTGCTCCACTCTATTAGTGATACTCTCAATTGAGTTTTTAAATTGGTTTATCATTTCCTTCATTTCTAGAATTATTGTTTGATTTATTTTATAATCTCTATCTCCTTATAAAAATGCTTAATTTCTTATTTTATCTGTTTATGTAATTCATTTTCAGTGTGTTCTTTCACTGTTGGGTTTTGCTGTCTCATATCCTCTTTAAGGTTCCATTCCATCTGTCTAAGGTATTCCTTGAGTTCTTTATATGACCATTTTTCTGATGACTCTAGGTCCTCCTGAATATTTAGGCTGTCCTTCATTGTTTGTACTCCTTTTCTTCCTTGCTTTTTTATGCTGCTCATGTTACTTCTTGTTCTGTTTGACGGCTGAGTTACTGCTTACTCTTATAAATTTATTTGATGCTTGGGTGGAAAGATATTAGAAGGGAAGGGAAGAAGTCACTAAAGAGAATGAGAGTAGGCAGGTAGAATTCAAGGAAGCGGGAATAAGAAAATTGAAAAGAAATGAAAAGACAAAAGAAAAAAAAATAGAAAATAAAGAAAGAAAAAAAATTAAATAATAATTATAATTAAAAAATGAATATTAAAATTTAAAATAATAATAATGATAATTATGATTAAATAAAAAAAATTAAAAAAAATAAAAACATTAAAAAAGTTAAAGAACAACAACAACAACAAAAATGAAAATGAAAGAAATAGAAAAAATATAAATAAAAAAATAATAATAATACATGCAGTCATAGAGTTCAATTAACTTCTCTTCCAGTAGGTGGAGCTGTGTGCACTGGGCGAAGCTTCTCCTCTCAATAAGTGGGAACCAATCACTGGGCAGCAGCTCTTCCTCCCAGACTGGGTGGATCTCCAATCCTGAGAGCCTAGGGCCTTCTCTTGTGCTTCCTCAAGCCATGCCCCGCTCACCTGTGACGCTCACCACAATACTGGTTACACGCCAGAACCCTGTTCCTGGCAGCACTGTTTTCATGAACGCCTGGGCACACTCTCCCTGTTTCCCTCCCTCAGACCCTAAGTTTGTAGAGCTTGGGGCTGAGAACCCCCAGCGAATTTGCTTGCCCTCTGGGAGCCATGCCCCCAGTAGGTGGTGTAAGAGACCTCAATTTTCAGTACTTGTGGGATCGGGAGCCGGGAATTCCATGCCGCGAGTCCCGAGCCAATCCTGATTCCCTTGGTCTGGCTATCGCGCTCACGGGAGAGCTGGGAGAGGCCCTTACAGCAGAGCTGGGTGGGGCCCTTAAGGTTTCCCCGCTGTGTTGAGAAAGATGGCTAGGGGATTACACACTTGTTGCGCTGGTTTCAATGAAGTTATCTCCTCAGCCTGTGATGTCAGTTCTCTGCTATGGTGGTATCCCATTCAAATAGTGAGCATTCGTTCCCTTTGCCAGGTGACCAATGCAACGGGTGGGTCCTGACGATCTCTCCCAAGCCCCATTTCAATTCTGTGGCCACTGCCTATGAAGGCTCAGTTGGCTTTTACCTCTGTAAATTCAGAAAGGCCGATCAGTTATTTCAGCGGGAATGTTAGTGCTGTGTCACAAGATGCAGACGAATCTGAGCATGAATTCAGCTGATCCGGGCTCTGGGTGTGTTCTGAGGGGCCCAGACTGTTCGCCACAGATCCACATCAGGTCAACATTGCCTAGTGATTCTGAGCAAACAGCATTTAGACAGTTTACGACTCCCTATGTCTGTGCAGCTGAAGAGGTCAGAGACTTGATTTTTCCATGCCTGCCTTCATGATGGATCTCCTGTATTGCTACTTTTTTATATCTGTGCATGTGAGTATGTATGTATGAGAGTGTGTATATATATATATATATATATATATATATATATATATATATATATACACTCTCCAGATTTTTCGAAATATGAAATATATGTGTCTTGTTATACACTCCCTAAATTCATTCATATTCATATATGTGTATTTATAATCAACTTTCCACAAGATTATTCTCAGAAATAATCATCCACCTGAAAAACATATTTGTTTCCTAGTACTGAAAACTAAATTCAGTGAATGGTGCAAACAAACCCTAATATTTCTACAGTTACTGAACCAGTTTAACATCAATGCAAGTATATTCATAAGGGACATGATGTGTATTTTGACTTTCATTTTTATTCAGCACTTATACGTTACGATGTCTTCAGTTTATGCACATCATAGGATATATATTTCATTCACAAGTTAGAAAATTTATAGGCATTTGTTTCACGATCAATCACTTCCTGCTTCAGAACACATGTATTCCTCCATGTTTCTTGACTGGTCTTTTCATGAGACTTCTTTCCAAACACATTATTTTCGTTTAACATCATCACTTATAAAGCAAAACTCAAAAACCCTTCATGATAAACCATAATCCTAATATTACCATTAAATATATAACTGATTGGAATGAATGATTGTACATCAATATAAGATTTCTTATATTTTTTCAGATATCAATTCAATCCATTATTTAAAGTGGAACCAGTAACATTATTTATTCATAGTATCATCTATTCATGCATTATCTCTATATTCATAAACACAGGGTACACCTCTTTGTACCCCTAATACTAATGTATACGTCTTCAAAATATTTCTCCCAGAAATGGTGAAAGAAATACTCATGTAACCTGATCTACATATACATTTTATCACAGTAATATTCTGAACAAAAAAAAAATGTAAATGTCACACTTATGATTGTACCAAAGCCTAAAAGGAAAGTGAACATGGATAACTAATAACATCCATGTCCAGGTTGCCTAATGCTCTCAAATGTCAATTCCATTGGTGACAAAATATTTGTTTTTTCCTATGTTTATATATTCAAACTCAACCCTGTTGAAAATGTCTAATCCTATCACTCATTTTATACTTTGCCTGATTTCATTATGTCTCTATTGATAACTGCTTTGCTACATAATTTCCCCAGTTCATCATTGTGACTGACTCTTCACATGTACTGACATTTACATTCACTCTCTAAACGAAACCCTAGTGCTAAAGAAGCTTTTTATTCCAAATCATATTCTCACTCTTCTTCCTAAACCTACCGACCATCTTCCTAATCCTACCGACTATTCCTTTTTGACTGGATGTTCTCTTCTACATTCAATCATCCAAGGTACAAGGTCCTATGCCATTGTATATTGATTTAACTGAGACAATTGTACAGAAGGTAATTCAACACTAAGTATCCAAATCAAAGGCCCAATCCCCTTCTGGGTCTCAAATCTTTCTTAGATTTCTGTTCTCATACCTATATTTCACCTATATATTCTTATAAATATTGCAGTTTCCCAATCCCATTATTCATCCTGCAGAATGATTCCTAACCCAAATCGAACATATTATTAAGCCTAACCATACACTAACTTTACCGAAGAGCAGGGACAGAGTTGGTATTAAAATACAGGAATGTAGGGGATCTTCACCTGCCGAGAACCTCAAATGTTCATGCAGAAATGATCCCTGGTGAAGATGAAGGCTGCTATGAAGGACCTCAGAAAGCAAAAGTCATTTTCCATGGCAATCATCCTGGTCGGGTTGAAGGGTTGTGTCTGAATCAGTCTCTCTCTTCTTAATGTATAGAAGATGGACCAAACCAGTCCTGTGTGGAGAGCTGTTGCGGGGTGCTTATGGTTGATATAACATTTTAACTTGTGAAAGTGTCATAGGGAAACCGGGGCAGCCTCCACCTAATGGGACTTTTGGAAGCAACTGTTAGGACAAAGTGGTTGCCAAGGCAGTGACATAATTCAGATCCTGAAGGAAGTAATCTCACCTCACTTCCTTGGTGACGGAACTCTCTGAACTTGTGATCCAGGAAGCCAGGCACCCAGAGAGAGTCCCTGTCCTAGTCCCAGTGGTCTCACATGTTTGGATTTACCAAGGACAGAGTCAGTCTTTCTTGGTACCTACAGATGTTAGGATGGCCAAATGCCAGGAGACCTCTGAAGAGGGGCTTTTCCTCAGAAAGCAGGTAGTGTCTCACCACTCACTCTTGACAACTTCACAGAGTTGGCCAAGCAGACCAGATCTGAGACAGGAGAGGCCATTTCGGGGGAACATATTATGGCCCACCAGTCAGAGGACACTCCGGAGAGTCATAGACCTACTTGGGGAAAGGAGGTGCCTCTGTGGGTGTGGGTGTGATTTTGTGGTTTTGTCTCATGTTCTGAGAATAGGTAGGAAAGGCGGTTTGTTTGGTTTGGAGTAGACAATTTCTAGTAAGTCCTTTGACAAGGCGAGTGTCTGTGTATCCAACTGTGTCCATGGTTGTAGACATTAGAAGAGAGAATGCATCAATGGATGTGTCCTGTCTAGTAGAAAGCTTCTCAGCATTCATCATGCACAATTTATGAGTGGACTCAGGCTTGGCTTATGGATGGGCAACACCTACTAGCTTCATAATTTCCTGTTATCTCCCTCAATTCTGGCCACTCTCCAGAATAGTATCATGGTTTTGTGTCCAAGATATGTACCACCTCCAAGATTTGTGACATGGCCATGTACTAGATAGTTGAAGGGAATGTCTAGCTTCTCAGAAATCTCAGATATCAGATGACCAGGAAAGTATCAGTGGAAAAACCCTGCTTTGGTCCTTTTGCTTACCTATTGTTCTGTTGCCCTGAATGTCAGGAAGTTTTTGCCTCAAGCCACCACTTTGTGGAGCATGAGGAAAACAGTTTTCAAATGCAAATGAATGGGTATCACCTGTGGCTCTATGCTTAATTGCTTTGGAAAGGGATATGTCTGAATCAGTCTCTTGGCCCTGTGTGAGGCTGTGGCTTAGATTCTCAGCACCTGATAGATCTAAAGATAGATCCCATGCGTGCATCCAAAATCAAAATGGCAATAAATCAGATATTGTTGATTAACACTCTTGCCTTCCTCTGGTAGGTTTCTGACATCCGTCAAGTGAGAATAGGGATCCTTTGGGTCAAATGAGTTCTTCAAAACCCTGCAGAGGCTAGGCCATAGGTGCTTGTTTTTTCTCATGACTCCAATTCACTTAACGAATCTAAACCTCATAGTCAGCAGGCCTCAAGTTGGAGAAGACAAGCAGTATTAAAGGCAGGCCTATTTGATCACTCCTGGTTTACAGAAAGGTTGTCCACGCCACTCTGACATTAGGCAAATGGGAAGCAGGGAGCTTATTTTGGACACTCACGTGGGCTGCGCCCCTCATGGAAACCTCCAGCCACAGGTTATGATGAGTGTCTATATGGAAGATTTGGGACATGTGGGAGTGTTTTGGTTTTAATTGTGGACATTTGTATGGTGGTTGGAAGAGATGACTGGGTCCACCTGGGCTTGCACTATGGTGTGATTCCCCTTAGAGACTGAGTTCTGGTACTGATATCAGAGAAGTATTGCCATGAATTGTGCTGGGATTTTAGATGGCCATGCATGAGAATTGCCCTTGGAAAGTGACATCTAGGCCCAAGTTGACTTTCCACAGATCACAGGGAATCTCAGCCAGGATATCACATGATTTTATTCTGAAAGACTTGGCAGCCATATTTGAGAGTCAAACCACACATGGACCTCACATTGTAGACCTCAATGGGCCTGGCTTAATGTGACATTTTGGCCACTCTTAGGGAAGCCTTGCCTGTGAGTATTCTCCAGAGTTTTCATTGAAATGAGCTTCCTCACCATTTAATGGTTCCTGAATGAATAGAAACCCACAGTGCCTCCAACTTCTTCCTTGAAAATTGGCTACATAAATACCATGAAATTTTTGAAATTCCCCTGACCGGGTGGCACTGTAGAACATTTGGATGTCCTGTTGCTGATCATGAGTATGAAAGACAGTGCCTTGATTGACTGGGTTTTATGAAAATGGTCTAGAACAGAGATGCCAGTAAGTTGGATCCTGCTGAGCAGTTGTCCTAGAGCAGTGGTGGGCAGGTGTGTGATAAAACATCTGTGGTGGGGCCATGTGGATCTGCCATTGGCTTCCAAATGGATTGTGACTGACATTTTGCAGCCAGCAGACCCTTATATGTAAAAGCATATTGTTATATGGAGAGGTTTCAGGGCAATACTCATAATCAGGTTGCTATGGTCAATGGGGCAAGCTATGTGGGATAGAAGCCTGGTTGGTGCATTCTCCTGCAGAACCCGACCCACCACACTTGACAGAACTCACTTCAGCACTGTGTCCCAGTTGAACTCCTTGTATTTCATGAAGCAAATACCAAACTCCCAGTGTAGCAGCAAGAAACACCACAAATAGTGGAGTATGACCTAATGGATTTACAGTCCACACAGGGAGACACTTAGACCCCAGTGGTCACAGGTTACCTACAAATAGAAAATTCAGCACTGCTGCCTCATATTCATTGGAAAATAAGAAACGATGTCATCCATGTCACATAGATGAAGACAAAGCTTTGATGGTCAAACTACAAATGAAGCTAATGCTCCTGACAACAGCATATATTTCATTGCCCAACCTCAGAGGCAGTTTCTCCAGATGTTAGGCTGGCAAAACTTCATGTTTGTGGAGTGTTTACCCTGTCCCTTACTTTTGGAAACTTATCTACCACCTCCAAATTTGTGAACTCTTGAGCATTTTCCATTCCACATATGTATTCACAGATTTTCTAACTCCTCTCCTCTAATTGTGTCTTATGTGGGGCGAAGGTAATGTCAAGGCATTGTTCTGAATGAGAGTGGGAAGATTTTTGTGTAGCACATATTTGCATACACATTGGATACATTTTCCAATTTTCCATTCGAAATACTGAATACCTGACACTAACACATACCCTAATAGACTTTGACTTCTAATCCTAATATGATGGAGAAAAATAACCCAAACAGAATAGAAATACAAGAGGTTCACAGGAGGCATGGTGCATAGTTGGACTTGCCTTTCATATGATAAATGGTAGGTGTTATAAATCTAGCGAATTTTAATTGAAATAGTTCTCCATGTGTTTTAAAAGTTAACAAAGATGTAAATTACTGTCTCCCTTTCTCTGTAGCCTATTCATCACATGTATTTATATATGCGCATATAGAATTCTACCTGGTATCACTCGTACATTTTGTGAGGTGGCTGGCTTGGTAGATAAAAATTGTGAGAAGAGATCACTCCTACTAAATGCTGTTGGAACTGAAAATTCAACATATGGGTGAGCTTCTTAGTTGAACGACATAAATCCATGTTCATTAAAATGAATATTTTTGAATCTGTGGATGATATATATTTCATGGTGAATTTAGATTGGAATACATAATGCTACTTTTTAATATCTCTGTGTGTATGTATATATATATATATATTCACTCTCCAGATTTTTCAAAATATGAAGTATATTTTTCTTATTATACACTCCCTAAATTCATTCATGTTCATGTATGTGGATTTATAATCAACTTTTCACAAGATTATTCTCAGAAATATTCACCCACCTGAAATATGTATTTGTTTCCTATTACTGAAAACTAACTTTTGGGGATCATATGATGGAGGCGAAGGGAGTGCATCACCCCCATGTACCGCGTCACTGTGCGGGAGAATGACGAGTTAGAATGGCTAAAACCTATCTTGTTAGGAATTTCCAGCAAAATTGTGGTTCTCCAAAACCTAGTGTACACATTTCCATCTCGCGAGGATCAGCTATGGGGGCTCAAATGCGAGTGATTTGTCCTCACGGAAAGTAATGCTGCTTATTCATGAAATCGCTCCATGGCTAGAGTCTGCGGCGCGCGCTGGGAAACGACGAGATAGCAACGCAAATATACAGCGGTGCAGATACTGTGGGCTCCTGCCAGGTATGCAATCACTGTGCTCAGTGCTGAATTCTGGGTTTGAGACAGAAAAGGATGCGGTCCTATTCGGTTCTCCACACCGGCCAGACCACAGAGGAAGCCAGCAGCCAACATCTTGGAGAGGTGACGTCACCATCCCTGTTTTTGACTGATCGCAGCTTATTCAGCTATAGAACAGGTAATTTCAGGATGGCATTCACCTTTGTCTTGCAGACAAATTACTCAGGCTCAGTGCTTAAGAACCCGCAGAAACTGCGTCTTGGAGCCTGCTCCTATTAGTACATACACCGAGCCCAGAGCAGCCGAATTCCACCTCCAGGAACTGATCTGGCCCAGGGCTAAAGAACCAGTGGAAACTGCTTCTCGGTCCGGGTCTTACTGAATACTGTGGAGGTAAATATCAACCGAGCCTTCATAGACAGTGGCAACAGGATTGAGACGGGGCTTGTGAGGGCCGCTCAGGACTCACCCATTGCTTTGGTAACCCAGCAAAGGGAACGAAATGCTGCCTTTTGCATGGGATACCAACATGGCAGAGATCTGATGTCATCAGAAAGCAGCAGAGGAGATAACTTCATTGATACCAGCGGTGACAGATACAGTTGGTCTCCTGGTAAAGAAAGTGAGTCACAAACACCCATGTCTATCTAACTTTGTCATCAAGCCAGAGGGGCAGAGCAGAGCCGCCGCCCGCACCCGGAACAGGCCCAGTGACACACCTGCACGGTAGTCACGTCACCCCAATTGGAGAAGAGGCAGAGCAAAGCCGTTGCCCGTGCCCAGAACAGGCCCAGCAACCCGCAGGCGTGGTAGTCACATCACCCGAATTGGAGTAGTTGCAGAGCAGAGCCTTCTCCCATGACTAGTACAATCCAAGTGGCCCACCGGCATGGTAGACACGTCACCCCAATAGGAGTAGGGGCAGAGCAGAGCCTTCGCCCGAGCCCGGAACAGGCCCAGCAAGCTGCCGGCATGGTAGTCACGACACCCCAATTGGAGTAGGGGCAGAGCAGAGCCACCACCGGCGCCCGCAAGGTAGGCAGACCTGCACCTGACCGGCAGAAGAGGCCCAGTGGTCTGTCGGCGTGGCAGACACTTTACCCCATTTGGAGTAGGGGCAGAGCAGATCCGTCGCCCGTGCCCGCAAGGTAGGCAGACCTGCGACGGAACGGTGGAACAGGCCCACCGGCCCGCCGGCGTGGTAGTCACGTCACCCCAATTGGAGTAGGGGCAGAGCAGAGCCGCTACCCACGCTGCAAGGTAGACAGACCTGCAACCGATCGGCAGAACACCCCAGGGTCCACGGGCGTGGGAGACACGTCACACCAATTGGAGGAGGGGCTGAGCAGAGCTGCCTCCCACGCCTGCATGGTAGGCAAACCTGCGACCGATCATGAGAACAGGTCCAGAGGCGCTTCAGCGTGGTAGATAGATCACCCCAATTGGAGGAGCAGAACAGCCCCCCCCCCGCCCCTGCAAGGGAGACATTTCAACTATACAAGAACAATATAAATATATAGGGGGAAAATTTGAAAATCACAATATTTTTACCAAGCAGGAAGGAACACGAGCAGTATGAAAAGACAAGGAAAAAAGAACCACAAGCAATGCAGGTCAACACTACTTTAGAAGAGGTAATAGCTGCAGCAGATGGAATGTCAGATAAAGAACTCAGGAAATACATGCTTCAGATGATCTGGAGTCTCAAAGAAGACATTAGACAGCAAAATCAGACAATGAAAGATCACTTTGACAATGAATTACATAAACAAATCCAAAAAGCAAAAGATCAACTATACAGGAAGATAGAGTTTGTAAAAAATAACAAACAGAAATCCTAGAAATGCAGGAAGCAATAAACCAACTTGAAAACTCAATTGAGAATACTACCAGCACAGTAGAACACTTAGAAGATAGAACATCAGATAATGAAGACAAAGTATTTCAACGTGAAAAGAACACAGACAGCTCAGCAAGACTGTTAAGAAACCATGAACAGAACATCCAAGAAATAAGGGATAACATAAAGAGACGAAACTTAAGAGTCATTGTGATACAGGAAGGTATAGAGGTCCAAACCAAAGGAATGAGCATTGTATTCAATGAAATAATATGAGAAAACTTCCCAGACTTGAAGAATGAGACTGACTCCCAAGTCCTAGAAGCCTACAGGACGCCGAATGTGCAAACTCATAAGAGATCCACACCTAGACACATTATTATGAAGATGCCCAACGTACAGAATAAGGAGAAAATTTTAAACGCTACAAGAGAAAGGAAGCAGATTACATTTAGGGATAAACCATTCAGGATAACAGCTAATCTTTCAACACAGACTCTGAAAGCTAGAAGATCCTGGAATAACATTTTTCAAACACTGAAAGAAAATGGATTTCAACTAAGAATTGTGTATCCAGCGAAATTAAGCTTCAGGATGGAAGATAAAATTATAACCTTCCATGATAAAAAAAAAAAAAAACGTTAAAAGAATTTGTAGCTAGAAAACCATCTCTTCAAAACATCCTCGGCAAAATATTACAAGAAGAGGAAATGGAAAATAACAATGAATACCAACAGTTGGAGGTAGTACAGTAAAAGGGGGAAATAATCAAAGAGTAAAACAATCCATGTTTAATAACATAAATAAACAAATAGGGCTGGAAGAACAACCCTTATCTCAATAATAACAGTAAATGTTAATGGCTTTAACTCACCAATTAAGAGACACAGGCTAGTAGAATGGATCACAAAACAAGACCCAAAAATATGCTGCCTACAGGAGACACATTTGATAGGAAAATACATACATAGACTGAAGGTGAAAGGTTGGGAATAATCATATCACTTATATGGATTTTGGAAACAAGCAGGAGTGTCCATACTCATATCAAATAAAATAGATTTCAAGCCAAAGTTAATCAAAAGTGATAAAGCGGGACACTACATACTGCTCAAGAGAACCATACACCAACAAGACATAACAATCATAAATATATATGCCCCAAACAATGGTGCAGCTATGTCCATCAAACAAACTTTTCTCAATTTCAAGAGTCTAATAGACCACCATACAATAATCATGGGAGACTTCAACACACCTCTCTCACTACTGGACAGGTCTTCCAAACAAAAGTTGAAATAGGAAACTATAGAACTCAATAACACAATTAATAACCTAGACTTAATTGACATATATAGAATATACCACCCAACATCAAGCAGTTACATTTTTCCTCAGCAGCACATGGATCCTTCTCAAAAATAGATAATATATTATGTCACAGGGAAACTCTTAGACAATATAAAGGAGTAGAGATAATACCATGCATCATATCTGATCATAATGGAATGAAACTAAAAATAAATGATAAAAGAAGGAAGGAAAAATCATGCATCACTTGTAGAATGAAGAATAGGTTACTGAATAATCAAGGTTATAGAAGACATCAAGGAGAAAATTAAAACATTCTTAGAGATAAATAAAAACACAGGCACAACATATCGGAATCTATGGGACACACTGAAATCAGTTCTAAGAGGAAAATTCATTGCTTGGATTTCATTCCTTAAAAAAAGAAAAAAAAACCAACAAATAAATGATCTCATACTTCTTCTCAGAATCCTAGAAAAAGAAGAGGAAAACAACAGCAAAATAAGTAGAAGGTAAGATTTAATTAAAATCAAAGCTGAAATTAATAAAATCGAAACAAAAGAAACAACTGAAAAAATTGAGAAAACTAAAAGTTGGTTCTTTGAAAAAAAAAATAAAATCGACAGACCCTTAGCCATGCTAATGAAGATAAGAAGAGAGAGAACTCAAATTACTAGCATACGGGATGAAAAAGACAATATCACATGTTAACGTCTATACACAAGTCAGGATGGCACCTGGTATTTTGCAGGAGAAATGTTTGAGTCTGTATGCAAGTCTGGATGACGCCTGGCCAAATGCCTGAGGGAGTGGTTTGTGAAGTAACAAAAGCAAGCCATTAAGTGAGGAGATTTCTTATTGGTTGACTTCTGTATCTATTTTATGCTAATTAGATAAGCTATGTAAAATGTATAAATGTCGCTCAGATCCTACAATAAACGGCTTCCACTCCTGCTGTATCAATCTACACAAGTTATTTGTAACCCCCCGGTAGATGGTGGCCCTTTACGGGGAGCCCCGGGCCACTCGGGGGTAAGTGACGATAAAAGCTGCCCATCCATAGATAGGAAGAGAGCAATCTGCTTGTCCCTAGGCAAATAGGGCGATAGGAAAAATGGCCATTTCGAGAAAATGAAGAAGATTGATGCAGTATGTTTGTGTCTTGTTTTTTCTTGAATTCTTGTATTGTCTTTGTGATTAAAATATGGAAGAGGTGAGAAGTAAATTGATAAGGGAAAAAGGCACCCCAGTGGAACCAAGAATAGTTAGGGCATGTGTTGATAAAAGCCCAGAAACTCTAGTCAGAAAGAAAAAGAATGATCAGAAGAAGAATTATCAGGAAAAAAGTTGCAGCGAAAGGCTATTACTGAATACTTTTCGATACCAGAGGGTGAGTGAATTGACAAGGCAGCTGTCACCTGCCCAAGCCCATCATGGCCCAACAAAAATTTTTCAAGCAGCAGTTGTGGGCTCTTCCCTGCCCCCCTGCCCAGGGGAGTGGATCGCAAACTGTGAGCCCAAATCTAGACCTGACCTGGAGGCACAGTCTTGCAGGTTTTTCTCCCTGTGCCCAGAAGCAGTTTGAGTCTGGGACTCTCCCCAGGGCCATCTGGGGCTGCCCGGGATGCTACAGCTGGCAGAAGACGCTACTGGCTTCCCTGAAGTTTGATCATTTCCAAGGCCAGTAACTACAATGGTTCTCCCACACCTGGAGCCTGATGAGTAATGAGTACTATTAAGGCTTATTTCAAATGTAAAAAACCTTGAGATAATGTACTAAATTGTTCAAAAGGTTGTTTTCTAAGTAGAATGCTACAGGATTTTCTTTAGCCATCCGGAGTTCCAGCCTTCCTCCCAGTGACGGTAGAAACAAAGGTGAAAGAATTTACAATGTTGCTGAAAATCTGAGAAAACTTCAGTTGAGAACCCGAGGAGACTTCGGAGCTGTTGCTGTTTCTGCTGATACAACTTAAGATAGCTGCCTGCAGAATTTACCTGGACTGTGATTTACCTGGACTGTGAGTTAATCTATTGAGACACTGCTTTATCTGGACTGAGCCAACAAACTGTAATCTACAACAAATTGTAACTCAGTATCTTTGCTAACGGTGTCATTGCTGGTATAATTTTTCCAAGGGCATCTAGCATGGAGCCATCAATTAGCTTGGAATTTTAACATTTTGTATCCTCCCTTTCTGTTTCTAACAGGTTATTTATGGTGTTTCTGCAAAAAACACTATGGTCGTTATTTAAATTAAACAAAAGGGGGAAATGTTAAGGTTGATAAACAAGTCAGGATGGCACCTGGTATTTTACCAGAGAAATGTTAGAGTCTGTAAACAAGTCTGGATGGCGCCTGGCCAAATGCCTGAGGGAGTGGTTTGTGAAGTAACAAAAGCAAGCCATTAAGTGTGGAGATTCCTTATTGGTTGACTGCTGTATCTATTTTATGCTAATTAGATAAGCTATGTAAAATGTATAAATATCGCTCAGATCCTACAATAAATGGCTTCCACTCCTTCTGTATCAATCTACACAAGTTATTTGTTACCCCACAGCAATCACAACAGATATTTCTGAAATACAGAAGATAATCAGAAATTAATTTGAATCCTTATACTCCAATATATAATAGAAGATAGTGAACGCATCGAAAAATTTCTTAAGTCATATCATATGACCAGATTGAGTCAGGAGGATATAGACAACCTAAACAGACCAATATCAATTGAGGAAATAGAAGAAACCATCCAAAGATTACCAAGTAAGAAAAGAAGAGGACCTTTTGGGTATACAGCACAGTTTTACAAACCCTTTAAATTTGAACTAATACCAATACTTTTCACGCTATTTCAGGAAATTGAAAAAGAGGGAGATCTTCCAAATTCATTCTACCAGGCCAATATCACCCAGATTCCTACACCAGACATTGACACTTCAAAGAAAGAAAACTACAGACCAATATCTCTAATGAACCTCAATGCAAAAATCCCCAATTAAATTCTGGCAAATCAGATACAAAAACATATTAAAAAAATTGTGCACCATGATCAAGTAAGATTCATCCGTGGGATGCAAGGCTTGTTCAATATACGAAAATCAATAAATGTTATTCACCACATCAATAGACTTAAAAATAAGAACCATATGATCATCTCGAGAGATGCACAAAAACCATTCGACAAAGTACAGCATCCCTTAATGTTCAGAACTCTAGAAAAACTAGGAATAACAGGAACATACCTCAATATTGTAAAAGCAATCTATGCTAATCCTCAAGCTAGCATCATTCTGAATGGAGAAAAATTGAAGTCATTCCCTCTAAAATCTGGAACAAGACAGGGATGCCCTCTATCACCACTTCTATTCAATATAGTTCTCGAAACACTGGCCAGAGCAATTAGAAAGATGAAAGAATTAAAGGCAGAAAAATAGGAAAAGAAGAACTTAAATTATCACTATTGCAGATGACATGATTCTATACCTAGCAGACCCAAAAGGGTCTACAAAGAAACTAATAGAGCTAATAAATGAATTCAGCAAAGTGCAGGATATAAAATGAACACGCATAAATCAAAGGCATTCCTCTATATCAGCGACAAATCCTCTGAAATGGAAATGAGGACAACCACTCCATTCACAATATCCTAAAAAAAAATGGGAATCAACCTAAAAAGAGGTGAAAGTCTTATATAATGAAAACTACAGAACACTAGAGAGAGAAATAGAAGTAGATCTTAGAAGATGTAAAAATATACCATGTTCATGGATAGGCAGAACTAACATCATCAAAATGGTGATATTACCAAAATTTATCTATAGGTTTAATGCAATGCCAATCAAAATCCCAAAGGCATTTATTGTACAAATAAAGAAAGCAATCATGAAATACATATGAAAAAATAAAAGTCCCAGAATAGCAAAAACAATGTTAAGCAGGAAGTGTGAATCAGGCGGTATAGCGATACCAGACTTCAAACTATACTACAGAGCAATAGTAACAAAAATAGCATGGTACCTGTACTAAAACAGGCCGGTGGACAAATGGTAAAGAATAGAGGACACAGAAACCAATCTACAAAAGTACAACTATCTTATATTTGATAAAGGGGCTAAAAGCATGCAATGGAGAAAGGATATCATCTTCAACAAATGGTGTTGGGAAAACTGGAAATCCATATGTAACTAAATAAAACTGAATTCCTTTCTCTCGCCATGCACAAAAGTTAACTCAAAATGGATCAAAGAGCTTGATATCAAATCAGAGACACAGCGTCTGATAGAAGGAAAATTTGCTTACGGTCTACATACTGAGGGGTCGGGCTCCAAATTCCTCAAAAGGACACCCATAGCACAAGAGTTAATAACTAGAATCAACAAATGGGACTTACTCAAACTAAAAAGATTTTTTTCTCAGCAAAAGAAACAATAAGAGAGGTAAATAGGGAGCCTACATCCTGGGAAGAAATGTTTACTCCTCACACTTCAGATAGAGCCCTAATATCCAGAGTATACAAAGAACTCAAAAAATTAGACAATAAGATAACAAATAACCCAATAAACAAATGGGCCAAAGACCTCAACAGACACTTCTCAGATGAGGACATACAATCAATCAACAAGTACCTGAAAAAATACTCAACATCTCCATCAGTCAGAGAAATGCAAATCAAAACCACCCTTAGATACCATCTCACTCCAGTAAGATTGGCAGCCATTATGAAGTCAAACAACAACAAGTGCTTGCAAGGATGTGGGGAAACACGTAGACTTGTACATTGCTGGTGGGACTGCAAATTGGTGCAGCCAAATTGGAAAGCAGTAGGGAGATTTCTTGGAAAGCTGGGAATAGAACCACCATTTGACCCAGCTATTCCCCTACTCGGTCTATTCATTAAAGACCTAAAAGGAGCATGCTACAGGGACACTGTTACATCGATGTTCATAGCAGCACGATTCACAACAGCAAGACTGTGAAACCAAATTAGATGCCCTTCAATAAATAAATGGATAAAAATCTGTGGCATTTATACTCAATGGAGTATTACTCTGCATTGAAAAGTGAAAAAAATCATAGAATTTGTAGGAAAATGGGTGGCATTAGAGCAGATTATGCTAAGTGAAGCTACCCAATCCCTAAAAACAAATGCCAAATGACATCTTTGATATACGGAGAGTAACAAAGAACAGAGGAGGGACGAAGAGCATGACAAGATGATTAACATTAAACAGGGATGAGAGGTGGAAAGGAAAGGGAGAGAGAAGGGAAATTGCTCTGAATTGGAAGGAGACCCTCAGGGTTATACAAAATTACATAGAAGAGGAAGTGTGGGGAAAGGGAAAAATAATACAAGGGGGAGAAATTTATTACAGTAGAGGGGGTAGAGAGAGAAGAGGGGAGGGGCGGGGAGGGGAGGGGGGATAGTAGAGGATAGGAAAGGCAGCAGAATACAACAGACACTTGTATGGCAATATGTGAATCAATGGATGTGTAACTGATATGATTCTGCAATCTGTATACGGGGTAAAAATGGGAGTTCATAACCCCCTTGAATCAAAGTGTGAAATATGATATAACAAGAACTATGTAATGTTTTCAACAACCATAAATAAAAATGAGAAATATAAAACTAACTTCGGTGAATAATGCATGCAATCCTAATATTTCTACGGTAACTGACCCAGTTTAACATCAATGCAAGTAGATTCCTATGGGACATGATGTGTATTTTGACGTTCATTTTTATTCAACACTGGTACAATACTATTTCATCAGTTTATGCACATCACAGGATATATATTTCATTCACAACTTAACAAATTTATAGGCATTTGTTTCACTTTCAATCACTTCCTGCTTCAGAACATATGGATTCCTCCATATTTCTTGACTGATCTTTTCATGAGACTTCTTTCCAAACACATTATTTTCGATTTCCATAATCACTTTTGAAACAAAACTCACACACACTTCATGATAAACAATAACCCAAAGATTACCATTATATATATAATTGGTTGGAGTGAATGATTGTGTGTCAATATATGATTTCTTATATATTTTAAGATATCAATTCAATCCATTATTTCAAGTGGAAACAGTTATATTATTTATTCACACCATGGTCTATTCATGCATTATGTCTATATTCATAGACACAGGGTACACCAATTTGTACCCCCAATACTAATTTATATGTCTTCAAATATTGCTCCCAGAAATGGTGGAAGAATTACACATATCATATGATCTACATATATATTTTATCACAATAATTTTCTGGGCACAAAATGCAAAGGTCACACTTATGATTGTACCAAATCCTAAATGGAAAGTGAACATGGATTACTAAAAACATCCATGTCCAGGTTGCCTAATGCTTTCAAATATCATTCCTATTTGTGACTACATATTTGTTTCTTCCTAAGATTGTGTATTCAATCTCAACCCTGTTGAAAATGTCTAATCCTATCACTCACTGTATAATTGCCTCATTTCGTAATGTCTCTATTGATATTTTCCTTCCTACATATTTTCCCCAGTTCATCACTGTGACTGACTCTTCACATGTGCTGACATTTACATTCACTCTATAACTGAAACCCTATTGCTACAGAACTTTTTGTCCAAATCCTATACTCACTCTTTTTTATAAACCTACCGACTCTCTTTCTAATCCCACCGACTATCTCAATTTGAGTGGATGTTCTCTTCTAAAATCAAACATCCAAGGTATAAGGTCCTATGCCATTGATTATTGATTTATCTGAGACATCTGTGTAGAACATAATTAAAGCTAAGTATCCCAATCAAGGGCCTAATGCCCTACTGGACTCAAATCTTACCGAGATTTCTGTTTTCATACTTATATTTCACCTCTATAATCTTATAAATATCGCAGGTTCCCAATAATATTAATCATCCTGCAGAATGATTCGTAATCCAAATCGAACATGTTATTAACCATAACCATACACTCTTCCCTCAATCTAACTTTACAGAAGAGCAGGGACAGAGTTCGTCTTAAAATACAGGAATGTAGGGGATCTTCCTCCTGCTGAAAACCTCAAAGGTCCATGCAGATTTGATCCCTGGAGAAGATGTAGGCAGCTATGAAGGACCTGAGAGAGCAAATGTCATCTTCCATCGCAAACAACCTTTCCAGGATGAAGGGTTGTGTCTGAATAAGCCTCTCTCTTCTTAATGTAGGGAAGATGGACCAAACCAGGCATGTGTGGAGAGCTGTTTCTGGGTGCCTATGGTTGATATACCATTCTAACTTGTGAAAGTGTCACAGAAAGTAAGGGCAGCCTCCATTTCATAGGACTATTGGAAGCAACTGTTAGGACAAAGTGGTTGCCAAGGCAGTGACCTCATTAAATTCCTGAAGGAAGTAATCTCACCTCACTTCCTTGGTGATGGAACTCTCTGAACTTGGGATCCGGTAAGCCAGGCACGCAGACCCAGTCCCAGTCCCAGTCCCAGTGGTCTCACTTGTTTGGATTTAACAAGGACAAAGTCAGTCTTTCTTGGTATCTACTGATGTGAGGATGGACAAATGTCAGGAAAGCTCTGAAGAGAGGCCTTTCCTGAGAAAGCAGGTAGTGGCTCACTTCTGGCTAGTGACAACTTCACAGATTTGGCAAAGGAGACCATATCTGACACAGGACAGGCGATTTCATCAGAACATAGTATGGCCCACCAGTCAGAGGACACTCCTGATAGTCACAGACCTACTTGGGGGAAGGAGCTGCCTTTGTGTGTGTGGGTGTGGGTTTGAGGTTTTGTCTCATGTTCTGAGTATAGGTAGGAAAGGCGGTTTGTTTGGTTTGGAGTGAAGTGTTTCTGGTAAGTCGTTTGACAAGGTCAGTCAGTGTCTCTTTGTCTGTGTATCCCACTGTGTCCGTGGTTTTAGACATTAGAAAAGAGAATGAATCATTGGATGTGTCCTGACTAGTAGAAAGCTTCCCAAGATTTATCTTGCCCAATTATGAATGGACTGCGGCTTGACTTATGGGTGAGCAACTCCTGTAATCTTTCTACGTTCCTGTTTTCTTCCTGAATTCTGGCCACTCTCCAGAATAGGCTCATTGTTTTGTGTCCAGAATATGTACCACCTCCAAGCTCTGTGACATGGCCATGTATTGGATAGCTGAAAGGAATGGGAGCATCTCAGAAAACACAGATATGAGTGTGACCAGGAAATTCTAATGGAGAAACCCTGCTTTGGGCCTTTTGCTTACCAATTGTTCTGTTGCCCTGAATGTCAGGAACGTCTTTGCCTCAGGCCACACCTTTTTAGATCCAAAAGAATCAGTTTTCAAATAGAAATGAAAGGGCATCACCTGTGGCTCTTTGCTTAATTGCTTTGGAAAGGGATGTGTCTGAATCAGCTTTTTGGCCCTGTGTGAGGCTGTGGCTTAGATTCTCAGCACCTGATGGATCTAAAGAAAGATCCCATGTGTGCATCCAAAACCAAAATGGACAAAAAAGCATTCATTGTGGATAAAGTCTCTCGCATTCCTCTGTAAGGTTCCTGACATCCATCAAGTGAGAATAGTGATTATTTGGTTCAAATGTGTTCCTCAAAACCCTGCAGAGGATAGCCCATAAGTGCTTGGTTTTTCTCATGACTCCAATTCACATAAAGAATCTAAACCCCACAGTCAGTAGGCCTCAAATTGGAGAAGCAGTGCCATCTTAATGGCCAGCCTATTTAATCACTCCTGGTTCACTGGAAGGATGTCCAGGCCACCCTGATTTTAGGCAAATGATGGGCAAGGGTGGTTATTTTGGACACTTTCTTGGGCTGCACCCCTCATGGAAACCTCCAGCCAGAGGTAATGATGAGTGTCTATATGGAAGAAGATGAGTGCCATGTGGGAGTGTTTTGGATTTAATTGTGGATATTTGTGTGGCGGTTGGAAGACATAACTGGGTCTACCTGGGCTTGAACTCTAGTGTGATTCCCCTTCGAGACTGAGTTCAGAAACTCACCTCAGAAAAGTATTGCCATGTATTGTGTTGGGATTTAAGAGGCCACGTATGAGAGTCACCCTTGGAAACTGAGATCTAGGCCCAGAGTGGCTTTGCACAGAGCACTGGGAATCTCAGCCAAGGTATCACATGATTTCATTCGAAAGACTTGGCAGCCATAGTTGAGAGTCAAAACACACTTAGACCTCATATTGTAGACCTCAATGGGCCTGGCTTAATGTGACCTTTTGGCCACTCTTTGGGAAGCCTTGCCTGTGAGGGTTCTCCAGAGCTCTCATTGAAATAATCTTCCTCACCATTTAATGGTTCCTGAATGAATTGAAACCCACAGTGCCTCCAGCTTTATCCTTGAAAAATGTCTAGATAAATACCATGAAATTTTTGAAATACCCATGACTAGGTGGCACTAGGGAACATTTCGGTGTCCTGCTGCTGATCATGGATGTACCAGACAGTGCCTTGCTTGACTGGGTTTTATGAAAATAGTGTAGAACAGAGGTGCCAGTAGGTTGCAGCCTGCTGAGAAGTGGGGCTAGAGTTGTGGTGGGCAAGAGTGTGATAAAACATCTGTGTTGGGGCAATGTGGATCTTCCATTGGCTTCCAAATGGCTTGTGGCTTACATGGTGCAGCCAGCAGACCCTTATAAGTAAAGGCATCTTGTTATATGGAGAGAATTCAGGGCAATGTTCAGAATCAGGTTGCTATGGACAAGGATGCAATGGGGCAAGCTTTGGGGGATAGAAGCTTGGTTGGTGCATTTTCCTGCAGACCCTGACCCACCACACGTGACAGAACTCCCTCCAGAACTGTGTCCCAGTTGAACTCCTTCTATTTCATGAAGCAAATACCAAACTCCCAGTGCAGCAGCAAAAACCCTACAAAAAGTGTAAGAGGACTAAATGGCTTCACAGTCCAACGGGGAGACACTTAGCACCCAGAGGCCACAGTTTACCTAAAAAGAAAAAAATCAGCGCTGCTGCCTCAGGTTCATTGAAATATCAGAAAGCATGTCCTCCAGGTCTCATAGATGCAGAATCAGCTTTGATGGTGTCACTACAAAGGAAGCCAAATCTCCTGACAACAACATATATTTCAAGTGCCCAACCTCAGAGGCAGTCTCTCAAAAAGTTTTTAGGCCAGCAGAGCTCCATGTTTGTGGAGTGTTTACCCTGTCCCTTACTTTTGGAAACTCCTCTACGACCTCCAAGGTTGTGAACTCCTGATCATTTTCCATTCCAGATATGTATTCACTGATTTTTTAACTCTTCTCCTCTAATTGTGTCTTACTTGGGGTGAAGTAATGTCAAGGCATTGTTCTGGATGAGAGTGGGAGGATATTTGTGCAGCATATATTTGCATACAAATTGGATTCATTTTCCAATTTTCCTTTTGAAATACTGAATCTCTGACACTATCCCATACCTACTAGACTCAGACAACTCATCCTAATATGATAGAGAAAAATAACCCAAACCTACAGAAATACAAGCAGTTCATTAGAGGCATGTTGAAAAGTTGAACTTACCTTTTGCATTATATAAGGTTAAAGTTATAAATCTAGTCAATTTTTAATAGAAGAAGTTCTCCATGAGTTTTTAAAGTTAACAAATACGAGAATTCTTGTTTCCCTTTCTCTTTGCCTATTCACAGTTGTATATTTATATGCACATATAGAATCCTACCAGGTATCACACGTACATTTTTGTGAGGTGGCTGACTTGGCACATACAAACTGTGAGAAGAGTTCACTCCTCCTAAACGCTGTTGGAACTGAAAATTCAACCTATAGGGGAGCTTCCTAGTAGAACAACATTATACATAAATTCATGTTCAGTAAAATAAATATTTTTGCATCTGTGGATGATATATATTTACTGATGAATTTCGATTGGCATTTATATTGCTAATTTTTAATGTCTGTGAGTGTTTTGTGTGTGTGTTTGTGTGTGTGTGTGTGTATATATACTCTCCAGATTTTTCATAATATGAAATATTTGTGTCTAATATACACTCTCTAAATTCATTCATGTTCATGTATGTGGATTTATAATCAACTTTTCACAAGATTTTTCTCAGAAATATTCATCCACCTGAAATACATATTTGTTTCCTAGTACTGAAAACTAATTTCAGTGAATGGTGCATACAAATCCTAATTATTCTACAGTAACTGACCCAGTCTAACATCAATGCAAGTAGACTCCTATGGGACACGATATGCAATTTGTCAGTCATTTGTATTTGACACTGGTAAATTATTGTTTCCTCAGTTTTTGCACATCATAGGATATACATTTCATCCACAAGTTCACAAATTTATTGGCATTTGTTTCAACTTTAATCACTTCTTGCTTCAGAACACATGTATTGTCACGGTTTCTTGACTGGTCTTTTCATGAGATTTCGTTCCAAACAAATAATTTTTGATTTTCATAATCATTTTGAAGCAAAACTCACACACTCTTCATGATAAACCAAAATACTAATATTTCCATTAGATGTATAACTGGTTGAAATGAATGATTGTATATCAATATAGGATTTCCTGTAATTTTTCAGATATCAGTTCAATTCATTATTTAAAGTTGAAAAAAGTTATATTATTTATTCACAGTATGGTCTATTCATGCTTTATCTGTATGTTCATAGACACAGGGTACACCTCTCTGTACCCCCGATTCTAATTTTACATCTTCAATATATTGCTCCCAGAAATGGTGAAAGAAATACTCATGTCACCTCATTATCACAGTAATATTCTGGACAAAAAATGTGAATGTCACACTTATGATTGTCCCAAAGCCTAAATGGAAAGTGAACATGGATTACTAAAAACATCCATATCCAGGTTGCCTAATGCTGTCAATTGTCAATCCTATTGGTGACTACATATTTGTTTCTTCTTAATTTATATATTCAAACTTAACCCTGTTGAAAATGTCTAATTCTATCACTCACTTTATACTTTGCCTGATTTTGTAATGTTTCTATTGATATCAGCTTTTCTACATATTTTACCCAGTTCATCATAGTGACTGACTCTTCATATGTGCTGACATTTACATTCACTCTATAACCGAAACCCTATTGCTAAAGAACTTTTGGTCCAAATCCTATACTCACTCTTCTTTCTAAAGCTACCGACTATCTGCCTAATACAACCGACTATCAATTTTTGACTGGATGTTCTCTTCTAAATTCAATCATCCAAGGTACATGGTCTCATGCCATTGTATATCTTATTATCTGAGATATCTTTGCAGAACATAATTCAAAGCTAAGTATCCAAATCAAGGGCAAAACCCTTCTGAGCTTCAAATGATACCTAGATTTCTGTTTTCATACTTATATTTTACCTCTATATTCTTGTAAATATCACAGGTTCCCAATACCATTATTCACCACACAGAATGATTCGTAACCCAAATCAAACCTGTTTTTTTCTCTAAGTATACACTGTTCCCTCAATCTAATTTTACAGAAGAGCAGGGACAGAGTGGTTCTTATAATACAGGAAAGTTGGGGACCTTCCACCTGCTGAGAACCTCAAATGTCCATGCAGAAATGATACCTGGAGAAGTTATAGGCAGGTATGAAGGACCTGAGAGAGCAAAAGTATCTTCCATGGCAAACAACCTGGTCAGGACGAAGGGATGTGTCTGAATCAGCCTCTCTCTTCTTTTTGTAGAGAAGATGGATCAAACCAGGCCTGTGTGTAGAGCTGTTCCCGGGTGCCTATGGTTGCTATACATTCTACGTTGTGAAAGTGTCACAGGAAGTAGGGGCAACATCCATCTCATGTTACCCTTGGAAGCAACTGTTAGGACAAAGTGGTTGCCAAGGCAGTGACCTCATTCAGTTCCAAAGAAAGTGACATACCTCATTTCATTGGTGATGGAACTCTCTGAACTTGGTATCCAAGAAGCCAGGCACCCAGAGGTAGTCCCAGTCTCAGTCCAGGTGGGCTCACTTGTTTGGATTTACCAAGGACAGAGTCAGTTTTCTTGGTACCTACTGATGTGTGGATGGACAAATGCCAGGAGAGCTCTGAAGAGGGACCTTTCCTGAGAAAACAGGTAGTGGCTCACAACTTTTTCCTGACATCTTCACAGAGTTGGCCAAGAAAACAAGATCTGAGAGAATACAGGCCATTTCAGGGAAACATAGTATGACCCACCAGTCAGAGGACACTCCGGATAGTCAAAGACCAACTTGGGGGAAGGAGGTGCCTTTGTGGGAGTGGATGTGGGTTTGTTGTTTTGTCTCATGTTCTGAGAATAGATAGAAAAGGCGGTTTTTTGGTTTGGAGTGGACAGTTTCTAGTAAGTCGTTTGACTAGGCGAGTGTTTCTGTGTCTGCGTATCCCACTGTGTCTGTTGTTGTAGACATTAGAAAAGAGAATGCATTAATGGATGTGTCCTGTCTAGTATAAATCTTCCCATAATTCATCCTGCCCAATATATGAATGGACGGCAGCTTGTCTTATCGATGTGCAACACCTGCTATCTTTCTAAGTTGTTGTTTTCTTCCTGAATTCTGGCCACTCTCCAGAATAGGCTCTTGGTTTTGTGTCCAAAATATGTACCACCTCCAAGCTCTGTGACATGGCCATGTACTGGATAGCTGAAGAGAATGGCGAGCATTTCAGAAAACTCAGATATCAGTGTGACCAGGAAAGTCTCAGTGGAGAAACCCTGCTTTGGGCATTTTGCTTACTTATTGTTCTGTTGTACTGAATGTCAGGAAGGTCTTTGCCTCAGGCCACCCCTTTGTGAAGCCTGAAGAAAACAGTTTTCAAATGGAAATGGGCACCACCTGTGGCTTCTTGCTTCATTGCTTTGGGAAAGGATGTGTCTGAATCAGCCTCTTGGCCATGTGTGTGGCTGTGACTTAGATTCTCAGCACCTGATGGATCTAAAGAATGATCCCATATTTGCATCCAAAACCATAAGGGCAAAAAAATCATTCATTGTGGATGAAGTCTCTTGCCTTCCTCTGTTAGGGTCCTGAACTCCATCAAGTGAGAATAGGGATTCTTTGGGTCAAATGAGTTCTTCAAAGCCCTGCAGAGGTGCTTGTGTTTTCGCATGACTCCAAATCACCTAAAGAATCGATACCTAAAATCAGTAGGCCTCAAAATGGACAAACACAGAAGTATTAATGGAAGGCTTATTTGATCATTCCTGGTTCACAGAAACGGAGCCCAGGCCACCCTGACTTAAGGCAAATGAGGGGCAAACGAGCTGATTTTGGACATTGTCTTGGGCTGTACCCCTCATGGAAACCTCCAGCCAGAGGTTAAGATGAGTGACTATATGAATAAGATGAGGGACATGTGGGAGTGTTTTGGTTTTAATTTTGGTCATTTGTGTGGCATTGGAAAAAATGACTGGGTCCACCTGGGCTTGAACTCAGGTGTGATTCCCCTTAAAGACTGAGTTGTGGAACTGAACTCAGAGAAGCATTGCCATGAATTTTGTTGGGATTTAATAGGCCATACATGAAAGTTGCCCTTGGAAACTGAGATCTAGGCCTGTGTGGAGAGCTCTTCATGGGTGACTATGGTTGATATGCCATTCTAACTTTTGAAAGTGTCACAGAAAATAGGGAAATCCTCCATCTCATGGGACCCTTAGAAGCAACTGTTAGGGCAAAGTGGTTGCTAGGCAGTCAACTCATTCAATTCCAAAAAAAGTGACATACTTTATTTCCTTGGTGATGGAAATCTCTGAACTTGGTATCCAAGAAGCCAGGCACCCAGAGGCAGTCCCAGTCCCAGTCCCAGTGGGCTCACTTGTTTGGATTTACCAAAGATAGAGTCAGTCATTCTTGGTACCTACTGATGTGAGGATTACCTAATGCCTGCAGAGCTCTGAAGAGGGACATTTCCTGAGAAAGCAGGTAGTGGCTCACCACTTTTTCCTGACTGACAACTTCACAGAGTTGGCCAAGGAAAACAGATCTGAGAGAGGACAGGCCATTTCGGGGGAACATAGTATGGCGCAGCAGTCAGAGGACACTCTGGTTAGTCACAGACCTACTTAGGGAAGGAGGTGCCTTTTTGGAAGTGAGTGTGGGTTTGTGGTTTGTCTCATGTTCTGAGAATAGGTAGGAATGGCGGTTTGTTTGTTTTGGAGTGAACTGTTTCTAGTAAGTCGTCTGACGAGGTAAGTGTTTCCATGTCTGTGTATCCCACTGTGTCTGTGGTTGTAGACATGAGAAAAGAGAATGCAACAATGGATGTGTCCTGTCTAGTATAAAGCTTCCCAGCATTCATCCTGCCCAATTTATAAATGGAGTGTGGCTTGCCTTATGCATGGGCAACACCTAATACCTTCCTAAGTCCCTGTTTTCTTCCTGAATTCTGGCCACTCTCAAGAATAGGCTCATGATTTTGTGTCCAAGATATGTACCAACTCCAAGGTCTTTGACATGGCCATGTACTGGAAACCTGAAGGGAATGGCAAGCATCTAAGAAAACTCAGATATCAGTGTGACCAGGAAAGTCTCAGTGGAGACACCCTGCTTTGGTCCTTTTGCTTACCTATTGTTCTGTTGCCCTGAATGTCAGGAAGGTCTTTGTCTCATGCAACCCCTTTGTGAAGCCTGAAGAAAACAGTTTTCAAATGCAAATGAATGTGCATCACCTCTGGCTCTTTGCTTAATTGCCTTGGAAAAAGATGTGTCTGGTTCAGGCCCTTTGCCCTGTGTTAGGCTGTGGCTTAGATTCTCAGCACCTGATGGATGTAAAGAAAGATCCCATATGCGCATCTAAACAAAAATGGCAAAACGTTCAGTCAATGTGCATGAATTCGATTGCCTTCCTCTGTTAGGTTTCTGAAATCGATCAAGTCAGAATAGGGATCCTTTGGGGGAAATGAGTTCTTCAAATCTCTACAGAGGTGCTTGGTTTTTCTGATGACTCCAATTCACATAAAGAATCTAGACCACACAGTCAGAGAGCCTCAAATTGGAGAAGTGAAGCAGTATTAAGGGCAGGCCTATTTGATCACTCCTGGTTCACAGGAAGGGTGTCCAGGCCACCCTAAAATTAGGCAAAGGAGGTGCAAGGAAGCTTATTTTGGAAACTTTCTTGGTCTGCGTCCCTCATGGAAAACTCCAGCCAGAGGTTATGATGAGTGACTATATGAAAGAAGAAGAGGGCCATGTGGGAGTATTTTGGTTTTAATTGTTTTCATTTGTGTCACGGTTGGAAGCGTTGTCTGGGTCCACCTGGGCTTGAACTCTGGTGTGATTCCCCTTAGAGACTGAGTTCTTTAACTGACCTCAGAGAAGTACTCCCATGAATTGTGTTGGGATTTTAGGAGGCCAGGCATGAGAGTTGCCGTTGAAACCTGGGATCTAGGCCCAGGGTGGCTTTCCACAGAACACTGGGAATCTCAGCCAGGATATTAAATGATTTTATTCTGAAAGACTTGGCAGGCATAATTGAGATTCAAAACACACATGGACCTCGCTTTGTAGACCTCAATGGGCCTGGCTTCATCTGACTTTTTGGCCACTTTTTGGGTAGACTTGCCTGTAAGAGTGCTCCAGAGATTTCCTTGAAATTAGCTTCCTCACCATTTAATGGTTCCTGAATGAACTGAAACCCACATTGCCTCCAAATTCATCCATGAAAAATTGCTAGATTATTACCATAAAATTTTTGAAATTCCTAGGACCAGCTGGCACTGGAGGGCCTTTGATGTCCTGTTGATGATCATGAGTCTACCAGACAGGGCCATGATTGACTGGGTTTCATAAAAATGCTGTAGAACAGAGATGCCAGGAAGTTGGGGCCTGGTGAGTAGTGGGCCTAGAACAGTGTTATGCAATTGTGTGATAAAACATTTGTGATGGGGCCATGTGGATCTTCCATTGGCTTCCAAATGGCTGTGACTGACATGGTGCAACCATCAGATCCATATATGTAAAGGCATATTTTTATATGGAGAGGTTTCAGGGCAATGTTCAGAATCATGTTGCTATTGTCAAGGGGGCAAGCTATGTGGGATAGAACCCTGGTTTGTGCATTCTCCTGAAGACCCTGCCATCCACACCTGACAGAACTCCCTTCAGAACTGTGTCCCATTTGAACTCATTGTATTTTATGAAGCAAATACCAAACTCCCAGTGCATCAGCAAGAAACACCACAAAAATTGGAGTATGACCATTGGTTTCACAGTCCACACGGGAAGACACTTAGCCCTCAGTGGCCACAGTTTACCTACAAAAAGAGAATTCAGCACTGCTGCCTCATTTTTATTTAAAAATAAGTAACCATGTCCTCCAGGTCATATAGATGCAGATCCATCTTTGATGGACTCACTACCAATAAAGCTAAAGCTCCTGACAACAACATATATTTCAAGTGCCCAACATCAGAGGCAGATTCTTAAAAACTCTTTTGGCCAGCAGAGCTCCATGTTTGTACAGTGTTTACCCTATCCCTTACTTTTGAAAACTCCTCTACCACCTCCAAAGATGTGAAAAGTGGAGTATTTTCCATTCTAGATATGTATTCTTCTCTTCTCCTCTTCTAACTCTTCTCCTCTAATTGTGTCTTACTTGGGGCGAAGGTAATGTCAAGGCATTGTTCTGGAGGAGAGTGGGAAGATTTTTCTGTAGCATATATTTGCATACACATTGGATTCAGTGTCCTATTTTCCATTCAAAATACTGAATCCCTCACTCTAACCCATACCCTTCCAGACTCCTACTACTAATCCTAATATGATGGAGAAAAATAACCAAAAAAGAATAGAAATACAAGCAGTTCAGAGTAGGCATGGTGTATTATTGGACTTGCCTTTTGCATAATACAGAGTTGGAGTTATAAATTTAGTCAATTGTTTGTTGAAATAGTTGTCCATGTATTTTTAAGGTTAACAAATATGTGAATTCCTGTCTCCCTTTCTCTGTAGTCTTATATACACATATAGATTCCTATCTGGTACCACACGAACATTCTTGTGAGGTTGCTGCCTTGGCAGATACAAATTGTTAGAAGAGATCACTCTTACTAAACCCTGTTGGAACTGAATATTCAACCTATGGGTGAGCTTGCTAGTTGAACAGCATTATACATAAATCCATGTTCAGTAAAATGAATATTTTTAGATCTGTGGATGATATATATTATATAATAAATTTTGATTGACATATATATTGCTACATTTTTGTCTGTGTGTGTGCTTTGTGTGTGTGTATATATATATATATATATATATATATATATATATATATTTATATACACTCTCTAGATTTTTCAAAATATGAAATATATGTGTCTTATATACACTCCCTAAATTCATTCATGTTCATGTATGTGGATTTATAATCAACTATTCACAAGATTATTCTCAGAAATATTCATCCATCTGAAATTTGCCTAATGCTCTCAAATGTCAATCCTATTTGTGACTGCATATTTGTTTCTTCCTAAGATTATATATTTAAACTTAACACTGTTCAAAATGTCTAATCCTATCACTCACTTTATACTTTGCCTGATTTCATAATGTCTCTATTGATATCTGCTTTCCTACATATTTTCCCCTGTTCATCATTGTGACTGACTCTCCACCTGTGCTGACATTTACATTCACTCTCTAATCGAAACCGTATTGCTAAAGAACTTTTGTTCCAAATACTATACTCACCCTTCTTCCTAAACTTACTGACTATCTTCCTAATGCTACAGACTATCCGTTTTTGACTGGATGTTTTCTTCTACATTCAATCATCCAAGTAAATGTCGGGCGAACTTCGGAGGAGGAGACTACCAATAGACTATCTCATGCAACATCAAAGGGTTTATTGGGTATCCAGCATGCTGGGGCTCAGAGCTCACTTGAATAGAGCAGATAGCCCTGAGAATAGCTTAAGTAGAGCTTATATACTTTCCCTGGAGAGGGAAGAGAGGGAATTTTATTGATGGGTCAGGGCGAGTGGGTGGTTTGCATCCAAATGGGTGAGGGAGTACATTCTGCAGCTCGGCAGCTGGGGATAGAACATTCTGGGAACAAGATTTGCAAGCATTTCTCAAGATTTCAACAGTGTTTTGTTAAGCATACAGAAAAAAATAAGTGACAAGTACCTACTTTGTTAATCTTTCATTCCCCACTTCTTCTTCTGGCTATTTTTAACCATAAAAATGATCATTGGAGGGTGTCACATTCTATGTCTGCTAGTGGCGTATTACCATAAGTTTAACTCGTCCAATTTGAGACTGGAGAAAAGAAATTACATGGTTGAGCAAACAGGGTTTTATAGTTAGCAATTATATGAGGATTATTATTGGACCGGCTAGGGTTGATAAAAACGTAGTTAACCAGGGAGACTGTGTGAACCAAGATTCAAGCCACCCTTTTTGGGCCTCTCTCTCTGTTGATGCTCTTCAAGGTGTCTTTTAAATTTACTCATAGATTTTATTACAACTCCAGTATGATCAGCATAAAAACAACATTCTTCCCTCAATGCAGCACAAAGGCCCCCTTCTATAATGAAAAGGAGGTCCAACCATCAAATTTTCTGTAAAACAATTTCAGAGAGAGAGAGGTTAAAGATTCATGCAAAACTCTGATGGAGGTTTCTAATATCTTACTTTTGCTCTATTGCTGCTTCTAATTGAGTCATTTTTTGTGTCCCATTGACAATGGCAGTGGTTCCTGTGCCCACCCGTGCAGCAACTCCTATTCCTAATAGGATGGCTAAAGTGAGGGATATATGCTCCCAGTGGAACCGGTTGTATGCCCCCCCCATTTGATCTTCAAATGAACCTGCATCATGATAGAGCACTCTGGGAAACATCTGCACCATTACACAATTAATCACATCTCTTGACAATTTCATGAAAACATAAACAATGTTTAAGTATATAGAATTATGCTGTTGTAGGGACGAACAAGGCAAGGCACCTAAGATAGCACCGAAGAGAGGGAAAAAGTCCTATTTGGTTACAACCGGATTCAGAGGGCATTGCTTCTGTTGTAATCAATTAATCCCCTGAAACTCAAATTTAGGTAGTTTCAGAATTTTGTACCCAACATATAAGGGATGGGGCTCAGAAGTTCACAGTCTGCAGAAGTTCCAAAAACAGTATTTGTTTCTGTTTTTTTCTTCTGTTCTGGGCAAGTTAACTTTTCAAGGACACCTCGGAGGGGGAGAGCTTTTTCTTCCCTTTCTTATTTTCCCCCTGCCAGCTGTTACCACAGAGCCCAGTTGGTAATTTCTTTATCTTAGAAATGTAGCCATTTCTGTGAAGCCCCAGCTGAAGGCCAGAAGACTTGTTCACATATTTTGTGAAAAACTAGTTAGGGGTTGTCTAGCTTAGAAGTACTGAGTTTTTTTTGCCAGTGGCCAAGTAGAACAGGGCAATATGAAAAGAGAAAGTTTATCTACATTAATCTCTTTATAGGGACTCTTTTGCTGAAAGTTCTAAACTCAGCCACGGTGAAGACTTCTGGAGAAGGTCATTTAAGACTTTTCTGTGGGCCTTGTACAGAGGGGGATGACGGGGAAGGTGGGGCTGAGAGCAGCTTCGAGGATCTGAGAATGAGGAAAAAGAGAGATGTAAAAGAATAATGGGATAGGGTTTTGGGAATTTCCTAGCAGCAAAACTTGACCAGTAGAACAGGTAGAGCAGAGTGGAAGACGCGAGTGAGGATCCCAAAATCCTGTGAGAGACTTTAAATTTTAGTAACCTGTTTTCAGTGATGACAAAGCAACTTTAAAGGCCAATTATATTACATCTTGGATAAGGGTCTGAGGGCTCTCCTCAGCTTGTATGAGCTTTGGGTTAGCTGGTAAGAGGACCTGGTAGGACCCGGTGAGGGCACTGACAGGAGAAGAGAGGAATGAGTCGGTGGAGGGGTACCTATGTACCTGCTACCTCAGCAAGGGGACAATGGTCTGAGAACTGGTGGAGGTTTGGGTTTCTGATCTAGTAATTGGAGGGGAGAAATCAAGATACTGAGGTGGGAGTGACAGCAGAGGGTCTGGATCAGAAGGCTGAGGATAAGGATCTATTGGAGAAGCATAGTTCAGGATGTGAGTGAAGGAGGGAAAAGGCTTCCACATAGGGAATCTCCTTTCACTCTTTTGAGCACTTGCAGAAGTTAAAAATGTCACACAAAATTTGAGGATCTAGAGACCCCTCTGGGGGCCATAGTTTTTGGTTGTCTAATTGGTAATGTGGCCAATGCTGTGTACTGAATTTGATGAAGAATTGGGGTTCCATCAGGCAGCCCCTGTATGCTCACATTCCCATGACATACAGAAGAAGTCGGCTTTTCCCCCACACAGCCTTTACTGTTTGTGGCTTTGATAGTCTGCTGGGCAAACATAGTAATCTAGACTAGCCAACCTGCATCTGGCTCACGTGTCCCTACATCCATAATATTTGTTTTTATTGTCTATGGTAAAGAAGGGATTTAATGGTATTTTAGTGGGATCCTCTCCATCAGGGATATCCCAATAGGAAATACCTATAGCCAGCTGACAAATGTCTGGGTGGGGAGATGGCCACCAGGTCCCTAAGGAGGCTGTATGCGAGATAGATTATACTTCTTTTCCAGTAGGATTTGTGATCAGCCATCGCTGCTTAATGGGCTGATGAGGGTTAGGACTACTTGTGGCCAAGGGGAGAGTATATAACCTTATTCACATGGCAAATACACAATTTCAAACTGTTACCAGTCTTTTCCAGTTTCCAGAAAGATTCTGGACAGAGAGCAGGCTTGAGATGAGAGGCATGGATCCAGGAAGTGATTCTGTTTACCTTTTCCACTGTAGGTGTTAAAAGTAGCATCTGGTATGGTCCTTTCCAGTGGGGTTTCAGGGATGACACCTGATGTCATCTTACATAGATGAAATCTCTCACTTGATATGGATGTGGAATCCCCTGGTCCCCAGTTTGGTAGGCAGTGGCCAGCTGTTTTCACAGGTATCACTGGGTTCTTTCAAGAGCTTTAAGTCTGTCAAGCAAGGGGGTGTGGAAAGGATCTTTAGGTCTTACAGTTGGGCTTAGGTCCCCTACTGGAGGAGGGCCACCATAGAGAATTTCACAGGGGGTTAGGTTACTCAAAGAAACAAAGGGATTCTTTCTTGCATGAAACATTGCATAAGGCAGGAGCATTGTCCAATCTTTTATGCTGGTCTCTAAGCTCAATTTCGTTAAGGTCTCTTTAATGGTTCTATTCATTCTTTCTACTTGTCTTGAACTCTGGGGTCTATAAGCACAATATAACTTCCAATTAATCCCCAGGTTCCTGGCTAACCCCTGACTTACCTGGGCCATGAACATCGGTCCATTATCAGATTCTATTACCGGCTTAGCTTCCACCAATGGTAGAGAGGCTTAGTCAGCAGCAGGGGAATCACTTACAGTGTGTTGTGTGTAAGGGGACGAGGGCAGGGGATAAGGAGGGGTAGAAGAGTCCAGTAGAGTCAAATCTTGTGACTCATGGAGAACAGAGGGTGGAGGAGGAGGAGGAAGTGAGGGTTTGAGTGATCATGGGGGAAGGAGTAGGAGCAGAGGTAGGGGAAAGGAAAGGCTTCACCCATGGAGGAGGAGATTTGCAGAGGTCCTGCCAAGTTAAGATATATGGCTGTTGATCCAGATGGCTATGTGGTCCTGGCTGAAAGACAATACCTCTGACTTTTTAAATTAGTGGGAAGTAGAAAGAACCTTGTAGGGTCCATACGACTCCAAAGATGGGCCATTCTGAGGCACAGAGATTCTGCCATGTCTAGCATTTTACTAAAAAAAGAGATTCTGAGCCATTAAGTGGACTTTGGTCCAGTGATCAAGGGTCAGGGACAGAGGCATTGAAGTGCTCTGTCCCATAATGAAAGGTACACAAACAGTAAAAGAAACGACACACGACACAGATAAGACAAGACCATAAAGACAGGCAATGGACGTCCAACAATGAGACCAGGAATAAGTAGCTAACAAAACCCGATGGGATGGCAATACCAAATCTAAAACAAAATATCACTGAGTTGAGAAGACTATTGTTCCTTGATTTCCCGAGTCCTCTGCAGGCTTCCCCAGGAAGGTGCCCTGTGTCTTTGTGACACGTCTCTCAGCCACCGTCGGAGAGAGTCCAGGCTCTTTATCTCCAGCAATTTTGCCAAGCTCTAACATGAAACCTGAAACCAGAAAG
Organism: Callospermophilus lateralis; assembly: GCF_048772815.1. NCBI lineage: Eukaryota > Metazoa > Chordata > Mammalia > Rodentia > Sciuridae > Callospermophilus > Callospermophilus lateralis. The sequence continues at coordinate 5,463,030 of NC_135316.1, read as the reverse complement.
AGGCGCCTTACTTGCTCCGAGAGGAGCCTGTTGGGGTCTCTTGTCCGCCACTCCTGGAACTCGGTGGAACCTCAATATGTAAAGGTCAGGTGAGTGTCGGAGGAAGAGACTACCAAGAGACTGTCTCATGCAACAGCAAAGGGTTTATTTGTGGCTCAGCATGCTGGGGCTCAGAGGTAACTTAAATAGAGCAGAGAGCCCTGAGAACAGCTTAAGCAGAGCTTATATACTTTCCTTGGAGAGGGAAGTTTAATGATGGGTAAGGGCAAGTGGGCGGTTTTCATGACACCAAGTGAGGGAATACATTCTGCAGTTTGGCAGTTGGGAACAGTACATTCTAGAAGAAGATTAGCAAACATTTCTCAAGATTTTCACAGTGTTTTGTTAAGCATACAGAAAAACAGGAAGTGACAAGTACCTATTTTATTAATTTTATTAACCTTTCACTACCGACTATCCCTTTTTGACTTGATGTTCCTTCAACATTAATTCATCCAACGTACAAGGCCCTTTGCCATTGTATATCGATTTATCTGAGAAATCTCTGCAGAACGTAATTCAACGCTACGTATCCCTATCAAGGGCCCAATGCCCTTCTGGGATTCAAATCAGACTTAGATTTCTTTTTTCATACATATATTTCACCTATATATTCTTCTACACATAGCAAGTTCCCAATACCATTATTCATCCAGCAGAATGATTTCTAAACCAAATCGAAAATATTTTTAACCATAACCAGACACTGTTCCCTCAATCTAACTTTACAGAAGAGCAGGGAAAGAGTTGATCTAACAATACAGAAATGTAGGGAAACTTCCACCTGCTGAGAACCTCAAAGGTCCATGCAGAACTGATCCCTGGAGAAGATGTAGGCAGCTATGAAGGACCTGAGAGACCAAAAGTCATCTTCCATGGCAAACAACCTGGTGAGGATAAAAGGTTGTGTCTGAATCAGATTCTCTTCTTAATGTAGAGAACATGGACCAAACCAGACCTGTGTGTAGATCTATTCCTGGGTGCCTATGGTTGATATACCATTCTAACTTGTGAAAGTGTCACAGGAAGTAGGGGCAGCCTCAACCTCAGGGGACCCTTGGAAGCAACAGTTAGGACAGAGTGGTTGCCAGGACAGTGACCTCATTTAGTTCAGTAAGGAAGTGACCTCACCTCACTTCCTTGTTGATGGAACTCTCTGAACTTGGGATCCAGGAAGCCAGGCACCCAGAGCCAGTCCCTGTCCCAGTCCCAGTGGTCTCACTTGTTTGGATTTACCAAGGAAAGTGTCAGTCTTTCTTAGTACCTACAGATGTGAGGATGGCCAAATGCCAGGAAGGTCTGAAGAGTGGCCTTTCCTGAGAAAGCAGGTAGTGGCTCATTGCTGGCTCCTGACAGATTCACAGCGTTGGCCAAGGAGACCAGATCTGAGACAGGACAGGCCATTTCGGGGGAACATATTATGGCCCAAAAGTCAGTCACAGACCTACTTGGGGGAAGGAGGTGCCTTTGTGGGTGTGGTTGTGGGTTTGTGGTTTTGTCTCATTTTCTGAGAATACGTAGGAAAGTCGGTTTGTTTCATTTGAAGTGGACTGTTTCTAGTAAGTCTTTTCACACGGTGAGTGTTTCTATGTCTGTGTATCCCACTGTTTCTGTCGTTGTAGACATTAGAAAAGAGAATTCATCAATGGATGTGTCGTGTCTAGTAGAAAGCTTCTCAGCATTCATATTGCCCCATTAATGAATGGATTGTAGCTTGACTTATTGATGGGCAACACCTGCTAACTTCCTAAGTTCCTATTTTCCTCCTGAATTCTGGCCAATCTCAAGAATGGGCCCATGGTTTTGCGTCCAAGATTTGTACCACCTCCAAGCTCTGTGACATGGCCATGTACTGGATAGCTGAAGGGGATGGCAAGCATCTCAGAAAACTCAGATGTCAGTGTGACCAGGAAAGTCTCAGAAGAGAAACCCTGCTTTGGGCCTTTTGCTTACCTATTGTTCTGTTGCCCTGAATGTCAAGAAGGTCTTTGCCTCAGGCCACCACTTTGTGAAGCCTGAAGAAAACAGTTTTCAAATGGAAATGAATGGGCATACCTGTGGCACTTTCCTTAATTGCTTTGGAAAGGGATGTGTCTGAATCAGCCCCTTGGCCCTGTGGTTGGCTGTGGCTTAGATTATCAGCACCTGATGGATCTAAAGAAAGTTACCATGTGTGCATCCAATAGAAAAATGGCCAAAAGAGCAATCATTGGGATGAAGTCTCTCGACTTCCTCTGTAAGGTTCCTGACCTCCATCAAGTGAGAATAAGGATCCTTTGGGTCAAATGAGTTCTTCAAAACCTGCAGAGGCTAGCCCATATGTGCTTGGGTTTTGTCATGACTAAAATTCACATAAAGAATCTAAACCCCACAGTCAGTAGTCCTCAAATTGGAGCGGAATTAACGGCAGGCCTATTTGATCACTTTTAGTTCACAGAATGGGTGTCCAGGCAACCTTGACTTTAGGAAAATGAGGGGCAAACGAGCTTATTTTGGACACTGTCTTGGTCTGCGCCCCTCATGGAAACCTCCAGCCAGATTATGATGAGTGTCTATATGAAAGAAGATGAGGGCCATATGGGAGTGTTCTTGTTTTAATTGTGGTAATTTGTGTGGTAGTTGGAAGAGATGACTGGGACCACCTGGGCTTGAACTCTGGTGTGATTCCCCTTAGAGACTGAGTTCTGGAACTGACCTCAGAGAAGTATTGCAAAAAATAATGTTGGGATTTTAGGAGGCCACACATGAGAATCGCTTTTGGAAACTGAGATCTAGGCCCAGGATGGCTTTCCACAGAGCTCGGGGATTCTGAGCCAGGATATCACATGATTTAATTTTTAAAGACTTGGTAGCCATAGTTGAGAGTCCAAAAACACATGGACCTCACATTGTATACCCCAATGGGCCTGGATTCATGTGACCTTTTGGCCACTCTTTGGGAAGGCTTGCTTGTGAGTGTTCTCCAGAGCTTTCATTGAAATAAGCTTCCTCACCATTTAATGGTTCCTGAATTAATTGAAACCCACAGTGCCTCCAACTTCATCCTTGAAAAATGACTAGATTAATACCATGAAATTTTTGAAATCCCCATGACCAGGTTGCACTGGATAACCTTTGGATATTCTGTTGCTGATCATGAGTATAACAAACAGTGCCTTGATTGACTGGGTTTCGTGAAAATGGTGTAGAACAGAGATGCCAGTAAGTTGGAGCCTGCTGAGTAGTGGGCGTAGATCAGTGGACTGTAGGTGTGTAAATAAATATTTTTGGTAGGACCACCTGGAGCTTCCATTGGCTTCCAAAGACTTGCGACTGACATGGTGCAGGCAGCAGACCTTTATATGTAAAGGCATCTTCTTATATGGAGAGGTTTCAGGGCAATGTTCAGAATCAGGTTGCTATAATCAAGGGGAAAGCTATGTGGGATAGAAGCCTGGTTCGTACATTCTCTTGCCAACCCTGACCAACCACACATGACAGAACTCCCTCCAGCATTATGTCCCAGTTGAACTCCTTGTATTTCGTGAAGCAAATACCAAATTCCTAGTGCAGCAGTAAGAAACACCCTGAAAAGTGGAGGATGACCAAATGGCTTCACAGACCACAGGGGAAGACACTTAGCTCCCAGTGGAAACAGTTTACCTACAAAGGAAGATTTCAGACCTGCTGCCTCATGTTCATTACAAAATAAGGAACCATGTCCTCCAGGTCACATAGATGCAGACCCAGATTTCATGGTGTCGCTACAAACGAAGCTAAATCTCCTGACAATTACATATATTTCTTGTGCCCAACCTCAGAGGAAGTTTCTCAAGAAGTCTTTAGGCCAGCACAGCTCCATGTTTCTGGAGTGTTTACCCTCTCCCTTACTTTTGGAAACTGTTCTACCACCTCCAGTGTTGTGAACTCCTGAGCATTTTACATTCCACATATGTATTCACAGATTTTCTAACTCCTCTCCTCTAATTGTGTCTTACTTTTAGCGATGGTTATGTCAAGGCATTGTTCTGGATGAGAGAGGGAAGATTTTTGTGTATCACATGTTTGCATACACATTCGATTCATTTTCCTATTTTCCATTTAATATACTAAATCCCTATCACTAACCCATACCCTAGTAGACTCTGACTACTAATCCTAATATCATGGAGAAAAAGAAACCTAACTGAATAGAAATACAGTCCTTTCATAGGAAGCATGGTGTATACTTGTATTTACCTTCTGCTTTATCAAGAGTATGAGTTTTAAATTTAGTAAACTTTTCATTTTAACATTACTCCATGATTTTTTAAAGTTATCACATATGTAAATTACTGTCTCCATTTTCTCTGTATCCAATTCAGCACTTGTATTTTTTATGCATATATAATATCCTACCTGGTATCATACAGAGATTCTTGTGATATCACTGACTTTGGAATATAAAAATTGTGAGAAGAGATGACTCTCCCTAAATAATAATGGAACTGAAAATTCAACCTATGGGTGAGCTTCCTAGTGAAAAACACTATACATAAATCCATGTTGAGTAAAATGAATATTTTTGGATTTGTGGATGAATTATATTTCATGATGAATTTCGATTGGCATATATATTGCTAAATATTAATGTCTGTGTGTTTGTGTGCGTGTGTGTGTGTGTGTGTGTGTGTGTGTATATATATATATATATATATATATATATATATATATATTCTCCAGATTTTAAAAAAATATGAAAAAATATGTGTCTTATTATACGCTCCCTAAATTCATTCATATTCATTTATGTGGATTTAAAATCAAATTTTCACAAGATTATTCTCAGTAATATTCATACACCTGAAATACATATTAGTTTCCTACTACTGAAAACTAAGTTCAGTGGATGGTGCTTACAAATCCCAATATTTCTACAGTAACTGACGCAGTTTAACATCAATGCAAGTAGATTGCTATGGGACATGATGTGTATTTTGAAGTTCATTTTTACTCAACACTGGTACATTACTATTTCTTCAGTTTATGGACATCATAGGATGTATTTTTTCATCCACAACTTCACAAATTTTTAGGCATTTGCTTCACTTTCAATTATTTACTACTTCAGAACACATGTATTCCTCCATGTTTCCTTACTGGTCTTTTCACTGGACTTCTTTCTAAACACATTATTTTCGATTCCACAATCATTTTTGAAGCAAAACTCACTCTTCACGATAAACTGTAACCCTAATATTACTATTACATATATAACTCGTTGGAATGATGGTATATATATATATATATATATATATATATATATATATATATATATATATATATGATTTCCAATATATTTTCAGATGCAAACTCAATCCATTATTTAAAGTTGGAACCAGGTATATACTTTATTCACAATATGGTCTATTCATGTATTATCTCAATAATAATCAACACAAGGTACGCCTATTTGTATCCTCCGTACTAATTTATAAGTTTTCAGAATATTACTCCCCGTAATGGTGGAAGAAATACTCATGTCACCTGATCTACATATACATTTTACCAGAGTAGTATTCTGGATGCAAAGGTCAACCATATGATTCTACCAAAGCCTAAATGAAAAGTGACCATAGATTACTAAAAACATCTATGTCCAGGGTGCCTAATGCTCTCAAATGTCAATCCTATTTGTTACTACATATTTGTTTCTTCCTAAGATTATATATTCAACCGCAAGCCTGTTGAAAATATCTAATCCTATCACTCACTTTATACTTTGCCTGATTTCCTATTGTCCCTATTGATATCTGCTTTCCTACATATTTTTCCCAGTTCATCATTGTGACTGTCTCTTCACATGTGCTGACATTTACATTCACTCTCTAACTGAAACCCTATTGCTAAAGAACTTTTGGTCCAAATCCTAGACTCACTATTCTTCCTAAACCTACTGACTATCTTCCTAATCCTACAGACTATCCCTTTTTGACTGGATGTTCTCTTCTACATTCAGTCATCTGAGGTACAGGGTCCTATGCCATTGTATATCGATTTATCTGAGACCTTGGTGCAGAACATAATTCAAGCTAAGTATACCAATCAAGGGACCAATGCCTTTCTGGGCTTCAAATTTTCCTAGAACTCGGTTCTCATACATATATTTCACGTTTATATTTTTATAAATATCACAGGTTCCCAATACCATTATTCATCCAGCAGAATGATTCCTAACCCAAATCAAACATGGTATGAACCCTAACCATACACTGTTCCCTCAATCTCACTTTACAAAAGAGCAGGGACAGAGTTGGTCTTAAAATACAGGAAGGTAGGGGATCTTCCACCAGCTGAGAAACTCAAATATCCATGCAGAAATAATCCCTGGAGATGATGTAGGCAGGTATGAAGGACCTGAGAGAGCAAAAGTCATCTTCCATGGCAAACAACCCGGTCAAGATGAAAGGATGTGTCTGAATCAGCCTCTCTCTTCTTAATGTAGAGAAGATGGACCAAATCAGGCCTGTGTGGAGAGCTGATCCCGGGTCCCTATGGTTGATATAGCATTCTAACTTGTGAAAATGTCAGAGCAAGTAGGTGCAGCCTCCATATCATGGGACCCTTGGAAGAAACTGTTAAGACAAAGTGTTTGTCAAGGTAGCGACCTCATTCAGTTCCTGAAGGAAGTGACCTCAACTCACTTCCTTGTTGATGGAACTCTCTAAACTTGGAATCCAGGAAGCCAGGCACCCAAAGCCAGTCCCAGTCAAAGTCCGAGCGGTCAAACTTTTTTGGATTTACCAAGGACAGAGTCAGTCTTTCTTGGTACCTATTGTTGTGAGGATGGCTAAATGCCAGGAAGGTCTGAAGAGGGGCCTTTCCTGAGAAAGCAGGTAGTGGCTCACCGCTGGCTCCTGATAGCATCACAGAGTTGGCCACGGAGACCAGATCTGAGACAGTACAGCCCATTATGGGGGAATATATTATGGCCCACCAGTCAGAGGACACTCTGTATAGTCACAGACCTACTGGGGGAAGGAGGTGCCATTGTGGGTGCAGTTGTGTGTTTGTTGTTTTGTCTCATGTTCTCAGAATAGGTAGGAAAGATAGTTTGTTTGTTTTTGAGTGGACTGTTTCCAGTAAGTCATTTGACAAGGTGAGTGTTTCTGTGTCTATATATTCCACTATGTTCGTGGTGGTAGACATTAGAAAAGAGAATGCATCAATGCATGTGTCCTGTCTACTAGAAAGCTTCCCACTGTTCATGCTGCACAATTTATGAATGGACTTCAGCTTGCCTTATGAATGAACAACACCTGCCATCTTCCTAAGTTCCTGTTTTCTTCCTGAATTCTGGCCACTCTCCAGATTACGCTCATGGTTTTGTGTCCAAGATATGTACCACCTCCAAGCTCTGTGACTTGGTCATGTACTGGATAGCTGAAGGAAAATGCGAGTATATCAGAAAACTCAGATATTAGTGTGACCAAGAAAGTCTCAGTGGAGAAACCCTACTTTGGGTCTTTTGCTTACCTATTCTTCTGATTCCCTGAATTTCAGGAAGGTCTTTGCCTCAGGCCACCCCTTTGTGAAGTCTGAAGAAAAAAGTTTTCAAATGGAAATAAATGGGCATCACCTGTGGCTCTTTGCTTAATTGCTTTGGAAAGGGATTTGTCTGAATCTGCCTCTTGGCCACGTGTGTGGCTGTGGCTAGATTCTCAGACCGTGATGGATCTAAAGAAAGATCCAATGTGTGCATTCAAAACCAAAATGGCAAAAAGAGGAGTCATTGTAGATGAAGATTCTTGCCTTCTTTTGTTAGGTTCCTGACCTCCTTCAAGTGAGAATAGGGATCCTTCAGGTCAAATGAATTCTTGAATGCTCTGCAGATGTGCTTGGGTTTTCTCATGACTCCAAATCGCATAAAAAAAAACTATACCTGACATTCAGTAGGCCTCAAATTATAGAAACAGAGCGGAATTAATGGCAGGCCTTTTTGAACACTCCTGGTTCACAGGAAGGGTGTCCAGGCCACCCTGACTTTAGGCAAATTAGACGCAAGGGAGCTTATTCTGGACACTGTCTTTGGTTGCGACCCTCATGGAAACCTCCATCCAGAACTTTTGATGAGTGTTTTTATGGATGAAGATGAGGGCCATGTGGGAGTGTTTTCGTTTTAATTGTAGTCATTTGTGTGGGGGTTGAAAGAGATGACTGGGTCCACCTGGGTAGAACTCTGGTGTGATTCCCCTTAGAGCCTGAGTTCTGGAATTACCTCATAGAAGTATTGAAATGAATTGTGTTGGTTTTTAGGAGGCCATGCATCAGAGTCGCCCTTTGAAACTGAGATCTAGGCCCAAAGTGGCTTTCCACAGAGCAATGGGAATCCAGCCAGGAAATCACATGATTTTATTCTGAAAAATTTGGCAGCCATAGTTGGCCCTCGGAAGCAAGCAGGAGTGGTCATACTCATATCGAATAAAATCAACTTCAAACCTAAGTTAATCAAAAGTGATAAAGAAGGACACTATATACTGTTAAAAGGTACCATTCAGCAAAAAGACATAACAATTATCAATTTGTATGCACCAAACAATTTTGCTGCAAAGTCATAAAACAAACTCTCCTCAAGTTCAAGAGTCAAATAAGCTATAACGCAATAATTCAGGGTGACTTCAACACACAACTCTCGCCATTAGACAGATCCTCTAGAGAAAAGCTGAATAAAGAAACTATAGAACTCAATAGCACAATCAATAACCTAGACTTAAACAACATATATATCAAATATATATGTTGAATATATCAAACATCATAAAGTGGATACATGTTCTTCTCCGCAGCACATTGGTCCTACTCAAATATAGACCATATATTATGCCATACGGAAACTCATAGTAAATATAAAGTTATGGAGATAATACCATGCACTATATCTGATCATAATGGAATGAAACTTGAAATCAATGATAAAAGAAGGAAGGAAAAATTCTACATCACATGGAAAATGAACAATATATTACTGAATGATCAATGGGTTACAGAAGACATAAAGGGGGAGATAAAAAATTTCTTAGAGACAAATGACAATACAGACACAACATACCGGATTCTATGGGAAACAATGAAAGCAGTTTTAAGAGGGAAATTCATTTCTTGGAATTCTTTCCTCAAAAAAAGAAAAAAACAACACATAAATGATCTCACACTAGACCTCAAGAACCTAGAAAATAGGGCAAAACAACAGCAAATGTAGTAGAAGACAAGAAATAATTAAAATTAGAGGAGAAATTAACAAAATTGAAACAAAAAAAATTGAAAAAATAAAAGTTGGTTCTTTGAATAAATAAATAAGTTCAACAGGCCCTTAGCCATGCTAATGAAGAGAAGTAGAGAGAGAACTCAAATTACTAACATATGGGATAAAAATGGCAATATCACAACAGACACTACAGAAATACAGAAGATAATTAGAAAGTATTTTGAAACCCTATATTCCAATAAAATAGAAGATAATGAAGATATCGATAAATTTTTTATGTCACATGATCTGCCCAGATTGAGTCAGGAAGACACACACAATTTAAATAGACCATTAACAATGGAAGAAATAGAAGAAACCATCAAAAGACTAGCAACCCAAAAACGCCCTGGACCAGATGGATATACAGCAGAGTTCCACAAAACCTTCAAAGAAAAATTAATACTAATACTTTTCAACCTATTTCAAAAAATAGAAAAAGAAAGAGTTCTTCCAAATTCATTCTATGAGGCCAACATCACCCTGATCCCAAAACCAGACAAAGACACTTCAAAGAAAGAAAACTACAGACCAATATCTCTAATTAACTTGAATGCAAAAATTCTCAATAAAATCCTGGCGAATCAAATACAAAAGCATATCAAATAAATTGTGCTTCATGATCAAGTAGGATTCATCTCTGGGATGCAAGGCTGGTTCAATATATGGAAATCAATAAATGTAATCCATCACATCAATAGACTTAAAGAGAATCACCATATGATCATCTTGATAGATTGAGAAAAAGCATTCTACAAAGTACAGCATCCCTTTATGTTTAAAACACTATAAAAACTAGGAATAACAGAAACTTACCTCAACATGGTAAAAGCTATATACTAAAATTCAGCCTAGCATCATCCTAAATGGAGAAAAACTGAAGGCATTCCCTCTAAAATCTGGAACAAGACAGGGATGCCCTCTATCACCACTTCTATTCAATTTAGTTCTTGAAATACTATCCAGAGCAATTACACAAAGGAAATTAAAGGCATAAAAATAGAAAAAGAAGAACTTAAATTATCGCTATTTGTGGATGACATGATAATATATTTAAAAGACCCAAAAAAGTCTACAAAGAAACTGCCAGAGTTAATAAATGAATTCAACAAAGTGGCAGGATTTAAAATCAACACGCATAAATCAAAGGCATTCCTGTATATCAGAAACAAAACTTCTGAAATGGAAATGAGAAAAAACACTCCATTTAAAGTATACTCAGAGAAAATGAAAAACTTGGGAATCAACCTAACCAAAGAGGTGAAATATTTATACAATGAAAACTACAGAACCCTAAAGAGAGAGATAGAAGAAGATGTTAGAGGATGAAAAAATATACCCTGTACATGGATAGGCAGAAATAACATCATCAAAATGGCAATATTACCCAAAGTTCTCTACAGTTTTAATGTGATGCCAATCAAAATCCCAATGGTATTTCTTGTAGAAATAGATAAAGTAATCATGAATTTCATATGGAAAAACAAAAGTCCCAGAATAGCGAAAGCAATTCTAAGCAGGAAGTGTGAATCTGGAGGTATAGCGATACCAGAGTTCAAACTGTACTACAAAGCAATAGTAACAAAAACAGCGTTGTACTGGTATCAAAACAGGCAGGTGGACCAATGGTACAGAATAGAGGACACAGAGACTAATCCACAAAATTAAAACTTTCTTATATTTGAAAATGGGGCTAAAAGCATGCAATGGAAGAAGGATAGCATCTTCAACAAATGGTGCAGGGAGAATTGGAAATCCATATGCAACAAAATGAAACTGAATCCCTTTTTCTCACAATGCACAAAAGTTAACTCAATATGGATCAAGGAGCGTCTGATAGAAGAAAAACTTGGCTACGATGTACATACCGTGGGGTTGGGCTCCAAATTCCTTAACAGGACACCCATAGCCCAAGAGTTAATAACAAGAATAAACAAATGGGACTTACTTAAACTAAAAAGTTTTTTTTCTCAGCAAGAGAAACAATAAGAGAGGTAAATAGAGAGCCTACATCCTGTTAACAAATTTTTACCCCTCACACTTCAGATAGAGCCCTAATATCCAGAATATACAAAAAACCCAAAAAATTAACCAATAAGATAACAAATAACCCAGTCAACAAATGGGCCAAGGAACTGAACAGACACTTCACAGAGGAGGACATATAATCAACCAACAAGTAAATGAAAAAATCCTCACCATCTCTAGCAGTCAGAGAAATGTAAGTCAATAGCACCCTAAGATACCATCTCACTCCAGTAAGACTGGCAGCCATTATGAAGTCAAACAACAGTAAGTGTTGGCGAGGATGTGGGGAAAAGGGTACACTTGTACACTGCTGGTGGGACTGCAAATTGGTGAGTCCAATTTGGAAAGCAGTATGGAGATTCCTGGAAAAGCTGTGAATGGAACAACCATTTGACCGAGCTATCGCCCTTCTCAGACTATTCCCTGAGAATCTTAATAGAGAGGACTATAGGGATACTGCCACATCAATGATCATAGCGACACAATTCACAATAGGTAGACTGTGGAACCAACCTAGATGCCCTTCAATAGACGAATGGGTAAAAAAAAAAAAATGTGGCATCTATACACCATGGAGTATTACACAGCACTGAAAAATGACAAAATCATAGAATTTGCAGGGAAATGGATGGCATTAGAATAGATTATGCTAAGCGAAGCTATCCAATCCTTAAAAAACAAATGCCAAATGTTTCCTTTTATATAAAGAGAACAAATAAGAACAGAACAGGGAGGAAGAACATGAGAAAAATATTAACACTAAACAGATATGATGGGGGGAGAGAAAGGGAGAGAGAAGGGAAAGCATATGAAAATGGTAGGAGACACTCAATGTTACACAAAATTACATATAAGAGGTTGTGAGGCTAAACAGGGAAAACAAGGGAGAGAATTAAACAACAGCAGATGAGGTAGAGAGGGAAGATGGGAGCGGAGGGGGCATAGTAGGGGATAGAAAAGGTAGCAGAATACAACAATCACTAATATGCTATTATGTAAATAAGTGAGTGTGTAACTGATGTGATTCTGCGATTTGTTTTTGGGGTAAAAATGGGAGTTTATAACCCAATTGAGTCAAATGTATGAAAGATGATATATCATGAGCTTTATAATGTTTTGAACAACCAAAGAAAAAAGAAAAAAAAAAGAATTGAATTTCCAATATTTGAGTCATTTAACAACTTTATTTTTTAATAAAATTGTCTTTTATTTGTTATCTTACCTGCTGGTATCTGCCTTTCAATTTTAAAAAACTATGTGCTGTAGCCATTCATCCATGTAGTATGTAACAGAAAATTTTGAGTGTCTCCCTACAACCAGATTGGCAAGGCGTCAAGGTTTCCTTCACAAACAAGATGAAGGCTTTGCCATTAGAAATTTAATATTCTGCAACACATTTTTTTTTTTTACTTTCCAATTAAGTTTCCAAAAAAAAATTAAAAAAAGAATAATCTACACCCCACAGTAAGAAGGCCTCAAAGTGGAGAATGGAGCATTATTAACAGCAGGCCAATTTAATCACTCCTGGTTCACAGGAAGCGTGTCCAATCCACCCTGACTTTAGGCAAATGAGGGGCAAGGGAGCTTATTTTGGGCACTGGTTGGGCTGTGCCCCTCATGGAAAACTCCAGCCAGAGGTTATGATGTGTGTCTATATAGAAGAAGATGAGGGCCATGTGGGAGTGTTTTGGTTTTAATTGTGGTCATTTGCTTGGCAGTTGGAAGAGATGACTGCGTCCACCTGGGCTTGAAATCTGGTGTGATTCCCTTAGAGAATGAGATCTGGAACTGACTTCAGAAAAGTATTGGCATGAATTGTGTTGGGATTTCAAGAGGCCACGCATGAGAGTCGCCCTTGGAAACTGAGATCTAGGCCCAGGGAGGCTTTCCAGAGAGCACTGGGAATCTCAGCCAGGATATCACAGGTTTTATTTATTATCCCTTAGAAGTAAAGGGACCTTGTTATATGGAGAGGTTTCAGGGCAATGATCAGAATCAGGTTGATATGGACATGGGTGCAAGCTTTTTGGGATAGAAGCCTGGTTGGTGCATTCTGCTGCACACCCTCACCCACTACACGTGAGAGTACTCTCTCTAGCACTGTGTCCCAGTTTTCTACTTGTATTTCGTGAAGCCAATACCAAACTCCCAGTGCAGCAGTAAGAAACACCACGAAAAGTGGAGTATGACCAAATGGCTTCACAGACCACATGGTTAGACACTTAGACTCCAGTGGCCTCAGTTTACCTATAAAAAGATAATTCAGAACTGCTGCCTCATGTTCTATTGCAAATAAGGAACCATGTCATCCAGGTAACATAGATGCCGACCCAGCTTTGATGGTCTCACTATAAAGGAAGCTAAAGCTCCTGACAACAACAAATATTTCAAGGGCCCAAACTCAGAGGCAGTTTCTCAAAAATTCATTAGGCCACCAGAGCTCCACGTTTGTGGAGTTTTTACCCTTTACCTTACTTTTGGAAATTCCTCTACCACCTCCAAGGTTGTGAACTCCTGAGCATTTTCCTTTCCAGATATATATTCACAGATTTTCAAACTATTCTCCACTAATTGTGTATTACTTGTGGCGAAGGAAATATCAAGGCATTTTTCTGGATGACAGTGGGAAGAGTTTTGTCTAACAAATATTTGCATACACATTAGATTCATTTTCCTATTTTCCATTTGAAATACTTAATCCCTGTTCCTAACCCATACCCTACTAGACTCTGACTACTAATCCTAATATGATGGAGAAAAAGAAACCTAACAGAATAAAAATACAGGCCATTCATAGGAGGCATGGTGTATAATAGGACTTGCCTTCTGCTTTATCAAGTGTATGTGTTATAAATCTAGTCAACTTTTCATTGTAGTACTTCTCCATGAGTTTTTAAAGTTAATACATATGTACATTTCTGTCTCCCTTTCTCTGTAGCCTATTCATCTCATGTATTTTATTATGCATATTTAGAATCCTACCTGGTATCACACGTACATTCTTGTGAGCTCGCTGTTTTTGGAAGATACAAATTGTGAGAAGAGATCACTCCCCCTAAATACTGATGAAACTGAAAATTCAACATATTCATGAATTTCCTAGATGAACAACATTATACATAAATCCATGCTCAGCAAAAAGAATATTTTTGGATATGAGGATGATATATATTTCATGATGAATTTTGATTGGCATATATATTGCTACATTTTAATGTCTGTGTTTATATATAAATATATATATATATATATATATATATATATATATATATATATCTTTTCTCTAGATTATTCAAAATATGAAATATATGTGTCTTATTATACACTCACTAATTTCACTCGTGTTCCTATATGTGGATTTATAATCAAATTTTCACAAGATTATTGTCAGAAATATTCATCCACATAAAATACATATTTATTTCCCAGTACTGAAAACAAACTTCGGTAAATGGTGCTTACAAATCCTAATATTTGCACAGTAACTGACCCAGATTAACATTAATCCAAGTATAATCCTATGGGACATGATGTGTATTTTGAAGTTCATTTTAATTCAACACAGGTACATTACTATTTCTTCAGTTTATGGATATCATAGGATATAACTTTTCATCCACAAGTTCACAAATCTGTAGGCATTTGGTTCACTTTCAATTACTTTCTGCTTCAGAACATATGTATTCCTCCATGTTTCTTGACTGTTCTTTTCATGAGATTCTTTAAAAACACATTATTTTCGATTTCCATAATCATTTTTGAATGAAAGAGACGCCTTACTTACACCCTGAGGGGTCTGTTGGGGTCTCCTTGTCCTGCGCTGTGTGATTCCCAGCCAATGCACCAAATGTAAGGATCCGGCGAACGTTGGAGGAAGAGACCACCAAGAGACCGCGGCTCATGCAACAGTAAAAGGCGTTTATTGAGGATCCAATCCAGCATGCTGGGGCTACGTGCTCACTCAAGAAGGGAGAGCAGCCCAGAGCCCCGAGCAGGGGTTGAGCAGTGCTTAAGTACACTTTTTGGGGAGGGCGGGACTTTGCATATATCACAGTCTCTTTTAAGAAATCATCTTACACCACGGGAAAATCAAACAACAATTCCTAAACATGATTAGTTCATTCATTGGCAGGAACATGTCAGGCGGGAGTGATAGGTCAGTTCTAAAGTCGGGTACACATTCAAACTGATTGGTTTAGGCCCTGCGATGCCTATGCGCCAGGCCTCACAGGGTCCTAGGTTATTAAACAACCAGGCGGTAAGGGGGAATATTTACTGGGCAGTCGGGAATTGTCCTACAAGCTACAGGAATTTCAGGTTTTGCGTGTAGCATAGAAACTTAACAATACCTGGTCCTTTACATTTTAACTCAAGCCTTGCTGCTTAGAAACTTTACAACACCCGGTCTTTTACACTTTAACTTTTACACTTTAATTTCAATTTCTTTTACCCTTACAGATCACTCCTGGTGTACAAGAAGGGTGTCCAAGCCACCCTGACTTTAGGCAAATGAGGGGCAAGGGAGCTTATTTTGGACACTGTCTTGGGATGTGCCCATCATGGAAACCTCCAGCCAGATGTTATGATGAGTGCCTTTATGGAAAAAGATGAGGGCCATGTGGGACTGTTTTGGTATTAATTGTGGTCATTTGTGTGACGGTTGGAAGAGATGACTGGGTCCACCTGGGCTTGAAATCTGGTGTGAGTCCCCTTAGAGACTGAGTTCTGGAACTGACCTCAGAGAAGTATTGCATGAGTTGTGTTGGTATTTTAGGAGGCCACACATGAGAGTCGCCCTTATAAACTGAGATCAAGGCCGAGGGTGGCTTTCCACAGAGCACTGGGAATATCAGCCAAGATATCCCATGATTTTATTCTTAAAGACTTTGTAGCCATAGTTGAGAGTCAAAACACACATGGAACTCACATTGTATACCTCAATGGGCCTGGCTATATCTGATATTTTGGCCACTCTTTGGGAAGCCTTGCCTATGAGAGTTCTCCAGAGTTTCATTGAAATGAGCTTCCTCAACATTTAGTGGTTCTTGAAACTCACAGTGCCTCCAACTTTATTCTTGAAAAATGTCTAGATAAATACCATGAAATTTTTGAAATTCCCATGACCAGGTGGAACTGGAGAATCTTTGGGTGTCCTGTTGCTGATCATGAGTATACTAGAGAGTGCCTTGATTGACTAGGTTTCATAAAAATAATTTAGAACAAAGATGCCAGTAAGTAGGAGCCTGCTGAGTAGTGGGCCTAGAGCAGTGGTGAGCAGGTGTGTGATAAAACATCTGTGGTGGGTCCATGTGGTTTGGCCATTGGCTACCAAATGGCTTGTAAAAGACATGGTGCAGCCAGCAGACCCTTATTTGTAAAGGCATCTTGATATATGGAGAGGTTTCAGGGCAATATTCAGAATCAGGTTGATATGGTCAAGGGTGCAAGCTATGCACGAAAGAAGCATGGTTGGTTCATTCTCCTGCAGACCCTGACACACCAGACGTGACAGAACTCTCTCCAGCACTGTGTCACAGTTGAAATTGTTGTATTTCATGAAGCAAATACCAAAGTCCCAGTGCAGCAGCAAGAACCACCACGAAATGTGGAGGAGGACCAAATGGCTTCACAGTGCACACGGGGAGACACTAAGCCCCCAGTGGCCACAGTTTACCTACAAAGAGAGAATACAGAACAGCTGCCTCATGTTCATTGTAAAATAAGAATCCATGTCCTCCAGGTCACATAGATGCAGACCCAGCTTTGATGATCTCACTAGAAAGGAAGCTAAAGCTCCTGACAACAACATATATTTCAAGTGCCCAACCTCAGAGGCAGTTTCTCAATAACTCATTAGGCCAGCAGAGCTCCATGTTTGTGGAATGGTTACCATGTCCCTTACTTTTGAAAACTGCTCTACCCCCTCCAAGATTGTGAACTCCTGAGCGTATTCCTTTCCAGATATGCATTCACAGATTTTCTAACTCTTCTCCTCTAATTGTGTCTTACTTGGGGTGAAGGTAATTTCAAGGCATTGTTGTGGATAAGAGTGGGAAGATATTTGTGTAGCACATATTTGCATACACATTGGATTCCTTTTCCAATATTCCATTCGAAATACTGAATCCCTGACACTAATTCATAAACAACTAGACTCTGACTACTAATCCTAATATGATGGGGAAAAATAACCCAAACAGAATAGAAATACAAGCAGTTCAGAGGAGGCATGGTTTATAGTTGTACTTGCTATTTGCATTATGTAGGGTAGGTTTATTAAATATAGTTAATTTTTAATTGAAATAGATCTCCATGTGTTTTTAAAGTTAATAAATATGTGAATTCCTGTATCCCTTTCTCTGTTGCCTATTCGAAACATGTATTTTTATGTGCACATGTAGAATCCTACCTGGTATCACATGTACATTCTTGTGAGGTGGCTGCCTTGGCAGATACAAATTATAAGAAGAGATCACTCCTCCTAAACCCTGTTGGGTCTTAAAATTCAACCTATGAGTGACCTTCCTAGATGAACAACATTATTCATAAATTCATGTTCAGTAAAATTAATAATTTTGGATCTGTGGACGATATATATTTCACCATGAATTTCGATTGGCATATATATTCCTAATTTTTAATGTCTGTGTGTGTTTTGTATATATATATATATATATATATATATATATATATATATATATATACTCTCCAGATTTTTCAAAATATGAAATATATGTGTCTTATTATACACTCCGTAAATACATTCATATTTATATATGTGTATTTATAGTCAACTTTTCACAAGATTATTCTCAGAAATATTCTCTCACCTGAAATACACATTTGTTTCTTAGAATTGAGAACTAACTTCAGTGAAAGGTGCATCAAATTCTAATATTTCTACAATCACTTACCCAGTTTAACATCAATGCAAGTAGATTCCTATGGGACATGATGCGTATTTTGACGTTCATATTTATTGAACACTGGTACACTGGTATTTCTTCAGTTTATGCACATCATTGGAAAAATATTTAATCCAAAATTTCAAAATTTAAAACATTTGTTTCTCTTTCAATCACTTCCTGCTCCAGAACACATGTATGCCTCCAGGTTTCTTGACTGGTCTTTCATTAGACTTCTTTCCAAACACATTATTTTCGTTTTTCATAATCACTTTTGAAGCAAAACTCACACACTCTTCATGATAAACCGTAACCCTATTATTAACTTTAGATGTATAACTGGTTGTAATGAATGTATGTATACCAATATCAATATAAGATTTCTAGTATATTTTCAGATATCATGTTATTCCAATTCCAATTTCTAAAGTTGGATCCAGTTATATTATTTATTCACAGTATGGTCTATTCGTGCATCATCTCTATATTCATTGACACAGGGTACACCTATTTGTATCCCCAATACTAATTTATAGGTTTTAAAAATATTGCTCCCCATAATGGTGGAAGAAATACTCATGTCACCTGATCTACATGTACATTTTATCACAGTAATATTCTGGACGCAAATGCAAAGTTCACACTTATGAATGTACCAAAGCCTAAATTGAAAGTGAGTATATATTACTAAAAACATCCACATCCAGGTTGCCTAATGCTCTCAAATGTCAATACTATTGGTGACTACATATTTGTTTCTTCCTAAGATTATATATTCAACCTCAAGCCTTTTGAAAATGTCTAATCCTATCACTCAAGTTACACTTTGCCTGATTTCCTAATGTCTCTATTGATATCTGCTTTCCTACATATTTTCCCCAGTTTATCATTGTGACTGACTCTTCATATGTGCTGACATTTACATTCACTCTATAAAGGAAACCTTATTGCTAAAGAACTATTGGTCCAACTCGAAGACTCACTCTTCTTCCTAAAACTACTCTCTTCCTAAACCTACCGATTTTCCCTTTTTGACTGGATGTTCTCTTCGACATTCAGCATTTGAGGTACAAGGTTTTATTTCTTTGTATATAGATTTATCTGATACCACAGTGCAGAATGTATTTCAAAGCTAAGTATCCCAATCAAGGGCCCAATGCCCTTCCTGGCTTCAAATATTACCTAGATTTCTGTTTTCATACCTACATTTCAATTATATATTCTTATAAATATTGCAGGTTCCCAATACCATTATTCATCTAGCAAAATGATTTCTAATACAAATCAAACATGTTATTAACCCTAACCATACACTGTTCCCTCATTCTAAATTTACAGAGAGGAGAGACAGAGTTGGTCTTACAATACAGGAATGTAGGGGATCTTCCCACTAATGAGAACCTCAAAGTTCCATGCAGAAATGATCACTGGAGAAGATGTAGGCAGCTTTGAAGGACCTGAGAGAGCAAAAGTCAAGTTCAATGGCAAACATCCTGGTCAGGATGAAGGGTTCTGTCTGAATCAGCCTCTCTCTTCTTAATACAGAGAAGATGGACCAAACCAGGCCTATGTGGGTAGCTGTTCCTGGGTGCCTGTGGTTGATATACCATTCTAACTTGTGAAATTGTCACAGGAAGTAGGGGCAGCCTCCTTCTCATGTGACACTTGGAAGCCAAACCTGGCCTTTCTGGAGAGATTTTCCTGGGTGCCTATGGTTGATATTCCTTTCTAACTTGTAAAATTGTCACAGGTATTAGGGGCAGCTTCCGTCTCATGGGACCGTTGGAAGCAACTGTTACGACAAATTGGTTGCCAAGGCAGTGACCTCATTCAGTTCTTGAAGGAAGTCACCTCACCTCACTTCCTTGGTGATGGAAAGCACTGAACTTGAGAATCATGAAGTCAGGCACCCAG
This sequence comes from Callospermophilus lateralis, assembly GCF_048772815.1. Taxonomy (NCBI): domain Eukaryota; kingdom Metazoa; phylum Chordata; class Mammalia; order Rodentia; family Sciuridae; genus Callospermophilus; species Callospermophilus lateralis. Next base: position 5,442,882 of record NC_135316.1, on the reverse strand, counting down.
AGGCAGTCCGAGTCCCAGTCCCAGTGTTCTCACTTGTTTGGATTTACCAAGGACAGAGTCAATCTTTCTTGGTACCTACAGATGTGAGGATGGCCAAATGCCAGGAAAGCTCTGAAGAGGGGCCTTTCCTGAGAAAGCAGGTAGTGGCTCACCTCTGGGTCCTGACACCTTCACAGAGTTGGCCAAGGAGACCAGAATTGAGACAGGTAAGGCCATTTTGGGGGAACATAGAAGGGCACACAAGTCAGAGGACAATCCAGATAGTCACAGACCTTCTTGGGGGAAGGAGGTGCCTTTGTGGGTGTGGGTGTGGGTTTGTGGTTTTGTCTCATGTTCTCAGAATAGGTAGGCAAGGCGCTTTTTTGGTGTGGAATGAACTGTTTCTAGTAAGTCATTTGACAAGGCTTGTGTTTCTGTGTCTGTTTATCACACTGTGTCCCTGGTTGTAGACATTAGAAAAGAGAATGCATCAATGGATGTGTCCTGTCTAGTAGAAAGCTTCCCAGCATTCATCCTGCCCAATTTTTAAATGGACTTCAGATTGCCTTATCGATGGGTAACACTTGGAATCTTCCTAAGTTCCAGTTTTCTTCCAAAATTCTGGCCCCTCTCCAGAATAGGCTCATGGTTTTGTGTCTAAGGTATGTACCACCTCCAAGCTCTGTGGCATGGCCATGTACTGGATAGCTCAAGGGAATGGCGAGCATCTCCAAAAAATGAGATATCAATATGACCATTAAATCACAGTGGAGAAAACCTGCTTTGGGCCTTTTGCTTACCTATTGTTCTGTTGCCCTGAATGTCAGGAAGTTCTTTGCCTCAGGCCACCCCTTTGTGAAGCCTGAAGAAAACAGTTTTCAAATGGAAATAAATGGGCATCACCTGTGGCTCTTTGCTTAATTGCTTTTGAAAGGGATGTGTCTTTATCAGCCTCTTGGACCTGTGTGTGGCTGTGTCTTAGATTCTCAGCACCTGATGGATCTAAATAAAGATCCCATGTGTGCATCCAAAACTAAAATATCCAAAAGAGCAGTCATTGTGGATGACAACTCTTGCCTTCCTCTCTAGTGTTCCTGACATCCATCAATTGAGAATAGGGATCCTTTGTTTCAAATGAGTTCTTCAAAGCCCTGCAGAGGCTAGCCCATATGCTCTTGGGTTTTCTCATGACTCCAGTTCACATAAAGAATCTAAACCCCACAGTCAGTAGGCCTCAAATTGGAGAAGCCGATCAGAATTAATGGGACTATATATTTGTTTCTTCCTATGATTATGTATTCAACCTCAACCCTGTTGAAAATGTCTAATCCTATCACGCATTTTATACTTTGCCTGATTTCCTAATGTCTCTATTGATACCTGCTTTCCTACATATTTTTCCCCGTTCATCATTGTGACTGTCTCTTCACATATGCTGACATTTACATTCACTCTCTAAACAAAACCCTATTGCTAAAGAACTATTGGTCCAACTCGAAGACTCACTCTTCTTCGTAAACCTACTATCTTTCTAATCCTACCGACTATCCATTTTTGACTGGATGTTCTCTTTGACATTCAGGCATCTGAGGTGCAAGGTTTTATTCCATTGTTTATAGATTTATCTGAGACCACAATGCAGAACGTAATTCAAAGCTAAATATCCCAATCAAGGGCCCAAAGCCCTTCCTGGCTTCAAATCTTAACTAGATTTATGTTTTCAAACTTATATTTCAAATATATATTCTTATAAATATTGCATGTTCCCAATACCATTATTCATCCAGAAGAATGATTCCTAACACAAATAAAACATATTATTAACCCTTACCATACACTGTTCCCTCATTCTAAATTTACAGAGATGAGCAACAGAATTGGTCTTACAATACAGGGACGTAGGGGATCTTCCACCTGCTGGGAACCTCAAAGTTCCATGCAGAAATGTTCACTGGAGAAGATGTAGGCAGCTATGAAGGACCTGAGAGAGCAAAAGTCATGTTCAATGGCAAACAACCTGGTCAGGATTAAGGGTTCTGTCTGAATCAGCCTCTCACATATTAATGTAGAGAAGATGGACCAAACCAGGCCTGTGTGGGTAGCTGTTTCTGGGTGCCTATGGTTGTATACCATTCTAACTTGTGAAAGTGTCACAGGAAGTAGGGGCAGCCTCTTTCTCATGTGACACTTGGAAGCCACTGGTAGGACAAAATGGTTTCAAGGCAGTGACCTCATTCAGTTCCTGAAGGAAGTGACCTCACCTCACTTCCTTGGTGATGGAAATTCCTGAACTTGGGATTCATGAAGCCAGGCACCCAGAGCCAGTCACAGTCCCAGTGCCAGTGATCTCACTTGTTTGTATTTACCAAGGACAGTGTCAGTCTTTCTTGGTACCTACAGATGTGAGGATGGCCAAATGCCAGGAAAGCTCTGAAGAGGGGTCTTTCCTGAGAAAGCAGGTAGTTGCTCACCTCTGGGTCCTGACACCTGCACAGAGTTGACCAAGGAGACCAGATCTGAGACAGATCAGGCCATTTTGGGGGAATATAGTATGGCTCACTAGTCAGAGGACACTCCAGATAGTCACAGAACTTCTTGGGGAAAGGAGGTGCCTTTGTGGGTGTGGGTGTGGGTTTCTGGTTTTGTCTCATGTTCGGAGCATAAGTAGGCAAGGCGCTTTTTTTGGTGTGGAATGAACTGTTTCTAGTAAGTCATTTGACAAGGCGAGTGTTTCTATGTCTGTTTATCATACTGTGTCTGTGGTTGTAGACATTAGAAAAGAAAATGCATCAATGGATGTGTCCTGTCTAGTAGAAAGCTTCCCAGCATTCATCCTGCCCAATTTATGAATGTACTTCAGATTGCCTTATCGATGGGTAACACTTGGAATCTTCCTAAGTTCCAGTATTCTTCTGGACTTCTGGCCCCTCTCCAGAATAGGCTCATGGTTTTATGTCTAAGGTATGTACCACCTCCAAGCTCTGTGACATGACCATGTACTGGATAGCTCAAGGGAATGGCGAGCATCTCAGAAAAATCAGATATCAGTATGACCATTAAATCTCAGTGGATAAACCCTGCTTTGGGCCTTTTGCTTACCTTTTGTTCTGTTGCCCTGAATGTCAGGAAGTTCTTTGCCTCAGGCCACCACTTTGTGAAGCCTGAAGAAAACAGTTTTCAAATGGAAATGAATGGGCAACACCTGTGGCTCTTTGCTTAATTGCTTTGCAAAGGGATGTGTCTGAATCAGCCTCTTGGCCCTGTGTGAGGCTGTGGCTTAGATTCTCAGCACCTGATGGATCTAAAGAAAGATCCCATGGGTGCATTCAAAACCAAAATGGCAAAAAGAGCAGTCATTGTGGATGAAGACTTTCACCTTCCTCTCTAAGTTTCCTGACATCCATCAAGTGAGAATAGGGATCCTTTGTTTCAAATGAGTTCTTCAAAGCCCTGCAGAGGCTAGCCCATCGGTGCTTGGGTTTTCTCATGACTCCAATTTACATAAAGAATCTAAACCCTACAGTCACTAGGCCTCAAATTGGAGAAGCCAAGCAGTAATAACAGCAGGCCTATTTGATCACTCCTGGTTCACAGTCAGGATTTCCAGGCCACACTGACTTTAGGCAAATGAGGGGCAAGGGAGGTTATTTTGGACACTGTCTTGTGCTGCGCCACTCATGGAAACCTCCATCCAGATGTTATGATGAGTGTCTATATGAAAGAAGATAAGGGCCATGTGGGAGCGTTTTGTTTTGAATTGTGGTAATTTTGTGGCACTTGGAAGAGATGACTGGGTCCACCTGGGCTTGAACTCTTGTGTGATTCCCCTTAGAGGCTGAATTCTGGAACTGACCTCAGAGAAGTATGGTCATGAATTGTGTTTGGATTTTTCTAGGACATGCATGAGAGTCGGCCTTGGAAACTGAGATCTAGGCGCAGGGTGGCTTTCCCCAGAGCACTGGGAATCTCAGCCAGGATATCACATGATTTTATTCTGAAAGATTTTGCAGCCACAGTTGAGAGTCAAAACACACATGGACCTCAGATTGTAGACCTCAATGGGCCTGGCTTCATGTGACCTTTTGGCCACACTTTGGGAAGCCTTGCCTGTGAGTGTTCTCTAGAGCTTTAATTGAAATGAGCTTCCTCAACATTTAATGGTTCCTGAATGAATTGAAACCCACAGAGCCTCCAACTTCATCCTCGACAAATGGCTTGATAAATACCATGAAATGTTTGATATTCCCATGACCAGGTGGCACAGGAGAACTTTTGGATATCCTGTTGCTGATCATCAATGTATCAGACAGTGCCTTGACTGACTTTGTTTCATGAAAATTGTGTAGAACAGTGATGCCAGTAAGTTGGAGCCTGCTCATTAGTGGGCCTAGAGCAGTGCTCTGAAGGTGTGTGATAAAACATATGTGGTGGTGCCATGTGGATCTGCCATTGGCTTCCAAATGCATTGTGACTGACAGAGTACAGCCAGCAGACCCTTATATGTAAAGGCATCTTGTTATATGGATAAGTTTTACGGCAATGTTCAGAATCAGGTTGCTATGTTCAAGGGGGCAAGTTATGTTGGACAGAAGCCTGGTTGGTGCATTCTCCTGCAGACCCTGTCCCACCACACGTGACAGAACTTCCTCCAGCACTGTGTCCCATTTGAACTCATTGTATTTCGTGAAGCAAATACCGAACTTCCAGTGTAGCAGCAAGAAACATCACGAAAATTGAAGGATGACCAAATGGCTTCACAGTCCACACGGGGAAACACTTAGACCCCAGTGGCCGCAGTTGTCCCAGAAAGAGAGAATTCACCACTGATGCCTCATGTTCATTGGAAAATAAGAAACCATGTCCTCCAGGTCACATAAATGCAGACCCAGCTTTGATGGTCTCACTACAAAGGAAGCTAAAACTCCTGACAACAACATATATTTCAAGGACCCAAACTCACAGGCAGTTTCTACAGAAGTCTTTAGGCCAGCAGAGCTCCATGTTTGTGGAGTGTTTACCCTGTCCCTTACATTTGGAAACTCCTCTACCACCTCCAATGTTGTGAACTCCTGAGCATATTCAATTCCAGTTATGTATTCACATATTTTCTAACTCATCTCCTCTACATGTGTTACTTGGGGCAAAGGTTATATCATGGCATTGTTCTGGATGAGAGTGGGAAGATTTTTGTGTAGCACATATTTGCATACACATTGGAATCATTTTCAAATTTTCCACTCGAAATACTAAATCCCTGAAACTAAACCATACCCTACTAGACTCTGACTACTAATTTTAATATGATGGAGAAAAATACAACAAACAGAATAGAAATACAAGGAGTTCAGAGGAGGCATGGTGTATAGTTGGACTTGCCTTTTCCATTATATAGGGTAAGAGTTATAAATCTACTCAATTTTTTGTTTAAAGAGTTCTCCATGTGTTTTTAAACTTATAAAATATGTGAATTCGTGTCTCCCGATTTCTCTGTAACCTATTCAGCACTTGTATTTTTATATGCACTTATAGAATCTTACCTTGTATCACACGTACATTCTTGTGAGGTGGCTGACTTGGCAGATACAAATTGTGAGAAGAGATCACACCTCCTAAATGCTGTTGGAAGTGAAAATTCAACTTATGGGTGAGCTTCCTAGTTGAACAACTTTATACATAAATCCATGTTCAGTAAAATGAATATTTTTGGATACGTTGATGATATATATTTCACGATGAATTTCGAGTGGCATATATATTGCTAGTTTTTAATGTCTGTGTGTGTGTGTGTGTGTGTGTGTGTATATATATACACACACACTGTCCATTTTCTTCAAAATATGAAACATATGTGTCTTTTGGTCACTCTTTGTGAAGCCTTACCCTCGAGAGTTCTCTAGAGCTTTCATTGAAATGATCTTCCTCAACATTTAGTGGTTCCTGAATGAATTGAAACACACAGTGCCTCCAACTTCATCCTTGAAAAATGGCTTGATAAATACCATGAAATTTTTGAAATTCCCATGACCAGGTAGCACTGGAGAACCTTTGGATGTCTTGTTGCTGATCATGAGTGTACCAGACAGTGCCTTGACTGATTGGGATTCATGAAAATTGTGTAGAACAGAGACACCAGTAAGTTGGACCCTGCTGAAAAGTGGGCCCAGAGTTGTGGTGTGCAGGTGTGTGATAAAACATCTACGGTGGGGCCATGTGGTTCTGCCATTGACTTCCAAATGGCTTGTGGCTGACATGGTGCAGCTAGGAGACTCTTATATGTAATGGCATCTTGTTATATGGAGAGGTTTCAGGGCAATGTTCAGAATCAGTTTCCTATGGACAAGGGAGCAAGCAATGTGGCATAGAAGCCTGGTTGGTGAATTCTCCTGCAGACCCTGACCCTCCACATATGTCAGAACTCGCTGCTGCACTGTGTACCAGTTGAACTCATTGTATTTCATGAAGCAAATACCAAAATCCTAGTGCAGCAGCAAGAAACACCATGAAAATTGTAGGAAAATCAATTGGCTTCACAGTCAAGACAGGGAGATATTTACCCCCAGTGGCCACAGTTTACCTACAAAGAGAGAATTCAGCACTGCTGCCTCAAGTTCTTTGGAAAATAAGAAACCATGTCCTCCAGGTCAGATAAATGCAGACCCATCATTGATGGTATCACTACAAAGGAGGCTAAAGCTCCTAACAACAACATATATTTCAAGTGCCAACCTCAGAGGCAGTTTCTCAAGAAGTCTTTAGGCCAGCAGAGTTCCATGATTGTGGTGTGTTTATCATGTCCCTTACTTTTGAAAACTCCTCTACAACCCCCAAGGTTGTGAACTCCTGAGCATTTTCCATTGCAGATATGTATTCACAGATTTTCTAACTCTTCTACTCTAAGTGTGTCTTACTTGGGGTGAAGGTAATGTCAAGGCATTGTTCTGAATAAGAGTGGAAAAAAAATTTGTAGCACATATTTGGAAACACAATGGATTCATTTTCCTATTTTCCATTTGAATTACTTAATCCCTGACACTAACCCATACCCTACTAGACTCGGACTACTAATCCTAATATGATGGAGAAAAATAACCCAAACAGAACAGAAATACAAGCAGTTCAGAGGAGGCATGGTGTATAGTTGGACTTGCCTTTTGCATGATAAAGTGTAGGTATTAAAAATTCGATCAATTTTTAATTTAAATAGTTCTCCATGAGATTTGAAAGGTATCAAATACGTGAATTCCTGTCTCCCTTTCTCTGTTGCCGGTTCAGCACATGTATTTTTATATGCACATATAGAATTCTACCTGTTACCACACGTACATTCTTGTGAGGTGGCAGATACAAATTGTGAGAAGAGATCACTCCTCATAAACGCTGTTGGAACTGAAAATTCAACCTATGCATGAGCTTCCTAGTTGAACAACATTATACTTAAATCCATGTTCAGTAAAATAAATATTTTTGGATCTGTGAATCATATGTATTTTATTATGAATTTTGATTGGCATATATATTGCTACTTTTTAATATATCTGTATGTGTTTTGTGAAAATCTACACTCTCCAGATTTTTCAAAATATGAAATATATGTGTCTTATTATAGACTCCTTAAATTCATTCATGTTCATGTATGAGGTTTTATAATCAACTTTTCACAAGATTATTTTCAGAAATATTCATCCACCTCAAATACATATTTGTTTTTTAGTACTGAAAACTCACTTCAGTGAATGGTGCATACAAATCCTTATATTTCTACAGTAACTGACCCAGCTTAACATCAATGCAAGTAGATTCCAGTGGGACATGATGTGTATTTTGATGTTCATTTTTATTAAACACTGGTACATTACTATTTATTTATTTTGTGGACATCATAGAAAATATATTTCATCCACAGTTCACAAATGTAGAGGAATTTGGTACACTTTCAATCATTTCCTACTTCAGATCAGATGTATTCCTCCTTTTTTTGACTGGTCTTTTCAATAGACTTCTTTCAAACGCATTATTTTTGATTTCCATAATCATTTTGAACCAAAACTCACAAACTCTTTATGATAAACCATAACCCTAATATTACCATTAGACATAAAACTGGTTGGAATGAAAGAATGTATATCAATATAAGATTCATTGTATATTTTCGGATATCAATTCAATCCATTATTTAATGTTAGAACCAGTTTTATTATTTATTCACAGTATGGTCTATTCATGCTTTATCTCTATATTCATAGACACAGGGTACAACTCTTTGTACCTCCAATACTAATTTTACATCTTCAATATATTGCTCCCAGAAATAGTGGTAAAATACTCATGTCACCTGATATACATATACATTTTATCACAGTAATATTCTGGGCAAAACTGTAAAGGTCACACTTATGATTGTACCAAAGCCTAAATGGAATGTGAACATGGATTACTAAAAATATCCATGTCCATGTTGCCTAATGCTCTCAAATGTCAATCCTATTGGTGACTACATATTTGTTTCTTCCAAAGATAATGTATTGAAACTCAATCCTGTTGAAAATGTCTAATCCAATCACTCACTTTATACTTTGCCTGATTTCGTAATGTCTCTATTGATATCTGCTTTTCTACACATTTTCCGCAGTTAACCATAGTGTCTGACTCTTCATATGTGCTGACATTCACATTCACTCTCTAACCGAAACCCTATTGCTAAAGAAATTTGGTCCAAATCCAATACTCACTTTTCTTCCTAAACCTACCGACTATCTTTCTAATCCTATCTACTATCCCTTTTTGACTGGATGTTCTCTTCTACATTCAATCATCCAAGGTACAAGGTCCTATGACATTGTATATCGAATTATCTGAGACACCTTGCAGAACATAATTCAAAGCTAAGAATCCCAATCAAGGGCCCAATGCCCTTTTGGGCTTCAAATCATACCTAGATTTCTGTTTCATACTTACATTTCACCTCTATATTCTTGTAAATACCTCAGGTTCCCAATACCATTATTCATCGCACAGAATTATTCCTAACCCAAATCGAACCTGTTATTTACCCTAAACATACACTGTTCCCTCAATGTCATTTTACAGAAGAGCAGGGACAGAATGGTTCTTAATATACAGGAAAGTAGGGGACCTTCCACCTGTTGAGAACCTCAAATGATCATGCAGAATTGATCCCTGGAGAAGTTGTAGGCAGGTATGAAGGACCTGAGAGAGCAAAAGTCTTATTCCATGGCAAACAACCTGGTCAGGATGAAGGGATGTGTCTGAATTAGTCTCTCTCTTCTTATCGTTCAGAAGATGGACCAAACCAGGCCTGGGTGGAGAGCTGTTCCCGGGTGCCTATGGTTGATATACCATTTTAACTTGTGAAAGTGTCACAGAAAGTAGGGGCAGCTTCCATCTCAGGGGACCCTTGGAAGGAACGGTTAGGACAACGTGTTTGCCAAGGCAGTGACCTCATTCAGTTTCAAAGAAAGTGACATACCTCATATCCTTGGTGATGGAACTCTCTGAACTTGGTATCCAAGAATCGAGGCACCTATAGGCAGTCCCAGTCCCAGACCCAGTGGGCTCACTTGTTTGGATTTACCAAGGACAGAGTCAGTTTTCTTGGTACCTACTGATGTGAGGATGGCCAAATGCCAGGAGAGCTCTGAAGAGGGACGTTTCCTGAGAAAGCAGGTAGTGGATCATCACTTTTTCCTGACAAATTCACAGCGTTGGCCAAGAAAACCAGATCTGAGAGAGGACGGGCCATTTCGGGAGAACATAGTATTGCTCACCAGTCAGAGAACACTCCAGATAGTTCCAGACCTACTTGGGGAAAGAAGGTGCCATTGTGGGAGTGGGTGTGGGTTTGTGATTTTGTCTCATGTTCTGGCAATAGGTAGGAAAGGCGGTTTGTTTTGACTGTTTCTAGTAAGTCGTTTGACAATGCGAGTGTTTCTATGTCTGTGTATCCCACTGTGTCCGTTGTTGTAGAGATTAGAAAAGAGAATGCATTAATGGATGTGTCCTGTCTTGTATACATCTTCCCATAATTCATCCTGCCCAATTAATGAAAGGACTGCAGCTTGTCTTATCCATGGGCAACACCTGCTATCTTCCTAAGTTGCTTTTTTCTTCCTGAATTCTGGCCACTCTCCAGAATAAGCTCATGGTTTTGTGTCCAAGGTATGTACCACCTCCAAGCTCTGTGACATGGTCACGTACTGGATAGCTGAAGAGAATGGTGAGCATCTCAGAAAACTCAGATATCATTATGACCAGGAAAAGCTCAGTTGAGAAACCCTGCTTAGGGCATTTTGCTTATGTATTATTCTGTTTCACTGCATGTCAGGAAGGTCTTTGCCTCAGGCCACCCCTTTGTGAAGCCTGAAGAAAACAGTTTTCAAATGGAAATAAATGGGCATCACCTGTGGCTCTTTGCTTAATTGCTTTTGAAAGGGATGTGTCTTTATCAGCCTCTTGGACCTGTGTGTGGCTGTGTCTTAGATTCTCAGTACCTGATGGATCTAAAGAATGATCCCATGTGTGCATCCAAAACCGTAATGGCAAAAAGATCAGTCATTGTGGATGAAGTCTCTTGCCTTCCTCTGTTAGGTTCCTGACCTCCATCAAGTGAGAATAGGGATTCCTTGAGTCAAATGAGTTCTTCAAAGCCCTGCAGAGGTGCTTGGGTTTTCGCAGGACTCTAAATCACATAAAGAATCTATAACTGAAAGTCAGTAGGCCTCAAAGTGTAGTAATAGAGCAGTGTTAACGGCAGGCTTATTTGATCACTCCTGGTTCACAGGAAGTGTGTCGAGGCCACCCTGACTTTAGGCAAATGAGGGGCAAGGGAGCTTATTTTGGACACTGTCTTGGGCTGTGCCCCACATGGAAACCTTCAGTCAGAGGTTAAGATGAGTGACAATATGGAAGAAGATGAGGGCCATGTGGGAGTGTTTTGGTTTTAATTTTGGTCATTTGTGTGGTGGTTGGAAGAAATGACTGGTTCCACCTGGGCTTGAACTCTGGTGTGATTCCCCATAGAATCTGGGTTTTGGAACTGAACTCAGAAAAGCATTGCCTTGAATTTTGTTGCGATTTTAGGAGACCACGCCTGAGTGTCCCCCTTGGAAACTGAGATCTAGGCCCAGGCTGGCTTTCCGCAGAGCACTGGAAATCTCAGCCAGGATATCACATGATTTTATTCTGAAAGATTGGCAGCCATATTTGAGAGTCAAAACAAACATGGACCTCACATTGTAGACCTCATTGGGCCTGGTTTCATGTGACCTTTTGGCCACTCTTTAGGAAGCCTTGCCTGTGAGATTTTTCCAGAGCTTTTATTGAAATGAGCTTCCTCACCATTTTATGGTCCCTGAATGAACTGAAACCCACAGTGCCTCCAACTTCATCCTTGAAAAATGGCTAGATAAATACCATGAAATTATTGAAATTCCCATGACCAGGTGGCACTGGAGAACATTTGGATGTCCTGTTGCTTATCATGTGTATAACAGACAGTGCCTTGATTGATTGGGTTTCATAAAAATGGTGTAGAAAAGAGATGCCAGTAAATTGGAGCCTGCTGATTAGTGGGCCTAGAGCAGTGGTGGGCAGGTGTTTGATAAAACATCCATGGTAGAACCATGAGGATCTACCATTGGATTTCAAAAGGCTTGTGACTGATATGGTGCAGCCAGCAGACCCTTATATGTAAAGGCATCTTTTTATATGGAGAGGTTTCAGGGGAATGTTAAGAATCAGGTTGATATGGACAAGGGGGCAATGGGGCTAGCTATGATAGATAGAAGCCTAGTTGGTGCATTCTCCTGCAGACTCTGACCCACCACAAATGACAGAACTCCCTCCAGCACTGTGTCTCAGTTGAGCTCCTTGTATTTCGTGAAGCAAGTACCAGACCCCCAGTGCAGCAACAAAAGTGAAGGACCAAATGGCTTTACAGTCCACACGGGGAGACACTTAGTCCCCAGTGGCCACAGTTTACTTAGAAAGAGAGGATTCAGCACTGCTGCCTCATGTTCATTGGAAAATAAAAAACCATGTCCTCCAGGTCACATAGATACAGACCCAGCTTTGATGGTCTCACTAGAAATAAACCGAAAGCTCCTGACAACAACATATTTTTCAAGTGCCCAAACTCAGAGGCAGTTGCTCAAAAAGTTTTTAGTCCAGCAGAGCTCCATGTTTGTGGAGTGTTTATCCTGTCCTTTACTCTTGGAAACTCCTCTACCACCTCCAAGGTTGTGAACTCCTGAGGATTTTTTTCCAGATATGTATTCACTGATTTACTAATTCTTCTACTCTATTAGTGTCTTACTTGGGGCGAAAGTAATGTAAAGGCATTGTTCTGGATGAGAGTGGGAGGATATTTGTGCAGCACAAATTTGCATACACATTGGATTCATTCTCCAATTTTCATTTTGAAATACTGAATCCCTGACACTAACCCATACCTACTAGACTCAGACTACTCATCCTAATATAATCGAGAAAAATAACCCAAACAGAATACAAATACAAGCAGTTCATAGAAGGCATGTTGTATACTTGGACTTGCCTTTTGCATTATATAAGGTAGGAGTTATAAGTCTAGTCAAATTTTAATTGAAATATTCTCCACGTGTTTTTAAAGTTAACAAATATGTGAATTCTTGATTCCCTTTCTCAGTAGCCTATACACACATGTATATTTATATGCACATATAGAATCCTACCAGGTATCACATGTACATTTTTGTGAGGTGGCTCACTTGGCAGATACAAATTGTGAGAAGAGATAAGTCTTCCTAAATGCTGTTGGAACTGAAAATTCAACCTATAGGGGAGCTTCCTACTAGAATAACATTATACATAAATTCATGTTCTGTAAAATAAATATTTTTGCATCTGTGGATGACATAAATTTAATTATGAATTTCGATTGGCATACATATTGCTACTTTTTATTATCTGTGTGTGTTTTGTGAGTGTGTGTGTGTGTATATATATATATATATATATATATATATATATATATATATATATATACTCTCCAGATTCTTCAAAATATGAAATATATGTGTCTTATATACACTCTCTAAATTAATTCATGTCCATGTATGTGGATTTATAATCAACTTTTCACAAGAATATTCTCAGATATATTCAACCACCTGAAATACATATTTCCTTCCCAGTACTGAAAACTAACTTCAGTGAATGGTGCATACAAATCTTAATTATTCTACAGGAACTGACCCAGTCTACCATCAATGCAAGTAGATTCCTATGGGACATGATATGTAATTTGACGTTCATTTGTATTCAACACTGGTACATTATTATTTCTTCAGTTTTTGCACATCATAGGATATACATTTCATCCACAAGTTCACAAATGTATTGGCATTTGTTTCAACTTTAATCACTTCTTGCTTTAGAAGACATGTATTGTTAGGGTTTCTTGACTGGTCTTTTAATGAGACTTCTTTCCAAACACAATATTTTCGATTTCCATAATCAATTTGAAGCCAAACTTTCATTCTCTTCATGATAAACCAAAACACTAGTATTACCATTAGATGTATAACAGGTTGGAATGAATGATTGCATATCAATATAAGATTTTCTGAAATTTTTCAGTTGTCAGTTCAATTCATTACTTAAAGTTGGAACAAGTTATATTCTTACTCACAGTATGGTCTGTTCATGCTTTATCTCTATATTCATAGAAAGAGTGTACGCCTCTTTGTACCCCCAATACAAATTTTAAATCTTCAATATATTGTTCCCAGAAATGGTGGAAGAAATACTCATGTCACCTGATCTACATATAGATTTTATCACAGTTATATTCTGGACAAAAAATGTAAAGGTCACACTTATGATCGTACCAAAGCCTAAATGGAAAGTGAACATGGATTACTAAAAACATCCATGTCCAGGTTGCCAAATGCTCTCAAATGTCAATCCTTTTGGTGACTACATATCTGTTTCTTCCTAAGATTATATATTCAAACTCAACCCTGTTGAAAATATCTAATCCTATCACACACTTTATACTTTGTCTGATTTCGTAATGTTTCTATTGATATCTGCTTTTCTACATATTTTCCCCAGTTCATCATTGTGACCGACTCTTCACATGTGCTGACATTTACATTCACTCTCTAACCAAAACCCTATTGCTAAATAAATTTTTGTCCAAATCCTATACTCTCTCTTCCTTCTAAACCTACCGACTATATTCCTAATCCTACCGACTATCCCTTTTTGACTGGATGTTCTCTTCTACATTCAATCATCCAAGGTACAAGGTCTTATGTCATTGTATATTGAATTATCTGAGACATCTTTGAACATAATTCAATGGTAAGTATCCCAACAAGTGCCCAATGCCCTTCTGGGCTTCAAATTATACCTAGATTTCTGTTTTTATACTTATATTTCACCTCTATATTCCTGTACAAATCGCAGGTTCCAAATACCACTATTTATCGCACAGAATGATTCCTAACCCAAATCAAACCAGTTATTAACCCTACACATACACTGTTCCCTGAATCTCGTTTTACAGAAGAGCAGGAACACAGTTGTTCTTACAATACAGGAAAGTATGGGATTTTCCACCTCCTGAGAACCTCAAAGTTCCATGCTGAAATGATACCTGGAGAAGTTGTAGGCAGGTATGACGTACCTGAGAGAGCAAAACTCATCTTCCAATGCAAACAACCTGGTCAGGATGAAGGGATGTGTCTGAATCAGCCTCTCTCTTCTTATTGTAGAGAAGATGGACCAAACCAGGCCTGTTTGGAAAGCTGTTTCCAGATGCCAATGGTTGATATGCCTTTCTAACTTGTGAAAGTGTCACAGGAAGAAGGTGCATCCTCCATCTCATGGGACCCTTGGAAGAAACTGTTAGGACAATGTGGTTGCCAAGACTGTGACCTCCTTTAGTTCCAAAGAAAGTGACATACCTCATTTCCTTGGTAATGGAACTCTCTGAACTTGGTATCCAAGATGCCAGGCACCCATAGGCAGTCCCAGTCCCAGTCCCAGTGGGCTCAATTGTTTGAATTTACCAAGGAGAGAGTCACTCTTTCTTGGTACCTGCTTATATGAGGATGGCCAAATTCCAGGAGAGCTCTGAAGAGGGACCTTTCCTGAGAAAGCAGGTAGTGGCTAACCACTTTTTCCTGACAACTTCACAGAGTTGGCCAAGGAAACCAGATCTGAGAGAGGACTGGCCATTTCGGGGGAACATAGTATGGCCCTCCAGTCAGAGGACACTCTGGTTAGTCACAGACCTACTTGGGGGAAGGAGGTGCCTTTGTGGGAGTAGGTGTGGGTTTGTGGTTTTGTTTCATGTTCTGAGAATAGGTAGGAAAGGTGGTTTGTTGGTTTTGGAGTGAACTGTTTCTAGTAAGTCGTTTGATGAAGTGAGTGTTTCTATGTCTGTGTATCCCACTTTGTCCGTGATTGTAGACATGAGAAAAGAGAATGCAACAATGAATGTCTCGTGTCTAGTATAAAGCTTTTCAGCATTCATCCTGCCCAATTTATGAACGGAGTGTGGCTTGCCTTATGGATGGGCAACACCTACTCAATTCCTAAGTCCCTGTTTTGTTCCTGAATTCTGGCCACTCTCCAGAATAGGCTCATAGTTTTGTGTCCAAGATAATTATCAACTCCAGTGCCTATGACATGGCCGTGTAGTGGATTGCTGAAGAGAATGGCCAGCATCTCAGAAAACTCAGATATCAGTTTGAAAAGGAAAGACTTAGTGGAGATACCTGGCTTCGATCTTTTTGCTTACCTATTATTCTGTTGTGCTGAATGTCAGGAAGGTCTTTCCCTCAGACCACCCCTTTATGAAGCCTGAAGAAAACAGTTTTTAAATGGAAATGAATGGGCATCACTGTGGCTTTTTGCTTAATTGCTTTGGAATGGGATGTGTCTGATTCAGGCTCTTGGCCCTGTGTGAGGCTGTGGCTTAGATTCTCATCACCTGGTGGATCTAAAGAAAGATCCCATGTGTGCATCCAAAACAAAGATGTCAAAAAGTTTAGTCGATGTGAATGAATTCTATTGGCTTTCTCTGTTAGGTTTCTTGAATTTATCAAGTTAAAATAGGGATCCTTTGGGTCAAATGAGTTCTTCAAATCTCTGCAGAGATGCTTGCCTTTTCTCATGATTCCAGTTCACAAAAAGAATCTAAACCCCACAGTCAGAGAGCCTCAAATTGGAGAAGAAGAGCAGTATTAAGGTCAGGCCTATTTGATCACTCCTGGTTCACAGGAAGGGTGTCCAGGCCACCCTGAAGTTAGGCAAATGAGGTGCAAGGAAGCTTATTTTGTACACTGTCTTGGGCTGTGCCCCTCATGGAAAACTCCAGCCAGAAGTTATGAAGAGTGTCTATATGGAAAAAGATGAGGGCCATGAGGGAGTATTTTGGTTTTAATTGTTTTCATTAGTGTCGCGGTTGTAAGATTTGACTTGGTCCGCCTGGGCTTGAACTCTGGTGTGATTCCCCTTATAGACTGAGTTCTGGAACTGACCTGAGAGAAGTATTACCATGAATTCTATTGGGATTTTAGGAGTCCAGGCATGAGAGTTGCCCTTGGAACCTGATATCTAAGCCCAGGTTGGCTTTCCACAGAACACATGGAATCTCAGCCAGGATATTACATGATTTTATTCTGAATGACTTGGCAGCCATAATTGAGATTCAAAACACACATAGATCTCGCTTTGTAGACCTCAATGGTCCTGGCTTCATGTGACATTTTGGCCACTCTTTGGGAAGCCTTGCCTGTGAGAGTGCTCCAGAGCTTTTCACTGAAATTTTCTTCCTCATCATTTAATGATTCCTGAATGAATTGAAACCCACAGTGCCTCCAACTTCATCCGTGAAAAATTGCTAGATAACTACCACGAAATTTTTGAAATTATCATGACCAGCTGATACTGGAGGACCTTTGGATGTCCTGTTGGTGATCATGAGTATACCAGACAGTGCCTTGATTGACTCGGTTTCAAGAGAATGGTGTAGAACAGAAATGCCAGTATGATGGAGCCTGGTGAGTAGTGGGCCTAGAGCAGTGTTATGCAAGTGTGTGGTAAAACATCTGTGATGGGGCCATGTGGATCTTCCATTGGCTTCCAAATGGCTTGTGACTGACATGGTGCAGCCAGCAGACCCATATATGTAAAGGCATATTTTTATATGGAGAGGTTTAAGGGAAATGTTCAGAATCATGTTGCTATTGTCAAGGGGGCAAGTGACATAGGATAGAACACTGGTTGATGCATTCTCCTGCAGACCCTGCCCAACACACCTGACAGAACTCCCTTCAGCACTGTGTCCCATTTGAACACGTTGTATTTCGTGAAGCAAATACCAAACTCCCAGTGCAGCAGCAAGAAACACCACGAAAATTGGAGGATGACCAAATGGCTTCACAGTGCACACAGGGAGACACTTAGACCTCAGTGTCCACAGATTACCTACAAAGAGAGAATTCAGCACTGCTGCCTCATTTTCATTGGTAAATAAGTAACCATGTCCTCTAGGTCACATAGATGCAGAACCAGCTTTGATGGTCTCACTACAAATGAAGCAAAAGCTCCTGACAACAGCATATATTTTAAGTGCCCAACCTCAGAGGCAGATTCTCAAAAAGTTTTTAGGCCAGCAGAGCTCAATGTTTTTGGAGTGTTTACCCTGTTACTTACTTTTAAAAACTCCTCTACCACCTCCAAATATGTGAAATCTGGTGCATTTTCCATTCCAGATAGGTATTCACAGATTTTCTAACTCTTCTCCACTAATTGTGTCTTACTTGAGGCGAAGGTAATGTCAAGGCATTGTTCTTGATGAGAATGGGAACATTTTTCTGTAGCATATATTTGCATACAGATTGGATTCAATTTCCTATTTTTCATTCGAAATACTGAATCCCTGACACTAGCCCATACCCTACCAGACTCTGACTACTAATCCTAATAAGATGGAGAAAAATAACCCAAACTGAATAGAAATAAAAGCAGTTTAGAGGAGGCATGGTGTATACTTGGAGTTGCATTTTGCATGATACAGAGTAGGAGTTATAAATTTAGTCAATTGTTTGTTAAAATAGTTCTTCATGTATTTTTTAAGTTAACAAATATGTGAATTCCTGTCTCCCTTTCTCTGTAGCCTATTCAGCACATGTATTCTTATATGCACATATAGAATCCTACCTGGTACCACTCGTACATTCTTGTGAGGTGGCTGTCTTGGCAGATACAAATTGTGAGAAAAGATCACTCCTACTAAACCCCGTTGGAACTGAATATTTAAACTATGGGTGAGCTTTCTAGTTGAACAACATTATACATAAATCCATGTTCAGTAAAATGAATATTTTTATATCTGTGGATAATATATATTATATGATGAATTTTGATTGACATATATATTGCTACTTTTTGTCTCTGTGTGTTTTGTGTGTGTGTCTATATATATATATATATATATATATATATATATATATATATATATATATATATATATATTTATACACAGTCTCCAGATATTTCAAAATATGAGATATATGTGTCTCATATACACCCCCTAAATTTATTCAGGTTCATGTATCTGGATTTATAATTAACTATTCACAAGATTATTCTCAGAAATATTCACCCACCTGAAATTTGCCTAATGCTCTCAAATATCAATCCTATGGGTGACTACATATTTGTTTCTTCCTAAGATTATATATTCAAAGTGAATCCTTTTCAAAATGTTTAGTCCTATCACTCACTTTATAATTTCCCTGATTTCATAATGTCTCTATTGAGGACGAATGGGCAGTTTGCATGCAACTGGGTGAGGGAGTACATTCTGCAGTTTGGCAGTTGGGGAAAGCACATTTTGGGAAAAAGATTTGCAAGCGTTTTTCAAGATTTCAACAGTGTTTTTTTAAGCATAGAGTAATACAGGAAGTGACAAGTACTTATTTTATTAACCTTTCAATCCCTACTTCTTCTTCTGGCTACTTTTAATCATAAAAATTATCATTGGAGTGTTTCACATTCTATGTCTGCTAGTGGGGTATTACCATAAGTTAAACTCGTCCAATTTGAGCCTGAAGAAAAGAAATTACACGGTTGAGCAAACAGTGTTTTATAGTTAGCAATAATATGAAGATTATTATTGTAACGGCCAGGGTTGATAAAAACGTAGTTAACCAGGGGGACTGTGTAAACCAAGACTCAAACCACCCTTTTTGGGCCTCTCTCTCTTGTTGATGCTCTTTAAGTTGTCTTTTTAATTTACTCATATATTTTATTACAACTCCAGTATGGTCGGCATAACAACAACATTCTTCCCTCAATGCAGCAAAAAGGCCCCCTTCTTTAATGAAGAGGAGGTCCAAACCTCGACTGTTCTGTAAAACAACTTCAGAGAGAGAGGTTAAAGTTTCATGCAAATCTCTGATGGAGGTTTCTAATATCTTAGTTTTGGTCTATTGCTGCTTCTAATTGGGTCATTTGTTTTGTCACATGGACAAGGGCAGTCGTTCCTGGGCCCACCCATGCAGCAAATCCTATTCCTAATATGATGGCTAAAGTGAGGGATATATGCTCCAAGTGGAACCGGGTAGTATGCCCCCCTATTTGATCTTCAAATGAACCTGCGTCATGATAGAGCACACTGGGAATCATCTGCACCATTACACGATTAATCACATCTGTTGACCATTTCATGAAAATATAAACAAGGTTTAAGTATGTAGAATCATTCTGTTGTAGGGATGGACAAGGCAAGGCACCTAAGATAGCACCAAAGACAGGGAAACAGTCCTATTTCGTTGCAACCGGATTCAGAGGGCATGGCTTCTGTTGTAATCAATTAATCCCCTGAAACTCAAGTTTAGGTAGTTTCAGAATTTTGTACCCAACATCTAACGGAAGGTGCTTAGAAGCTCACAGTCTGCAGAAGATCAAAAAAGCAGTATTTGTTTCTGTTTTTTCCTCTGTTCTGGGCAAGTTAACTTTTAAAGGACACCTGGGAGGGGGAGAGATTTTTCTTCCCTTTCTTATTTTACCCCTGCCAGCTGTTACCATGGAGACCAGTTGGTAACTTCTTTATCTTAGAAATGTAGCCATCTCTGTGAATTCCCAGCTCAAGGGCAGAGGCCTTGTTCACATATTTTGTGAAAAACTAGTAAGAAGGTGTCTACCTGAGAAGTTATGATTTTTTTCGCCAGTGGCCAAGTAGAACAGGGCAACACGAAAAGAGAAAGTTAATCTACATTGAACTCTTTTATAGGGATTCTTTTGCTGAAAGTCCTAAAGTAAGCCATGGTGAAGACTTCTGGAGAAGGTCAGTTAAGACCTTAACAAATGTCTGGGAGGAGAGATGGCCATCAGGTCCCTCAGGGGGCTGTATGCGACATAGATTATCCTTCTTTTCCAGTAGGATTTGTGATCAGCCATCGCTGCTGACTGGGCTGATGTGGCTTAGGACTACCTGTGGCCAAGGAGAGAGTCCATAGATTTTTCCACATCGCAAATACGCAGTTTTAAGGTGTTACCAGTCTTTTCAAGTTTCCAGCCAGAGTCTGGACAGGGTGCAGGCTTGAGATGAGAGGCATGGATACAGAAATTGATTGCATCTACCTTTACCACTGTAGGTGTTATAAGTAGCATCGGCTATGGTCCTTTCCAGCGGGGTTCCAAGGATGATACGTGATGTCATCTTACGTAGATGAAGTCTCTTACTTAATATCGATGTGGAGTCCCTTCATCTCCAGTTTGGTAGGCAGTGGCCAGCTGTTTACACAGGAATCACTGAGTTCTTCTTAGAGCTTTAAGTCTGTCAAGCAAGGGGGTGTGGATGGAATGTTTAGGTCTTAGAGTCGGGCTTAGGTCCCTTACTGCAGGAGGGCCACAATAGAGAATTTCACAGGGGGTAAGGTTACTCAAAGAAACAGAGGGAGTATTTCTTGCGTGAAACATTGCATAATGCAGGAGCATAGTCCAATCTTTTATGCTGGTGTCTAAGTTTAATTTCGTTAAAGTCTCTTTAATGGTTCTATTCATTCTATCTACCTGTCCTGAACTCTGGTGTCTATAAGCACAATATAACTTCCAATTAATTCCCAGGTTCCTGGCTAACCCCTGACTTACCTGGGCCATGAACACCGGTCCATTATCAGACCCTATTACTGGCTTAGCTTCCTCCAATGGTAGAGAGGCTCAGTAAGCAGCAGGGGAATCACTTTGAGGGTTTTGTGGGTTAGGGGACGAGGGCAAGGAATATGTAGGGAGAGAAGAGTCCAGTAGAGTCAAATCTGTGAATCAGGGAGAACAGAGAGTGGAAGAGGAGGAGGAGGAGAGGGTTTGAGAGATCATGGGGGAAAGAGTAGGAGCAGAGGCAGGGGCAAGAAAAGGCTTCACCCATGGAGGAGGAGATTTGCAGAGATTCTACCAAGTTAAGATATATGGCTGTTGATCCTGATGGCTATGTGGCCCCGGCTGAGATAATATCTCTGACTTTTTAAATTAGTGGGAAGTAGAAAGATCATTTTAGGGGCCATCCGAATTCAAAAGTGGGCCATTCTGAGGCACAGAGATTCTGCCAGGTCCAGAATTTTACTAAAAAAAAAAAGATTCTGAGCTTGTCAGCAGACTTTGGTCCAGTGATCAAGGGTCAGGGACAGAGGCATTGAAGTGCTCTATCCCATAATGAGAGGTACACAAACAGTAAAAGCAAGGACACACGACACAGATAAGACAAGACCATAAAGACAGGCAGTGGACGTCAAACACTGAGACCAGAAATGAGTAGCCAGCAAAACCCGAAGGGATGACAATACCGAATCTGAAACAAAATATCACTGAGTCGAGGAGACTATTTTTCCTTGATTGCCTGAGTTTTCTGTGGTGTCCCCCAGGGAGGTGCCCTGTGTCTCTGTGACACGTCTCTCAGCCACCTTCGGAGGGAGCTCAGGCTCTTCATCGCCAGCGATTTTGCCAAGCCCTAACATGAAACCTGAAACCAGAAAGAGGCGCTTTACTTGCTCCGAGAGGAGCCCATTGAGGTCTCTCGTCCACCACTGCCGGAACTCGGTGGAACCTCAATATGTAAAAGTCAGGCGAGTGTTGAAGGAAGAGACCACCAAGAGTCTGTCTCATGGAACAGCAAAGGGTTTATTTGGGGTTCAGCATGCTGGGGCTCAGAGCTCACTTAAATAGAGCAGAGAGCCCTGAGAACAGCTTAAGCAGAGCTTATATACTTTCCTTGGAGAGGGAAGGGAGGGAAGTTTACTAATGGGTGAGGGCGAGTGGGCAGTTTGCCTGACACCGAGTGAGGGAGTACATTCTGCAGTTTGGCAGTTGTTAACAGTACATTCTTGGAACAAGATTAGCAAACATTTGTCAAGATTTCAACAGTGTTTTGCTAAGCATACAGAAAAACAGGAAGTGACAAGTACCTATTTTATTAACCTTTCACTACCGACTATCCCTTTTTGACTGAATGTTCCTTCTACATTAATTCATCCAAGGTACAAGGTCCTATGGCATTGTATATAGATTTAATTGAGTCACCTCTGCAGAATGTAATTCAATGCTGCATATCCCAATCAAGGGCCCAATGCCTTTCTGGACTTCAAATCATGCTTAGATTTGTGTTTTCATACATATATTTCACCTATATATTCTTATACACATTGCAAGTTACCAATACCATTATTCATCCAGCAGAATGATTTCTTACCCAAACCAAACATGTTATTAACCATACCATACACTGTTCCCTCAATCTAACTTTACAGAAGAGCAGGGAAAGAGTTGATCTTACAATACAGAAATGTAGGGAATCTTCCACCTGCTGAGAACCTCAAAGGTCCATGCAGAAATGATCCCTGGAGAAGAAGTAGGCAGCTATGAAGGACCTGAGAGACCAAAAGTCATCTTCCATGGCAAACAACCTGGTCAGGATAAAAGGTTGTGTATGAATCAGCTTCTCTTCTTAATGTAGAGAAGGTGGACCAAACCAGGCCTCTGTGGAGATCTATTGCTGGGTGCCTATGGTTGATATACCATTCTAACTTGTGAAAGTGTCACAGGAAGTAGGGGCAGCCTCCGTGTCATGGGACCCTTGAAAGCAACAGTTAGGACAAAGTGGTTGCCAAGACAGTGACCTCATTCAATTCCTGAAGGAAGGGACCTCACTTCACTTCCTTGGTGATGGAACACTCTGAAATTGGGATCCAAGAAGCCAGGCACCCAGAGCCAGTCCCTGTCCCAGTCCCAGTGGTCTCACTTGTTTGGATTTAGCAAGGACAGAGTCAGTCTTTGTTGGTACCTACAGATGTGAGGAAGGCCAAATGACAGGAAAGATCTTAAGCAGGGCTTTTCCTGAGAAAGCAGGTAGTGGCTTACCACTGGCTACTGAGAACTTCACAGAGTTGGCCAAGGAGACCAGATCTGAGACAGGACAGGCCAATTTGGGGGAACATATTATGGCCCACAAGTCAGAGGACCCTCCGGATAGTCAGAGACCTACTTGGATGAAGGAGGTGCATTTGTGGGTGTCTTTGTGGGTTTGTGGTTTTGTCTCATTTTCTGAGAATAGGTAGGAATGTCGGTTTGTTTGGATTGAAGTGGAGTGTTTCTAGTAAGTCTTTTGACATGGCGAGTGTTTCTATGTCTGAGTATTTCACTGTGTCCGTGGTTGTACGCATTAGAAAAGAGAATGCATCAATGCATATGTCATGTCTAGTAGAAAGCTTCTCAGCATTCAAATTGCCCCATTTATGAATGGACTGTAGCTTGCCCTATCGATGCGCAACACCTGCTATCTTCCTAAGTTCCTGTTTTCTTTCTGAATTCTGGCCACTATCCAGAATAAGACCATGGTTTTGTGTTCACGATATGTACCACCTCCAAGCTCTGTGACATGGCCACGTACTGGATAGCTGAAAGGAATGGCGAGCATCTCAGAAAACTCAGGTATCAGTGTGACCAGGAAATTCTCAGTGGAGAAACCCTGCTTTGGGCCATTTGCTTACCTATTGTTCTGTTTCCCTGAATATCAGGAAGGACTTTGACTCAGGCCACCCCTTTGTGAAGTCTGAAGAAAACAGTTTTCAAATGGAAATGAATGGGCATACATGTGGCTCTTTCTTTAATTTCTTTGAAAAGGGATGTTTCTGAATCAGCCCCTTGGCTCTGTATGAGGCAGTGACTTAGATTCTCAGCACCTGATGAATCTAAAGAAAGTTCCCATGTGTGCATCCAAAACCAAAATGGCCAAAAGAGCAGTCATTGGGATGAAGTCTCTCGCCTTCCTCTGTAAGGTTCCTGACCTCCATCAAGTGAGAATAGGGATCCTTTGGGTCAAATGACTTCTTCAAGACCTGCACAGGCTAGCACATAGGTGCTTGGGTTTTCTCATGACTCCAATTCACATAAAGAATCTATATCTGACAGTCAGTATGCCTCAAATTGGACAAGCAGAACAGTATTAATGCCAGGCCTATTTGATCACTCCTGGTTTACAGGAAGCGTGTCCAATCCACCCTGACTTTAGGCAAATGAGGGGCAAGGTAGATAATTGTGGATACTGTCTTGGTCTGCGCCCCTCATGGAAACCTCCAGCCAGAGGTTATGATGAGTGTCTATATGGAAGAAGATGAGGGCCATGTGGGAGTGTTTTGGTTTTAATTGTTGTCAATTGTGTGTTAGTTGGAAGAGATGACTGGGTCCACCTGGGCTTGAACTCTGTTGTGATTCCCCTTTGAGACTGAGTTCTGGAACTGACCTCAGAGAAGTATTGCAAAAAATAGTGTTGGTCTTTTAGGAGGACACGCATGAGAATCACCCTTGTAATCTGAGATCTAGGCCCAGGATGGCTTTCCACAGAGCTCGGGGATTCTGAGCCAGGATATCACATGATTTAATTCTTAAAGACTTGGCACTCTTAGTTGAGAATCCAAACACACATGGACAACACATTGTATACCTCAATGGGCCTGAATTCATGTGACCTTTTGGCCACTCTTTGGGAAGGCTTGCCTGTGAGTGTTCATCAGAGCTTTCATTGAAATGAGCTTCTTCACCATTTAATGGTTCCTGAATTAATTGAAACCCACAGTGCCTCCAACTTCATCCTTGAAAAATGGCTATATAAATACCATGAAATTTTTGAAATTTTCATAACCAGGTGGCACTGGATAAACTTTGAATGTCCTGTTGCTGATCATGAGTGTACCAATCAGTGCCTTGATTGACTGGGTTTTGTGAAAATGTTGTAGAACAGATGCCAGTAAGTTGGGGCCTGCTGAGTAGTGGGCATAGAGCAGTGGACTGTAGGTGTGTAAATAAATATTTTTGGTAGGATCACCTGGACCTTCCATTGGCTTCCAAAAAACTTGAGACTGACATGGTGCAGGAAGCCGACCCTTAAATCTAAAGCCATTGTTTATATGGAGAGGTTTCAGGGCAATGTTAAGAATCAGGTTGCTATAGTCAAGTGGGAAACTATGTGGGATTGAAGCCTGGTTCGTACCTTCTCTTGTCGACCCTGACAAACCACACGTGACAGAACTCTCTCCAGCATTGTGTCCCAGTTGAACTCCTTGTATTTTATAAATCTAATATGAAACTCGCAGTTCAGCAGTAAGAAACACCCTGAAAAGTGGAGGATGACCAAATGGCTTCACAGACCACACGGGAAGACACTTAGCTCCCAGTGGCCACAGTTAACCTACAAAGAGACAATTCAGAACTGCTGCCTCATGTTCATTAGAAACTAAGGAACCCTGTCCTCCAGGTCACATAGATGCAGACCCAGATTTCATGGTGTCACTACAAACGAAGCTAAATCTCCTGACAATTACATATATTTCATGTTCCCAACCACAGAGGAAGTTTCTCAAGAAGTCTTTAGGCCAGTAGAGCTCCATGTTTGTGAAGTGTTTACCCTCTCCCTTACTTTTGGAAACTGTTCTTCTACCTCCAGTGTTGTGAACTCCTGATCATTTTACATTTCTCATATGTATTCACAGATTTTCTAACTCCTCTCCTCTAATTGTGTCTTACTTTTAGCGATGGTTATGTCAAGCCATTGTTCTGAAAGAGAGTGGGAAGTTTTTCCTGTAGTACATGTTTGCATACACATTAGATTCATTTTCCTATTTTCCATTTAAAATACTGAATCCCTGACACTAACCCATACCCTACTAGAATCTGACTACTAATCCTAATATGATGGAGAAAAAGAAACCTAACTGAATAGAAATACAGTCCTTTCATACGAAGCATGGTGTATACTTGTATTTGCCTTCTGCTTTATCAAGAGTATGTGTTTTAAATCTAGTCAACTTTTCATTGTAATATTTCTCCATGAGTTTTTAAAGTTATCACATATGTAAATTCCTGTCTCCCTTTCTCTGTAGCCTATTCAGCACATGTATTTTTTATGCATATATAGTATCCTACCTGGTATCACACGTACATTCTTGTGACCTCACTGATTTTGGAATATAAAAAATTGTGAGAAGAGATGACTTCCCCTAAATACTGATGGAACTGAAAATTCAACCTATGGGTGAGCTTCCTAGTGAAAAACATTATACATAAATCCATGTTCAGTAAAATGAATAATTTTGGACATGTGGATGAATTATATTTCATGATGAATTTCAATTGGCATATATATTGCTACATATTAATGTCTGTGTGTGTGTATATATATATATATATATATATATATATATATATATATATATATTCTCCAAAATTTCCAAAATATGAAATATATATGTCTTATTATACACTTCCTAAATTCATTCGTATTCATGTATGTGGATTTATAATCAACTTTTCACAAGATTATTCTAAGATATACTCAACCACCTGAAATACATATTGGTTTCCTACTACTGAAAACTAAGTTCAGTGAATGGTGCTTACAAATCCTAATATTTCTACTGTAACTCACCCAGTTTAACATCAATGCAAGTAGATTTCTATGGGACAAGATGTGTATTTTGAAGTTCATTTTTATTAAGCACTGGTACATTAAAATTTCTTCAGTTTATGTACATCATAGGATATATTTTTTCATTCACAAGTTCACAAATTTATAGGCATTTGGTTCATTTTCAATTACTTACTATTTCAGAACACATGTATTCCTCCATATTTCTCGACTGGTCTTTTCACTAGAAGTCTTTCTAAACACATTATTTTCGATTCCATTATCATTGTTCAAGTAAAACTCACTCTTCATGATAAACTGTAACTCTAATATTACCATTAGATATATAACTGGTTGGAATGAATGTATGTATATCAATATAAGCTTTCCTATATTTTTTCAGATGCACACTCAATCCATTATTTAAAGTTGGAACCAATTATATACTTTATTCACAATATGGTCTATTCTTGCATCATCTGAATAATCATCAACACAGGGTACACCTATTTGTATCCCCAGTACTAATTTATAAGTTTTCAGAATATTGCTCCCCGTAATGGTGGAAGAAAGACTCATGTCACCTGATCTACATATACATTTACCACAGTAGTATTCTGGAGACAAAATGCAAATGTCACACTTATGATTGTACCAAAGCCTAAATGGAAAGTGAGCATGGATTATTAAAAACATCCATTTCCAGTTTGAATAATGCTCTCAAATGTCAATCGTATTGTTTACTACATATGTGTTTTATCCTAAGATCATATATTCAACCTCAAGCCTGTTAAAATTATCTAATCCTATCACTCACTTTATACTATGCCTGAATTCTTAAAGTCCCTATTGATATCTGCTTTTCTACATATTTTCCCCAGTTCATCGTTGTGACTGTAACTTCAAATGTGCTGACATTTACATCCACTCTCTATCTGAAACCCTATTGCTAAAGAACGTATGGTCCAACTCCTATACTCACTATTCTTCCTAAACTTACTGACTATCTTCCTAATCCAACAGACTATCCCTTTTTGACTGCATGTTCTCTTCTACATTCAAACATCCGAGGTACATGGTCCTATGCCATTGTATATCGATTTATATGAGACCTCGGTGCAGAACATAATTCAAGCTAAGTATACCAATCGTGGGTCCAATTCCTTTCTGGGATTCAAATCTTTCCTAGATCTCTGTTCTCATACATATATTTCACGTCTATATTCTTATAAATATCACAGGTTCCCAATACCATTATTCATCCAGCAGAATGATTCCAAACCCAAATCGAACATGCTATTAACCCTAACCATACAATGTTCCCTCAATCTCATTTACAGAACAACAGGAACAGAGTTGGTCTTACAATACAGGAAGGTAGGGGATCTTCCACCAGCTGAGAACCTCAAAAGTCCATGCAGAAATAATCTCTGGAGAAGATGTAGGCAGCTATGAGGAACTGAGAGAGCAAAAGTCATCTTCCATGGCAAACAACCCGGTCATGATGAAAGGATGTGTCTGAATCATCCTCTCTCTTCTTAATGTAGAGAAGATAGACCAAACCAGGTTTGTGTGGAAAGCTGATCCTGGGTGCCTATGGTTGATATACCATTCTAACTTGTGAAAATGTCAGAGAAAGTAGGTGCAGCCTTCATCTCATGGGACCCTTGGAAGGAACTGTTAGGAAAATGTGGTTGCCAAGGTAGTGACCTCATTCAGTTCCTGAAGGAACTGAACTCAACTCACTTCCTTGGTGATGGAACTCTCTGTACATGGGATCCAGGAAGCCAGGCACCCAAAGCCAATCCCAGTCCAAGTCCCAGTAGTCAAACTTGTTTGGATTTACCAAGGACAGAATCAGTCTTTCTTCGTACATACTGATGTGAGGTTGGCCAAATGCCAGGAAGGTCTGAAGAGGGGCCTTTCCTGAGAAAGCAGTTAGTGTCTCAATGATGGCTTCTGACAGCATCACAGAGTTGGCTACAAAGACCAGATCAGAGACAGGGCAGCCCAAAATGGGGGAATATATTATGGCCCACCAGTCAGAGGACACTGCGGATACTCAGAGATCTACTGGGGGAAGGAGGTGCCTTTGTGGTTGTGGTTGTAGTTTGTTGTTTTGTTGCATGTTCTCAGAATAGGTATGAAAGGTGGTTTGTTTATATTGGAGTGGACTGTTTGTAGTAAGTCATTTGACAAGGCAAGTGTTTCTGTGTCTATATATCCCACTGTGTCCGTGGTTGTAGACATTAGAAAAGAAAATGCATCAATGGATTTGTCCAGTCTACTAGAAAGCTTCCCAGCATTCATCCTGTGCAATTTATGAATGAACTGCAGCTTGCCTTATGGATGGGCAACTCTCGCCATCTTCCTAAGTTCCTGTTTTCTTCCTGAATTCTGGCCACTCCCCAGAATACGCTCATGGTTTGGTGTCCAAGATATGTACCACCTCCAAGCTCTGTGACATGGCCATGTACTGGATATCTGAAGGGAATGGCGAGTATCTCAGAAAACTCAGATATCAGTGTGACCAAGAAAGTCTCAGTGGAGAAACCCTGCTTTGGACCTTTTGCTTACCTATTCTTCTGTTGCCCTGAATGTCAGGAAGGTCTTTGCCTCAGGCAACCCCTTTGTGAAGACTGAAGAAAACAGTTTTCAAATGTAAATAAATGGGCATCACCTGTGGCTCTTTGCTTAATTGCTTTGGAAAGGGATGTTTCTGAATCTGCCTCTTGGCCCTGTGTGAGGCTGTGACTTAGATTCTCAGCACCTGATGGATCTAAAGAACGATCTCATGTGTGCATCCAAAACCAAAATGGCAAAAAGGGCAGTCATTGTGGATGAAGTCTCTTGACTTCCTCTGTTAGATTCCTGACCTCCATCAAGTGAGAATAGGGATCCTTTGGGTCAAATGAATTCTTCAATGCTCTGCAGATGTGCTTGTGTTTTCTCATGACTACAAATTGCATAAAAAATCTATACCTGACATTCATTAGGCCTCAACTTAGAGAAACAGAGTGGTATTATAGCAGGGCTTTTTGATCACTCCTGGTTCACAGGAAGGGTGTCCAGGCCACCCTGACTTTAGGCAAATGAGAGGCAAGGGAACTTATTTTGGACACTGTATTTGGTTGTGACCCTTATGGAAACCTCCAAAGTTCACTACAGGTTTAATGCAATGCCAATCAATAGATAAAGCAATCATGTATTTCATATGGAAAAACAATAGACACAGAATAGCAAAAGCAATTCTAAGCATGAAGTGTGAATCTGGATGTATAAAGATACCAGAGTTCAAACTGTACTACAAAGCAATAGTAACAAAAACAGCGTGGTACTGGTATCAAAAAAGGCAGGTAGACCAATGGTACAGAATAGAGGACAAAGAAACCAATCTACAACAGTACAACTTTCTTATATTTGAAAAAGGGCCTAAAAGCATGCAATGGAGGAAGAATAGCATCTTCAACAAATGGTCCAAGGATAATTGGAAATCCATATGCAGCAAAATGAAACTGAATCCCTTTCTCTCGCCATGCACAAAAGTTAACTCAAAATGGATCAAGGAGCAAGATATAAAATCAGAGACACTGCGTGTGATAGAAGAAAAATTTGGCTACGATGTGCATACTGTGGGGTTGGGCTCCAAATTCCTTAATAGGACACCCATAGCACAAGAGTTAATAACAAGAATCAACAAATGGGACTTACTTAAACTAAAAAGTTTTTTCTGAGCAAGAGAAATAATAAGAGAGGTAAATAGAGAGCCTACATCTTGGGAACAAATTTTTACCCCTCACACTTCAGATAGAGCCCTAATATCTAGAATATACAAAGAACTCAAAAAATTTAACAATAAGATAACAAATAACCCAATCAACCAATTGGCCAAGACCTGAACAGACACTTCACAGAGGAGGACACACAATTCATCAACAAGTACATGAAAAAATGCCCACCATCTCTAGCAGTTAGGGAAATTTAAGTCAAAAGCACCCTAAGATACCATCTCACTGCAGTAAGATTGGCAGCCATTATGAAATCAAACAACAATAAGTGTTGGTGAGGTTTGGGGAAAAGGGTACACTTGTACACTGCTGGTGGGACTGCAAATTGTTGAGGCCAATTTGGAAAGCAGTATGAAGATACCTGGGAAAGCTGGGAATGGATCCACCATTTGACCAAGCTATCGCACTTCTCGGACTATTCCCTGAAGATCTTAAAAGACCGCACTATAGGGATACTGCCACATCAATGATCATAGCGGCTCAATTCACAATAGCTAGACTGTGGAACCAACCTAGATGACCTTCAATAGACGAATGGATAAAAAAAGGGGCATCTATACACAATGGAGTATTATGCAGGACTAAAAAATGACAAAATCATAGAATTTGCAGGGAAATGGATGGCATTAGAACAGATAATGCTAAGTGATGCTAGCCAATCCTTAAAAAACAAATGCCAAATGTTTTCTTTGATACAAAGAGAGCAAATAAGAACAGAACAGGGAAGAAGATAATGAGGAAAATATTAACACTAAACGGAAATGAGTGGGGGGAGAGAAAGGGAGAGAGAAGAGAAAGCATATAAATATGGTAGGAGACACTAAATGTTACACAAAATTACATATAAGAGGTTGTGAGGGGAAAGGGGGGGGAACAAGGGAGAAAATTGAACAACAGCAGATGAGGTATAGAGGGTAGATGGGGGGAGGGGGATAGTAGGGGATAGGAAAGGTAGCAGAATACAACAATCACTAATATGCCATTATGTAAAAACATGAGTGTGTAACTGATGTGATTCTGCGATTTGTATTGGGGTAAAATTGGGAGTTCATAACCCAATTGAGTCAAATATATGAAAGATGATATAGCATGAGCTTTATAATGTTTTGAACAACAAAAAAAAAAACGAAAAAAAAGGAATTGAATTTCCAATATTTGAGACATTTTACAACTTTATTTTTTAATAAAATTGTCTTTTATTTGTTATCTTGCTTGCTGTTATCCACCTTTCAGTTTGAAAAAACTATGTGCTGTAGCCATTCATCCATGTAGTATGTAACAGAAAATTTTTAGTGTCTCCATATAACCAGATTGGCAAGGCATCAAGGTTTCCCTCACAAACAAGATGAAAGCTTTTCCATAAAAAATTCAATATTCTGCAATACAATTTTTTTAACTTTCAAATTAAATTTTAAATTTTTTTAAAAAAGAAGAAACTAAACCCCACAGTAAGAAAGCTTCAAAGTGGAGAAGTGGAGCAGTATTAATGGCAGGCCTATTTAATCACTCCTGGTTCAGAGGAAGGGTGTCCAGGCCACCCTGACTTTAGGCAAATGAGGGGCAAGGGAGCTTATTTTTGGCACTGTCTTGGGCTGCGCCCCTCATGAAAAACTCCAGCCAGAGGTTATGAGGAGTGTCTATGTGGAAGAAGATGAGGGCCATGTGGGAGTGTTTTGCTTTTAATTGTGGTCATTTGTGTGGCAGATGGAAGAGATGACTGGGTCCAACTGGGCTTGAACACTGGTGTGATTCCCCTTAGAGAATGAGTTCTGGAACTGACCTCAGAGAAGTATTGCCATGAATTGTGTTGTGATTTCAGGAGGCCACGCATGAGAGTCGCCCTTCGAAACTGAGATCTAGGCCCAGGGTGGCTTTCCCAAGAGTACTGGGAATCTCAGCCAGGATATCACATGATTTTATTCTGAAAGACTTGGCAGCCATAGTTGAGAATCAAAACACACATGGACCTCACATTGTAGACCCCAATGGGCCTGGCTTCATGTGACCTTTTGGCCACTCTTTGGGAAGCCTTGCCTGTGAGTGTTCTCCAGATCTTTCATTGAAATGAGCTTCCTCAACATTTAATGGTTCCTGAATCAATTGAAACCCACAGTGCCTCCAACTTCATCCTTGAAATTTGGGTAGATAAATACCATGAGTTTTTAGAAATTCCAATGACCAGATGGCACTGGAGAACCTTTGGATGTCCTTTTGCTGATCATGAGAATGCCAGACAGTGCCTTGATTGACTGGGTTTCATGAAAATGTTGTAGAACAGAGATGCCAGGAAGTTGGAGCCTGCTGAGTAGTGGGCCTAGAGCAGTGGTTGGCAGGTGTATGATAAAACATCTGTCGTGGGGCCACATGGATCTTCCCTTGGCTTCCAAATGGCTTGTGACTGACATGGTGCAGCCAGCAGACCCTTACAAATAAAGGGATCTTGTTATAGGGAGAGGTTTCAGGGCAATGTTCAGAATCAGGTTGCTATGGACATGGCTGCAAGCTTTTTGGGATAGAAGCCTGGTTGGTGCATTCTCCTGCAGACCCTCACCCACCACACGTGAGAGTACTCCCTCTAGCACTGTGTCCCAGTTTATCTCCTTGTACTTCGTGAAGCCAATACCAAACTCAGAGTACTGCAGTAAATAACACCACAAAAATTCGAGTATGACCAAATGGCTTCACAGACCACACGGTTAGACACTTAGACCCCAGTGGCCTCAGTTAACCTACAAAGAGAGAATTCAGAACTGCTGCCTCATTTTCAATAGAAATTAAGGAACCATGTCATCCAGGTCACATAGATGCTGACCCAGATTTGATGGTCTCACTACAAAGGAAGCTAAAGCTTCTGACAACAACAAATATTTCAATGGCCCAAACTCAGAGGCAGTTTCTCAAAAATTCATTAGGCCACCAGAGCTCCATGTTTGTGGAGTGTTTACCCTGTCCCTCACATTTGGAAATTCCTCTACCACCTCCAAGGTTGTGAACTCCATTCATTTTCCTTTCTAGATATATATTCACAGATTTTGAAACTCTTCTCCACTAATTGTTTCTTACTTGTGGTGAAGGAAATATCAAGGCATTTTTCTGGAGGACAGTAGGAAGATTTTGTCTAGCAAATATTTGTATACACATTAGATTCATTTTCCTATTTTCTAATTGAAATACTGAATTCCTGACACTAACCCATACCCTACTAGACTCTGACTGTTCCCGGGTGCCTATGGTTGGTATACGATTCTAACTTGTGAATGTGACACAGGAAGTAGGGAAGCCTCCATGTCATGGAACCATTGGAAGCAAATGTTAGGACAAAGTGGTTGCCAAGGCAGTGACCTCATTCAGTTCCTGAAGCAAGTGACCTACCTGACTTCCTTGGTGATGGAACTCTCTGAACTTGGGATCCAGGAAGCCAGGCACCCAGAGTCAGTCCCAGTCCCTTTCCCAGTCAGTTCACTTTTTTGGATTTACCAAGGACAGGGTCAGTCTTTCTTGTGGATGACTAAATGCCAGGAAAGCTCTGAAGAGGGGCCTTTCCTGAGAAAGCAGGTAGTGACTCACCGATGGCTCCTGACAACTTTAAAGAGTTGGTAAATGAGAGCAGATCTGAGACAGGACAGGCCATTTCGGGGGAACATAGTGTGGCCCATCAGTCTGAGGACACTCCGGATAGTCACAGACCTACTTGGGTAAAGGATGTGCTTTTGTGGGTGTGGATGTGAGTCTGTGGTTTTGTCTCATGTTTTGAGAATAGGTAGGAAAGGCAGTTTGTTTGGTTTGGAGTGGACTGTTTTTAATAAGTCATTTGACATGGTGAGTGATTCTATGTCTGTGTATCCCACTTTGTCTGTGGTTGTAGATATTAGAAAAGTGAATGCATCAATGCATGTGACCTGACAAGTAGAAAGCATCCCAGCACACATCCTGCCCAATTTATTAATGGACTGTGGCTTGCCTTATCGATGGGCAATAGCAACTATTTTCCTTAGTTCCTGTTTTCTTCCTGAATTTTGGCCAGTCTCCAGAATAGGCTCATGTTTTTTTGTCCAAGATATGTACCACCTCCGAGTTCTGTGACATGGCCATTTACTGGATAGCTGAAATGACTGGGGAGCATCTCAGAAAACTCAGATATCAGTGTGACCAGTAAAGTCTCAGTAGAGAAACCCTGCTTTGTGCCATTTGCTTACCTACTGTTCTGTTGACCAGAATGTCAGGTAGGTCTTTGCCTCAGACCACCTGTTTGTGAAGCCTGAATAAAACTGCTTTCAAATGGAAATGAATGAGCATCTCCCGTGGCTCTTAGCTTAATTGCTTTAGAAAGGAATGTGTCTAAATCATTCTCTTGGCTCTGTGTGAGGCAGTGGCTTAGATTCTCAGCACCTGATGGATCTAAACAAAGATCCCATGTGTGCATCCAAAACCAAAATGGCAATAAGATCAGTCATTGTGGATGAAGTCTCTTGCTTCCTCTGTTAGGTTCCTCACCTCCATAAAGTAAGAATAGGGATCCTTTGGGTCTAATGAGTTCTTCAAAGACCGGAAAAGGTGCTTGGGTTTCAAATGACTCCAAATCACATAAAGAATCTATACCTCACATTCAGTAGGACTCAAAAAGAAGAAAAAGAGCATTATTAATGGCAGGCCTATTTGATCAATTCTGGTTCACAGGAAGGGTGTCGAGGAAACCCAGACTTTAGCAAATGAGGGGCAAGGGAACTTATTTTGGACACGGTCTTGAGTTTCGCCCCTTATGGAAACCTCCAGCCAGAGGTAATGATGAGTGTCTATATGGAAGAATATGAGGGCCATGTGGGAGTGTTTGGTTTTAATTGAACATGTTAATAACACTAACCATACACTGTTCCATCAATTTAAGTATTCAGAAGAGCAGGGACAGATTTGTTCTTACAATACAGGAATGTAGGGGATCTTCGACCTGCTGAAAACCTCAAAGGTCAATGCAGAAATAATCCCTGGAGAAGATGTAGGCAGCTATAAAGGACTGGAGAGAGCAAAATTCATCTTCCATGGCAAACAACCTGGTCAGGATTAAGGGTTGAGTCTGAATCAGACTCTGTCTCCTTAAGTAGAGGAGATGGACCAAACCGGGCCTGTGTGGAGAGCTGTTCCCGGGTACCTATGGTTGGTATACCCTTCTAACTTGTGAAAGTGTCTCAGGAATTAGGGGCAGCCTCCATCTCATGGGACCCTTGGAAGCAACTGTTATGACAAAGTGGTTGCCAAGGCAGTGACCTCATTCAGTTCCTGAAGAAATGACCTTCCTAACTTCCTTAGTGATGGAACTCTCTGAACTTGTGATCCAAGAAGCCAGGCACCCAGAGCCAGTCCCAGTCCCAGTTCCAGTGGGCTCACTTGTTTGATTTACCAAGGACAGAGTCAGTAATTCTTGGTACCTACTGATGTGAGGATGGCTAAATGCCAGGAGTGCTCTGAAGAGGGGCATTTCCTGAGAAAGCAGGCAGTGGCTCAACGCTGGCTCCTGACAACTTCACAGATTTGGTCAAGGCTACCAAATCTGAGGCAGGAGAGGCCATTTCGGGAGAACACAGTATGGCCCACAAGTCAGAGGACACTCCGGATAGTCACAGACCTACTTGGGGTAAGGAGTTGAATTTGTGGGTTTTGGTGGGGTTGGTGGTTTTGTCTCATGTTCTCAGAATAGGTGGGAAAGGCGGTTTGTTTGGTTTGGAATTAAGTGACTCTTCTAAGTCCTTTGACAATGACAGTGTTTCTATGTCTGTGTATCCCACTGTGTTTGTGGTTGTAGACATTAGAAAAGAGAATGCATCAATGGATGTGTCCTGTATACTAGAAAGCTTCCCAGCATTCATCCTGCCCAATTTATGAATGGACTGTGGCTTGCCTTATGGATGGGCAACACCTGCAACCTTCCTTAGTTCCTGATTTCTTCCTCAATTCTGGTCACTCTCAAGAATAGGCTCATGGTTTTGTGTCCAAGATATGTACCACCTCCAAGGTCTGTGACATTGCCATGTACTGGATAGCTGAAGGGAATGGCGAGCATCTCAGAAAACTCAGATAGCAGTGTGACCAGGAATATCTCAGTGGAGAAACCCTGCTTTGGGCCTTATGCATACATATTGTTCTGTTGTTCTGAATGTCAGGAAGGTGTTTGCCTCAGGCCAACACTTTTGGAAGCCTGAACAAAAGAGTTTTCAAATGGAAATAAATGTGCATCTCCTGTGGCTCTTTGCCTAAGTGCTTTGGAAAGGGATGTGTCTGAATCAGCCTCTTGGGCCTGTGTGAGGCTGTGGCTTAGATTCTCAGCACCTGATGGATCTAAAGAAAGATTCCATATGTGCATCCAAAACCAAAATGGCTAAAAGAGAAGTCATTGTGGATGAAGTCTCTTGCCTTCCTCTGTTAGGGTACTTACTTCCATCAAGGAAGAATAGGGATCCTTTGGGTCAAATGGGTACTTCAAAGTCCTGCAGTGGCTTGCCTATAGTGCTTGTGTTTTCTCATGTGTCCAATTCCCAAAAAGAATCTAAACCCCACAGTCAGTAGGTCTCAAATTGGAGAAGCGGAGCAGTATTAATGGCAGGCCTATTTGATCACTCCTGGTTCATAGGAAGTGTGTCCAGGCCAACCTGACTTTAGGCAAATGAGAGACAAGGAAGCTTATTTTGGACACTGTCTTGGGCTGTGCCCTCATGGAAACCTCCAGCCAGAGGTTATGATGAGTGTCTATATGGAAGAAGATGAGGGTCATGTGGAAGTGTTTAGGTTTTAATTGTG